>NW_026606708.1:1167500-2367500 GCF_029890125.1 Rhinichthys klamathensis goyatoka
AATCAGAGGAAGCCTATCCTTCGATATCAGTCTATTGTCCTGTTTAGTGATATCACACACATGATCATGACTGTTTAATCAGTGTGATGTTATTTGAGTTAATGTGCTGTATATTCACTTGTATATTCAATCCATTTTCAAGTAATTTTTGTGGAACAGCCATACCGTGTCATTTTCAGCTTCCCTTTTCTTTCGTTTTTGAGGTATCTTAGAGTTCTTCTTTCCAGATTCGTCCTCTTTAAGGGTTTCCCTGAACCGTGACATCCTTTTTCAAAAGATCAAGACACACACACTGTGACTCACTTCAAACAAAGAGACACATCAGCTTCACAATAAAATAAACATTAACTGAAATAAAATAGCATGCATAAAGACATTTTATTTCAGCTAGTTTCTCATTGTTGATGTACTAAAATAACTCAAACTAAAATAAAAATGTATAAAAACATACATAAATTACAAAAACACACAACAAAATGACCAACACCCTAACTAAGATTAAAATAAAAATCAAAGAAATAAAAAATAAAGACTACTTCAAAATATCAATAAAAACTTAAATGGTATCTCAATTATACTAAAGTAACATTGGTTGCTATTGCAGAATTTTACTCACATTAGTCATTATTATACTCACATTATCCTTTCAACTTTTGTCTTCTTCTCACATTTTGTCACTCCTTTTTTACATCATGTAATCAGAAAATATTCTCATTCCTTTCTTTCAAATTCTGCAAACCTTGTGGCTTTATATCTTTGACTCTCTCACGTGTTTCCTTTCCTCTCTTGCTTTCATTTGTTCAGCTGTGGATTAAAGGGACTGGCCATCGAGCCGCTACGATGATGAACAAAAGGGAACTGGAGAAGGGGGTGAAATATTTATACTTAGTTGCACAGTCAAAGCCCCCCAACACACTGTGTACCCTCTCTCACTCACCCACACACACACACACCTGCTGGCCTGTAGCCCAGGAAAGCATTGATCCATTACACACGCATGCATGAATATATCTTCAAGCCATAAGCCACTCACACACATGCACACGTACACAGTCGTAACATATTCGGTACCATTTAAAAGTTTGGACACACCAACTCATTCTTTCCATATTCAATTCTATATTTTGCATTTTAGAATAATAGTCACCAAAACCAGAACACAAAATGTGTACAAACCAAATTAAAACGATCTATCAATCATCTTTAGGTTCTTTTTAAACAGAATTGAAGGTGTTCACACGTATGCTCGGCCCAGTTCATCCATTTCATTAATTACAATTTTATTTGTCATTTATTTTTGATATATAATTTATATGATTACAAGCATTTCAAGCCTCTCTTATTTTAGTAAGCATATACTATTATAGTATTTATTAATGTTTTTAATTGGCTTTCATTTTGCTATTTTCACTTTTAAATTTAGTTTTAGTAATCGTGTGTACTTTTGCCATTTTTATTATTATTTTTAATAATTTTAGTACTTCAACAATCAGTGTAAGCTTTTCATTAAATATTTATACTGTAGTCAACATTTGAAGTGGATCAAAACCTTTCATCAAAGTTATACATGCATTTTGAACAATACCCGTTCTTGTCTTGGACAACTTTGATAAACTTTTTGATCCACTTCAAATTTTGACTAGTGTATTTTATTTCAGATCTATTTCAATTACCGAAAATGTTTTTTAATAGTTTTACGTTAGTTAACAACACTGGCTTTATATCAAAATGTCTGTAGGATGATGAGAAACAAATTCAGTAAATCGCATGTCCAAAATTTGACTGGTTCTGTACAGCTGTATAGACATTCATTGTTAGGCCATATTGAAAAAAAAATTTCTTCACAAGATACTTTCCCTGGCACAGTAAAAATATGACATATTGAAAAGATCTTTATTTGAATTTATTACAATTCTTTGGTATCTCCATTTATAAATCATTAAAAAGAGTGCTGATAGTCTGTGTTATGTCCTTGAAACACGATGTGAAAATATCACTTTCTTTCTTTCCTCTTCTTTTGCACTCCTGTTAACAGTTTCATTTGGTTCATCCATCTCTCTTTCCGTTAATTGAAACAATTGTAAGCCCTGGCCACAAACAATCACCCAGGCACCTCCCTCTTGTCCCACACCAAACCACGCCCACAATCCAGCAGCATCTGCGGTGTGTGAGAACAGCACCTTCAGTGGGCGGAGGCCATCGCTGTTCACACTCCACAAACACAAGCGTTGGTCTGGTGAGGTGGACACCAATAGGGTGGGGCTTAGTAAACATAGCCCAGTGAGAGGGGAAGAGTGTGCCAGGGGCACTGACCTATGAGAAAGAAGCTGTAGAGACATGCCTCCATTCTCCTGCTCTTTCTGATCAATCTTGATACTCAGTAGAGACAGCTGTCCATCATCTCCACCACTGGCCAATGAGATCATGTTTTCCTCCATTTGCCCCATCGCTCTCTGCGGTGATAAGGCAAGTGTATTGACTCCACTTTGATGGACAGGTATAGAAAAGAAAGGGGCTGATGGGCCTGAAGCAAAGAAAGGGTAAATCATTATTGACAAACACATATTTTAAAGTTCTATTACCAGACTCGTGCCTCGTGGCACCCGACACTGTGGGGTTTTGGGACAGCTTCACAGTTTTTTTATGCATAACATTTTGTAATGCTCTTGGGTTTGTAATTGATAAAAATTATTATTTTATTTATAAGAATACACATACTCCATCTTTGAATCAGAGCAAATGCACTGTAATTTTTGGAGCCTAATAGCTGTGGTCACTATGATATGTAAAACAGTTGCATGGAAAGTCTAATAATAATAATGAGTAAAGAAAAATAAATAAAGTTTTTAATTTTAGAGTAAACTATACCTTTAACATACATAACAAATGCAATCAAATAACATACTTTTAAGTTCTTCTTAACCACAGCAAAAACAAAGAACACAAAACAAAACAAAGAACACAGTTATACAGACATTAAAAATAATAAACAAAAACAAAAAAACAAGTGTTTATGTTCTGGTGTATGTATGACTCACCCTGCCAGCTGACACCAGCCTTACTGTTCAAAACTGCTGTTAAATCCCACACAGATATACAACCATCTGTAGTGGCACTGAACAGCAACAAAAGCCTGAGACCGAAAGAGATGGACAAATGCAAATAAGTGTAAGAAATAATGTAAACATGGAATAAATATGTTTTTGATAAGTGTACAGCATTTCCTTACTTTCTGCCCTGGGAGTCCTCCAGCTTGTAGGTGGCGACACTGAGCACACACCTCTGATGGTAAAAGCACTCCCAAAGCATGTCAACACTCCTATTGCTCTCAGTCACACTGAACAGCCTAAAAGAGAAAACACACACTCAATGCATTAATCACAGAATGTTAAAACATGAAACATTTTGAAACTAATTTTAATTAATATGTTTTTAATCTCAAACCAAGTTACCTTACTGCACCATCACTACAGCCCAGAGCCAGAACATATTCAGTCCCATTACGCACCACAGACATAGACATGTACCTGCAAACACGAGAAAGCATTTGCAAAGTAAATTGGAGGGAGTACATTGTATTGTCCGCTCTCTGATGGTCATACATTTTCAAAACAACTACTACCAAACAACAATGGACCCCCCCCCAAAAAAAATTCATACATGTTTGAAACAACATGAAGGTGAGTAAATGATGACCGAATTTTAATTTTAGAATGAAATATCCCTTTAAGACAACACAAATAATGAGTATTTTGAGAAACACATACGTACCTCGTCTCTGGGTCCATTTTGATGGTCTTGTGTCGATTCCGCTTCCGTTCCCACTGCTCATCCAATCGATGGCCAGCTATCTGAGTGACCTGACAGATCGGCTGACCCTGCTGCTCATCCAAACTAATCAAAAGCCGGTAACACTGCAGCTGAGCCCGGCCACCCGCTGAGAACACCAAAGAAGACAAGGAGGTATCTGTCCGATCACCTCTCCCTCTTTCATTAGTTTCTTCTTTTCTGATGGCAGCCAGAGCACGAACATTTGAGATATGGTCTGTTAGAACCGCAAGCACTTTAACAGTTCCACTCTGTGGATTGACGGCAAGTACACCCACTGAGGTATCCTCCCCTCCGGTAACAAAAATCTCCCAAAGTTCTGACAACTCTCTAGTCTTTGTGAGACTACCAAGATGACACACACAGCTGATGCCTCGCCCATGTAGCCCCTCTTTCAGGGTGTGTCCATTCACATCAGTTTCTGTGGACGCTAATGAACGTGATGCCATGACAGCTCCGTGTTTGATGAACACAAGGGTACCATGTCCGATTGCATGTGCATGAGGATCCGTGTGGGTGTGTATCGGGCATTTGTAGGCCCAGGATCGATGGCCTCCTCCACAGGCAACTGATAATAGCTTCTCTTGTCGGTGAGGGTCCCATATAATGAAGTGGACAGAGTGGAAGCCAACCATTACAAACCGAGCCTCAGCTACACTTTCACTCTCTTGATCGATCTTCCTCTTCTCAATTCTCTCATTCAGCATCTTTCCTTGTACCTCTGGTGCATCCAAGCCCAGAAACAGAACCTTCTCCAGCCACTCCATGCCTCTGCAGGCCCGCTGAACTCTACGCACCTTCAGGACGTTTTCTTCAACAGTTAGTATTCTTACAGATCCATCTCGACCTGTACTGTAACATAAGTCTTGATGCTCACACACGGAAGTCACACCTTGCTTCCCATGGACTCCGTAAAGGGTACTGATGGGAGATATAGGACCGCCAATTTGCGTTTGCCGGTTTTCGGTTTCTTGATCTTGTAAGTCCATTCTTCTTTCTCCTCCATTTCTTGTGTCATTCTTTTCTCGTTCGGCATAGAGCAGTAGTGACCCTCTCCGGTCACCACACAGGTATAACCCTTTTCTTTGTGGCAAGGTAACTGCAGCAGTCAGCCAGCGTTTGGCACAGGGTGGCAGCAGGAATGGAAGAAGAGTTTCCTCTTTCATATGCAGGCCTGATTCATCCTCCATCACCTTTATTGTCCACCGGTACACCAATCCCTCAGAGCCTGAAGCCAGAAGACACCAACTCCAGGACCCTACAGACAGTCCCTTGACCCAAAGTACAGAGTGAACTTTACCCTGTCCAGCTTTTAGCAAGACTCCCACGCCTGGCTGCCCTATAAGGAACACTTGGACACCTCCGTTCAGATTACCCACTGCACACACCCACACAGTGCAATTTGAATTCTGGACTTGGATGCTTGTGATCTCCATCACACAATATGACTGGAATTCTGCTCCTCCTTGCCAGATGACATCCCAGGTGTCACCTTGACTAAGGCACACCTCTCCTTGATCAGTACAGACCAGAACCATATTCGATTCGTCCTCACCCACTAATCGGACCACTTTTGGACAACCTTGCCCTTTAAATTCCAGATCCAGCTGTGTCTCTGCCTGAGTTTCCTTGCTATCTTTCTTCTCCTCTGCCACTCTCCACACTCTTACCCCACCATCTGCACCTCCAGTAGCCATCCATCCCTCCCTACAGCCTATACTTCCCCCGCTGACAGCCAGAGCCTTCACTCCACCAGACCTATGTCCTTTAAACGTACATCCCACCTTCCCCTCCCCTCCCCATTCCCAGAGCAGGCACGCTCCATCTTCTCCTGCACTGAATACACGGCTGGGTGTAAGCTTGACACAGAAGACCCGTGCCTGGTGTCCGTAAAGCACCCGAAGACATGTTGGTGTTTCCTCTCCACAACCTGCATCTCCACCCAATGTGCCCACGCTCCACAAACGAACGCTGCGGTCATCCGAGGCAGACGCCAGCCACCCAGATTTCAGATGGTAGCAAAGACTGAAAATGACTCCACTGTGGCCCAGTAGACGTCTCTCCACCTGGGATTGGCCACTGGGTTTGGTCCCTGTGGGCCTCCACAGCACGAGCTGGTTGAAAACAGTCCCACCCACCAGCACTAAAGAGTGCCAATTTGGACCAATCATAAGTGCCGAGTAGAGAAGACAGGACTCTTCACAAGAGTAGAAGGAGAGAATATTACCTGATTCTGCTTCTAGGAGCAGCAGGGCATTGTGGGCCAAGGCTATGCCTAACAATGTGTGGGGTTGTGCTTTTAGCCAATGAATGTCCAGCACCCAGTCTTGAAGCTCCAAGAGTGGACCAATCAGCTTCAGACATTGTCCTGCAGAATTGAAGCTGACAAGCCGAACTCCTTTTCCTCCAAAAACAATTATCTCCTCCTCGTCATTGTCCCAAACAGAAATTTCAGGTGAAATTACACTGTTGAACTGACTCTCTCCAGACTGATGTTTTCTACCAGTTCGTATCCCATGGATACGGTAGTTATGGAGAACATTTAAAGATGCACATTTTTTAGTAGATGCTTGAAGACTGTAAACAGAGAGGATTGGTCCCTCACCTAAAAAAAATTACACAATTGCAGGAAAGAATCAAATTAATAACTTGTTTATAGAGATAAATACACATTATGAAAATTGAGAGACATTTCTGCATTTCTCAAGCACTTTTTTCTTTTAATAAAGGAATGAAATTCAGCAAAGGAGCCATGATGGATTCTAAATTCCGTTTGGATGCTGTCCTGTTCCGGTCTTTATAGGAACCCTACGGAGCCCCAAAAGGGACCTTTGCAAAAAAATAAAAAATAAAGACTATCGCGTGCGCACGCGAAACATATTGCGTGCGCACGCGATAGTTTGTCGTGCGCACGCGATACCTTTCTCGTGCCCACGCAATACGTTTCTCGTGCGCACGCATTACAATTTCCGGTTTGCGTACAATTTGCATCACTGTCATTACTATGAGGAAACCAAGAGCATGGATGTCAAAGTTTAAACTTCTCCTCTAGATTAAAAAAGACCAAAGCGTTATTAAACTGTTGGTTACAACGTGACCAATAAATCCTTATTTTTTAAGGAATTGGTTTAACAGGGATATTAATCATCTTATGAAGGTTTGATAATTATGGAAATATTTTAACATACGAACAATGTATGCAAATCCATAGTTTTCCTGTGCACAATTTAATTTAAGCTATTTCCCCTACTCTGATTCATCTTATCAAAAGTCATATTCAATTTAACTCCACATTAATGATAAATCCAAAATAAATGGCATTGAATTGATTGATAAAAAATGCAATAATAAACATATTTGTACAATATTTCAAATACAAAATAAAATAGCACCTAGAGGAATTTTTTTTGGAACTCTATTATTGATAATATTAATTGGAAGACTGCTTGGTTAATCCCCTTTAAATATTGCATTAATAATAAAACCAAAGAAATACATTTTAAAATGTTGCATACTATACATGTTAGAATTTTGATGATTATGGCTTACAGCTATGAAAACCTTTTCACAATATTCTAAATTTGAATTTGGGGTTTTCATAAGCTGTAAGCCATAATCATAAAAATTATAACAAATAAAGGCTTGAAATATCTCACTTTGCATGTAATGAGTCTATATAATATATTAGTTTTACCTTTTAAGTTGGGGATGAATTTAAATATTTTTGCTTATGGATATAAAATTTTGCCAACAATAAAAATTAACAATGTATTCAAGACCTTTGTTAATATTGTTTTCATAATATACAATAATATCCTTTAAAGTAAAATAGTATTTAATTTTTACTAAATTAAAGATAAATTCTGCCAATTCCTTCCAGAAATTTTGGATAATTTTGCATTCAAAAAACAAATGAGTCAACACCTCTTTCCCACTTTTACAAAAGGAACATAAATCGTCAATATCAGAGTATCTTGCAATTTCTTTGGTTTTATTATTAATGCAATATTTAAAGGGGATTAACAAAGCAGTCTTCCAATTAATATTATCAATAATAGAGTTTAAAAAAAATCCTCTAGGTGCTATTTTATTTTGTATTTGAAATATTGTACAAATATGTTTATTATTGCATTTTTTATCAATCAATTCAATGTCATTTAAAATTAATTTTGGATTTATCATTAATGTGGAGTTAAATTGAATATGACTTTTGATAAGATGAATCAGAGTAGGGGAAATGACAGAATTAAATTCTTTAAAATGCACAGGAAAATATGGATTCGCATAAATTGTTCGTATGTTAAAATATTTCCATAGTTATCAAACATATTCATAAGATGATTAATATCCCTGTTAAACCAATTCCTTAAAAATAAGGATTTATTGGTCAACCAACAGTTTAATAACACTTTGGTCTTTTTTAATCTGGAGAAGTTTAAACTTTTACATCCATGCTCTTGTTTTCCTCATAGTAATGACAGTGACGCAAATTGTATGCAAACCGGAAATTGTAATGCGTGCGCATGAGAAACGTATCGCGTGCGCACGAGAAACTATCGCGTGCGCACGCAATATGTTTCGCGTGCGCACGCGATAGTCTTTATTTTTTATTTTTTTGCAAAGGTCCCTTTAGGGGCTCCGTAGAACCCATTGTTAAAATGGGGTAAAAAGCGACTGAATCAAACATTACTAAAAATTAAAATGAGCGCAGGGTTAAGCTGTGCTGTTATTGACTGCCACAACAAAACCAATAAACTAAAGAAATTCCTGGAAAGTACGTGTTTTGAGCACCAGCAGTTCAGAAAAGAATGTCCGTATATGGCGCAATATGCCTTGCATTTAATGCCAAAGATTAACAAGAGAAAACAAGCATGGCTTGCAGCACTTAAGTTAAAAGCATTGCGACAGTGTAAAGTGATAGTACTATGTTGCCATGTGCTTTTTTAAAACCATTTTCATCGGTTAAATATTACATTAACAGCTTGGTAAATACGCTAATAAATACGAAATGTAAAGGATAATTCCGCTATGAGTTGGGCGAGACTTCCACGTTCAGGTGGTTAGGTTGAACTTTTTGCATGAAGTCCTGTAATTGTAATTGCAGGTAACACTGCAGAATGAGAATTTATAAAAAAGAAATGGCTATGAACTAGAAAATAATACAATTATATAAAGAAACATGAGCATATTAGGTCTACATCATTTTAAAGACAAAAAACATACAAACACAATTGTCAATCTCTTTTGATACTGTAGTTGCTATTATTAAATGTCAATAATAGAATTTACAATAAAATATTGTTTCTATAAAAAAAATGTGAGGTTATGAGGTAAAGAAGGTACAGACCAGTTCAGCGCAAATGACAAGTAGAAGAAATATGGAAGGTGCATTGTACAGAGAAATTATTATGTCAGAAATGTGCAAAAAACAAGGTTGAGAATGTAGCCTGGTTAAAACCAGACCATTCTCAGTTGTAACTGAGTTATGGTCTGGCAAAGCGTCATAGACAAATCATTTCCAGAGGGGCGTCACCAACGGACGTCGCGGATAGACCTAAAACCAATCAGAGCGATGAAGGAGATGACGTATGCAGAGCGGCGGAGAAACATCTCCGAGTGTTGTTCTTTGCTCGGTTTTTAACAAAAAGGAAACGTTCAAATCGGTTAAAACAGACGCGATAGCTGATTCGAACGAGTGATGTTCGACAGCGGCATCCATCTTTGTAATGTAGGCTACAAAATCTGCTTCAAAATCGCAGCACTGTCGTCATCGTGTAAAGCCCGCCCCAACGTTTCTGATTGGTGCCTCGATTTCGACGGATTGGAAATGGGCTTGAATGAGCTCTTTGCCAGACTAACTTTCAGAGCAAATCTAAATTTGCCGGAAGTTGTCTGGGTTTTCCCAGGCTATTGAGAATGAGGTTTAATGGCAAGTTACCACGGTAATGCAAAAGATAAGTATATGAATTAAATATTCATTAATCATTTGCAGAATATGCACATGATTTGAGAATAAATGGTCACATTGGTCCCCTTAGCGGCATTCATTTTTTTTTTGCATTAATTATAGAAAAGCAATATTGGAATATTAGAATGCATTACATGTTATTATATACAGGCTATTCTATAGCCATTACATTCCTCAACAGACATGTCTTGGATTCCGTTTAATCACTGCAAGAACATAGAAACAGAACTATGTAGGAAGTTCTCTTTCATCATCTCGTTTCGAGATCCACCTATGGGAAGGGCATCCGTACCTGACCTCTGCAGAAGCATCCAATTGCACCAAGTCTGGCTAACAGACAGAAGCGCGCAGCCAATGCCAGGTGAGGCCACACCCCCTTACCTACGGGCATATCACAGCTGGGCGCGCTGCTATTCCTCAGTTGACATTCGCTTCTCGCGATCTCTGCATTGACACAGTTCGGTTGGATTAACGTTACGCTGCTCACTTTCGAGTCTTCAGGAGGACATATCGCATTCGCCAGATCAGCCTCCGCCAGACGTGAGTGACAGTCGTTTCTTCAGCCTATCCGCTGTGTTTTTTGCATCCGGAGCCGCCCGAGCTCTCGCTGTCCTTCACCTGCTCCTCCTTTACATGGCTGCCCGCCACGGATTTTTCCGAGTTCTTCACCGCTGGCCCGCCCATGGCTATGTGACCGTCTAAACAGCCGCTTCCCCCGGGGAACAGCCTAGCACGACGAGCCTGCCCGGCCGCGTGTGGTGCTCTCATCGCCGCTATAAGGACCCTCTCGTTCTGCGCGGTCTGCTTGGGCTTAACACGCTCAAGCTTTGGAGAACCCGGGGAATTGCGGTCATTGTAATTGCTGCCCATGTAGCTTTTACTAAGCCGGCTTTTAGTTGCACGACACAGCGCGCCGTGCTCGGCCTTTCTGACTCGGAGGAGAGACACGGTGATGATGACGCGCTACCGGGGGACTCCCGGAGCGCCACCTCTCTAAAATATTTGAGCTGACATCAGCCCAATCCGCATTCCCTGAAGAGGACATCTTCGCGGGAAAACCTCACTCTCGTTGACGAACCGGTCGGTTCCGGCGACGGGGATGACGCGGTCCTTTTAGCGTTCCCTAGGCTAGCGTTCACGCGGCTTTGCCTCCGTCCATCCTCCTGGAAGTTTGTGAGCGAGCGGCCGTTCGTTTCAACATTGTGTGGCCAGCTCCACAGAGCGCCACCGACCAGGATAGGAATATGTACGACGGGTAAACGCTGGGACCACCGCCCAGTCTGAACGGCCGGAGCGTCCCGCTAGACTGTTAACACGGTCTCACGGGCCTTGATTTGCTACGATTACGTGTTGAGGTTTTCAATGTATGCCTTCCCAGGAAGGCGGTCCCGAACGCAAGCGGCCTGCCTGTTGTTCGACCATTGGGAGTAACGTTAACTAACAGGGTCTCCCACCTACGGTCGGTTAATCCCCTCGCGTGGCTGCCCAGCCCGTATGTTAGTGGACGTTGTGTGTGTGTGTCCCCCTCCCCCCCACAACAACAAGTTACGGGGGAGGGGGCTGTCGTGAGGAAAAGTACATAGCAGTGTTACCACACCGCACGCACTTGGTTCCTCTCACCCAGTTATTAAAGGCTTCGGCCCCAGTGTTTCCCAACACAAACACACACATTACTGAACAACACATTTAATAAACGAATCAAATGAATTCGTGCAGATTTATATATCTGCCAGCGGCAACATAGAGAGCAAATCTCTCTGATCCCATGCATGTCGCCCTGAGTCCGTCCACAAGAGGTCGCCATTGCCTCATAAATCAACCAACTGGGCTCACACAGCTCAGTTGCGGCTGTCCAGCCGATGTTTTTTTAGTGGACGTTGTGTGTGTAAGGCCCCTGTGTTCCCCAACACAAAACACACACATAACTAAATAACACTTAAAAAAAAAAAAAAAAAAAACGCATTAAATAAATCCGTTACAGAGAGAGTATCTCTCTCCGCGGATATTATTTTTCTGCCTGCACTTGAGACTGCCCAGTTCATGTGTTCAGGAGATATGTGTTTTTCCCACTTTTGGGGACACCTTGTGAGGGAAAGTTCAGTACAGTGGACACCACACTATGTTTCCCTCACTCTGTCAATAAAGGCTTTGGCCCCAGTGTTTGCCCAACACAAAACACACAAAGCTACGAATCAAATGAATTCGTTTTGGAGAGAAGACCTCTCTCCGCAAAGAAAACTTCTCACTGCAGAGAGAGGAAATCCCTCCAAACCCCTGCATGTTGCCTCTAGTGTTCCCACTAGATGGCGCCTTTGCATCACAAATGAACCAGCTGGGCCCATACAGCTCCGCTCCGGCCCGAGCGGGGGCGCTCGCGAGTCACAAAGCGGCTTGGCAAGCCGTTTCAGCGCCCGAGTGGGTTTTTGCGTACTGTAACCCAGGGTTACAAGCTGCAGTTTGCAATAAAACCTCCGCATTTCAACGGCGTTCTCTCTTCTCACACAGAAGAAAACGCCTCACACATTCTGAAAGAGGAAATTTCCTCCCTCCTAACAAGGGAGCGATTCAGATGGTGCCACCCAATCTGATAAACCATGGTTTTTATTCCTGGTATTTTCATGTTCCAAAAGGCGTGGCGCCCCCCCGCCCTATATTGGACCTTTGAGTGTTGAACAAACATTTGAGGAAATTCAATTTCAGAATGTGACACAAGCCTCTCTCGCCTGTGCCATAAAGCAGAACGACTGGTTCACATCAGTCGATCTGAAAGATGCTTTCTTTCACATAAGCATCTACCCTCCACACAGGAAATATCTTCGTTTCGCCTACCAAGGCGTTTGTTACGAATTCACAGTTCTTCCGTTCGGGTGCAATTTGAGTCCCCGAACTTTCTGTCTGTGTGTGGAGGTGGGCGTGGCGCCCCTGAGACTATCAGGGCTGAGAATTCTGACTTACTTGCTCATCATAGCCAAATCAAAGGAGAAGGTGTCGCTGGACACCGGCCGGGTGCTCGCGCACATCACATCCCTCGGGTTCAAGGTGAATGCGAGCGAAAACAATCTGACTCCCAGTCAGAATGTCATTTTCCTGGGCTTGGAATTGAACTCAGTCTCCATGCGAGCGCGTCTCTCTCAAGAGCGCGTTCGCTCGCTGATGGACTGTCTGTCTCAGTTCAGTGAAGGGGCGAGAGTACAATATCGCACATGCCTCAGGCTGCAGGATCTCATGGCTTCATCTATCCAAGTTGTGCCATTGGTCTCCTGAGAATGAGAACGTTCACGAAATGGGTTTTGTACACTACATTTCAGCCCGATTTGCGATCTCTGCCGCTCGGTAACGATGACGCGCGCCTGCTCGGCGGCCTTGCGCCATTGGGTGAGCGAGAACTTTTACGCACGGGGAACCCCCCCTCGGGACGGTACGATGCGAAAAGTTTTGACGACAGATGCGTCCTTAACAGGCTGGGGAACCACCCAGGAAGGCAGAACGGTGAACGGTCTGTGGCTGAGCAGACTACGTTCAGCGCACATTAACTATTTAGAGCTTTTACTATTTGGAAAGCTCTGAATCATTTTCTGCCTTGCCTGCAGGGACATCCTGTTCTAGTACGGTGCGATAATACCACGGTAGTGGCTTATATCAACCGTCAGGGTGGCATGCGCTCGTCAAAACTCCACGCTCTAGCTTACAGGCTTTTGGTGTGGAGCAGACAGGTTTTTCTGTCATTACGCGTGACTCATGTCCCGGGCATTCGGAACAGAGGCGCGGATCTGCTATCGAGGGGAAACCCAATCCACGGGGATTGGCGTCTTCACCCGCAGATAGTGGAGAGGTTATGGATGAGATGGGACAGGCAGCCGTAGATCTTTTCGCCTCGCGCGAAAATCACCATTGTCCTATGTTCTTCTCGCTAAAGGACAGAAGAACCTTCCCTGCCTCGGGGCAGACGCACTGGCCCACCCATGGCCCAAAGTGCTGTTGTATGCTTTTCCTCCCCTGTGCCTGATAATTTTCACTCTGGCCAGGGTGAGAGAGCACGGCCTGTCTCTCACTCTAATAGCACCCAGGTGGCCCAAAGCCCCATGGCTGGCAGAGATAATCCCTCTGTTATACGCCGAGCCATGGCGCCTCCCCCCTCGCACGGACATACTGTCCCAAGCCAACGGGGAGATTTACCACCCCCACCCGGACAGGGTGGCTCTCTGGGCCTGGCCCGTGAGAGGACGAACCAAAATGCACTGGGGCTCCCGCCGCGTGTAATCGCCACTACTCAGAAGGCCAGGGCCGTTTCCGCGCGATCCCTATATGGCTGTGAGTGGCAAGTGTTCGAAGGGTGGTATGATGGGCGTGGTTTCACATCTTATCAGTGCTCGGTGCCTGATATTTTGTGTTTCCTGCAAGACCTCATGGAAAGAGGCAGGTCCTTTTCCACTATTAAGGTCTACCTGGCTGCGATTTCAGCCTGTCATGTGGGTTTTGGGGCTCCACCGTCAGGCAGCACCCTCTAACCCGCAGATTTATGGAGGGTGCACGCCGCTCTTTGCTGGTCATCAGGAGATCTGTTGAATCTGTCCCAGAGTGGGACCTCTCCATGGTGCTGGAAGCGCGGTCTCTGTATCCTTTTGAGCCTCTGGGGAGTATTTCCCTTAAGCTGCTGTCCCTCAAGACAGCTTTGCTCTCGGCCTTGGCATCTGCTAAACGGGTCAGTGAGCTACATGCACTCTCGGTTCACCCCTCGTGCGCCAAATTCTCCCTAAGTGGAGATAAGGTTTTCCTTAAGCCTAACCCGGCCTTCATGCCGAAATGCTTCCCTGCGTTCACGTCGGAGATTTTGGAGCTATCCGCTTTTCACCCTCCACCCTTTGCCTCCCCGGAGGATCAGGGGCTGAATGCTCTGTGTCCCGTCCGTGCTCTGCAAGCATAATGACCAGGACCAGTGCTTTCCGCAAGAGCGACCAGCTCTTTGTTTCTAGGGCTCCCCTGCACAAGGGGAGTCCCATTTCAAAGCAATGCCTCTCACATTGGCTTGTGGACGCTATACTATGGCTTATGAAGCAAAGGGAGTGCAGCCCCAAGGGGCATCAGAGCTCATTCCACAAGGGGCTTAGCCGCCTCTTGGGCTTTGTTCAGGGGAGTGCCACTGCAGGACATCTGCTCCGCGGCCAGCTGGGCCTCTCCTCATACCTTTGAGCGTTACTACCGGTTGGATGTCACCAGAACTTCGGTGGCACACTCGGTCCTAGGGGTAGGGTCCTCTTAGCCCTTTCCCACAGCCCCGTTTGGTTAACCAACGAGGAGTGAATGGGCCGGCTGGCCATGTTCATTCCTGTCACCAAGCATTCGCATTCCTTCTTGGGTTTAGCTATGTGCATTGGTGGTGCGGGGGCCATTATCATGTATGTGTCTCATGCATGTTTCATGCCCTGCTTGTCCACAGCAGTTAGCGTGGCGGAAAACTTGCAGGGTCATGTTTGTGGGACGTGTCAGGCACCGCCTCTCTGAGGTGACCGTCCTTCTCTGGCCTTCAGAACCTCACTGTGAGTGTATTGGGCAATCGGGGAGCTGTCCATGTCTCTCCCATAGGTGGATCTCGAAACGAGATGATGAAAGAGAACAATAGGTTACTGTCGTAACCCCGGTTCTCTGAAACATCGAGTGGAGAGATCCACCAGCCTTGCCCCGCTTGCCGCACGAGAAGCGAATATACTGACTGAGGAATAGCAGCGCGCCCAGCTGTGATATGCCCGTAGGTAAGGGGGTGTGGCCTCACCTGGCATTGGCTGCGCGCTTCTGTCTGTTAGCCAGACTTGGTGCAATTGGATGCTTCTGCAGAGGTCAGGTACGGATGCCCTTCCCATAGGTGGATCTCTCCACTCGATGTTTCAGAGAACCGGGGTTACGACAGTAACCTATTGTTATCAATACTTTTCACAATTAATCGCAGCTGCCATAAAATAATTTGTGCAGCCCTAGTGTATGAACATGAAATACCAAATCACATGACAAAAACAGTTCCAGTACCCATTATATGTTTGATGAAAACTATGGTTAGTGGTAGTAACAGTATAGGTGTTTCATATTGTAATACATGTGGCCTACATATCAAACTCTTATGATCTGTATGTCATGCAGGTTTTAAAGACTTTCTAGTCTCTAACTACTTAGGATATTATAGTTTTTAATGTTAACCAATGGATTAAATAAATGTAAACTAGATCAAACAAGAACATTTGGAGAACCTTATGGTTGCAGAGAGAAACCACCTCAAAATTACCCATGAGTCATATGCTGCACATTTTAATCCAAAATGGATTTTTGATGATTTGCTACCTGTTCATTAAAAGAATGAATGTCAGTCACCTGTCAACAGGAAATCCTCCCCCAGGAATTCCAGTGCAGTCACTGGAGCAACAAGCACAGCGATCTCCATCACAGCAGACCCCACAGGAGATGCCATCTCACTCGGTCCACACCACAGGCTGAAGACTTCTAGAGCACAACAAAAATATTACAGCATTTTTTTTAAATTACTGTATGACTTCCTGAAGTTTTTCACATGCAGAAGTCTCTGACAAATAAATAAATAAATGAGAATAAATGCATAATGCTCGCAATGGCCTTTACTATACTATTAAATCAAATCAGTGTAGTTATATCAGTCCAGGGCTACATTCTCACGCTGATCAAGTGTTCATCTGGGTGAGGGTTTTGTGAGTTCATTAAAAGCTAATGAAATGTATATATATATATATATATATATATATATATATATATATATATTAATATGTTTGGAGGTGTGGTAAACATAGGTGGAATAATTGATTCTGGGCCGCTGAATTATTAGAAAAATAATGCACATTGCACAACATTCCTCAAGTGTGCATTCTTTTTCTAATAACTCAACGGCCCATCATCAACTATTCCATATATATAAATCATATACAAACATTTTATTTTGTGAGTGAGATTTATATTATTTTTCTAAATCATAATAAAACCCTGACTAATTTTTTTTTATTTTCATTTTTATTATGCATACATTCATGTCATTTGTCTAATAACTGACCTTAGAGAACAGTGAACATACTTCGGGTAAACATTTTATGTCAGAGGGGTACAGCTGACAAAAGTGTAGGATTATTAAGGTGATGTCAAGTAAACAAACACCATTAATTGAGTAAGTGAACAGTACTAAGTAAGTTAATCTTACCCTGTTAGTTGCTGTGTTTTGGAACATGACAGTTGATTCTAACTGGCCAGAGATTAATAAAAAATGGTCCAATCTTGTCATTAGCTGGTCTAACATTATTAACTGGTTTAAATGGGAAGTTTAATTAGTTAAATGACCGTCTAACGTACACGTTCCAAAAGATAGGTTTTGTACCGGTTTATTGCTACCTTTTTATTGAAAGTAAAACTTCAGTCACCTTTTAACAGGACACGGTTACCATACATTGTATTTTCCAGCAGGGATAATCTCCATGTTTTTATCATCGTAACAACACCTCTATCGAGCTCAGTTTCACTTACGCGTCCCCTGTAGAGATCGTTATTTTGAGAGGAGGTGAAATGGAAAACTTGAGTATTTTTCTTTCATACTAGATCCAGACCAGTAGCCACAGTCGCATCTCTGTTCAACATGTTTCGTTCTGCAATCTAACGTTACATGCATGTGTTTCTCGCTTCCTCGTTGACATCGCGCAGCGTCCAATCGCGCGGTTCAATACTGAACAGACTGCACCACACTGGCGGTCAATTGGATGAAACGAGTCCTGCGCTTTCGACTGTTAAAATGCGTAGATTTGTATATTTTGCCTGATGCACAAACCATATGTGTTGAACAGATCTAATGAGAATGGTATACAAATCATATGAAATGCACAAACGGGTGAATTGCCATTCTTTTTTTTACGCCCGGAGCGTCTTTTTGCGCATGTGTCTCCAGTCTGTTGTTTAAATTTCTTACGGACCGCTTAAACCCAGGGGGTGGGGACAAAGTGTAATATATTCGGGATAAAATCGTCAGACTGATGATTGCATGTAAGTAGGGTCAATATAAATGATATAATATCAGTTTGTCTTAGCGGTTGTGTAATGCACGAGAGGTTCATTAAGAACAGTGAGCTCAAGCTGTAACGTTAGTCTTACATCGCAGATCGCAGCTCGGGTTTACTTCTGTAGTGCGATGCTCGGGTTTAGCGCTGTGGCTAACCAGACAGTGGATTCGTAATTATAATAATTCAAATAAAATGCAGCCTGCTCCACCCGCACCTGTAGTACTAGACAAGTCGTGGATTTAAAAGCTTATTTTTGCTTTGTTCGTTCTCTTGCGTGTAATAATAGCGATGCGATTCCTATACGAATTATTCTTTTGAGTCTGATCGATGCAATGAGTCGGTTCAGTCCGGTTTTGTGAACTGGTTCACAAAACCGGAGTGAATCGTAATGAGTCAAGAAACGAGCCGAGAATGAAAGCATAGGATTTGAGCTATATTACTTCAATAACTAAACAGCAGATTTGCTATAAAATAAAACTGCACATGGAAATATGTGTACTAACTGTGTAGCCTACTATTATCAACGAATACGAAACCGAGTTGGTTTTAATAAAATATCATTTTTCAAATGCAAAGGTGCAAAAACTTTTTCAACCAAGAGATGTAAACGAATATTACCTTACATTGTACATACACATTACATTTAGTTTATAAATTACTTATATATATGTTTTAATTAATTACATTTTATGAGCTGAATAATGGTTGTTAAAAACTTGGACAAATAAAATTACAAGGAAGATTAAAAATGAATATTTACAAAATGTAATCGAAAAAAGAAATAAATATACAGCAAAATAATAAACGGCATTATATTCCTATGCTTTAACGACGACGTCACGACGTAGAAGAACTGCTGAACGTTTTTTAATGAACCGGTTCTTTGAAACGAACAGTTCAAAAGAACCGATTCTCAGAAATTAATATATGGAGCACATGGGTTTTTTCCCCCCAAAGATCAAATGTTTCATTCATTCTTCCAAGAGGTGGAGCAAATATTAAGATTTAAAAAACTAGTCCCTTCATTTTGCTTTCTGTCTGCTGAATTACAGACTTCACATGTGTGCCTGGTGACCCCTTGCGCATCAGGTGGACCCCAGATGCATTTCCGTTGAGCACCGATGATCAAGCGACCTCACACACTCGTATTTACCTGTGGCATCCAGAGTTTAACATATCACTGCACCTGAAACTCTGGAAGCGCACTGCACATAACGGGACCAAACCGACCTTACCTTCCTGTAATGCTGGAGTGTAAAACTCAAAAACTGACACTGTGATACTGCCAATGTTGCCATGTAAAACTATACATGTAACACTTAAAGTTTTTAAACTAGACTGTTCTGTTGAATATAAAAACAAATAGTGATTTTATAGATTTTCTATAAATGAAGTAACACATAGTACCTCAACATAAGCCTTTGTACAAATACACACAAATACACTCATGCTGACCACCATGACGTACCGCATGCCAAACTTCACTCTGGAGCAAAAGCTTTTCCTGCTTCGGAGAATCCATGCGGTGGTGGACACAGTCCAGGACTTTCGGAAAGACACCAACACTACTGTGCACCGGAACGCTGTATGGGCAGAGCTGGCTCAGGCCTTCAATTCGGCGTTCCCTAGTCGACCCCCCAGCAGCATCGGGTCTCTGAAGACGCTGTGGAAACGACTGAAGGTGGAATGTCGTGTAGCGCTGCAGAAGAGACAGGAACAGCAGGCTGCTGGGCTTCCTGTGTCTGCCCTCACTCAGGTAAATTGAAGTATTTCTTATGTGTCTGTAATTCAGTTATATGCTTTGGAACTTCTAGTCGCAGAGTTCCATTTGCTTTTAGAGTCAACGCAGTGTGGTTGTGTGTGGTTCTGTCAGGTGCAGAGAGAAGTCATTGCCCTGGTGCCAAACCTGATCTCCTGTCTGGAGGAGGTAGATGGAGATGGCAGCTATGCCTCAGTTAGGGGCGGCTCACCTGGAGCAGGTAATTAATAGTCATGTCATCTCTACTACAGGATGAAATACTACCCCTCTGCCCAGAGCCGGATTAACGCAAAGGCAAACTAGGCACGTGCCTAGGGCCCGATTGGCGGGATGGGGCCCAGACAGAGGGACAAAAAAAAAAAAAAAAAAAATGTACCTACAAATGTCCTATCTACAATTTATTTAAATATTTATTAATTAACTAAAAATAGTGACGATGTTTATCTTAACCATAGACTGTTACATTACGTCACATTAACGCCAGCCCATCAGGTGCTGCGAAGCAAAAGCCTAAATAAGCACGCAAAGAAGCACAGCTCGTAATGCAGGTGTGTGCGTTGTCGTCATCTATTTTGGAGTGATTGATTGCAATGTATTCTAAATATAAACTTGTACTGTAGATCTGCGTCATTTCTGGAAAAACCATTCACCGCTTTATTACGAGTTTAAAAGAGCGCGGGCGTCATTAACGTGCCCAGACGCGACGCTTTGAATTTGCGCGTACAATGAATAACATCGCGTCGGGAGCTGACTAAAAACGCTACAAAAGTAAAAGACAAGACGTTTGTATTCAAAGTTAAAAAGCCAACACACTACAACATTTTTAAATGTTTCAAATAAAGGATCTCGGGTCTATCTTCTAAATTCTGCTGATGATTAGATTATAGGGCTACCCTGTCTGACATCAGCCTACTTACGCCAATAATATCAGTTTAGAATTTCTTTTTCTAATCAGTAGCGACCGTGTCTTTCTCTTCCACTTGATTTGTGTATAGCAATTTAAGCAAGCAATGCAATGCATAATATCATATTACTTATATTAATAATATGACAATATCTGCAGTCAATATTGATTAAATGGGAGGGGAAAATCCTGGCCATACCAGCTATGAAAAAAATGATAAAAGCATATATCACTGAAGTGGTATTCTGGAACTGTGAATAAATTGAATAAAACAGCAAAATAACAATAACAATAAAATCTTCATTAAACAAAAAAGAGATTACCTTAGATGAAGTTTGATTAATATGTACATACAGTAGGCTACTGGTAAAAAGTCTGGACAGATTACTATTTTTAATGTTTTTGAAATAAGTTTTTTATTATGCTCTACAAGCCTGCATTTATTTGATCAAAAAAACAAAAAACAAAACAAAAAAAAACAGGAATATTCAGCAAGGATGTGTTAAATATATAAAAAGTGATAGTGAAGACAAAAAAAAACAAAAAACTTTTTAATAATAAAAAAAACCCTGAAAAAAAGTATCACAGGTTATAAAATAAATATTAAGCACCATTTCTAACATTTGATAATAAATCTGAATATTATAAAGTTTTCTGAAGGATCACATGACACTAAATTCAGCTTTGCATCACAGAAATATATTTTGAAGTATAGTAAAATAGGAAAACCATTATTTTAAATTTTTAATAATATTTCACTATATATTATTTTTCTGTATTTTTGATCAAATAAATCCAGGCTTGATGAGCGCAAGAGACTTCTTTCAAAAACATTAAAAATAGTAATGTGTCCAAACGTATGTACTGTGTAAGTAAAAACATTTAAAATTAAATGTTGTATAAATTAAAAGGTTAGGAATCATATATGTTTTAAGAGTTTTTTATTGGGGATGGGGGGGCCTCCAACATGAATATTGCCTAGGGCCTCCAAATGTCTAGAACCGGCCCTGCCTCTGCCCAGCTGTCAACTCTGTAATTATACATGGATGAAGATTAATAGAGTCATTCTCTCTCTTGCAGTGATGGGGCTTTCAGGCTCTAATGGGAGTGAGCATGAAGATGCTGACCACAGTCAAAATGATGTAAGACTGAAATCGGCCTTGAAATGATTGCTAAAATGCCTCTTAAGCTAAATGGTTTCTTTTATATTGCAGATTTTATGACCAAAAATATGATTGACTATCTTATGATGTATAAGGCATGAAAAATGTACATGTTAAAATGTAAAGTGTTACCAGGTCAACATTTTACATGCATTTTGCAACACTGGTGAAAATGAATATACATTTATAATTATATATATATATATATATATATATATATATATTACTGTTTGGGGTAAGCATTTGTTTTGAGGAATTAATACTTTTATTCAGCATGGATTAAATTGTGACAGTAAATGCATTTTTAATGTTACAAAAATGTCAAATAAATTATGTTCTTTTGAACTTTAAAACCCTCCAGAAATAAACGTAGTTATATAATATTCTGTATTCCATACACCATTATTTTCACCAGTGTTGCAATCCCTGCATATTTCCTGTTTACTTCATGTACTGCATGCCTTTTTGACTTTTATTGCATAAATGTACAGCAATTATGATGCTGTTCAACTTACTTTTTTTTACAGGAAGTAGACAGCAAGGAGAACTTAGCCATTGAACTTGGTTTGGCTTCACCTTCTCACCTACTTTTCAACTCTGGGATTCCTCCTGGCACTGTGTCCTCTCCTCTCTGCTCACATTCAGTCTCTTCCAGGTCCAGTCGTCCCTCCCTCATCTACCCAACCCATGCAGGAAGCACCTCAGGGCTGGCATCAGGGACTAGGGGTGCAAACTTTGAGATCATACACAGAGAGCCTGCGGGGCCCCGTGCTCCTGCCAGAGGATCGGTTGAGAATTCATTGCCGCCGATGGACTCTTATACCTCAGACTCAAAATGGGAGTCACGTCGACAGGAACTGTTGGAGCTGGAGCATCAGCAGACGATGAGTCTGTTGCTGCTGCAGCAGTGTGTGTGGGAGGAGAAGAGGAAAGCAGTGAGACAGAAAGAGAAGGCGGCACGGGCCAAGAAGAGATATTATCAAGCCAAACTACGGAAGATAGGCGCGGATTATCTGCCCTCCAGTAGCGACAGCGAGGAAAACGAACATCCACAGACATGAACACAGATGTTTATGACATCTTAGCTATTTTTACTTTCATTTGGAAAGTCATTTTTTTATTCTATCAATGTTGTTTATTTACAAAACAATATATTTTTTAAACTTAATTGGTGTTTAGGAATGTACCATGTGTATCATATGGAGGGGGAATTCACTCAAGCAGGCTTCGTTCCAGTAGCAGATAGAAATCTCATCTCCTTTTATCCTCTCTCTCTCATCAACACTGGTGCTGCATTCCATTCAGTCAAAAGTCGGATATTTCTACTTAAAGGGACCAAAATTCATCATTTACTGACCCTCATGTATTTCCAAACTGTTTGAGACTTACTTTCTTCTTTTAAACACAAATAATATATTTTAAAAAGGGTATAGTTTGTCCTTAAAATGAAAGTAAATCAGGTCCTGTGTTATTTTGGACCCCATTGACTTTCACTGTATGGACAAAAACAATTTCTCAAAATATCTTTTGTGTTCTGCAGAACTTCTTTTGTGTTCTGCAAGTCATACAGATTTGGAGCAAAATAAGGGTGAGTAAATGATGACAGAAATTTCATTTTTGTGTTAATTATCCATTTAAAGGCCTGACACTCAGATGTGTATCATGAACTGTGTGTCTCACTGAGTGTCATGTTTGAGTGATATAATACAAACGAAAGTGTTGTGGAAGTTCTGAGTTGAATGGAACGCAGCATAAGGGGTCGTTCACACAGAACGCGTCTTTGTGTTTAAAAATGCAAGACGCAGATGATCGAGTAATATGAAAATGCAAGGTCTAGAGACGTGTTATTTAAAAGTTAAACTTTTAACTTGAGTGCCTTGTTTTTAGAACGCCATGTCATGCACGAGACAGCAAAATATGGCCAGCAGCCATATCACCCTGTAGCCCAAGACTGGTTGCCCACTGAAGCTAAGCAGGGTTGAGCCTCAGGGTTGAGCCCACTGAAGCTAAGCAGGGTCAGTACCTGGATGGGAAACCTCCTGTGGGAAAACCAGGTTGCTGCTGAAAGAGGTGTTAGTGAGGCCAGTAGCTCACCCTGTGGTCTGTGTGGGTCCTAACGCCCCAGTGTAGTGACGGGGACACTATACTGTCAAAGAGCACCGCCCTTTGGATGAGATGTTAAACCGAGGTCCTAACTCTCTGTGGTCATAAAAAATCCCATGTCTTTCGAAAGAGTAGGGTGTAACCCCAGCATCCTGGCCAAATTTGCCCAGTGGCCTCTGTCCATCATGGCCTCCTAATCATCCCCATATACTAATTGGCTTCTTCACCCTGTCTTCTCTCCACCAATAAGCTGGTGTAGGAAGGCGTTCTGGCGCAATATGGCTGCCGTCGCATCATCCAGGAGGATGCTGCACATTGGTGGTGGTTGAGGAGATTCCCCCCTTCTATGTAAAGCGCTTTGAGTGCAGAGAAAAGCGCTATATAAATGTAATGAATTATTTATTTATTATTATAAAATATTCGAGACACAAGAGCAACGGTCCATCCAAACACGTCCATCAAAAAATACATTCTGTGTGAACGGCCCTAAACCCTCACATAGTCAGGCCAGAATTGAGCAGTGATATTCAGTCCTGCTTGATGGGAAAAGGAAATGAATTGAAATGAGATTTCTAATGTTACTGTATAGCATTTTAATTTGATGATTGTATCAGGATCAAACCAAGGATGGATTAATGTCCTGCAAATCCCCCTTTTGATGCAATTGTGATTCATAATGTCTAAATAGCAGGAAATTATTCTGCAATTATGAGGAAAAAAGTCAATTTATAAAAGTGCAATTGCGAGAAAGCTATTGTCAGACCAGAATCCTTCCTTGGGTCTAATCGTTTTAGGACAGTGTTTTCAGGACCAACCATTTGATTCAGTTTACTGTAGCTGATTTATACTATGCAGGTTTTTTTCAGGTAAACAAGTGCTTCTCATAAATGGACTTCCTACTCATGGACTGGCTGAATTTAGTGTTGTTCATTTGTCTTAGTACACAGTGTTTGGCAGATCCCTCTGTCCTTTTCAAGTTATGAAAAAGCATAATTAAAGGAATAATTCCTCCATAATTAAAGGTATACGTATACAGTGTTTGGCAGATCCCTCTGTCCTTTTCAAGTTATGAAAAAGCATAATTAAAGGTATAGTTCAACCCCCCATCCCCATAAATTATGACGCTTTGATTTTTGGATGAACCGTCCCTTTAAGGAAATGGAGTGTGTAAATCAGTGAAACAAAATGTTAGACTGAATTAAACTAGTGAGAACTAGTGTAAAAGCAGGTTTTTTAAAGCCGATTTGAAATTTACATGTAGATGTAATTTCATTTGATTCGATTGAAATTTGATGTGTAATGTGATGAACAAGTTAGACTTTTTTTAACTAAAGAAGTGTTTGTCTTGAATATTCAAAAAACAACAGCATACAGAAGCATGGTAGCAATAACTCTTTTATTGACGCCCAACGGGTCTCGTTTTCAACTCCCATTGGTAGCAGATTTTTTTCTGATAACCCCCCATGAGTAAAAGCGATACAACATGTCCTATAATAAACATGTTGAGCCATTATACATTCCCCTTTTCTCTCTTCCACCCAATCATTGTCTTCCACCGCTCTCTCTCCCTCTCTCTGATGGACAGAGGACATTTCTTTTCCCAGAATGCATTGTGAACAGAAGAGGAGGGGGACATATCAGACAGAACATATACAAAAATTTCACACATAAAACATTTGAAACAGATGAAATCTCGCTCTTATAAAAAACAAAACTCCCACACGCACTTCTTTAGAAACACCCCAGCAATGATTATGGTAGAGAAATTAATTTCAATAAATATTAATAAATAAAATAAATTAATTTAATGTCTGTACAAGATAAAGTTATGCAGTCATAAATAAAATATAAAATCATGATTAGAAAAAGTACTGGAGCACTTTATGACAGGTAAGAGGTATAAAAGGGGTGACAGGACACTCTTTTTGGCAAAACTCATGGCAATACTATGACTAAAGAAATAAAGTCATATGATGAAGCATGATTTCCCTTTTTAACAGGAGCCTGATATTTGTAGATGATCTTACCATAATGACTGTATTTAACTCATATCACAATGTTCCTTTCTCTGAAGTATATTCAATACTTAACAGAGACCAATATTTAGGTATCTTAGAAACCATACAGTAGATGGATTAAATAGTTTCTCCTAAATAGCTGATTTGGGATCTTTGAGTAACTTTTCCCTAAGCAGTATTTGAATTATGATAAGACTGGATTATGAACAAGGTTTTGAATATGTCTTGAATATGATTGCAGGCTAATAACACAACTAAATAAAGGTCTCTTCACACAGCTTCAACAAACTTCAACAAATGCAGAGCAGTTTGGCCAAAAACACTTCAGAAATTGGTCAGGCATCTCATACAAGCATGAGTTTGTTAAAGAAATGTGTTTAGAGCAACCTAAAATCTTCCAGTCAAGTCACCCTTCTGAAAACAATCTCTTGATTGACAATCATTACGGTCCAATCATATCTTCTGATTTATAATTCTTTACGATTACAATCACTGTCTCTGGAGTCTCCCACCAATCCCATGTTTGGGCCAATATCTCCCACATTTACATGGGCCAATCCTTCTCTTCGTAGACTCTCTCCCGGTCTATCCGTGGGCGTGGCTTGTTGCATAAACACATGTTGGAATATAAAGATTGGAGTGGGAATGTTTGGGACTGTTTTGGCTCGGAATGGGTTTGAAAATGTTTTTTCGATCCTACCCATTTAAACATATATCCACACAATCATCAAAAACATCACTAGAGATTTTCTTCTTTGTTCTTTGATGAAAAAGATACAAAAGTATAAAAATGTTCTGTACAGTTTTGTTTCTCTCTCTCTTTCTCTCTGACCAGTCCTCTCAGCTGTTGGTCTGAAATCTGACAAAGGAAAATCATGGAAATCATCACCTCTGGTTTGATTTCCTGTCTGTTCTCAGGAGGGTGATATCTCAAGCCCTTGATGAACAACTTCACTCTCATGCCCTGAACTCTTTCCAGGGTGAAGTGGGAGTCCTGATCGCTCCGGTTGGCTATGTCCTGTGATTCTCTTGAGCCCATCTGCATAGGTGCATTATGGGGCTGTGAAGGAATCATCAAGATTGTCCGTCACTTCTGTTAACTCTACAAAGAGACAAAAGATGAAAGATGTCAACATCATGTACATACTTTTTTGAGGGGGCACCAGAGGCAGTCCTAGCTCACTTAGTGCCCTGTGTGAGATACCGTGTATATACACTACCGTTCAAAAGTTTGGGGTCGGTACGATTTTAAATACTTTTAAAAGAATTCTCTTCTGCTAACCATGGCTGCGCTTATTTGATTAAAAATACAACAAAAATCAGTTATAGTATTAAATATTATTCCAGTGTAAATCAGCTGTTTTCTGTGTGAATATATAGTAAAGTGTCATTTATTCCTGTGATCAAAGCTGAATTTTCAGCATCACCAGTGTCAGTGTCTTCAGTGTCAAATGATCCTTCACAAATCAGTATAATATGAGGATTTGATGCTCAAGAAACATTTATTATTATTATCAATGTTGAAACAGTTGTTGGTCTGTCAGTTGTACAGTTTTTTTTTTTTTTAGGATTCTTTGATGAATAGGAAGTTCAAAAGACTTTTGTAACATTATAAATGTCTTTACTGTCACTTTCGATCAAATTAATTATTCCTTGATAAATAAAGTATTGATTTCTTTCCTCCAAAAAATAAAAATAAAATTCTCACTGACCCCAAACTTTTGAACGGTAGTGTATATATATTATATACATCAATATACATTAATATTTTATTTTATAGCATTTATCATGCTGATCACTTGTAAATAACTACCTTAAAAATAACTTTTATAATAATATTATTCATTTATTATTATTAATTTATATTCTTTAAATAAAATAAATATCTAAATTACATTGAGATTATTAAATAATTAAATAATATATTATATTTATATATATATATATATACACAATTTGCAACTGATCACCATGGACTTTCGTTGTATTGAAAAGACCACCTTTGACATTTTGTAAATAGCTCCTTTTGTGTTTCACGGGGAAAAGTCATATGAGTGTTGTGAAGTGTGAGAATGGGTAGATGATGATAGACAGCAAACAAAGTTGCATTTTCATATCACTACCAGGAGAGAACTAATCAGTTTTATGAGAACAGAACCAAGGATGACCATAAAACAATGTGGAATATAAACGGACGCACAGTGAGACAAAAAATGGGCTGGACTTACTCAGAGTCAGGTGACACTTCAGAGACGCTCTGAGAGGTTGCAGAGAGAGGAGGCGGGGAAGGGGAAGGGCCAGCTGAGGCAGGGTTAGGGGGCGGGGTTAAGACAGAGGAGCTGAAGGAGGCGAGTATGGAGGAGAGGATATCCAGGTGTTCACTAGAGGGTGGCCGACTGGATGGGGCTCCGGGTGCAGCTGCAGATGACGGGTACCTACATGGTGGGGCGGAGTCTAGGCGACCACGGCGCGAGGGCAGGGTTTCTTGGGGTTCCTCTGAGATCGGTGGAGGGGGTGAGGAGGGTGGGTGCGGTTCGGGGTGTGAGAGCTGTCGGGGCGGCAGGGTTCTCAGCCACTCCCTGCAGGGCTGCGCTCCACCACTAGACTCCAACTGCTCCCGTGACCGACTGCTCATGAGAGCCCCTCCGAGGTGCTCCCGAGAGGCCTGTTGCCTCGTTAGAGTGTTGAGCTGTGTTCTCGATCCACTCAATGAACCCTCTGCCCCCATTAAACCCACCATACCCCCCCTGCCCACCAGATCCTCCCTGGAGGCATGGAAACTGTGAACAGGGCCCAGCCTCTCTCTGGACCCACCCAGGTGTTCAGCACCAAGTTCGCGTCGTCGCGGCAACAGGTCGAGGTTTTCACGGGAACGCTGTCGTCGCGCAAGTGAATCCAAGTGTTCGCGGGAAGAGTATCGGGAAGCGGGTTGGGACAGTGAGCCAGTACCAGAGTACATACGACCGTAGGAGGCAGCTGGGACGCCTCTGTGACCCAACGTGGAGGTCCTGTACCAAGACATCTCGCTGGGAGCTCGACCCACGGCAGACAGGCCCTGCAGAGCAGGAGGGCAGCCCAGACGATTCTTCAGGATTCCTGAGAAATGGATGCAGAGGGCTTTAGTACGGCGTTCTAAGCTTTCTATCGATATAAAAAATTCTGGCTGATAACAATGAGCCCATAACTATTTTATTATTGCTTTATTTCTAAAATATTGAAAATTAAAATACCATTATTATTATTTTTTCAATAAATTAAAAATACTGCAAACACCAAAAGCTAAAATCTGTCATTTTAAATACTACAAGTGAATTTAGACATCACAACATTATAATGTACAGTATAGAAAATGGATATTGGACTGAGAAGTGTACATTTAAAAGTGTTATTACATTTTAAGATAAATTTTAAGTAAGTGTTAGATGACAGAAAGGTAATCTAAAGGTAAATAGGGGAAATAAGCTGATAAATAAAAAAAGGTCTAATTTTTGTAAATAAATGTCTAATATCAAAGTGTTTTTTAGTATCATTGAGATACAATTAGATTTGTATTAACATTTTGAATTGGTTTCCATTTTCATACGCTATATTTTGATTTTAATTTTATTTAAAGTTTTAATAATTTAGTAATTAATTAGTTATTAGTTATTTTAGTGCGTTTTTGCCCTTTATTAGGTTTTGTAATGTCTAAATACTTTTTAATTAATTTTATTTCGGTATATCAAGTGAGATTAACTTTTTTTTATCTAATTGTCCAGGCAACCTTACTCATTTTAAGCTTTTTTAAAATATTTTATTTTAATTCTTCTTTTTTTTTTGGCATGGTTTCAGTTTTAGTTAACTATAACTCTATCGGTGGCCCATTGATCGGTGGCTTTTAAAGATTTTTAAAGTTTTTAAGATTAACTTTAAGTGTACATTAGATAAGGGCAGATGATAATCTGAATGTAAAAATAGGTAAAATGAGCATGCGAAATTAAATATCATCATGAATGGGTATTGGCCAATACTGGATAACATCTCAGATGAACGTGTGCCTCACCCTTGCGGTGTCTGTGTGTGAGCCCATTCTCATCTCCGCTGGTCAGCGCTGCATCTGGCTGGTTGTTATTAGCTGCGTCCTTGCTGTAGTCGCCCCCTAGGCGGCGCTCTGAGCCCCATTTCTGCAGAGAGTGCGCCTCACAGCCTTCCAGCGCTGGCCAATAGGAGAGCAGGTCATTGCCATCCAGATCTGACACATAAACAGTTCCATACACTAACAGTTGGGCATCATGAAACTAAGAATGAAACTAAAGTGCTGCACTCCTTTGGCTTCACTATCAATAATATAGGCATCTGCAACAATGATATCGGTACCTTTTCCACCGTTGTGGGAGGGCTCTGTGAGTAAACGTTCACTATGACCAGTCCGTTTGAAGCGTCGCTGGATGCGTCCACGCAGGCGCACATTGTCCTCGCTCTCCGATGACGGGATGGACAAACTCCTCTCCTCCTCCAGTGAGAGATCAGAATCTGAGTCTGAGTCTTCACCTGACAGACAGACAGAGTAAGAGCAATGAAAGAAGAAGAGATAATGTCACTAATTCTGACAGAGATTTGTCACAAGACATGGCCACTAGCGAATAAAGAATGAATAGCGAGCAGTTAAGGAGTGTGTAAGTGTTGTGTGTGTGTGAATACGTACATGCATGCAGGTTATTGTGTGTTAGTATACCTCCGTTGCGGTGGAACATTGCAACGTCCAGGTCAGTGGCCCCTGTGTGAGCAAGATTGTGTTCTAGAGTCTGCCGTGCCAAGAGATTCTCCCTGTCAAAAACATAAATAATACATCAGCTTTTAAGCTTTCAGTTTGTTACATACAGATACATACACATTTTTTAGAATACAATGTACATTAATGTACACTGTCTTATTTTACAGTGTACATTATTGTACATTGTATTCTGACCTGTGAAAATGTGTAAAAAATGTGTATGTATCTGTAAGATAAAATACGTAGTGATATATAATCTACAGTTATTTATAATTTAGAATTATAAAATGTGCTTATTTAGTGAGGTCCAAAAGCCTGAAACTAGTAGTGAATTTTACAAATTGCACTACCATTCAAACGTTTGAGGTCAGTAAGATATTTTAAAAATGTTTTTGAACTAAGTCTCTTATGTAATCAAAAATACATTAAAACAGTAATATTGTGAAATATTAGAACTTCTATCTTAATATATTTTAAAATGTAATTTATTAATTTGATGGCAAAGCTGAATTTTCAGCATCATTACTCCAATCTTCAGTGTCACATGATCCTTCAGAAATCATTCTAATATGCTGATTTGCAGCTCGAGAAACATTTTGTATTATTTTCAATGCTGAATGTTATTCTGCTTTATATTTTTGTGGAAACCGCGATACATTTTTTTTTTTTTCAAGATTCTTTGATGAATAGAAAGTTAAAATAGATTTTTTTCTGTAACAATGTAAGTCTTTACTGTCACTTTTGAAAGTGCTGAATAAAATAATGAATCAGTTTACATTCAAATTCAATAATTACATTTAAATTCAATACTTTACATTAATTTAAATTACATGAATTAACAATTAATTTATGAATTCACATATAACATATTCTATTCTATTCATATTTTACAACTTTTAATAGTTAACATAGTTAATGAGACCTAATGCATTAACTAATGTTTACAAACTGAACCTTATTGTAAAGTGTTACCATGTTATTCCTTTTATATCATAATCCTTCTTTGGTTTAAAAGTTGTTAATTTTGAGATTTTGCTAAGAATATTGAATCTAAAGTTGATGTGTTGACAGACCTTGCACTGCTGACTGATGAGATAGTTGAAGTTCCGAGTGTGATCCGGTGTAATCCGCTCTGTTCCAGCAAGGAGGCGCTGTTGAACGGGTTTTGGCCCTGCACACATAGAACAGGTTACAAATCCACATGCTTATTTTCACTCCATGGGTTCAAATATAGGTGTGTGTGTGTGTAACTGTGCACGGAGTGGGGGTCATATGTTAATATATGTGTTTATGTTCACTAACGGTAATCTGTGGAGGTCTTTGAGGATCTTCACTGGGGCTTTTCTTGCCCAGACAGGCCAGTTTCCAGGCCTCCTGCACCTCTGAGTTCAGGAGAGTAAAAACCAACAGTACTGCCAAACCCTGAGACAAGCGAGTAGGAGAAGAACATTATAATACATTACATAGGACACAATTATCCAAGTTTACAGCTAAAAATGACAATGACAAACTCAACCACACACACAAAAGAAAAAGATGTGTAAGAGCCAGTACACACACTTACCTGTACGCAACAGAGGACAATGAACAGGTAGTGGAACGCCAGGACACTGTTATTAACAGCCATAAGACCAAACAACCAAACACAAGAACTCAACAATAACAGGAGGAAGGCACTGCGGATAGTAGAACTGAGAGAGAGAGAGATAAATAGAATAAAAGGAATTAATATAGAATAAAGAGATGAAAAGCATTAATTCTGTGCTGAAAACTAGTTTGACACTACGTAGAAACACATGCAAGGAAGAAACTAACATTTTAACATTTTAATGACAATTTCAGAAAAATAAACAACAACAGCAATAATAATAGTTATTTATTATTATTTTTATTATCAATAAAATGTTATAATAACACAATATAAAATAATTATTTTTAGAGATTTGATAGTATATGACTTTCTTTTTTCAGCCAAACACAATATGAGTTATTAAAAAATATCCTGGCTCTTCCAAGATTTATAATGGAAGAGAATAGTTTCTGAGATTTTGAAGCCCCAAAAAAGCGCATCCATCCATCATAAAAGTAATCCATACAGGGGGTTAATAAAGGCCTTCTAAAGCGAAGTCTGCTTTTTTGGGCTTCAAAATCTCAGTTACTATTCACTCCCATTACAAATCTTGGAAGAGCCAGGATATTTTTTAATGTAACTCCGATTGTGTTTGGCTGAAAGAAGAAAGTCATATACATCTAGGATGGCTTGAAAGTGAATAAATTATGGGATAATTTTCATTTTTGGGTGAACTAACCCTTTAAGTCAGCTAATTAATATTCATGAAAATACGTTTTATAATGTCCTCTGTCCCACTTTCCATTTTGAATGTTCCTGAACACATGCATGTTGTACTTACATCACAGGCAGCTTTTTTATCTCCTTTTGAGTGGGGTTGCATGTCATACGCAGGACCATTAAGAACATCCCACCATTCATCTGTAAAACAGAGAGAGAGAGTTGCCAATTAAGACCATCATTGCTGTACCACATACATCCAAAACACACAAAGAGAGAAATAAAAAGATGAGATCCTTTATATGGCACAAACAACACACAGAAGAGCACAATACCAGTATAACGACGCTAACTGGTCCCGCAAAGCTCCACATGAGCTTATCGTACATGGAGATCCAGCAGAAATCTGGGTTGCCGTACCCCTCTGGATCCAACCCGACTGCCAGCCCTGCAGCACACATACATGTCACAGAACATAGCTATATAAAAGCATACATCTGTGTACGTATGTGTCTGTTCATACCTGTAATGATAGCAGGGACTCCCCAGCCAATAGCATAGTAGAATCGCATGGCTCCATAGTTGATGTTTCTCACTTCTGTCTGCATGCGGTAAATATGCAGAGCTTCCACAAACAGCCACGCAAACGTTGACATGAAGAAGTAATGGAGCAGAATTGCAACCACTGTGCACAGGAACTGCATCAAGCAGAGACAATAAACTAGTTAGTAAAAAGAGAATATAAAACAGCATATTGGATGTATATAAACTTGATAAAGGGCTTCAAAAATTACAATATGCATAACATTTTCTACACTGATTTTAGCCCTCTGATTTAAAGTCACCATGAAATCAAAATTGACAAATCTTTTTTTTAATGGAATATTGTTTGCTGTGTTTATTATGAATAATGTATCTTTTTTATTTGATTTATTCATGTGCCCTCATACTCTTTAATCAAAATGACTTCCCCTTCCTCTTGCAGCAACATCTCTTCTCTTCTCTGATGAAGTGTTTACTGATGCGAGGAGGGCGGTACAACCTGTCACTCACATGAAATTAACCAATAGCAAACCACAATGATCCAACCATATAATCTATTCCTCACAAACAAAACCAAGTCATTTATATAGATCAGTGGTCCCGCCCAACATTTTGTCTTGTTAAAGAAGCCATTTCAATCAGATATACGTCAGCATAGGGAAGAAAAGACTGAGCATTGTAGCAAATCAAAGTTGTCTGCTGAGTGCAAAAATGCAATGATCTCGCCACTTATCTCACCACTCCTTGGTCTGATAAAAGTGTGCTATTCTGAAAACATGGAGTTGTACATACTGATGATAATTCAATTCATAGAGTACGTACAGCACAGAGAAAATAATCATTGAGTTGACTCGTGCAGCAGGGGTTTTCAAACATGTTTTGGATGTCTCCCTCATCTAACACACCTGATGAGGGTGTTTCAGATAATGGAGACGGACAGAATGTGAAGTGTTGGGGGTCCTCCAGGACTGGTTTGAAAACCCTTGGCCCATGTGTTCTCACTTATTGAGCTGAGGTGCTCAGTCAGGTGTTGTGAGTTAACATCCAGCTCAAAACAGTTCCTGATCCCATTCCCATCATTTACTGAATATTCTCTGCTGTAGTACATGTCCAAAAAAAGAGAGAATATAAGGTCTAAAATCAATACACGCAAGCAAAGTCATAGTCTGAGAGAGACGATGAATAATGAATGGACACATACTCTATCACAGATACACACCCACATCCCAGCCCAGCAGTTGAAATTAATGAACTCAGCAGTAACAGGCTTTTAGTGTGAGTGGTTTGCTCAAAAAATGGTGTTAAACGGCTTTAGAAAGAGATAGAATGTGTGAGTGTCTGTCTGAGGACGAGAGACACGGAAAGAGTGTCTGTGTCAGAAAAAGTGTTTAATAACGTCGGTTTCCCAACTCACTGTGTGGTGTAAGTGGTTTTTAAACCATATTGCGCTAATGGCTGTAATGTCGGTTTCTGAATGACAAATCATATTCAAGCTGCCTAGTGCTTTATCCTGACACCCATCTTGATACTGAACTATTCATGATTTTAATACCTGCTGTTACACTTGGCTTTATAAAAGCTGTAAAATGTCAAGTGTAAGTGGGCTCCAATATACTTCAAGTCTTAGGATCTTGGTATTTTAAAACAAAGAAAAATTATGAAGAAAAAAAACATATGAATTACTATGTATACACAGTATAATAAACATTTGTGATTTTGAATTAAAAATCTTTATTATGCTGATACACACACACACACACACACAATATTATATATAAATAAAATAAATTCATTCATTCATTTATTTGCTATAAAAAATTAACATTATAAACTTCTTTACTGTCTCTTTTGACCAGTTTATTTATTTACTGATTGATTGATTGATTGATTCAATCTAAAAATAACAAAGCACATTCAGCACAAAGGAGACTACACAGACTGTGTTTTTTTGACGGTTATAGTGTTTTTGTGTTCGAGCCCATCCAAACTTTCTTTGTCTGTCTCACTAACCCACATTTAGATTCAGACACACACAGACATCTCTCTTCTCTGACCTGTTGTTCCGTCTGGTTGATGCCCAGCAGGTATGTGAGGTGGGAAAGTAGAGTAGCGGCAGCCATGTTGGAATGAATGCTGCGTGTGTTTGATTTCAGTCCCCTCAGGCAAGATAAAACCACCACTGTTAGCAACAACGCCGCCATGGAAACTGAGAGCGAGGAGTACGTTACTATGGCGAGGGTCTCCAGGTCACCCTCTAACTGCTGCTTAACAAAGAGAGAGAGAGAGAGAGAGAGAGAGAGAGAGAGAGAGAGAGAGAGAGAGAGAGAGAGAGAGAGAGAGAGAGAGAGAGAGAGAGAGAGAGAGAGAGAGAGAGAGAGAGAGAGAGAGAGAGAGAGAGAGAGAGAGAAGGAAAATATATATTAGCAGTGATGATTGTGCTGAAGGAGATTGTCACTATTGAACATCCTGTTGCTATCTAGTATTGTATTATTGAAAAACATGGAAAATGTGAATCTTTTTGTGAAGAAGAGCTGTTTAGTAGTTATGTGGCCTTGATTGTTCTGTGTGTGTGTGTGTCTGTGTGTGTGTACTGTACCTCTCTCTGTGAGCTGTCCATAAGGACTCCAAAGGTTCCCAGTCTGTGGCATTGACAGCGAACATGTGACATGTTCCTATAGACCACACTACAGTCCCTCACAGTCCAGCAGCCTCCTGCTAATACACTGAAAACACACGTTCAGAGTATTTACCGTTTATTCCTTACAGTAACAATATACACAAACACAATATACAATTTGGGTAAAGATTTTTATGTGATTAAAGTCTGTTATGATCACTATGGCTGCAAAAAATACAGTAAAGTCAGTAATATTGTGAAACATTGTTACAATTTAAAATCCTGTGAAGGGAAAGCTGAATTTTCGGCATCATTACTCGAGTCTTCAGAGTCACATGATCCTTCATTCTAATATGCTGATTTGCTGCTCAAGAAACATTTCTTATTATTGGCAATGTTTAAAACGGGTTTTGCTGCTTAATATTTTTGTGGAAAACTTGATACATTACCATTCAAAAGTTTGGGATAAGATCAAAAAAAGAAGAAATTAATACTTTTATTCAGCAAGGACCGATTAAATTGAGCAATAGTGACAGTAAAGACATTTATAATGTACAAAGATTTCTATTTCAATTAAATTCTGCTCATTTGATTCTTTCTTTTCATCAAATAATCCTGAAAGAAGTGTATCAGGGTTTTCACAAAAAAAAAAGTTTTCAAAATGTTTGTTTTCAAAAAAACATAATTAATAATTGATCACCAATTTGATCACCAGATTAACATATTAAAGGGTTAGGTCAGCCCAAAAATGAAAATTACCTCATAATTTACTCACCCTCAAGCCATCCTAGATGTATATGACTTTCTTATTTCAGCCAAACACAATCGAGTTACATTAAAAAAGCATCCTTTGGCCTTCAAAAACGTTACTATTCACTCCCCTTATAAAGCTTGGAAGAGCTAGGATATTTTTTAATAAAACTCTGATTGTGTTTGGCTGAAAGAAGAAAATCATATACACCTAGGATGGCTTGAGGGTGAGTAAATTATGGGATAATTTTTGGGGTGAACTAACCGTCTAATTTAAAAAAAAATCTTTTGACTGGTAGTTTAATGCAAGTATAATGCAATTTAATGATTTGGTCAGCCGATTTTGTCCCAAATAGTGGTTTTATTTGTTCTTGAGACATAAAATTGAGTAAATAAGGGCAGCAAACACAGACTCACGAGCTGCTGTGATTCCACTGCACACACAGCGGTTTGCTGCGGTTGCTGGTCTCTAGAAGACGAAACTCCAGCAAGACCGGAGTGTCCAGAAAACCCTCCACGAAGGTCTGGTTATTATACACAGACACACTCACCACAGGCGAGTTCAACACAGGGTGTCTGGGTAACCTGCAGAGATGCACATGCACGGTTAGAAAGATGATCACACTCACATATATACACATTATCTGACTCTGAAGTGATCTTTAATTTAGACCATTTCTAACCTGACGCCGCGACGGTCCGTGTGGTATTTAGGAGGAAGTGCGGCCCCCAGGCTTCGATAGATGAGAAGGATGACAATAGAGACAGGCGCCTCTTGTAGTGACAAAGAACGGCGGGGTGCCGTCGCTTCTAGCGTCTGATTGGCCAACAGGTTTACAGGGCCAGCAGGAGATGGAGCTGAAACTAAACACAAAGTATTGCTCAATAGTTTTAAGCCTTTTAAGTGAACTTAAAGACTAGAGACAGTGAATGTGACTTACAGATGTTGCGTTGTGGCACTAGTGCAGTAGGGGGCAGCACAACATGTGTGTGAGCATCCCAAAGCGCTTGACCTCGGAACAGAGTACTGTGATACCGTGGAAACCGCCGCCGCACATGTGTGTGGTTGTCAACACGATCCAGAGTCATGACTGCAAAACACAAACACACACTGTGTGAACTACAGGATTCTTTTAATAGATCTGCTCTCTGTAGTGCTGCAGTTGCAGTTTCTGCAGATCATACCGTAGGTGCACAGTGCAGGTGTTAGTCTCACATTGATCTTTCTCAGCTTTAGCTCACACAGCACATGACTTTTACCTCACTTACTTTTTCCTCACCATCAGCTGACTAAGCCTCTCTGTCCTCCAGATTTGAAGTGCTTTCCACACACCATTTAAAGTAATATGTCCATCTCCGTAAAATGATCAACAAATAATTTAACGATTAAATGAAATGTATTAACAATATAATTTTAACAGGATATATTTAAAGTGGGGATTGATATTTAATATCTGTTTTTATATACTGTATGTAGTCTGCTCTATCGTTACTAAAATCTTTTTGATTTTCACAATGTTGTGAAACTTGCTTCCATCATTTTAATTTGTATGACTATTTTATTATATATTATAATTAATAATTAGTTAGTGTGTATATATATATATATATCCTTTGTTGGTCTTGAAACTTTCAAAATTGAAAGGTTCCTTCACAAATAAAAAATAAACAAATCAACAGAAATGCTTTAAATATTGTAAATGCAGTGAAAAACATTTAGTGTATTTCAAGAAAAAAAAATTTGATCTGAAAACAATTTTCAGAGATGTCGATTGAGAATTTTAAACTGGACCCGGCTCTTTTCACTCCCTCAAAACCCATCAGAAATACTACTAACATGCTGATTTGGTGCTCAAGTAATACTTACTATTATTTTCAAAATTACACTTATTTTAAAAAAACAGAATTTATTTGAAATAGAAATCTTTTGTAACATTATAGATGTCTTTACTGTCACTTTTGATTAATTGAATGTGTCCTTGCTGAATAAAAGTGTTAATTTCTTCAAAAAGAAAACAAAAAAAAATGAACCCCAAACTATTGTATGTGTTTGTTGTGGATTGATGCTGACCGATGTTTGAGGCGACGAGTGCGACAGGATTGAGGTAGGTCTGTTTCATGTTCTGGGCTAGTATGCGGGAGTACTGCTCCAACAGATCGGCCAATCCCGCCGCTCCGCTCTGACCTGAACTTTGACCTCTCCACAAAGCAGCGCTGCCCGGACCCAACAAAACACTACAGCCTCGTAACACATTCTGCAGATAGAGGCACAGTGTGAGAGACAGAACAGAACGAGACATTAATCAACTAGCCTTATTTATCTCAAAATTTGAATCTCAAATTTCCAGCTATTCATCGGTTTCCCTAAGGTAATGCACACCTCATTGAAATGTGCATCCTGAGTGGCTGTCAACCCAAAGCCTGACTGGAGGCTCTCAAAGGTCAAGAGGCGAGACAGCAGCCGCTCGGCTATCTGAAGGTCATTTCCATAGAGACGGGTTGTTGCCTCTGTGACATCACGAAGCTGATGGGCCAGTTTCTTCTCAATGATGGTGCTGAGTTCTGTCTCATTTCTCTCTAAGGCCTCCAGCTACACACACACACACACACACATATTTAAAAAATGGTTAAATAATGTAGACAAGCAGCTCCAATACTGTATGCATCACTGTGAGAAAGTTATGGACCTTAGGTCTGTTTCACACATCCTGTGTCTGCATGAGCTATGTGTATTCAATTAATTTATGACGATTAAAACGTTTCAGCAACACTTTTGAGTTTTGATTCAGTTTCATGTAGATTAATGATTTGTAGATGTTATATAAATATATTAGGGCCGGGACTTTAACGCGTTAATTAAGATTAATTAATTACAGACTTTAACGCGTTAATTTACACAAAAAATCATTTTAATCGCACTTATTTTTGCACCGCGGAACGTTTCTCACTGGATGAGTTTCGGCGGACCGATTATACTGGAGCACCATCTAGCGTTCATGATGAAGAAGCTGACGAGATCGCTTCCTTCATAGATCGCTTTGGTTGGCCCCGTTGGCCCCGTGGATGGGAAATTTTGTTATAAAAAACGAACGGATGGAAGCGTCGATAAGAGCATGGTTGTGTGCAAGTTATGCAACAAGGAATTCGCTATTGCTATTAGTGTAGATATTGCTACACTTAATGGCAAAAATCGCACTGGTCTGCTGGACTTTGTTGAACAAAAATAAACAATATGTTGTTGATTAAGCTTATGTATTGTCATTATTCAATGGTATACTAAAAAATCCATGTGAAAAAAATTACTTCTCACTGTTCTCAGGTCAAATATTTATGCGATTAATTTCGATTAATTAATTACAAAGCCTCTAATTAATTAGATTAATTTTTTTAATCGAGTCCCGGTCCTAAAATATATGTATTACATGTGTTTGTAATTATTCTCAAAGACCAAATCCTAATAAACATTTTTATAACTTGCAGGCTCCATTAAAATATATATTAGGGATGCATTCTATATCGGTACCATATCAGTTAGATATTTTTTTATCTATCGGTCGATATTGGACATTAAAAATAGTGCATGCTCATTTTTATATTTCAATTAGCTTTGCCGTAATCAAAAGTCACACTCAATTAAAAAAAAATCTTTAAAAAAACGAATAATTTATTAAGATTGTTAAAAGCAATCTTTAGAAAATCAAATTATAAATATTATAAAAATAGTGTAGAACTTTAATATCAACCATTTATAGTTATGAAAATAATAATGGGCAATTATATAGAATTTTAATATCCACACATCCCTACATAATTTTCAATATTATAACAAAAAAACACTTTATTTTCTGGAAGAAGAAAAAAACGGGGTGAAACAGCCCTTATTATAGTAAATGGATAATAATGAAATCATAGCTTCTCACGGCTGTGTTTAGCTCCACAAAAGGAGGAGAGGTGCAGTTGTACAGATCAGGGTCCAGCCATCCTCTCTCTCCATCACAGTGCCGAATTGCAGTCCCTTCAAAAAAGAGATCGACTGATGGATTAGATGGACTTCAAAAAAGATACATTAGACACAGATATGAATCTATAAGCTCACCAACTGATCCTTTGGGACAAGGGACAGCAGCAGGCAGGTTGAACTTTGTTCTGGGCCACCAGATTGCTGATGTTATGGTCTTAGGACAACCATCATAGATCACTGAGAAAAGCGGGTGAGGAAATGATTAACAAATATCTGTTACAAGGAGGCATTATTGGTTGGTTGGATGGATGGGTATGTACCTTCACAGCCTGTCTGTGTGACCTCAGCAAACGGATTGTCACACATGTTGCACTGTCGGCCAATCACGCCGGGTCGGCACTGGCACTGGCCGCTCTCAGGGTCACACGACCTAGAAAAGGAGCCCACTGGGTAGCAGTCACATGGCAGGCAGACGTCACTGCCCCGCCGTCGGTAATGAAACTCCTGATACACACAAAAACATCCATATGAACACATGCATTTACACAATACGAACTGATTAAAAAAAGAATAATAATAAAAAATAAAATAAAAATCACAACCCATAGTAAAATTATAACATAATAAAAAATATCGACATGCATGTTTTAAACATAATAGCTAGAATAATAATAAAAAAGGTTTAACTGCATATTTCAAAAGCCTTATAAGATTGTGTGTGTTCATGTTTTCCTTTGGGATTGGAGTGTAATACACGGATAATGAAAAGCCTGATGCAGTACAGTGTAAGGGTGAGTAATGCTTTATTATAGAACCCCAGAATGAATAAACACACATCTCTAATCCCTTAATTACACTTAAACACACACACAAACCAATTAACACTTCCCTGACCAGCAATTCTGTATGTAGTAGGCATTTACTCCTAAAAATAGTACCAACTCAAAAGTACGGGTTATATTTAAAATACATGTTTGTTTTTGACAATAACTAGTGGTCCTATTTAAAGAACAGAACTGGAAGGTAGTATCTGTACATAATGGCAAAAGGAGTGTTTCTGAATACTCTATGAATTTACGTTTATTTGGTAATGCAAATTGCACAAAAAAAAGTAAAACAGGAACGTGTCTATTAAATGTAAACTGTTGGTTTAAAAGCTCTAACTGCTAAAATACACATTGAAAATTCACCAAAGGCTGATCCTGAGAAAGTCTGCTTTCACTCCCCTGAAACTCTGAGAAGAACAGGAACATGAAGTGCTCTCTGAGGAGAATAACGCTCAGCATGTTTATGAAGCTGCTGGTTGTTGGAACAGCTTTCACCGTCAGTGACAGCTGATCCTGAGAAAGTCTGGCGTGTTCTTATGGAGTGTGTATAGAGTAGTCTTGTGCATCTATAAGAAGGTTTAGGATAGATAGTAGACATCTTTTCTTACATTATTAGGGCCAAAAATCTGGATTAAAAGTCTTAGGGAGATGATTCCATGAGTGGTGTGTGTGCTGCTGTGTCTTCACACACAGGTACAAGACTGTTTCAGAATAACACTAATTTTAGGGTTAGTAAGATTTCTATCATTTTCTATAATTCGTAATTTTATCAATAAGGAAAATGGATCAAAAGAAACAGTAAAGACATTTATAATGTTACAAAGAATTTCTATTTCAAATAAATGTTTTTTTTTTTTTAAACTTCCTGAAAAAAAGGCATCACTGCTTCCACAGAAATATGAAGCAGCAAAACATTGATGATAATAAGAAATGCTTCTTGAGCACCAAATCAGCATATTAGAATGATTTATGAAAGATCATGTGACACTGAAGACTGGAGTAATGGCTGCTGAAAATCCAGATTTGCCATCACATTACATTTGAAAATATATGAAGTCACCTTATTTAAATAGCGCTTTATACAATAGAGATTGTTTCAAAGCAGCATTACAGGGATAAACAGGAAAGTAATGATTAAGTAACTGTGTAAAGATCATCAAATATGAAATGAGTTCAATTTAGTTATAAAACAGCTCTGTAGAAAACAGTGTTGTCTTGTCCAGGTTTGTTCAGTTATCATTCCAATAGTCTCCGTACAGTCAAATCAATAATATTACAGAATATTAAGTGTCCCTAACTAAGCAATCTTAAAACAGAAAACAGTTATTTTAAATGGTTTTACTGTATTTTTGATCAAACAAATGCATTAAAAAGTCTTACCAACCCCACATTTTTTAACCGTAGTGTACATGTCCATCTTATTATGTCAATCTGTGATCATATTTATTTGATTATTATTTTTTAGGTTAACTATTTATTTGTGTATACCTTGCAATGGCAGTGTCCAGTGGTCTTATTGCAGTCTGTGTCAAAGCCTTTACTTGCTTCACAGTGGCAGGGTCCACATGTCGGGCTGCCCCACCAACCACGAGGACATTGCTGCTCGATCCTACAAACAGATGCACAGTTAGATTTGATCAAATACCTATGTATCTAGGGCAGATCAGACACAGAGAGCGAGATAGAGAGAGATGGAGCCGACAGATAAAAGAGAGCAGATGAGATTGCCGCTGTTGTGAAGGATTTAGCTGAGCGTGTGTGTCTGTTTGAGGTAGGGGTTGATTTAGGGTCACATGAGTCACATTCTGTCGGCAAACTTAAATCTACTTTCATCCGTTCAAAGGCATCAAACCTTAAGCACACACGCATGCATGTGGCTAAGCAGAACAAATGCATCATTAACATGAACACAAACCTACCCGCCATACACATCCAGCCTTTCGGATAAGCTTGAACACTGGATTAGTGTGACAAAAAAAAAAAAAAAAAACTCTCACACATGCACACAAATTCGGCCGTAAATCTGAATGCATCTATAAAGTCTTTGTCCATCTCTCACTGATTATCTTACTGGTACATTTGCTTGTCAACTTAGAGATTACAGATCAGAATAAGAGTAACTGGGCTAAAGGACAGAGGCGGAACACGGCAGAAATCCTTTTCAGTATTTTTCTCTTGTTTCCCATCAAAATCAGCCTTATAACAAAGTTACATTTTCTTGAAAAAGCAAAACTGTTAAGTTAAAAAGATTTGTTTTCAGAAAATATATCTTGATGTAAATGTATTTCCATTAATCCATTGGCATGATTTAAGTATAAATCACACTAAATTTGGTTACATTTTTGCTTAAAACAAGGGGAAAAAATTTGGGGGGAAAAAAATACGTAACTAATTTTGCCTTGTTTTAAATGTTTAAAAATTGTTACTGGGCAACAGGACAAAAACAATGTTAAAAGGGGTCATATAATGCCATTTTCATACAAGTTAATTTGATTCTTTAGGGTCTAAATGAAAAGTTTGTAATATACTTTAATTAAAAATTCTCATTAGTATTGTAAGAAAACACTCATTTTACCTGGTCAAAAACAGCTCTGTTTTCAGCACGCTGTTGCAGTGCATGTGCCTTTAAATGATAATGAGCTTTGCTCACTCCGCCCCTCTGTTCTGCGGGCGTTTTGACAACACACGTGGAGTGTTGTCTTGACAACAGTTGAGGGTATATTTTGGAGAGAGAATGGCAGCGGGAGTCTCTGAGGACACATCTGTGCAACCGTATCAATTTGAACCGGAGTCGGACCCGGAACAAGATGACGGCCGCAAAAAAGTTCGACAATTAAGGCTCGAACAGGACGTTTCTGAATGGTTGGTTAACGTCATGTCACTTTGATCTATCTTTGTATGTACTGGCAGGGTAGAGTAGTGAGATAAGAACGCTGTGCGTTTACTGATGTATCCGTACACAGTTTGTAATAACACAATAACCATAACGAGTTGTTCATTGTAAACGTGGGATTATGAATTATATTGAGAACGTCGTACATAGAAAACATGCCGTAATGTACCCTGAGTGTAAACCTTAGCCGCATTCATCGTGAAGCGTGCAAGCGATTTGCAAAGATTAATATAAATGTTAATAAAACTTTACACTCACTTCTTCTGGAGGTGCAGCAGGAACACGAATAGTTGGTACCGATTCTTATTTCAGGAGCAGCTTCTTAGCAAAACCAGCTTATACTGACCCTCGTTTATAAAGCAGTCTGGTGAGAAATGATTCGCGCAAACATGAAAGCATTGACGTTGTTCGTGGGGAATATTCCCTTCGAAAACAAAACTCAGCCACTGTCTCTTCAGCGGTTCGGATTTAGGAATATCAAAATGACTGCTGTGTTCGTTATTACACCCAAGAACAGAACACCACAATCGCTTAGACGCCATTCTGCTCCAGCGCATCAACAATGGTGGACAATGATGACAGCTCGCTCAGGGCGGGTCTATGTTGAAACGCTGCTGTCAATCAACAATTGTGGGAGGGGCGTCTGACCGTGTGACGTCACACGGTCGAACGGCTCGATTTGAGACGGGGGAAAACATATAAGAAGATAAAATATAAAAACACTGGATGGATTTTTATCAATATATGATGGTTGTGTACAGGCACTGCCAACACACATTTCAGTACAGTCAACTTGAAAAAGTGCATGTACCATTATATGACCCCTTTAAGAAAATAGTTATTTTCTCAGTGCATGAAGTGAATTCAAGTAGTGACGTGTTTGTTAGTGTGTATTTGTGCTCGTGTAATTACGCATGGTTTTGGTGTGAATGAATGTGTACCTGTGTTGGCAGTACTGTCCGTAGTGACTGTCCTCACAGTCACAGATATATCCGTGAGAGGAGCTGGGCTTCCTGTGACACTTTGCTTGATTTTCACATGGGTTCAGCTGACATGCATCCATACAACTTTTACCATAGAATCCTGTATTTGAAAAAAAAAGTTGGAAAAGTTGGGGGGGGGGAAACTGTTGCAACACAAACCTCAAGTATCATTGATATTTAAAGATTAGGTGTGTAATTTTTTCTATGTTAAAGTACTGTCTCCGCTTAAAATGTAGAGAGACTTAAGTAAGCTATTCAAATGTTTATTTCACTGAAAAGTATGATCACTGTGACTGCTATAATTTGGCTCAACCAATGACGTGAGTTTGGGGCAGCACTATCTATTTGACAGATGGAGGGAGATGCCTGAAAACACTTTTAGTGCTCAAAAGATCATTCATTGAAGGTAAACTGCAAAAAATGTTTTGTTGCACAACTTTATGACTGATCACATCAATTCAACCATGACAGCTTGAGCGACATGCTTCATAGTGAAATGTTTTGTGAACATACAACAATGTAATGCAGAATGAAGCAGTGCCAAATATATCGGAAGCGACAGCAAACCCTCAGCTTATGCTGTTACTCATTTCACATAGCTTAAAGGCACAGCAGCAAAAAAACTGCCTGTTTAAAGAGTAAAAATGAATAAAATAAAACATGACTAACATAATTAAGTGAATATCGGGGGGGGTATTTCAAATTATGAAATCCATCCTAGATAATGAAGAAAATGATACATATGCCCCAATGAAATCTACAACTAAATAAACTTGAGGGAAAAAACCCTTCACATACATATTTATTTGAAGGCATAAAACAGATAGGAGCAGAAAGTATTTCACTCTCGACTCATAACAACACCTAAAACAGCCCAGCCTTGATCTTATCTTCACCAGAGTCATATAGGAAAGCCTTTATCTGCACGACCACTGATCAAAAGACACAATAACCTCCTTTCTCTCTCTCTCTCTTATTCAGCAGAGAGATGTTTGTACTACTGTATATAATTGTGTGCAAACCCTATTAAGACGAATGAAGAAAATCTCATCAGAAATGGAATGCAGTAATACAACCATATGCTCTTCTGGTGAAGCTTTCCATTATTTTAAATGATATGGAAGTCACTACAGGATTACAATAAAGCCCTCAGAAAAAGTGACACTTTATTCAAGCACTAGCACACTGCAGTGCATAGACATTTTAAGAATGTTAAATTACGTATGGGAATCTAACAAACAACAGAGCAAGAATGAGAGAGATAATTCTGTTCTTAAATTTAGGCACTCTTATGCGCGCGTGTGTGTGTGTGTGTGTGTGTGTGTGTGTGAGGTTGTACGTGTGGGTTTACTCTACCAGGAGGGGGTCTGCGAAATTAATTCAGAGTTTATGAGGGGAGTCTTTGATTTCTTTTTCTGCACAGCACTATTAATAACACTGGGCTGATGCAACTCTAACAGCATTATAATGAAGTGAACAAGTCTGTATCTTCATTTAGACATGATGGGAGCTCATACAAACACAGCCAGATCTTGAAAATGTAAATTTTTTCTCTGTGTGGGTGAACTATCAGACTGTTAGCATAGAAACCACTGACATGCTCAATGTATTATTAATACATATTATATATGCAGGCACCTAACACCACATTGAAAATATGTGATTCAAAAACTTAAACCTGGAAATAAACAAAGTTTTAGGATACTGAATGATTTAAAAAAAAAAAATCTGCAAATTCTTTTGCTGGTTATATAAATTGTAATGAAGAATTGCATTACATTTTAAAAATGCAACATAGATCTTCACTAGTGGTCTAATTCGTTTTGTTTTTTACATCATTGTATGTATTTGAAACATTTTCATTCTGTACGTTTTGCATCCAACAATCCTAACTCATATCTAACCTGGTTCACAAATACAGGTGTGTCGATCCCATTCGTCGGTGCATTGGCTGTGGGCAGGACAAGGGGATGTGCTACATGGGTTTCCAACATTACAGCCAGTCTCCACTTTGATGGTTCTGGAAGGGCGGGGTAATGCAGGGGAATCAGGACGCACCCCCAGACGCACCCCCTGAGGACACATGCCAGAACATTCAGCACACAGACATAAATATACACCCAAATGAATGACATCTCAAAAAAAATTTAATACATTTAGAAACATACAACCTCAGATCAAAAATATTACCGTTCAAAAGTTTTTTACAAGAAAACAATACTCTTATACAGCAAGGATGCATTGAATTGATCAAAAGCAAAAGTAAAGACCTTTATAATTTTAACAAAAGATTTCCATTTCAAATAAATGCTGTACTTTTGAACTTCTATTCATCAAAGATGCCAGAAAACAATTGTAAAATAATTTCCCACAAAAACATTAAGCAGCACAACTGTTCTCAACACTGATGATAATAATAATAAGAAATAAGACTAGAGTAAAAATAGAAAACTAAAGTAGAAAATTACATAAAATAGAAGTTATTTAAAATATTATATAATACTATTTAATAATATTCTCAATATTAGAGATTTACTGTATTTTTGATCAAATAGATACTGCCTTGCTGTGCATCACAAGTAGTGTTCAACAGTTGACCTTTGACATTAGCTAAATAAATAATCCATTAATAAAATGAACATCCTTAGTTTCCAATAAAATGACAATAATTATAATAATAGGTATAAATGGGGATTTACTTGGTAAAATTATTTTCTGACTTTTCTCTCTAAGTTCTTATTAATTATTCAACTAATTGTCAGCTTGTTAAAAACGAATGACCCCGTTAGGAATTGATAACTATCAATAATTCATACATTAAAGAAGGTTACAGAAGTGTGATGAGCACAGTTGAGGTTATATCGGGTTATAAAAACAGACTCCAAAAATGACGAACCTGAATACAGCCACGTATCCCGTTTTGCACCTCTCCTGACCCTAAAACTCCACCCACATGCAGGTGCTTCACCTTTACACCATTAATCTCATTCCCAACAATGACTGTTCCCTGTGGCAGAGAGAGAGATTTGAAGAGAGGCAGAGAAAGAGATGGAAGAGATTAAATTAGTCCATTTTAGTGACATCGCATGTATTTCAGTGTTTGATCACTAGACCAGTGACCTGTGTCTGATTTGTAATTTAATCCACAAAGATTAAGATCTGATATTCCAGAATTCCAGATTATGGATTACAACACGGGATTATAACAATGAGTCAACGACATAATAGGGGTTAGTGGATCACTTATGTGTGGGTGTATGTGTTTGTGTGTGAGTGTGTGTACCTGATACAGTCCAAAGTCCAATCGTACTGTAGCAATATATCGAGTTTCTCTGCCGCTCCTGACATCACGGAGCTCGAGCTGTAGGTCATGCCAGCGTCCATCACACACCTGAACCTGATCCAGTCTCAACCTGACCGGCCGAGTCGAACCCCGTGCCACAGAAAACACCAATTGACCAGAAACCACCTGGAATCAGACACATACTCGATTTCTCAATTTCATTTATTGTTTGCATAGGATATGCGAGTTATATTTGATCAGCTAAGTATCTAGAGCCGTTGGAGTTCGACGCAGAATTGTCTACTTCAAAGTGCTATGGGAAGTCAAGCAAATTTTATGTAATTAACCCTGTGCTTCTAGTGAAAATGTTTGTTTCCTACCCTGAAACAGATCATGTTTTTCTTTCATCAGGCTCTTAATGAATTAAGACATTTCTTGGAATAGTTGAAGGCAAACAAGGCCAGGTTTTTCCTTATTGCCAGAGAGCATCAGAATACCACAGGAAAAGCTTGGTTCATAATTCATGGAGGATTCAATCCTTTGATTTTACTTAGTGCTTGCCTTTAATGAATATTTCTTCAATTGTTTTATTTAAATAAAAATAAAATGCTTATGAAAAAATAGTAGCTACTACTACAATTGTATTAAAATAAAGTGGACTTCCTCCTTCCACCAATTAGATTATTTAATGTGAATCTACAACACTTCTGTTAAAATACCAGTTACGACAGTAGGGTTATTATAGTTAATTTTGATATTAAATTTGATTAAAATTTAAATTAAAAAGAAAGTAAAATTTAAATATGTAAATGTAAACTTAAAGATTTAATTTAAAATCAAAATTAAAATATGTTTGGATAAACATTTCACTGTAAACTTAATTAATATATATATATATATATATATTATAAAAATTAAAATATGTTTGGTGGCAAAACAAAAAAAACAGTGCAGGAAAATAATGCATATTCTTATTAGTAATGAGATGCAGAACAGACCAACTTTGAAAGGGTTAAAGCTTTTCTAGTTGTTTTCTTTTCCTTTCTGCATGCATTTCTATAAGTGAGTATACCTGAAAAATCAAGTTGGTGTACTGTCCAGCTTGAGCCTGCAGGAGAACTCCCTCTTTTGACCTGGTGCGGAACACCAGCCCCATGTACCAGGGTGTGGTGATGGTGACTTCATTCTTCAGGTCCCACCACAGTGCACTGCTTCCAATGAAACGATGGGGGTGGGACATCACTGTGGAAGAATCATTCCAACATTACCATCATAAGCAATACCATCATGACATTAACATTTAGTAATAGTTCCTGTTTGATACTGGCATCCTGATTTAAGATTCACGTAAAGATCAACAGAGAAATCATTTATGTAGGTCGGTCTCACCTAAGCTGCAGTCCTTCCCTCCAAATCCAACAGGGCAGTCACAGGAATACGTCTCCCAGCTCACCCGACAAGTGCCGCCATTCTGGCACGGGTTTGATTTACAGAAAGGCAATTTGGCACTGCAGCCTAATAAAGACAGAGCATTACATCACTAATGCTGCAGCCAATCACAGAAAAAGACAGTTACAGCACAATCACCATGACAGCAGACAATAACAGGCCAAAAATTACCACAAACGCTCACAAAAGGAAGTATACACTACCATACAAAGGTTTGGGAATGGTAAGATTTTTAATGTTTTAATGAAAGTTTTAATGATTTTTAAAGAAGTCTCTTATGCTCATCAAGGATGCATTTATTTGATCAAAATACAGTAAAAATAGTAATATTGTGAAATATTACAACTAATTTTCAGCATCATTACTCCAGTCTTCGGTGTCACATGATTCTTCAGAAATCATTCTAATACGGTGATTTGGTGCTCAAGAAACATTTTATTATTATCAATGTAAATAACATTGTGTGCTGCTTAATACTTTTGTGGAATCCCAAACTTTTGAACGGTAGTGTATGTTGATGTCATTACAGAGATACAGAACGTCACTATCATCACATAATGCACACACACCAGGTAAAGTGCCATTATTAGCGATGAATCCTGCCATGTCCACTGGTCTGTTATCAATGTGCAGATCTTTCATGCAGCCAATAAATTCTCTTGTACCAAACGGGAAATTCTCAGGCAGGTTAGGAACTCCACCCAAAAACAACGGGCCAGTCAGATCTAAAGACCTATGAGAGAAACCATACAGAATGAGAGAATGAGAGAGATACTATATGAGTTTTCCTGAGCAAAACCAACATGTGCAAAGTGAACATATAAATGTGTATGTGTGAGTGTGCGCACGCTCACTTCTTGCTGCTGGTCTGCCTCCCCTGTGCAGCACAGCTATAGTTGCCGAGCTGATTGCCAAACCTCAGAGAAACGGCCGTATCACAGTCATCTACACTCAAGACAGCGACCTTCTCATCGGATGGACCCTGAACCTCACCGCTAACACTTCGCTTTGGCTAGGATACATACACAAATGTTTCCCCATAAGTACACAAACACAAAGCACACAACTACATTCAGAATATAAGGAAACTACCAAAAGTTCCATAGTAAAAAAGTCCATAGTAACAGAAGAATATTTATTACTTAAAGGAATAGTCCACCCAAGAGCATTTCACTTCAGAGCATTTGCTCACCTTGTTGTAGTAATGGATGTGAACAGTGTGCCAGTTCCCATCACTCACTCCACCAGGCAGGTACGGACTCACCAGAGTAGACGACTCACCTGTGGAAAAGGAGATCAAAAGTAGATATTAAAGAGACAGACTCACAAAATTCACACCACAACCCTTTCATATTTCTATGTAATCCCAAATTTGGACCATAGATGGGTCCGGGATTTATTGTAAAACTGAGCACACACATGCACTCTTCTTTACCTGTGGAGTATTTAAGAACCATTTGTCCATCCAGTATCTCCAAAGCAAGGAAGTCGTGCTTCTCATTAAACCGGCCATTGTAGAAGAGCAAACCATTACTTTCCAATGTGGCAAACCTACAAAACACAATTAAAGCTCATCAAAGATCTGGAATTAATCAGTACAGGTCCATTTAAAGTGTAATAAGGTAATGCCCACAAATTGTCTTAAAGTACACTCAGCAGAAATTGATCTCTAAATGTGATTCAACTCAATTTCCAGTCAACATGGGATGGTTTCATGGCAGCCAGGGAGATCAGCAAACAATATCCATTAGAACTTTCAAAGTCAAAAAGTGTGCACATTTAGAGCAATATTGATGGGTTCTTATGAGTTTACTTCACATTTCTGTAGAGAAAGCTATTAATCTATGTGATTCTTTTAAATTACATTATGCAGTCTGAACCAGGGTTGTTAGTTAACTAAAACTGACACTAAAACCATAAAAAAAAAAAAAATTCGCTACTTATTTTAACTAGTTGCCAAAGCAACATTTCTCATTTTCATTTTTAGTTTAATTTGATCTACTAAAATAACTAACACTAAAATGGGAAAAGAAATTGATAAAAACTAAATAGACCTCATTTTAAAAACCATTAAAAATGACAAAAACACAGAACAAAATAACTAAAACTTTAATTAAATCAAAAATGAAAATATAAAAATAAAAACTGATTCAAAATATTAATAAATAAGATTCATTAATGTTAAGACAAACCTCTCTGACTGAATGTTAAATAAATAAAATGATAAATAATCATTTGAATTTGTGATTTCATTTCTACTAAATTGCCAAATGAAAGCCAAAATAATAATATCGCTTTTTGGTACATACATTTATAGCTGACATGCTTCTGAATGTCCTCTCTGGAAAGCAAAAAAATTCACAAATGCACTAGTTTGGTCCAGACAAAACGCTGACAAAAGGCCTAAGCTGTGAAAGAGATGGACCCTGTTTACGCTCTCCTGAGCAAAGACTATTAGATTTAAAAGAGTTTTTATAGGACATGGCCAGTTGGTAAATTGCACACTGTAGCACAATGGTTATCTTTCAGTGCAGAGAGGCCAGGCTTTAACCGAGAGAGAGAGAGAGAGAAGGATTTAATATTCTGGCGTGTCTAGGGAGATGAGAGAAGGCTGTGCCCTTTCTGGATGTGTTGATATTTGACCATTTTAATAAATAAAATAGCTCTGTTTTAGTCACCCTGGAGATTACAACAAACATCCATTATATTACCTCTGTGCCACAGCAACCAAACCCTGACCAATCACATCAAACACATGACCAGAAAATAACACTCACAAGGGGAAGTAGAAAAAAACAGGATGAAAGAAGAGTGCTAAGGAGCTTTTCTAATAGAAAACAGCATGAAAGAGAGAAAAGAAAATGTAAGAAATAGAATACAGAAGGGAAAATACGATTTATGATATAAAAATAATTATACATTCATATTTGCATTTATAAACATAAAAATATTTATATTTTTACTGTTTTAAATTAATCTAAATTATATATTTTATTAGTGGGGTTTTTCTATCATAGTTTTGGACTTGACACATGACTAAAGATCAGACTACATGCCTTTACATTACGCAACGTGTCCATGTACTTACGAGAGAGAGATGGAGAGGTGGAATCGTTGACGGAGCCCCCTGAACATCATGAATGATTTTGGCGGGAAGGATCTGGTGGTGACAGAGCAGTAGGGCTTCTCATAACCTCCTGCAGGACACTCACACCTGAATCCCCCTCCGGAGAGCTCACGACACGTACCACCGTTACGACAAACGCCTGCCACACATCGTCCACCACGCCGGTCAAACTCACAACGCTCGCCTGAGACAGACAGAGAAAACACATCAAATATACACATGCGCACATTGATACTTCTTCAGTTAAATTTGGCGGATCTTTAGATGCTGAGCTTTGAAATTAGGTGCTGATATTTTGAAGATAATTTTTAAAAACCCTAATAATTTAAAAACACTGTTAAATGTAATCATTAGTAAATCTCGAAAGAAATATCCGTTTTATATATTATAATGTAAATTCAATTGTTGCATTTAAAATGATTGACTTTAGTTGTTAGCATTTTATTTTGATTTATTTAGACAAAATACTTCATAATTTTAGTTTCGGCCATTTACATGTATTGGCCGTAGCAATGGCTTAATGGTATTGGCCAGAATTTTTATATCAGGCATCACAATTTTCTTTTACTAAATACTTTGACTAAATTTAAAATGTCAAGTTGTCAGGACTCAAAATCTGTCCATCTTTTAACACACACCTATTGTGATGAAATTTTAAATAATTTATTTAGTTAATTTATTTAGTTGTTCAAGTTGGCATGAAATGAAAATCTATGGAATCTATTTTCTAAATGTATGTTATTGTGCAACATACATTTGTTATTATATCTTGTTGTGAATGATTCATTAACGCAAATCTTTTTTTTATTGCAAAATTTTTTGAGCTTGTAAAGAACAAGGCAAAGACACACAAAATAAATCTTAAAAATAGCTTGATCTTCCAGTAATACAACAGACTTGCCAGACTTCTCCGATCATTTAGAGCGCTTAAAACCCGCCCCTCACATTCAGATCTGATTTTACAATACCAAATGTGACAACACAACCAGCTACAAAATGTAAATAAAACTGGTAAACACTCCAAAATGAAACCCTAATAATTATTCATGCCCTAGTGCATGCTGGGAATAGGGAGCGGATGGAACTAAACCACATTACCATTTTTTTCAGAGTTCTATTTTTACTTGATCCATGAATCATTTCTCACAGCTTTATGTAAAATTTGAAAAGCTGAACATTAAAGTAACTGTTTTAAATCATTCGATATAATTAAACAATTGTACCATCACTGTATCAGCAGGGATCTAGCTTAAACACACACACTCGCACATTCTAGCAATGTGTATAAACTCTGTAAAAACCTGTAGACAGGAAACCCCCAATGGACCAATAACAGACAAACACACACACACACTCCTTCATAAAGCAGCTTGTTGTTTGGGTTTTGAAACATCAGCAGATCCTGCCCTTAGGCTTTATGTTGCTGAGCCAAATGTGAGCCAAATTCTGGCATTGTGATGTTCCAGCATTGTGTTGGTGGTGAGCCTCTGGCACTGGTTAAATAAAGCACATTAATGGGCATGCATGTACAAACCTCTGGCACAGACACACATGTAGACATCTCAGCCTCCCTTTAGTGGGAGTATGAAAATACTGCCTTTAAAAGCACTTCAAACTTTGACCCACTACAGATATATACACACATACAGCAAAATGCCTCAGGACACACATATGGACAGACACACATCACATGCAAACAAACCATCAATGTTTACACTACAGTAACTGCTCAATATGAATACAAACCAGCCACACACACACATGTATAAACAGACACCAAAACCCACAAGACCCATGGAGTTGCAGATTTAAAGAAGCTCCGTCCAGCCTTTATCCTACTGGCTACTTAGACAGAGTTCTCTGCATATTCAACAAGAGGCATTAGCATATTCATCATAGCTTACAAACATATCACCTGCAAAGGGAAAAGGATTTAAGCACACATTCCTCTTGACAGCAGCACTGAATATTCAAAAGCCAACTTAAAATAAGTCGCTATGCCCAGAATAAAAATATATAAGCAGGGAAAACCCCGGAATACCTGAAAACCAATATTACCAACTAAAATATATCATAAATATATTTCATAAAAGAGAAAACCCTATATTCATTATTTAATGTTACATGAAGTAATATAAATTGTTGTCATGGCCTATATAAATACAATTTGTGTGATATTTAAATGATTTTTAATAATTTGCTAGGCCTACTTTTTTTTGTGCAATTTGTGATTATTACAGACAGACAGTGAGCATAAAATCATGGTACATTTCAATTCAATAAATATGTTAATAATTCAGAATCACCCTAACATAGTAATCTATATATTTACCAGTCTGTATAAGAGACTGCTTATGAAACTTTTAAACTACTTATTAAAGTTTGTCTTGAAAACTGTTTTGATCTAGTTTTATCATAAAGATCTAAGAATGTTTTTGCAAATAAATGTGTGTTTATCTTCTGCTTAATTCTATAGTTTCTTGTAAGTAGAGGTGCTGAATGTATAAGAAAGAGTGTTCCAATATTGCAAGATATATCATAAGAATTTAATTAAATTGCTTTTAGAATGTTTTATTATTATTTAACAAGTTTGCCATTTCCATTTTCAAAGTGTATCTCCGCCCCTGGCCTAGTTAAACCATATGGACTGTTTGACACGAACACACGCAATTCTGAGAAAACATTTCACACTGACTGCTCCTGCTCACAGAGCACTTACTGACACACAGACCAACAGCAATTTCTTTAAACTTCTCAACCAGAACTGACAGAAAACACACACACACACACACACACACACGCACCCACGCACGCACACACAAACGTTCATGTTCAAACTCAATGTTCAAATTTAAAAATACAAACACATTCTCACAGTTCACAATGAGGTATACAAGTTCATCTTAAAGTCTAAAAAAAATAAATAAATAAAAAATAGAATTGTCTTTACATATCCACGACAAATACAAGCGATAGCATAGATAGATATTCACCTACATAAAAGCAAAGAGAATTCAAGTGCGCTTATCTAGACATGGACAAAAGGTGAGCTTTTAAGTACACACACATGCTCTCACACACACCAGCGCACACTTAAACAAATCTCCATTGATTCTCAGATGACTCTAAATCACTTAAAAACCAGCAGGGAAAGGCTGCTCTAAAACCCTCTCTGCAAATATCTCTCCATCTTTAGTCTCTCTATCTTTAGTCTCTAGATACTTTTGTCCTTTTATATTTGTGTCTGGTCCTCGCTCTCTCTTTTTTCTCCAGCTGTTCACTTCCTGACTTACTATTAAGAGCACTTCACCCTCTTTCTTCCTCTCTCTTTCTCTTTCTGTTTCGCTCTGCTCCCCTGTACCCATCCAGACTATTTGGTAATGTATTCTCTCCCCTTCGTTCAAATGATGTTTAATTCATCAAAGCTATTCTTCTCCTCTTGGGCTAAACCACCCTACCCAACCCCCACACACATGGTATGGCCCTCGGGGGGATCCTGCATCTGCCCCTGCTTTCATCCTTCCGTTAGATTTCTTTTTCTTTCTTTCACTTTCTCTCATACTGCAGCGTTTGTATTACTAAGAGTTGCTCATTTAACTTCAGAATGACTTCACTGCTGAGAGTGTAGGTCTGTTTAACCCCAATGGCCACACACACACACACTGAAAAACAAACTGGCTGTTCCACCAGGCACCGCCGTCTAGTCTCAGCATCAGATGGTGCGCCCACGGACCGCTCACAGCCCCTTCACTGGCCATCTGATGCATATTGAACAGAAAACTGGCAATGTTAGATTGGCAGGCTGCTGCACAATTTGAGTGCTTCTTTAGAAAAACTAGTAACTGGATTTGGAAACGTTGGAGGCGCACATGGCCAGGGCTGGGTTAAAATATTGATTCTATCATTAATCGTGATATTCATTTGAACGATCTCAAAAAAATGATTACTACTGATTACTCAATAATCAATATTGAAAATCCTAAGATTGATTGCCCTCAGCAAAACAAACCTATTTATAGACTCCGTATTTGTTATTTTACCAGTATTTGAAGTCCAAAAGTTACCACCTTATTTTTATGTAAGAGCGGGCGCGGCCATTTGTAAATGTAATGTTCCTGGCTTCCGGTGCAAACTGGTATTTCTCATTTAATTATAAACACACTGGTTTGTTGCGCAAACAGTTTTTCCATTTACTGCACTTTTGTATTCTTCTCGCTATTTCCCTATAGCGGCTAATGAATCGAAAGTCTCACACATTTGCAGAAACCAGCTTACTTCTGCATGGAAAAATAAGGTGGATAGAGGACTAGGAGTGACACTTAAAAATAAAATTTGATATATTTAAAACAGTTTGTTTAATTTAATGTTTTAAAATGTAGTTAAAATAATAAATCAATAAATCTTTTTTTTTTTGTGGAAAAAATAAATGGACATTTATGCCCAGTTGCATTTCTTTGTCCATTTTCCAATTGCTTTTCTTATTTTGTCAAATGCTTTTCTTTATCCATTTCACTTGATTTGTCAATCAAGTTAAAATGCCATTGAACAGTGTAATCGTGGAGACAACCATTCAACCTTTGACTCTACCACATGCCACTACAAGTAATTCATGTTCATGAGTTTAATGTGATTTTTTATAATTTTACACATTGTTATGAAAAACGGTTTTACATTAGAAATGCAATTTAAAGTTGACTTCAGTTGCTAACCACATAGCTGTTTTTACTATTTTTATATTTAATATAAATAAATAGTAATCGAACTCCATCGTTTGGACCCTGTTTTAAGATTATTAATTACCGTAAATTCGTATTTTTACCAAGTAAGAAGGTTCCTTAAATAATTTAAAGTATTAGCTGAGAATTTCTTTCATATATATATATATATATATATATATATACAAAATGGACATTACAACTGATATATCTGAAAATGAATTCAATCAAATTGAATTTGTTAACTAATTTGTTCATCAGAACCTAATTGGAATGTAATTGGAAGATCTGTATCTATACCCAGTCCTACTCTTAGCATCAAATCTTTGAAAGATATATTTTGTCCTTTTCCTGTCTAACCAAGAAACATCAAATGCCAAAAGTTGTTGGTTTTGTTGGATCCGTTGCTGTCTGTTGGGCAGTACGAACATGATTCTCACCATTCTACTGTACATCCAACAGCCAACTTTAGTGCACATTTGAAATGTTGATGTTTGTTTTGGCAGTGTGAACCAGTCATAAGTGGGCGATTCTTGGCCAGAACAAAGTGCGTTCTTTTGCAAGTCTTTGCAAGACTCCCCATCATCTAGGAAGACACAATAACACATCTCTTACTGAAACACACAATCCCACTCTCACCTGTGTAATCCTCTCGGCAGATGCAGGTGTAGCCTCCCTCCCTGCGAGCGCACACTCCTCCATTCATGCAGGGGTTTGAGTAACACAGGTTTATTTCAATCTCGCAGTAATCTCCGGTAAATCCGGCTGGGCAGCGGCAGCGCAGGCCTGTGATGGGATGGATGGGCCGGAACAGCGTGGAAGGGGAGGCGATAAAGGGAGCGGAGCTGTTGAAGCGGAGGACGCTGATACACTTCATGTAGTTCTGACATGGCTCACGCAAGCACACGTTATCATCAAATGGGAGAACCTGCCGTAATACACAGCAAAAGGTGCTTTTAAGTGTTTTGTGTGAACTTGTGTGTGCAGTTCCCCCCAAAATTATAGGAGATTATAAATTATCAATATATTCAGCGTGTCTTAAAATTCAGTCAAACATTTATTGGTTGCTCTCATGTTTTTTTTTGTTTAAATCTCAACTCAACTGGCAAATGGATAAATAAAAGTATTTGGCAAAAGGATGAAGAAAATAAATTTGTAATTGCAAAAATGTTAAGTAAAGTTAAATTAATGTATTGTTTCGTTTAACTATGCATTGAATAAATAACTTTAGATGTACCTTTTTGTCAATTTGAAAAGTTTATTTAATTTATGAAATTTCAAAAGTTTTGGGTCAGGAAGATTTTTTTTTATTCAGCAAGGACACATTAAATTTATCTAAAGTGACAGTAAAGAATAAAAATGTCTTTTTCAAATAAATTCTGTTCTATTGAATTTTCTATCCATCAAAAAAAAAAGTATTAAAGTTTCCACAAACATATTAAGCAGCACAACTGTTTTCAACATTGATAATAATAAGAAATGTTTCTTGAGCAGCAAATCATCATATTAGAATGATTTCTGAAGGATCATGTGTCACTGAAGGCTGGAGTAATGATGCTGAAATGTCAGGAATCACAGGAATAAATTACATTTTAAAATAAATTAAAATAGAAAACAATTATTTTAAATTGTAATAATATTTCACAATTTCACTGTACTTATTTTTACAGTCTCTTTTATAATATAAATGCAGCCTTAACAAAAGACAACCAAATTATAGATACATGACATTTATTTAAAAAAGATTTGTATTACCTTATCTAATACAATGAAATTCATACGTTAAATGTTGTTTAAATGTCTAAATACTCTATGAGGCCTCTGTGTGTGTGTGTGTTACCTCCATATGTGCAAGGGTGTTAAGTCTTGGTCTGTTGAGGTACAGCTGCTCCTCCAGAGCCTCTGATGGGAAAAACTGCCCTCCCGGCAATGCCGCGGAGAAACTAACGTTGAGCACCTTTCCTGCATCTGCATCCGGCTGCACGTTAAACACAAACACATCATAAGGAGAGACTGAAAGCACTGCTGACACCCCTTCCAGGAAGTGAGTGAGCAGCGGGGACAGGAAGTGCTCCTGGGACATGTTCTGGAGTCGCACAGTGATGCTGCTGCTGAGCATCTCCTCCGTAATGATGAGAACCCGCAACACACACTGAGCGCTGACGCTGTGAATGCCATCTGAGAAACACAGAGAATGAGACAAAAGGAAGATGACGTGAGTTAAGGAGAGATAATAAGCATAAAAATGACAAGCCTTGCCCTGTATCACAGTATGTGTAAAAGCAGAATGTCAAATCACTTTAGTTTGTAAGTTAAGTGATAAGAACATGTCTGACAGCTCCATCAAAACATCACTTCAGTTTCTCTGATAGTCACAGTCTATGTTTTACTTTATTGTAATGTGAAACATTTCAATGCTGCTATGAGAGTTGTACTACTTCAGAGGTCCATCTCAACATGAAGTCGAGTCAGTGTCAGTACAGCTCACTGACTGTGAAATTAGCAACATGCTGCACAGTGAATCATGTGTCCATCAAATGCACACGTACTTTATGATCATACACACACAAATGCATATACAGTGCATACAACTTTGGATATACACAGTCACAGATTGAAAAGAGAGCAAACTGGAAAGATGAAAAGAGAAAATAATGAAAAGATTCAAGGTTTTCTGTGACTGATCAGAAAAGCTGTGGGTGAACCCAATGTAAACATGTCCAGATTGCATTTCAGACATTATGTTTTATATGTAGAAATAGTAGTTGATTTTTAAAACCAGGTTTATTTATTACTGTGTTTCATTCAGTGTGTATTATTTTCATGTTGTGAGCAAACACTTCCTTTACCACTAGCGACATTTTGTGGGTGAAATCCAGTAATTTCAATTGTAATCCACATGATTGAAAATTTCGCATAAGAGCAAACATTTCCCTATGCAGATGTTGCATTATTTTTCCACACAAATTTGCTGCATTGACCAATTAGACAGCTGCTTGGTTTTGTAGGCTAAATTTGGGCTAATGTGACAGCGCCTTATAATAATTGTTTGCTGTAAAACAATACAGCAATACAGTGCAATACAATACAGAAATAGACCAACAAATACAATTATGATGTATAAATTATATATTTAAATAATATGTCATTGTTGACGTTGGTCTGTATTAAAGTCATGACAGTTGAGGGAAATTGTATTAATTATCATGAAAATAATGCCCCATTGCAATCAAACATAAATGGTCCTAAATTTGGGCTTTTTATTTCTTTTGAGAGGGTAAAATATTTATTTTGGAGGTTGAAATATTACCCAGACAAGTTCTTGACAAGTCTCCTGACATTCAGCTTTATACATCCATATGTTTGGGTTTAAATATTACAGCCACTGGCTTAAATTTTGGACCATGCACCACTTATTGGGCTGTGAGTTTGAAAATACACACCATTGCACTATTATCATTATAGTGACCACCAGTGAAGCATGCTAGTGTTTGACGGACTTTGATACTCCAGTACCACTAACACCCTGCCAGTCCAAACCATTCTGAATCGTGTTATTCAGTATGTCCTTGCTGTTTCTACAACAATGATGACATTTTCACAGTTGCTTTTCCATTTTCTAAATGATTTTTTCCCCTGAATACATTAAAAATGTCTTTGCAATTAAGTGCATGAATATGGTCATGGCAGCAAGTCACTCTAAAGTCGATTTAAATTGAGTGAAAGAAAAGAAGAGAGGAGGAAATGATTCAGCAGCCAGAGATTGAGCGGGAGAGAGAGATAGAGAGAGTTGGGGTGAGGCTGCTGGAGGCTGGTAAGGAGTCAGGGATGGGAAAGAATAAAAGCACAGAAGATAAAATGGGGGGAGGGGTGAAAGAGAGACGTTAGATCATAATGTCATCCACTTAAAAGTCATACCTTTCATGCTGATAAGCATTTCTCATAAAATACACCTTCCATCCCCCACTTCTCTCTCCCAAACACACAGAGAGAAACAAAACATGCTTTCTACTCAACCACACCTGCCATGTTAATCCATAACCCAAATTTATAACAAATTGGCATTCTTAAAAGTAAAGTGTGCAATTTCAGTGCTTCTACGCTGAAAAAAAAAAAATCCTGTTAAATTTAGGGTACAAAACAAATAGCTGTGGTACAACTACAATGAGCGTGGGTTAAAGTAGACGTTGTTTGCAGGTAGCCAATGAAGATCCCAGGCTGGCATTACGCAAATGTGTTACGTTGTTTCGTAGGTATTTAACAGGAAAAAAGGCTGGAATTGCTGACGACTCATTACGGCAGTTCAGAAGCGATTCCTTCTTTTAGGAGACAATAACCTTATTTGTCGTGCACACCTTAACAGTCACCATCCCGTATACGGGATCTCTAACTTTACTTCGCTATATTACTATTAAATCCTAATCTAATTATGACAAACTATATATCGTTGGAAAGGTCTAAGACTGCTAAATAGATATTTGACTGCTGTTTTTTGCTACAAATTATGTAGGAAGAGTAACCGATGATTTTTTGACAAGAGTGCACCTCAAAAAAATCTGCATCATAACAGGAGTTTTGACCTTTGTCACAAAAAGTTGACGCACACACCTTTAATAATTGAAACTTTGGTTTTCATGCTAAAAGTTCATAATAAAACATATTATCTAGTATTTTTGAATAAAAAATTATAATATAATATTATCCTCTAAAAGGTATAATATGTATATTATCCTCTAAAATATAATATTATCTTTTTTTATCGCCTTTTTTTATTATATCACATATTTTAGTAGTTATCATAAATTAGGTATCATTTGAAAGCTTACAAACTCAGAATTTATCCTGTGAAACCCGTTTTGAAATTGAACGTTGCGTTACCATAGAAACGGTACTCAAAAAATATTGTATCAGGCTCCTCCCCTTTTGGGCATCATTACATTTCATAATTTATGATCAAAACCTTTTCTAATCTTGACAAAACACATATTGTCAGAAAGGTCTGAGTCTCAGGGTTCCACATTTTGTGACAGAATTGATATTTGGACAGAAATTTATTAATTTGTTAAGGCAGAATTAGTCTCAGCCTCAGACGTCACGCCCACGGAACGTTGGCTAAACGTCTGATGCATATGGTACACTTAACTGGAAACACTTCAGGAATGTCGAAGTCGTCGTCTGATTGGTTGAATTTTATCGGATTTCCGGGGGGCGCGAGTGTCGCGTTTATTTTCGGTCCGCCGGGAAACAAAGCGCAGACGTGTGATTGCGGAAGAAAAACTGTTGTGTTTACATGAGTGACAATGAGCATTTATCAAGATCAGCTAAACGTAGGATTCGCAAAAGTATGCGAGGTTCACGGCATAGACTCTTGAAGTTTTCTTCTCCTTCTTTGATTTTCTATGCTGACTGACTTGTTGCACGCTGGTCTGTTGTTGTGGGGACATTTCCACGCCCCGAAACGTGACGCTGAACGAAACGAACTGTAATTGGTTGTTTGACATGTCGGTCAAACGGCCTTATGGGCGGGCCTTGGCCAAAGAAAGCTGCTATGAATTCCAGACCTTCAGCCGTCAGTCTGAAGGTCTGGCTACGCGAGACTAAGGCAGAATGTATACAACTAAATTCAATGGAATGTATGTCACCCGGTGGCTATTTTTGGTACTACGCCTAAACAAAATCTCATGGGAACTTCAATTTTTGTGATATCAACTTCAAATTTGGAACATAACTTGGTTAGATATATGGCTTTGATGTTATAGTATTTTTAGAGTAAAAAATATTTTGTAAAATATATATTTTATATAAAATAAAAAATATATAGTACAGTATATTTGATTTAATATAAATTTAAACTTCCATAACTTTAATTCATACTTTAATTGTTTGAAGTATTTTCACTTCAGCAATAATCTGCTGAGTGTTTCCTTTAAAACAAGACCAAACTTAGGTCTATATTCCAAAGCATTCTTGAATTACAACCATTTAAGTTTGAATAGTGCATTTTAACCCCCATTCTCAAAAAGGGGGGTGACAGCTAAGGGGTTAAAACTTTGCAGACATTTTAAATTCACAAACAGCTATACTATACACTGCATATAAGGTAATATTCGAAAAAAGCATAATTGAGGCACTTTAAAGATCCTTTAATCCTGCTTGGCTCACCACACCAAACACTGATTGCATGTACTGTTTGTAAATTACAGTTTAGCTCAAAATATTTGTACAGTTTTTCCACAGTGATGAAGTGTTTGACTGAACTGCTGTAATAGCTGGAGAAATAAAGTCTTGTTTGTCAAGCGCAATGTGTGAGCTTCTACAACGCGTGAGGACGACAGCCGTGGCTTGAAGTTTTTAATGTCACTGGATGTCTCAGTGTCTAAGGAGATTATATCCTCCTTTGATGAAATGCCACCCAGTGAGAGAGTGAGAGAAAGAGAGAGATGGAGAGAGCGAAATGGGTTAGAAGAGGAAGGATGGAGGCAGGGGAGCAGGAGTGTTTACATAGACGTCAGAAAGATGAAGGCAATATCAAGCAGACAAGAGATCCGGGAATGTGTGTTTGTGGGAGACTGAGATGAGGAAAAGACGGACAAAAAGAAGGTGTGGGGGGAGAGAACGAGGTACAGGAGAGGTAGGGGGAAGGGTGTGAGGAGGCAGCTGGTTTGATTACGGGATTATAAGGCAGTGACTCCCTACTGACCTCCTGAAAACAGTCCCCATCTCTCTCTCTTTAACACACCATGCAGCCATTAAACTAATGCACTAGAAAAGCACATGGCGCAAAACACAACGGAAGCAAATCACCAATTTCTTATCTTATCTATCATTTTTCTGTCATATTCACTGAGGTCAAACAAATAATAGCAATTATGGCAAATTGACAAGTAAATAATTGTAATTACTCTAAACGGCCACAACATGTGCAGGCGTAACACACTGGTAACTCATCATCTAAATAAAACTAAACAAAACATTTATTTAAATGATTAATGAAGCTTACAACAGGAAAATATTATTATTCATGCTGAATAAATCAACACATTCGAGCTCCCACAGAGGATGAGTCAAATCACCAGCATGTGTGTGTGTTTAGTTTACATGCTCTTAGGTTAATATCTGTCTATGGCATCTGACATTAGCAGTCAGTGGAAGTCACCGTGATTTTGCCAGGCAAGATATATAATTATGAACATATTATTTTGTTGATCCTGAAACAACATTCCTGCCCAAAAATGTAGTGCCAACCCACTCCCTACCCATAACTTCTCAGAATCGGAGGGAAATGATATGTGAATAACACTGAGGTAGTAGTCCCTTAACCCAGTTGTAAGCCTAAACTTGACATAAACTGTAAACTTGTCCCTCAAATCGGATTGGTTGATTGGAATGTTGTTCCAGGATCAACAAAGAAGTTGATCCAGGGACATGTTGTACATATTGTATTGTTGTAAATACCAAACTCAATAAACTGATCTACACTTAAATAGCTAAATTTAAAGGTATTGTAGGTAGGATTTTTATAAAAAAAAACTCTTTTCCAAATTTGTTTAAACTTTCTGTATATATCAATGCATAATTAAAATGTAAGTACTCTGAAAAAGAAAGTATAAAAATCGAATGTCTGTAGACCTCTCACGACTGTTTTAAAGACAGCTCATTATTTCCATTCACTCCACCCCCCTCCCTTCTGGGCTCCTTCCAAAGCCACGCCCCAAAAACACATGAACTCGCGACTCCGACCGCTGAGCTGAAGACGCATTATTTACCTGAGACGAGCGGAGAGGAAGGAGCGCAGTGCATGTAGTGACATCATGTCAGAATCACATGTAATAAAAAAAATCTAACTGTATCATTATGAAGATAAACAAATAAGATGTATTTTTGTACTCACTATCAAGCTAGCATATTGATATGGGTAAAGTTTAAAATATATATTTATTGATTCGCTAACGAGCTAGTTATCTATAAGGCAAAGCTAAAAACAGGTTGCATGATACACGTTTTTCAATTGCCATCATTTACACTGTGATGAAGATGAATTTCGTGTAAGATTCATAACATGATTGGTGTTCTGCATGTAAGAGTTTCCATGATGAAAGCATTGTTGACTCTGATGAGGACTACTCTCCAGTGACAAGTACCGCATCGTCAGCTCGAGGACAGATAAATCGTTGTTTATCCAAAGACTTTTTGTTCATTACCTTTTCTAGTAACGTTACGGTCTTCCTTTTTTTGGCTGGTTTGCCTTCGCGAACTGCATATGTGAATTTTGATTGGTCTTTCTCTGCCATTGTTTTGCTATTCCTAGGTTCCGTGCCTCTTGAATTCCTCAAATCAAACGGATACGCGCAAGTGGGCAGGTCCTGTGTGGCAAAAGGGTGGTTGCCATGGTTGCGAGAGAGTGACAGTCGCCTAAGCAAATCCTTTGTTTCGTCCCGGATGGAAATAATGAGCTGTGTTTAGTGCAGATTAAACGGTCTAGAGTCACTCGATTTTTATACTCTTTTTATCAGAGTACTTACATTTTAATTATGCATTGATAAATACAGAAAGTTTAAACAAATTTGGAAAAAAGTTTTTATAAAATGTCTACCTACAATAGGTTTTAAATTCATCAGCTGCTGAATGCAACCAGTTCCAGTTTAAATCACCTAGAATTGGTAGTTCTAGGTGATTTAAACTGGAACTGGTTGCATTCAGCAGCTGATGAATTTAAAACCTATTGTGATGCATTGAATCTTTTTCAGATTGTTGAAAAGCCCACTAGACCGAACCTAAAATGTCCAGAAAAATCATCATTAATAGATCTAATCTTAACAAATACTCCCCATAAGTACTCAATTGCATCCATATTTGCGAATGACATTAGTGACCACTGTGTCATCGCAACAGTTAGAAACACAATTCCTAGAACTAAACCAATCATCATAACTAAGCGTGACATGAAACATTTCTCAGAACAAGGGTTTATACACGATTTGAATAATTTGGATTGGGAACAAATTAATTTAATTCCTGACCTTGAAATAGCCTGGGAATTTTTTTATCAACATTTTTTTGCTTTAGTAAACAAACATGCTCCTCGCAAAAGGTACAGGGTGAAGGGTCGGAATAATGCATGGTTTTCTCATCCTTTAGCAAATATGCTTCATGAGCGCAACCTGGCATGGGCAAAAGCTAGAAAAACTGATTTAAATTCAGACTGGCTTGATTTTAGACGATTGCGCAATGCATGCACGGTTGCAGTCAGAAAAGCTAAAGCTGAACATTTTCTTATAAGAACATCTCACAATCTAAACAATTCTTCAAAATTCTGGAAAAGTGTTAAATCATTAACTGAAAATAATAAAGGTATAGAACTTCCATCATGTATTAATAAGGGCTCTGATATAATTATTGATAAAGTAAATATGCTTAATTGTTTTAATGAACACTTCATAGCTTCTGGTTTTTTGTTTGATTCAGTTAATGGTGCTCAGGTGAACCATTTGATTGTTCAGTCAGACAGCTTTGAGTCTAGCCAATCATTCAACTTTTCACCAATTGCAATCTCTGAGGTGTGCAAAGCCCTTAAATCTTTGGATGTTTCGAAATCGGCAGGTCCTGATGATTTAGAACCTTACTTTTTAAAGCTAGCAGCTGATTTTATTGCTCCACCTCTGACTTATATTTTGAACCTTTCACTTGACTTAAATGAAATTCCACTTATATGGAAATCAGCTTTTGTTCTTCCCCTGTTTAAAGGCGGAGATCCTACACACCCAAATAACTATCGGCCTATTTCTAAGCTGTCAGTCTTGGCCAAAGTTCTTGAAACATTTGTCAGCAATCAATTAAAAGAATTTCTGTCTGTTAATAATACCCTGTCTGATTTTCAATCTGGTTTTAGAAAACAACATAGCACAACTACGGCAGCCTTAAAGGTACTAAATGATTTTATTGAATCTGTAGAAAACAAGAAATACTGTGCAGCCTTATTCATCGATCTATCAAAAGCATTTGATACTGTTGATCATACTTTACTGATACAACGATTATCTAGTATTGGATTAACTAAACATACGATTGGCTGGTTTAATAACTATCTTTCAAACAGAACTCAATGTGTACAGGCAGAAGGTTTTATCTCTGGTTCACTTAATGTCACTAAAGGTGTGCCACAGGGGTCAGTCCTAGGACCACTCCTATTTACTCTATATATAAATTATATTGATTGTAATGTTCATAATGTAAAGTTTCATTATTATGCTGATGATACAGTTATATATAGTTCAGCATCCACACCCAATCTAGGTCTTTCTCAATTACAGTCTGCATTTGATATTGTCCAGCATAACTTAATTGAATTAAAACTGGTTTTAAATGTGGATAAAACAAAATTCATGTTGTTTTCTAAATCCAAATTAATCCCTCATAATAATCTTCTGCCTATTACTACGTCCCAAGGTTCAAAAATTGAGTTTGTGTCTCAGTACAGGTATCTGGGTATTTTAATTGATGACGCACTCTCCTTTGGCCCTCATGTCCAGCAACTGGTGAAAAGACTGAAAGTGAAATTGGGTTTTTACTTTAGAATTAAATCGTGTCTTTCCTTTGAGGCAAAAAAGAGGCTTGTTGCAGCGACTTTTATGTCGGTACTGGACTATGGTGATGTGATATATATGCATGCAACTACACAATGTTTACATGCTTTAGACACTGTTTATCATGGTGCACTGAGGTTTATAACAAATCTTAAAACTCTCACTCATCATTGTGTGTTGTATGCTCGGGTTGGCTGGTCTGCGTTGTCCATCCGAAGACAAAAACATTGGCATGTTTTTATTTATAAGTCTATCCTGGGTTTACTTCCTTCATATCTTTGTACATACATCTGTAAAAAGAATCCTTCTAGCTATAGCCTCCGGTCACAGGAATTATTTTTACTGTCTGTTCCAGTGGTACGGACTGAATTTGGAAAAAAGGCATTTAAATTTGCTGCTCCCTCTGCCTGGAATTGTTTGCAAAGTACATTGAAACTAAGGAACTTGGTCTCGTTGGACACTTTTAAAATAGTTTTAAATGATTTGGAGAATGAAACATCGGGCTGTAGATGTTTTAGCTAGTTATGTATTTGATATTGAAATTTTATTAGAGTTGCTTGTGTGTGTATATGTGTATGTATTGTTGGATGTTAATTGTTACACTCAAACGTGCTGTGTCTGTCAGTTTTGGCCAGGACGCTCTTGTAAAAGAGATTCTTAATCTCAATGTGCTTCTTTCCTGGTAAAATAAAGGTTATAATTATAATAACAATACCTTTAACAGGTCCCAGAGTAAATTTTTTTTTTTTTTTTACAAAAGTAAAGATTGCTTTTTACTTGAAAAGAATACTGAAAAAATATATCACGGTTTCCACAAAAATATTAAGCAGCACAACTGTTTTCAACATGGATAATAATACGAAATGTTTCTTGAGCACCAAATCACCGTATTAGAATGATTTCTAAAAGGATCATAATGATGCTGAAAATTCAGCTTTACCGTCACATTTTAAAATATATTAAAATAGAACACTTTAACTTTAAATTGTAATAATACTTCACAATATTACTGTATTTGATCAAATAAATATCCTTGGTGAACCCAAGGGGCTTCTTTCAAATTAAAATAAATCATTTTTTTTTTTTATCTTACTGTCCAACTTTTGAATGGTAGTGTATGTCATCTTATGGTATCAATAACATGGTTATTCTTTTTAGAGAATATAACTTAAATTATGTTTTTAACCCTGTTGACAAATTGCATGTGTTTGTTTGTTTGTTTTATCTATCAAATCTTTCAAAATGTTGTGAAATGTATGCTTAAAACAAAAAGAATTTGTCAATTTGTCTTATATCATACATTTAGATTTTAATTACATTTATCTTGTTTATAAGATTTTTTTTTTATATTTTACTGGAAAACCAGATTAAAATACTGGTTATGAAGATGATTTGTAAGTGCAGGCACAAATACAAACAGAAGCATTGCATATACAGCCATTCAATATAAAGCATATTAAGAGCTGGTTGGTTTCAAAGAGGGCAATTTTCCATTTCTTTCATCTGAAATAATTTTCCTTCAGCTGTTCAAAGCGTAGACCTGAACTCAGCGAGTCTTTCCTCTTTCTATTCCGTCTGTTCAATCACTCGTCAGTCATTCACCTCCCTCCATTTCCCAAGTCTCTATTCCACACTTCAGTGTTTTGTTATCTTCTCTTCCTCAGTCTGTTTTCTTCTTCCTCCTATACACATTCCTTAAACCCATAATTTCTCCTTTCTTCATTGTATTTCTCTCTACTTCTCTCTCAGACCCTTTTAATCTTTTATAAGCTAGCTCCCTTACCCATTCTAAAGTGACCTTTGTTTTAGGCTTGTTTTGCACAAGGGGATTGTTAGAAATAACTGTCTGTGAGAGTGTGTTTGATGCAATTCTTGCTGGGGTCATAGGAAAACATGCAAATATCTTTTTACCAGCTCACAAAAACACTACCTGACACATGCACATGCTGACAAATTCTCACAACAGCACCTCTCACATTTGACGTACTTCTGAACATTGAAATTACAAACCTACTGTAGCATGTCCAAAACAGGCACTAGGTGTCATGGGTCACTGTATGTGTGGTTTGCGCACAAAAAGAAAGTGAAATGCTTAGATGTATTTGTCCTTCATAGTTGGAATTAGTCACATGGAAATATATTTGTACCCCATCAGCCAAAACGCACTCAACTACAAACACTTACACACTCACAAACACATGTGTATAAACACACAAACTTAATATATGCACAAACAAACCCAGATGTAGGCATAAACAATGTAGATGGCTGCATGAACGAATATTAAACCATCTGATTACACACACACACACAATCTCGGGCACTAGTTTGACAGCTGATTACTGTGCTCCGTTTGTTTCCAAAGCCAGGCTTCCCCTAAGGACGTCCTATTACACTCAAAGTAAAGTAGAACAGAGAGAGAGAGAGAGAGAGAGAGAGAGAGAGAGAGAGAGAGAGAGAGAGAGAGAGAGAGAGAGAGAGAGAGAGAGAGAGAGAGAGAGAGAGAGAGAGAGAGCATGCAAGATAAGAGGGCTGTATGTAATCCTCTATTAAACTACATTTACCAGTATGCACACACACACACACACACACACTTATTTTGAAACATGCATTATCTCTGAGACCAATATGATTTTGGCAACACCTCAAATGTGGATTTTGTACATCACATCATTAAAGGCATAGCAAAATAAACACTACAACTAATCACATGCAAGCCTTGCTTGGAGAATAACAAGATAAAAGCGACATTGAGCTTCAAACCATGTCATCTCATCTTACAGACAATGAGCTGTGCTCATTAGGAAACTGTAACTGCTGTTTCTCTGGGTGAATTGAAATACAAAGGAATCATTTCAGAGGAAATTCCTTCAAATTAACCTTCCGTTTCCCTTGGGACATCAAAACTCTGATAAAGTCAAACAATGCATAAGCTGCTCCGCTCATTTAGAAACACATATTTATACTATTTAACCCAACAGAAAAAAAAATTTATTTGAGAAAAAAGGGAAAGAAAGGGATAGAAAGCAAGGAAGCAAAAAAAATTAATGAGGAATGAAGAGCAAGAGGGGGATGGAAACGGAAGTGTGCTTTCCTCAGAGGAGAGAGAGTTAGAATTTTACCAGAGGGTAACTGAGCTGTCCAACACTGCAGTCTTACAAACTCCCCAATCTATATGCCCTACACACACACACAAACTGCCAGGTAAGGTAAATACAAAATCAGCAATATTTTTCAAGTCAAGTAGGACATTTTTTTTTCTAAGTGCTAAATAAACACAAAACAGCCACAAAATTTACCATTTAGTCACAATGTCTGTAAATAACAAATCACCATTTATAACCTTTCAAAAGCCATGATTATGTACACTTCCCAGCAATGCCATCAACAACATCAGCCGTTGTGGCCAAGCAATGCTCTTCTCAGCACTTACACTCTCTCATGTTACCACTGAGACTCCTGAAGGGTATTGTTACCTGCTAATATCAGTAAGAAATCGTGCCAGCATAAAGTAATTTACATTGATCGCTAAATGTCTTTAGAGGGAAAAATGCAAGTCAAGGGTCAGCTCTCTCCAAAGATATCTTCTATTCTTTCCATTTTGCCACTTACATAGACTCTGCACACTGACACATTGCCTTCAGCAATATTTCATAATAGAGCTCTGAAGAAAAGAGTTAGCAAAACCAATTTGACCTGATTTGATTTCATCCTCATGACCTTAATAGCCCTTGCCTCATTTCCCCATTTCTTCCTTTTCTTTCTCCCTCCCCCTCACATCTTTCCCTCCTTCTTTTGGTCTTACCAGTGACGGTGATGAGCATCGGGGCCACCAATGGTCGGTTGTTGTCCAGTTTCCGGCTTAGGCGGATCTCCCCACTTGTGTGGTTCAACAGCAGCAGGTGCAGCTCATTTCCACGATCTATAGTGTAGTAGAGACGATCTGAAACATCTGGGTCATGGGCAGGAACTTGTCCAATAACCCCACTTGGGAAGGTGTTGGATCGATTGGATACAAAGTTGTTAAAGATGATTTGAAAGTCTTGCATTTGAGGCCCATTATCATTTTGGTCAACCAGTCGAATGTGCACAGTGGCACGACTGACTAACGGCGCTGACGTGGCCTGGACAACGATTACATATTCGTTCCGTGTTTCATAATCAAGGTCAATTAGAGAGGTGAGTTCTCCTGAAAAAATGTCCATCTGGAAGATTTCTGGAATATTGCCTTCCACAATCTGATACATAATCTGAGCGTTTTGGCCCTCATCTGGATCAGTGGCTGTAATTTGAGCAACGACGGACCCAACGGCGCTATTCTCCTTGACTAGAACCTCAAAATCGTCAGCAGGGAACACAGGAGCATTGTCGTTGACATCCATAACACTGACTTGAATGTGTACAGGTGTACGCTGAGGTGGAACACCGCGATCCACGGCAAATGCAGTCAGCTCGTAGAAGGGAACACTTTCACGGTCAAGCCTCCTGACGGTTCGGACTATCCCAGAGGTTGGTTCAATAGTGAAATCGCCATCACCATCCTCCCCATTTTGGAATGTATACTGGACACGGCCATTGGCATGAGCATCACGGTCAGTAGCAGAGATCTGTAGGACACTAGTGAAAGGAGGAGCATCCTCACTGACTCCACCCTGATACCTGGGGCTCAGGAACTGAGGTGCGTTGTCATTTACATCATTAACGTTGACCTCCACATATGTAGTGTCAGATTTCTGTGGGATTCCGTTGTCTCGAGCAGTGATAGCAAGAGTGTAAGTCATCTGGTCTTCGTAGTCTAGTTCGGCTTGAAGTGTGATCGCTCCGGATGCAGGGTCGATACGAAACTGTGGAATATTGTCCTCCAGGTAGTAAGTGATACGTGCGTTTTCTCCAACATCATCATCTGTGGCACTTATGACCACCACGGTGCTGCCAGGAGGCCGGTCCTCATTCACACTTACTGAATAATGAGCGCTCTGGAACACGGGCCGGTGTGTATTGGCATCTGTGATGTTGACGTGCACCTGACAGGTGTCGTGGAGAGTTCTGTCAGAAGCAGTGACTGTTAGCACGTAGCGACGTTCCTGTTTGTAGTCCAAAGGCAGTGCTAGGGAGACAAGTCCTCCGCCACTGGCTGTGCTAATGGCAAAGCGATTACGTGTGTTTCCACCGGTGATTTGATATGTGACGGCGCTATTCACATCACGGTCAACTGCGGTTACACTGACCACACTTGTTCCAACAGTTGCGTCTTCATTTAGTCTAACGTAATACTCTTTTTGTAGAAATTCTGGTCGGTTATCATTAACATCTATTACTGTGATCGTAACACTAGCTGTGGCGGAAAGAGGTGGGGCGCCATAATCTCGAGCCTCAACACCGAAGAAGTAGTGCTCTACCGATTCACGGTCAAGCTCTGAGCTCACTGTGACCCAACCAGTGGCAGCGTTGATCACAAACGGTGTATCTGTGCCAGTCCCCGTCAAACGGTATTCCAGACGTGCATTGTCACCATTATCTGTATCAATAGCTTGTATGTGGAGAATGGAGTGACCGATAGGAGCGCTCTCCAGCACTGAAGCCTGGAAAGGTGTGGATACAAAGATGGGTGGATTATCGTTGACATCGGTGACCTGCACACTCACAATTCCAGTGTTGTTGGAGAGAGGGGGGCGTCCGTTGTCCTGAGCCCGCAGTCGCAGCGTGTACTCACGTTCTGTCTCAAAATCCAGCGGTGCAACCACCTGGATTTCTCCAGTAACACTGTCAATGGCAAACTGTCCTCGGCTGTTCCCACTGATTATGTTGTAGTGCACAGCAGCATTCCCATCTTTATCCTGGTCCGAAGCACTGACTCTGAGGATTTCGGAATGTGGTCGAACATCCTCTCTAACTGCAACCACGTACCGCTTTTGACTGAACTGTGGAACATTGTCATTCTCATCCAATACAGTGATATGGACGCTAACAGTGGCTGACCGTGGGCCCGGCTCTCTCCCCTGGTCGCTTGCTTCCACCAGCAATGTATAACGCTCATTTGCTTCTCTGTCAACAATACCTCGTGTTGTGATCAAGCCTGATCGTGGATCAATCTCAAAAGCAGAGCGTGCAACAGGTGCACTTTCTCCAATAAATCTGTAGCGTATATTGGCATTTGTCGGTGAGTCAAGATCTGTTGCTCGTAGCTGTAGGATAGGATATCCCTCTTCCACATTCTCTCGAATTGTTTCGCGGTACTCTGTTTGCTCAAACACAGGAGAGTGATCATTACGGTCAGCCACGGTGATGGTCACCATAGTTGTTCCAGAAAGGTGCGGTGAGCCATGGTCTGTGACTGTAACTCTGAAGTAGTGCAAGTCCATGTGTTCACGATCCAGAATGTGTGTGGTGGCGAGAAGGCCAGTAATTGGGTCGATTTGGAAGTAATCCATGGACCTGCTGTTCATTAAAGGGGCCATGCTGTAACTGAGTCTGCCTGCCTCACCAGCATCAGGGTCCTCAGCTGTCATAGCTATGACTGAGGTACCAGGAGGCTGGTTCTCAGCAACCTGAACCTGGTAGTTATATTGGGGGAAATGGGGATGTCGATTAGCAGCTCTACGGGAGCGCCCAACAGGAGGGATACCTGTCTGCTCTTCGTTGTACTCCTGCTCCTCTCCTCTCTGCACTTCATTGCTCTCTACTGCTTTTAGTTTCTCACTGTACTGCCTTTTTTGTGTGTTTCTCACCCCATCTACACTATGTGCAAGCTGATTTTGTTCAGTATACATTCCCTCTTTGTTTTCATCACTCTCTCTTTCGGACTGAGAGGTGCCATTGCCTTGACCTTTTTCTTTTTTTCTCAGTAAATTTGTCTCTTCTAAAACTGTCTCTTCCTTTGTGTCTTCTGCAATCACCCACTCTACGCTTTCCTCCCTTTCTCCCTCTACATGCTGTCTGTCACCCTCCCCCCTTTCCTCCCCTTTCACCCCGCCCTCTATCTGTGCCTCCCTCCTACCGCACTCAGCCGCGGCTTCCAGCTGCTCTTCTGGCTGGCTGACACCCTCAGCTTGTAATGACACCCGTTTACCGGACTTTAATTGCGGCCGCGTGGCTCCCCCATCGGCGCTTAAGCTGTCGTCGGCGCTGTAGTCATCACACTCTGCACGCGCACCGGAGCAAGGAGAAGGAGAGCGTGCGCTTTCCCCTTTTACAAAGTCGCGCTCTTCAGTGCCAGGAACATTTTGAGTTTCAGTTGCATTTTGATCGCCAGGACTGCTGCTGTTGTTGTGGTTATTATTACGATTTTTGGCGCAGTTGTTGTTATTGTTACTGTTCCAATTCCTCAGCAACAAACTTTCAGTAAAGTCACTCGAGTAAGCGAGATCATGCACGGAGACTGGCGCTGTCCACTGAGCGGGTGCTGAATATTCTCTCGCGCGCTCTGTGTGATTGCCTCGCATGTGAATGTGTGAGTCACGAGAACGTTTAGGAAAGTTTAGCTCGATTAAGAGGTAGATATGTGATGCATTATGACCCCTGGGAATGCCAGTAGCAGATGAGTCAGAGTTGTGTACATCACCGATATAAGACGGAGCAGCGCTGATCCTAGTTGATCTATTATAATGAGTCTTTCTGTCATCAAAGCAAGTCCCAGTTCTGACCCAGTCAGAATGTGTCATTAAATCCAGAGCATCAGTCCGTTTGAGTGTACAAGAATACTTCAATGGACTATTCCGATCAGACTTTGCATGCACAAATTGTACTTTTGAGTTGTTATTTGAAGATGTGGTGTTTGTATTTTCTCTTGCTTGCCTTTCACAAACAGCGTAGCGCCCCAGAGAAATGTTGAACCGGTGCCAGTTACTGCTGTGCCAGGCTGAATGCCTTTCAGAACAACCTGTGATCCGGTGTGACTCGAGACAGCTGCTTGCTTCGCTTCCAAGCCCTAGAGAGAGCTGCCGCGCGCACGGTTCCGAGCACCCGCGGGTATTTTCAAAGCCTGACCCGTTCCAGCCCTCTCTGGTGAGATCGATAACATTCAGGGTGCCTGAAAGGGGATGGTCCGCTGTCGCTTTGTGCAATTTATTGGCGTCCGAAACCACATTAGAATGAGAATGGGCTTTTAATAACGACCGAGTTGATGTCTTGGCAGCGGGAAACTCCCGTTTTAGGTGACATGGGCAGTGCTTAGGCCTGGATTTGCTGTCTGCGGGTCTAGAGTTATCCAACAAGCTTTGTACAACAACCCTCCCAGTGTTGAGGCGCGTCTGTGGCCGCGAGCGCGTTCTAGTCCTTTGTATAGTCCGTTTTTTGCCATACTGAACCGGAGAGGCGAGAACACGAGAAACAACGCCCTTCTCTCCGCTGCCACCGTTACTCCAAAAGGGCTGGGGATGACAGCGTCCGGTGTGCGCCGCCGGTTCTGATACCCATGTACTAGAATTCCGGTAATCCGTACTCAACGGACTTGAGGAAATCCCCACTGCACTAGACCGTAAGCATTGCAATTCCCGTCCATGCGACCGTACCGTCCGTGCAGGGTGGATCTTCCAATCGCCCCCAGCCAAAGCCCCCGCTACCGTTCCGTCGGGCAGGTTGGCGATTTGAGCGTCTCCGGGGGCTGGGTGGGTGCACAGAGAGCGGCAGCACGGCCCTGCTGTACTCCCCGGGATAACAGTGAACAAAGAGCTGAGGAAAAGGAGAAACAACAGCGGCGAAAGCGAGCCCAAGTCCAGTAGCAGTGCAGCCATTAGTCTGGTGAAATCCTTTCTCTCTCTCTCCCCCCTTTCTCCCCTCACTCTGAACCGAAGTGTCTTTCTTTCTTTCTCTCTCCAAACGCCGGCTAAGTGGCCAGCTCATCCACCACCACCCGACTCCTTCCGCCGTGCTCCCCGGTCGCTCGGTGATCCCGGGAAGCTCGCATCTACTCTCGGTGTTTGGTAGAGCTCCGGCTAGCAGCGACACGAGCGCAGCATCTCTCATTCACATCCAACATGGCTCACAGCGAACCCGGTGCTACCCTCACTCCTCCCCCTCTCGCTTCTTTCTTTCTCTTCTCTTCTCCTCTCTCTCTCTCTCTCTCTCTCTCTCTCTCTCTCTCTCTCTCTCTCTCTCTCTCTCTCTCTCTCTCTCTCTCTCTCTCTCTCTCATACGGGAATGGTTCGTTCCAGTGTGCGCAAGGCTGTTTCCTCTCAGATGACGCCATGTCCACCGCTGGAGAGGTAGCCTAGGCGTGACAATATCATAATGAAATATGATATGCTTAATTAGACGCGTGAAAACGGAACAATGTATATCCATAAAAACTCAATAAATCCATAGATTATTTACTGTTAATACCAACCTTTGTATCCAAAAATATAGGCTACTGAAATCTTCCATAACACCTGTGAAAGAAAGCCACATGATGATGTCTCAGTGGATAACGAGTTACTTTTCCCCTGATCAATGGCTAAGACAAAAATATATAAAACACAGTGTAATGCAAAAAAGATAAAAGAACTAAAAATCATAAAATGTAACAAACACAATACAATTTTACCTTGTATAAAACAAGGTTGTAGCTGTAACAATCAATTGGTGCCACTTGTGACGTCATGCCTTATTCAGTTTTCGATTTCCCAAGGCTAGCCTATTTTTTTCCATTCAATGTATTGCATTAATATCACATTTTCTTTTTCTTTTCTGCCAGCTCTACCTCCTATTCAGACACTGTCTCGTTTTAAATGTATTGTTTGACATGGAGACATTTTTTTAACTATGATTTTTGTTTTCCTGTTTTAAATCACACGGCATGTGGGTGAATTTCAGAGGCGCGTGTCACAGCCCTGTACGGCGGATGTGAAATCCACGCTTAGTCAGAAATAGACTTGCGCGTTACAAAAACCAATCTGTGTCTCGCAGTCTGCCTGCCACTGACACGGTTGGAACAAATCCACGAATGTTGAAAAATTCATACGGCTCAATTATACTGTGCGCGCGCGCACGCCCTCTCTCTCTCACTCTCTCTCTCTACATAAGCTGCCCTCGCGCGTCGCGCCCCACTGTTTTCTCGTGCTGTAGTCTGAGCTGAGCAGTGATGACTGTGGTAAAGGACTTGTGCTTTCTTTGTGCATCTACCAGGGATGTCTAAGCAGGAAAAAAAATGATTTGCGAATTTTCCTCGTTGAGTGTGGATGAGATTCGTGTCTCTTTCTGCGGGCGTGCCTGTGTGTATGTCTAGACGCTTGATGGTATTATATCACACAGTCACGGCAGACCTAAATCACATTAAGTGAGGAGGAGAGGGATTCCCATAACTGAGAGCTTCCTCTGTGAAACCTGAGTGATAGACTGATGGGTAACACGCCTGCGATTCAGCGGCTCGCCAAACACCCTCTGGGAAGTGCAATCATATTTAGTGTTACTCATCATTCCCCCAAAAAAGCAGAGCCCATAATTCAAATTCTTGCATGTCATGAAAATGCATATGATCTGAATTTCAGCATTTCTCAATGCCCACACTGGTGAATGATAAGACTTTTTATACACTAATTTTATAAGAATTTATATGAGCATTAGCTCAAACAGTAGCAAGGCCATGGGTTTGATTCCCATGGAATGCATTAAAGTCACTAGTAAAGAATGGAAAGCAAGTCACTTTAAGCATCTGCCAAATGCATAAATGCAAATGGTTCAAATGTGAGTGCAACAAAGATACTTCAAATTACTTCAGGAAAAACATTTAAAAACAATAATCCCTAAACCAGTAATATATTGGATCAAATGTGATCAATATTCATAAAATTACCCCAAGGTAATTTTTTTTTTTTTTTTAATCTAAGCCAGTTACAAACTGATCTCATGAATATGTTGGATCTAATGTGAATGCAAAAATTACCCGGGGTAAAAATCTTCAGAACCAGTAAACTGTATCTACTTGGACTATATCTTGGAGTAAATGTGAACACACACAAACACAAATTAAATTATCTCTACAATAGTGTACTAAACCTTATCTGATGAATATCTTGGATCAATTGTGAATGCAACAATGTAAAGACTGAAAAAAAAATAATCCCTGAACCAAAGGAGTGTACAGCACCTGATCTTTTCAGAACCACAGACAGCGCTCATGTCCTGCTCAGTTGGTGTTCTGCCGACTGCTGAGATCCATAGCTCAAGTCTCACAGGCGTTGGTATCTGTAGATTTTGAAGTTGGAATTCAAAGTGAGTAAAAAAAAAAGAAAGAAAAAAAGACAGTCTCACGTATTTCTGTGGGTCCAAAACCACAAGAACCAATATTACAGCGCTTTAATATCAAGCACAATCTTGTTATATTCATGCCTGCATCAACTTTGCACTAAACAGCGTTGCACAAAATTATTAATAAGACGCCTATCTGCATGAGACAATCTATTCTATACAGCCTTTGTGTGTGCGGGTTATGAGATGAGAATAGTGAGAGCTCTAATGGGCTGATTTGTAATCCCCAAAAATCCAGCCTGCGGATTACAGGGGCGCACACTTCACAGAGCACACCTGGGGTCCTTTAACACACATAGGCCTACACTCACACACATTCAGGTAAGCTGTCAGCTGCAAGGCCGCAGCTATTCTATGAGTTACCATGGGAACGGCAAGAGTAGGGGGTACGTTCCATCAAGAAGAGGGGTTTGTGTTCGTGTCTCACCAGCACTGGTGATCTGTAATTGTTTGCATCTGGCAAACCCCCTCCCAACACACAACCCTGTCCTCTCTGCTCACCCCACTAACCCCTCCCCTGTGGCCAGAGCAGCAGGTGTCCTCGGCCCAGTGAGCATCTGTCATGGCTGGCCCTGAACGGGCAGGCGGATATAATACATATTCACAAGAGAGAGTGATAATCGCACACATACTGTGATGGCCATTTTTTATTCACTAGCCTATAGCCTATACATCTATATAAGCGTGGGTGCATGTAGAAAGTGAGGTTTAAATAATGCAGTCTCTTTGTAGCCTATATACAAATCTCAAGCATTATTTTTTCTGACACCTACACACACTAATCAGTCTCTCAAAATGCAACCGCCTCTTCAAGACACAGAGCACTTGAGATACGGGTGAAGGCATATGGTGTAAATTGGGCGGAGTGTGCTGTGCTGAGCATGGCGAGACTGCTACCACACCAAGTCTGTGCCTGGTGAGCGCGAATTAATTAAAATGATGCGCACGTGAGCTGAACCTGAATATTCAATATGGCTCCACCACACCCAGAATCCATAACAGCAAAGTAAACTCAACACACGTCCTCACCACAGGACCCGTCCACGGCTCGTGCCACTGTTGCACGGGAGCATATAGTGATGTCATTAGCAATTTTAGAGGATTATGGGATTAATACGAACACTGTATGGTCGTTATCTGCCGCATGGTTATTGGATTTCGACATAGAGCTCTAGTAATTTAACTTCCGAATGACTCTTAGAGCAGACCATGCGCTCTCTGACTCGCTAGTCAATCCGTGCCCGCCGCGCGCGCACCCTTCAAAAAGTGTTATCATCGCATTACTGACGCATCACTCCCATTTCATAAACAAACACAGCAATCTGCTGTTCGCGGTGATTCATGGCAGAGAAATATAAGTGCAGAGGGCTGAAAAATGAACACACAAACACAGCTGGATGATAAAGTTATAGTAGGCCTAATGATAACATCACGATTGAATTACGCATAATGATAAAGTAAAACAGGCCTATTCCTATTTTTGAAAATGGAAAAAGGCAGGGTCATAATGGAATGTAAAATCAAATGAAAAAAAGGATTACAAATTATTTATATTTATCAAATAATCTAAAGCATTTCTGACAAATGTTTTAATTTTTTTTATTTAAAAAAATCATTGATAAACTGATTATTGATATTTACTGAATTATACTGAGCTTTCAAATACAGCAAATCAATCAAATTTAAATAGATTGAAGTGTCTGTGACAGAGGGGGTTGTGATTCTTTCAGGTTCTTGTTAATATCCTCTTCATTTTTCTATAAATCTTTTGCAATGCACTTCTAAGTCAAAACAGCACAGAAGATGTATTGATATGAAAATACAAAGGATAAGAGAGTGGTCCATAAAGCTCATTTTAAAAGACCCAACAAATGATGCCAAGTGAGAATGTGTGAGAGATTTGTGCCGCTGAGTGCTGGAGTGAGAGGAGATTGTGTGTGTGTGCGTGTAAACTAATGCTGCTGAAAGGGGAAGGTTGTTTATAGGCCAGCTGTGAGTTGTCTCTTAGTCAGCCAGTGACCCAAATCAGCAAATAAAAAAAATAGAGGGAATGAGAAAAAAATAAATGGAATGAGAAGGAAAGAGAAAAATGCAGGGGAATGAGCAAGCAAGTTACAGTGTGAAAGTAAGAGGAAAATCGAGAGAGAGAGAGAGAGAGAGAGAGAGAGAGAGAGAGAGAGAGAGAGAGAGAGAGAGAGAGAGAGAGAGAGAGAGAGAGAGAGAGAGAGAGAGAGAGAGAGAGAGAGAGAGAGAGAGAGAGGTGACATTTAAAAAAGCCAGAAAAGAAAGTTTTTATAATGCAGCTATAAATATTTTCTTGCTTACCACCTTCCCCCAACATTCAAAGACACAACTGTCACAGCGCCAACACAGCAGATTCTATGTGTAGATATATTCCATTTCCAATATATATGAAACTGCACTACCCATGCTAAACTAACACAGAAAACCTAAATGATTTAAAGTGATAAAACATAAAAGAGAAGCATAAATCTGTGCCTAAATCTAAGAAAAATGGCTAAACATAATATTCATACATAAATATATAATTCAATTTTTAAAATATTCATATCAATAACACCAGTAACATAAAATCATCAATAAGAGTATACATATATTAAAAACTCTGAACACTGAAAAAGAGCCCCATTCATGCCAAAAAGGGGAGTACATTTAATGAAAAAGAATTGGCTATGCGCCTTTAATAGGACCCTAAAGATTATGCCATATTATATTAATGAGAACAAATCTTACTGGATCCTATTACATCTAAAGAGGAGGAGCATATTAATTTGCTCCAGCATGGGTTATAATTGCCTTTATAGAGCAGCTATGTTTTAAAAACACTTCAGTCATGGGCATCTGTCAGCGACTGAGTCTTCCCCGACATGAATCTGAACTAATCCTGTTTGAGTGTGAATAGAATGTTTGGACTGAATTCAGATCGACTGGAAGCCGCTCTAGTTGTGCTCAGAGTGAAAGTGAACTGGGATTAAAGTGGATTAGCAACAGATGAGAGGGGTATATAGCTGTCTTACTCAGGATTTAGACCTGCTTAAACTCCAATCCAGCTAGTTTCTCACCCAGCTGCTGGATCTGAAGCCTGACAGACTCAGAACTAGATATGACACACACACAAAGAGAGAGAGAGAGAGAGAGAGAGAGAGAGAGAGAGAGAGAGAGAATACATTTATAGCATTATTGACATGATATTACAATGGAGCTAAATTAAAATAAAAAAATATGAAAATAAAATAGTTTCACAATATTATGGTTTTACTGTATTTTTGATCAAATAAATGCCTTGGTGAGAATTAAAGACTTCTTTCAAAAAAAGTTTTATAAAATGTAATACATTTAAAAATAAAAATAAATCCTCCGTGACAGTGAACCATGAATTCCCAAGCCCACAAACAAAAAAATTACCATCAACAAGCATATCAAGATAGTCAGAAGAACACCTGTTGCTCATTATTTTTTCACATAGCAAGCAATCTCTTTTAAATTTTTTGAGTCTTGTGGGGACACCACTCACATTTTAAGACTTGTTATCTTCAGAAGACCAGGGAGATCATCCGCTCTGAAGGAATATCTGTGAACGTGACATGTTTAATTAAGAGACAGGAAATGGTTAGTAGGTAATTCTAACCCCTTTTTATCAACAGAAGGAGAGAGAAGAAGCTGTTGCACAAGGTCCTTATCTGTTAACACACACATGCCTGGATGAGTGTGAAATACACTACTGACTGTGCTAGCATCTGTATTTCCTCGGTAGACCTTGCTCTCAATCTAAAACTAATTTTGTGCAACTCTGTTTAAAATACTATGCCAAAGTAATACATTCAGTATGACACAGATTCATAAAGCAGACCATGTTTCTATAAACAACCTACTACTCTTTCAAAAACCAAAAAGGATTTTCTTTTTCTTTTGGTGGTTAAGGAAAGATCACATGAGGTTGTTCTGACACAGTTTTAAATGACAGATTTGTGCAGTCTCAAAGATCTCAACACATCAAGAATGATTTCAGCTAGTCTAAATTTGTCAAACTATCAAAAGTTTCAGCTGAGAAATCTACATCAAATACGGTGCCGCAATCTCTAAGCTTCAGTGTTTGATAGAGGGAACCCAAAGGCTTTGAGAAAGATTTTTTTTCAGCATGTTGTCGGAACACACGGCACACACACACACACACACACACAACTTTACTTGGAACCACTAGAAGCTTGACACACTCCAGTTTTGTTTTAATTAGATGCTGCGGTGAGGCACACTGTTCTGGCACTGCAGTCTCGGCTGATATTTGAGGGGATTAAACAAGAGAAATTAAAAAAGAAATGTGTGAAATCGGTGGTGTAATTCATCACCTTTAGATTGATTTGTATGCCAAGGCAATAATGTCAGAAATACACTCACCTAAAGGATTATTAGGAACACCATACTAATACTGTGTTTGACCCCCTTTCGCCTTCAGAACTGCCTTAATTCTACGTGGCATTGATTCAACAAGGTGCTGAAAGCATTCTTTAGAAATGTTGGCCCATATTGATAGGATAGCATCTTGCAGTTGATGGAGATTTGTGGGATGCACATCCAGAGCACGAAGCTCCTGTTCCATTGGGTTGAGATCTGGTGACTGTGGGGGCCATTTTAGTACAGTGAACTCATTGTCATGTTCAAGAAACCAATGAAATGATTCGAGCTTTGTGACATGGTGCATTATCCTGCTGGAAGTAGCCATCAGAGGAAGGGTACATGGTGGCCATAAAGGGATGGACATGGTCAGAAACAATGCTCAGGTAGGCCGTGGCATTTAAACGATGCCCAATTGGCACTAAGGGGCCTAAAGTGTGCCAAGAAAACATCCCCCACACCATTACACCACCACCACCAGCCTGCACAGTGGTAACAAGCCATGATGGATCCATGTTCTCATTCTGTTTACGCCAAATTCTGACTCTACCATCTGAATGTCTCAACAGAAATCGAGACTCATTAGACCAGGCAACATTTTTCCAGTCTTCAACTGTCCAATTTTGGTGAGCTCTTGCAAATTGTAGCCTCTTTTTCCTATTTGTAGTGGAGATGAGTGGTACCCGGTGGGGTCTTCTGCTGTTGTAGCCCATCCGCCTCAAGGTTGTAGGTGTTGTGGCTTCACAAATGCTTTTTTTGCATACCTCGGTTGTAACGAGTGGTTATTTCAGTCAAAGTTGCTCTTCTATCAGCTTGAATCAGTCGGCCCATTCTCCTCTGACCTCTAGCATCAACAAGGCATTTTCGCCCACAGGACTGCCGCATACTGGATGTTTTTCCCTTTTCACACCATTCTTTGTAAACCCTAGAAATGGTCGTGCGTGAAAATCCCAGTAACTGAGCAGATTGTGAAATACTCAGACCGGCCCGTCTGGCACCAACAACCTCCATGCCACCCTCAAAATTGCTTAAATCACCTTTCTTTCCCATTCTGACATTCAATTTGGAGTTCAGGAGATTGTCTTGACCAGGACCACACCCCTAAATGCATTGAAGCAACTGCCATGTGATTGGTTGATTAGATAATTGCATTAATGAGAAATTGAACAGATGTTCCTAATAGTCCTTTAGGTGAGTGCTGAGAATAAAATACAAAAAAAATAATACAATACCTGCCAATATTTTGAGAAAAATTTAATCTGCCATAACATGCCATTTGGCCATATATATATATATATATATATATATATATATATATGAATATTCAGCATCATTACTCCAGTCGTCAATGTCACATGATCTTTCAGAAATCACTCTAATATGCTGATTTGATGCTCAAAAAATATTTCTTAATATTAATCAATGTTGAAAACAGTTTTGCTTTTTTTGTGGAAATTATGGTAGTTTTGCCCACAGGATACTTTGATGAAAAGAAAGTTAAAATGAAAAGCATTTATTTGAAATGGAATTTATTTTATTATTGACCAATCAGTTGACTGGTAGTGTATATTGGATTGTATTAAAGTGGAATTATTTAGCGCAGGTCATTGTGTCACTTGCTGCATTGGTCATTGTCTCTCAATTACATTTTCCATTTGAGGTAAGTCATTTGAAGACGTGCGAGTCTTCGATTTGAATTTACATCAGCAAGGTTCAGAGTATAATTAGTAGAATTCAATGTAAGCCATGTTTTGAACAAGCTTCAGTCAACAGCTGAAGGGCATGAGTCGACTTGACCCTGATATGAATCAGACCTAATCCTGTTTGAGTGTGAACACAATGTTTGAAGTGAATTCAGATTTCCTAAAAGCCTGTTAGTTGTGCTCAGACTGAAAGTGAAAGAGGATTAAAATGGATTAACAGCTCCTAATAAAATTACAGGCCAACTGGCGAGATCCTCCATTTTAGATGCTCACAAAAGCCAATTTTTACTTCTATATGGTGCTTGTTGAGTGTTCATTTTGGACCTTGCATGTGCTTCAAGTCAAAGACAAAACCCGGTCTACCTAAAACTGCAAATAAGAGGCCACTTTTACAAAGGACATTACCTCTGCTAGAGCGACACTTACAGATATATGCTGCGTCCCAATTCGCATACTATCCGTCCTAAATAGTATTCGAAAATAGAATTAGTACGTCCCAAATCGTAGTATGTTGAAATGAGTGTCCCAAAGAGACCCGGATGGTCTACTATATCCGGTCAGAATCCGAAGTGCAGATCGATGCGCACTCTAACGGCTGATATTGCCCACAACCCATCGCGCGCTGGATGAGGATTCGGTTAGAACTACAAACACGAGTGAAAAGTGTTCAAAAACTACAGACATGGAGGACGCGCGAGTCCGACGGTTATGAGTTTTAGATAAAGGGGTTTGAGTGATTAATTAACAGTATCTAACCTGACGAAAATGTATTTATTCAATGTTGTCCACATTATATTGCATCTGCAGCAGCACCCACGACTGGCAGATGAACGTGCCACAACATTTCTCTCCGAAATCGGCGAAATGGTAAGAAGTTATATAAGATTGAATGGAGGATTTTAACTGTGACGAGATGATTGACATGCAGGGCAGTTTACGGTGATAGGATGCACGCGACAGATCTGTCCGTTAAAGATGACGAAGTAGTATGTCCCAAAGCTTGCCTACTCTTTTGCTACACACTCAAAAGTATGTACTTTTTCTTCACAAAAAGAGTACATACTTTTAGGGCGTAGTATAAGTAGGCGAATTGGGACGCAGCAATAGTAACAATCTATCTCCATGTGTCAGTTCCCAGCACTCCACAAACCACACCCACTTCACACTGTTATTTCCTGTCTAGGGCTCCACACCAGTCAACAAGAACAACATACATCAATATCACTCTCCTCAATCATCTCCACCCCTCCTCCACCCACCTTTTCTCCCTCTTCCTATCCCTGACAACTACAAAAATCATTTAATTCCCATGGGCACTTCTGACCTCATTCATTCATCTCGCTCACACACACACACACACACACACACACACACACACACCTTTTGAAAAGACAGCCGTTTTGCTTGTAGCGATTACACAGCGTACTCTCCTTCATTCTTTGAACTCCTTTCACGCACTAGTCTCCTTTTCTTCTCTCTCAGTCCTTTTTCATCTATCTTCCCTCTTTTGTCTTCAAGGGATGCCCAGCAGTGATGATGACTGACAGCCTAACAAGCCCTAAGCCACATAAGAGGGAGAGACAACGAACAAGATTTAGCTAAAATCGAGATTGCTCTCTGGTGGGTAGACTACGGTATTACACCTTCATATAACTGTTGATATATCCGTGGTTACTTCAGATGGCCAGCGTGGCTGACAGTATTCTAGAGTTTAAACCAACAAATGACATTTACTCGCTGCACTGCCATTTTCTAGCAGTGTGGCTGTTATTAATGTTCAGTCCTGCAGATGAGCACTATATTACAAACTCGAGCTGCACTCAAAGTTATTATGGGATGTTTAGTCATGCCGGTCATGGTCATAATTCTGGCTCCACTTCATATTTCATTAATATTCAAACCATACAACCCACTGATGAGTTTGGATTCAGTATTAGGCAGTATCAGAAATTAACCAGATATTAACCTGTGGTGCAAAAAAAGCCAAAGATATTTAAATATGGAGGCACAAATGCCCGTGGTTTTTTCTTACACTGCCCTTCTAAGGTTTGGTTCAGAAAGATTTTTTTTTGTAAATGTTTTTGAAATGTCTTATTTGATCAAAAATACAGTAAAATGTAAAAAAATATTTTAAATAAATGTAATGGGCCAAATATTATCTGATAACATAAAAAAATAATTATGGCATTGGTATAAACATGAACATAAACAAGTCCTATACATTAATAATATTTCATGCAATTGTGTGAAATAACAATGAACAATACTTTTACAGCATTTGCTAATCTAGGTCATTTTCATTTCTACATACACCTAAAAAACAAACAAATTTGAATGATATAAATTAACATTAGTTGATGTATTATGAACAAACATGAATAAATAAACAATCTAGATTTTAAAAAAATATTGTTCATTGTTAGTTACCTTATTAAACCAATTAAACCTCATTGTAAAGTCACACCATTAAAATAGTTTTGCACAGGTAAAAGACTTGTGTACAGGACAGGTATAGTCACACATTTGCACACTTGAAAAACAATCAGTTCAAAGGTTGAGGCAGACACTCTTTTAATTAGACACTCTTTTAATTATTAAGTTTCTGTGGGTTTGTCTTTTTAAAATACATCGAGTGAGATCACCACTATCAAAAACTTTGAAGTGTGAGAAAAACGTGTTTAGTACTCTCAGCGTTTTGAATACTATGACATGTGGCACAGATCTGTGAAACACTCTGTATGGCACACAAGGATTCGCAATAGTACACCTGTACACTTACAGTGGCACAAACAGGAGGGGAAACTCTAAAATTAAGACTTTATATTTGGTACAGATAAGACTATATTTATATTCAAGGAAGTAGCATCCCAGATCATGACATTTCAAGAATACTAAATGATTGTGTGAAAGAGCCAGCCCTGTTGACATGATTCCTAATCAGAAACAGAGGTGACGGATACCTTATTGTGTGCGCATCTATCAGACTGTGAGAACAACTGTGCTACACTGTCAATATGTGTTCAGAGTTGAACAAATAGAGCTGGGCTCTTACACTCATTAAATACTATACCATAGAATACATTGTCATGCAGGAGGGCAGAATCTATGAATATGGTACAGGAAAATTCAAATTCACTGTGAATGAAAGCATCTTGCTTGTTGACATTTGTAGGGGTGATTTTTCCCCCCAAAAAAATTGGTTAAATAATTTTTTGGATGAAAGGATGAAGAGTAACAGATTTTGGGGTCTATCCTGCCTTGTGTCTATGACATTTAAAACAGTCTTTTTGGAGGGCAGGAGGAATATTGGACTATTTGGACAAAGTGGTCAGGCAATTATGGGTATGAGAAAGGAGAAAGTGTAATAACCAAGTAAAATGGAAGGGTTCTGGCTGTTAGGGGAGAGAGTTTGTGAATATTCGAGTATAATGTCTGCAGTGGAGATGCTATAGTTGGGGGATTGGGGGCAAGTTAAGGGAGTCCAGGGCGCTGTGGTAAAGTTCTCTTAATGCTCTCAGCAACAATAAACGACAAAACATTTGATTAAAAAGATGAGGCAGGGGCTCCTAAAGAGAGGGGAGAAAGAGAAAGAGGAGGAGCAGAAAGTTAATGGCCTGAACTTTATGTGAACTTGTTTAATTACATTAATCATTGTAAATGCTGATACACACACACAAATATACAAAATACAGACTTAAAGGCCCATTCACACCAAGAACAAAAGCTATAAAGATAACTATATTAACGTCTACATCAATGCACAATATCATTCGGTTTTTTATAAGCACGTGGTGCAGTTTTGTCATCTGCCGCTTTAAATGCTTGAGCGCTTTAAAGCAGAATGGATTCTGATTGGCTGTTCTTTTTATCGTTCATTACCTGGAGAAAAAAAAAAATCATTCCGAAAGTGATTTCACCTATATAGAAATAGAAACTATGTTCTGTGTCGTTATCATTATAGGAATAGGACTCTGCTATTCTTTTACATTTAGAACATTTTTTACAATTATTTCTTTATCGTTAGATATTGGTGTGAAAAGGACTTAAATCATATAATCACCTGGGCCATAAAAAGAGTGTAACGGAATCTGAATTATCCTTAGATAAATAAATACTGATTGAAATTAAACTGATTCACAAACAACCAAACAGACCCAATAATATCTTACCCCAAGGACGTGAACTCTGTTGTAGTAAGAACTAAAATCTTTACTGAGAGACACCAAGAATCTGCACACCTGAAGGACAAACAAAACAATTATGGAAGGCTGTATTAAGCCAGGACACAGATAGAATATGACATATGACTGGTTGAGATTAAGACTAAATTATACTAATAAAGGAAATAAATTTACATTACAAAACGATCCGAGCAATGAAACATTATAAGTACCTGTTCTGTTCTTAAATTAACTCTAGCTCCGCCCCCTTCATGCTCCAGGACCTGTCCTGATTGGTCCAGCAGCTCAGAGAATGGAATGAGGTAATTGAAGAGAAGAAGCCACTCCCCCTAATAATGAAATGGCAACATTACCATCATATCAACAACTTTCTATGCCACCAGATCATAGAAACACAAACACAGAGCTTGTTTGAATACATTTGGTATGTCTTTATACATAGCAACTTGAATACTTAAGGGGGCTTTTACACTGGGCTCGTTTGCTGGGGTCTGAGCCCGAGAGCGTTTGTTCCAGGCGCCCCCCGGGCCCCGCAGCGTTGGTCTAGTTCAGTGTTTCTCAACCTCTCCTGCAGGGACCCCCTGACAGGCCATGTTTTTGTTTTAACTCTGAAATGGCACACCTGATTCAAGTAATTAAAGGCTTAATGAGTAATTAGAGTAGGAATAGTTCAATTAATCAATTAGTCAACTACTCATTAAGCCTTTAATGACTTGAATCAGGTGTGCCATTTCAGGGTTAAAACAGAAACATGGCCTGTCAGGGGGTCCCTGCAGGAGAGGTTGAGAAACACTGGTCTAGTTTCACACTCAACTTGATTCTATCGGACCCTGGTGCGTTTGCGTGCATTACGTCATCGCAAACGTGCACGGCGCATGATAGAAAACAGAACGCGGGTCAATATCGGTCTTTGTCAGGTGACGTCACACTCGTGATACACGAAGTGCATTATGGGGCGTAGCCGCCATTTGTAAGGTATCGATGCAGGGGTATTCTGTTGTTGGAGAATTGTGTTTTTCATTATTTTTTAAAACTAAACCATCCTTAACATGACATTATCATCATCATCAATACAGCAAACCTATCTTTGCTGTTACTACTGTGTCCTTCGGTGGGAATGTAAATAAATCCTGTACTCAGCCGTTGGTAAAATGTCCGTGGGTTTTAAGAGATTTATAGTTTTTAAATTGTTCACTGGTATATGCGCTTATACCATAAACAAGATAGTTGACAATATCCCAGTATGAGGATGAGAAAGCAATGCGGGATCAGCACTCCAATTTACTGCAGTCAGCTCATATGGATCTATGTTCTGAATGGATGACAATTTCTCCAAATAACGGTACCTGCCATATTTATTGAGGTACCGCATTTCCTCGGTTTTCTTGTGCTTCTTCAGTTTTGCGAGTTATTTACTTGTTATCTCTACTCTTGTAATCTCTTCAATGCTCACAGTCAGTAGCGATACCTCAAAAATGGCGCCTGCGGTGACGTCACACACAACAAACCCACGTGTCTGACAAAGACCGATTGTGTTTTTTATTAATTCGCTGCTATTATGCGCAGTTGAGTGAACAATACAGGTTTACTGTGCGTGTGTCACATACGGTGGCCTTCTGCTGCTTGCAAACGGACTCTTTTGAGAAGACAGTGGATTTCAAAATTTGTTGCCCTGATTCCACGCGCTATGCGCGAATACACTGCAGGCTCGCTCTCGCTCGTATCCAAGGTAAATCATCAACATCAACACTATTATCCCTCCTTACAAGTGTTTTATTTAACTGAATACATCACAATAAGCTAAAACGCATGCGCAGGTTACTTTACATCCTGAACAAGTGCGCACCCGAGTCCGTGTTGCTTTCACATTCACGCGAACCGCGGCAGTAGGAAGTCTCGGGTTCGGTACCCCAATGCGCACCCAGGTCCCCATGACAGCGTTCACATTAGCGATTTTTCATGCGAACCGTGCCCCGTTCCGAACTAAACTGTGTGAAAGCCCCCTAAAATATGACCATGTTTGAGTGTGCTTGTACAGAATTGTTAGTTACATAATGCTTTACCTCCTCTTTCAGGGCAGAAAAGTCCAGCTCTGTGCCTCCAGGGATTTCTGGATAAAGACCTACATATTTCAAAATTAACATGGATATTATTCACAAATAGACACAATATTTTTTGTTACATTACTACTAACGTGCAATTAATCAAAAGACCCAATGGAGAAAGATGGGAATGGATTTCTCTACTTCAGTCAAATCACAAAATTGTACACATCACAACCAATCAGAATTCGGTCACACTTTAGATTAGGGTCCAATTCACAATATTAACTACAACGTTTGCCTCAAACTAATTAATAGTTAGTAAGTAAGGTAGTAGTTAAGTTTAGGTATTGGGGTAGGATTAAGAGATGTAGAATATGGTCATGCAGAATAAGGCATTAGTATGTGCTTTAAAAGTACTAATAAACAGCCAATATCCTAGTAATAAGCATGCTCCTTAGAAACTAGTTAATAAGGAGAATTGGACCCTAAACTAAAGTGTTACCTAGAATTCTGCACCTCTGTTGCCAGACTATATTATTGCCTATCGTTGTTATATTCTGTACATTTCATCTACATTTTGTCTATAGTTATAGACCACATGTATCATCTTTCGCTGCTTTTCTCTTACCTTAGTTTTAGAACAGTAACTAGCAGTAAAAAAATACCATTTGGCTAATAAAGTTTGGACTTTAAACATGTATACAACAGAAGATTGTTAAGATTTGGGTGTAGTCATACTGCATACGCTTTAAAAAACAACCTCTCCAAGTTACTATCTTGACATTATTACTTTGATCATAAATCACAAGTCAAAACACTACAGTGTGTGTGTTACCTTGCTCCACCCCTTTCTCGTAGCTGCTGAAGAGTGTATGAAGACGAGCACAGTTATACATGACAAAGACTCCACCCCTAGGGCCCTTTGTGGACACACCACTGTCCCGCTGCACATCTAAGGTCACCTAAAAAAGATATGTCAATCATCCCTGATGCAGGACAATATATTCCACGCATGCACATACAAACATACTCACTGGACTAGTGTGTACTGTGGATAGCAGTTCAAACCTCACGGTGGCCGAGGTCATGACTCTAATGATGTCATCCCATGTCTGACCTAAAATAGTTTAAGGAAGAAGTAAATCGTTATCAAGCACACAGACGCAGTTTAAATCTGGTATTAACATGCATCACAAACATTTATTTAGCTACTACATGCACTAAAGTGGCTTTTTAAGATAAAAAGGTAAGCACAGATAAACACACCTTCAACTTGGTCTCCATACTTCATTTCTGAGGCTTCTTTCATTTGAGCTTTTCTTAACCTACAGCAGTACACAAACAAACACTGTAATTATCAGACTTAGACAGTAGTCTTTTTAATATAGAATTACAAAGAGCTGTTGTAGAGTTGCTGTTCTAAAGTTTTCCCTTACTGAAGATACTGAGCTGCATTCATCTGAACGCCGGGAGTTTTAACTGGACCACAAATCACTAATCTCTAATAGAGAGGGAGAGAGCAATCATTCAATTAAATAATTCTCCAACAGAGATGGTCTAAAATGTAGTCACATCCAACTGTGCATCGTTTGAGCTAGAAATTGTGCAAAAAACTGTAAAATAATTCACTTTAAACAAATATACAAACTTAAAATGAAGTCTTAGTCTTCCAGGAAGGGGAGCATAAATATTGATCAGACTTTTATCCAATCAAATGCTCTTTAAATGAGCTTGATCCTCACCAAAATTCCAACTGCAATCAATTAGGTAGTAGCAAATCATGGTTTTTAGCTGTGATGTAACGAATACAGAGTCCAACACATGACATGCGGAGAAAAATATATATACCGTGGCCACAAACTAAGAATTTCATTCCCATGAATTAAGAATTCGTTCCCTCGTTTTAGTACATTTAGTAACTAATTCGTTCCCTCGTTTTGTTTAAACTAAAACAAGGGAACAAATTACAACATGGCCATGATTTAGTCAAATAAGGGGGAACAAATTCTTCTGGTGGCCACAATTTACTAATTCATTCCCTCATTTGTGTAATTCGTTCCTTTGTTTTAGTAAATCGTCAAACAGACGGAGCGTGTAGAATAGAACACACATTTTTACACAACAACTTTGTGTTTTTGTTTATTATAATTTTTTATTTAGTCATTTAATTTCTGCTCTAAAAATAGTAAGCAATCAGCTGTTTTTTGGTTTAGACTGCAATGTTTGTATTTTAACCCTTTTTTCTTATAATGTACAGCTTAGCCTACATAGATACATTCACAATATTTGATTTCATGTTACACATTGTTTGGAGGACAGCATTGGGCACGATGTGGAATAACATTGTTTAAAATAATGGATTAAAATGAACTTTTAATGTATAATAATTTCTAGATATTTTATTCGATTTATCGGAAAAATATTTGACAGATTAATCGATTATCAAAATAACCATTAGTTGCAGCCCTAGTGGCCACTATATATATTTTTTCCCGCATGTCATGTGCGGGGCTCTGTACTAAAACCTATTTGGGGGGGGAATTAAACGAGTGTTTCGATATGTCCCAAACAATCTTCCTGTTACAGGACAGAATATACAGAAAACAATTGTTTAGCATGTAAAGCATGCTGATACAGCTGATGGGCAAATGTGTCTGTGTGAGCAGAGTGTGAAACCTGCACTGCCGTTACACCCGTTGCTCTCCACAGCATGGCTGTTTGCTGCTGACGAAACTCATCCTGACAGGAAGTGACATGCAGGGCTGTTGTCGTAGACACCTGAAGTACAGAAATCCATTATAAGTGTCCATCTAAAACATGGTATACTATAATTTAAAGCAGATGGAGATGAGCCAGACAGAGGGTTCTTTTAACTCACAGGGAAATCTGCAGTAGCGCTGTCCAGCTGGGCCAGATGACACAAAGCTTCTCTCTGCACTGAAAAGAGAGAAATCACTGACTGAGGAAAGCGGAGGCTATCCAACAGATCAGTCACTTAGACACTAGGAATGACTCAGTTCATCTCATCTTGATGCCTCTGGTGCAACTAGTTTGAAAACATAACTTAAAAGCCAGTAACTATATATTCTTATGTAATTTCCATATATTTTAAGTAGGGCTGTCAAATGATTAATCACGATTAATCACATCCAAAATAAAAGTTTTTTTTTTACATAATATATGTGGGTGCACTGTGTATAATTATTTTGTATATATATAAATACACACACATGCATGTATATTTAAGAAAAAAATATTATTTATATATAAAATACTTATATTTATATATAATATAATTTATATATAAATCTATATACAGTATATACATGAAAATATTTCTTAAATATATACAAGCATGTATCCAAAATAAAAGTTTTTTTACATAATATATGTGGGTGCACTGTGTATAATTATTTTATATATATAAATACACACACATGCTTGTATATATTTAAGAAATATTTTAAATATATAAAAAATAAATATAAAATATAAAAAAAATATTTTATATTAAAGCATCACAACATATAATTTTTTTTTTAAATCAATACTTATTTTGAGATTTGCTAAAAATTACATTTACCACTACCAGTGTTATTGAATCAAATTTAAGTGAGTGTTAAGATGATTGCAGGAATAGCCTAATCTAAAAGTAAAAATAGAGGAAATAATATGCACAATTAAATAACCAATATCGACTAATGGTGATAAAATAAAAAAGCTTCAATATCACACGATAACCAACCAATATTGCTTAATGCTTGTAAAAGAAAATTAAATAGAAAATATCTCTTTAAAAAAAATCAGTTTTAGCAATTGATGTATTGGCCAGTGACAGGGCTAAAATAACAGTAAAAAATAAAATACAATACAATTAAAATCTCAACATCAAATATCCTCATGCAACCCTAATAATGACATTTACTGACAAAACAGACACAGATCTTGTATCTAAGCCAAATCATGAGAAATGTAACCCGTTATAGCCTTAATAAACACACACACATGCTCAGGTACTACAGCTCACCTGTGCAAGTGCCAAGACTGGGATCATAACCCTGAAGATTCTCGTCCTGTACCACTTGTTTAAGGTTTATCCTAACTTCCTCTTTTATCCCTCTCTTCTCTCCCTCTATTTCCTCTCCCCTACTTCTCCTCTTTCCCCTCTCCATTTCTCTGTCTCTGTAGGTCGAGTTCTCTAAAGCTTTTTTCATCTTCTCCTCCCTGTCCTCGTTGGTCCAGCTGACAGGGACTGTCGGCCAATCAATGCCTAGTGTTTTCAGGAAGTTCACAATGTCACTCTCCTGTGGCAAGGCTGGACAAAAGGACACAGTGTACCTAAATGGAATAAAGAAAGAGTTGATTACTCTCCCCTTTTGGTCAAATGTATGCCAAGATAATGAAAGTCAAAGCACATACCCTTGTCTTCTGAGCTGTGCCCCGAGGTGGTCAGCAATGAGAACAGTTCGTAGGTGCCCCAGAGCTAGTGTATCGGGAGATGGCACGGCTTGTTTGGTGTGGAGGGCAGGGCAGTTGATGAGGACACAGCCCTGTCTCTGAGCAGCAGGTCTCAGATATGGCATTATTCCACATAAGACACGTCTGAATGCTGTGCAGCGATCCACACACACACGCAGCCCTTCTGCTGTCACCTCAGTGGCTCCTATCGGCAATACACCACTGCCACGAAGAGAGCAAATACCACTGAGAACATCACAGGGAACCTGGACAATAAATCAAAACTTTTGTTGAAAATGGTTAGGTGATTCGAAAAATGCACAAAACCAACATGAATGCAAAGATTATAACATCACCATGAAATCAAAATTGACAAATCTTTTTCTTTTTTTTACGGAAGGGTTCATTATAAATGACTTATCTGCACAAATCATTATTTTTTTTAAAATATAATATCTTTAATCTTCAATCAAAAACATTTACGTCCAAAAATGTCTTACATTTTGACCGCCTTAAACTCATTGAATTATTCACACTACATAAACCAAACAATGTTTCTTGAGACCAAATGACCTAAAGAATCAGGAAGTCATGACTTTGCGATTCTCCAAATGCGTGTTATTTTTATTATTGGCATACCCTGACCCAGATGTCACGGGCAGTGAAGAGTTAATCATTTCTGCCGCAGGGTTCAAATGTTTTGTCGATGCGACCAATGTCAACAGTCTAGCTGGCGCCCTGCGTGTCTATACAGAGCTCGGGCATACATTCTGACAATTCTCTGTCAGTCACTCTCTCTGATGCATAACTACACGTCCAAGCAAAAGCTTGATACATCCAACACGGTGCCTCAAGCCATGCGTAAAATCCCCATGCGGAGAAGCGCATCTGTCACTGATGCAGGCCAGAAGAGCTCATAACGTAGAAAATAAATAAACGCACATATAAGCACATATTTCAGACTGACCTCTCCACCCGCGTACAACGTCGTCAGAACCGTGTTAGGTGACAAGAAGTCGCGATTTCTGAGGTTTTTGGCGCTGCTCTCCTTAAACCATAGCTTCTCTCGCTCGCGGATGATTTCGGCTTCATTTTCAGCATCTCCCCGCAACGCGCCGCTCAGCGCTTTGACAGTGGACACGATGCTAAAAGGCACTGCTTCCTCCATGATTAGGCTCAATATGTTGACATTGTTATTAGTGCCTGAACTCGCGGATTGTTACTGAGACTGACTGTAGCAGCACTGCGGTGCTCTGCTCACATTGATCACCAATAAAAACAGATGTATGTATAGGTACCGGAACATTAAGAAATGTCGCTGGTAAGAGGGGGACACATTTTCATGCAACACTAGTTCCCGGTTGCGGTTGCGACCGTTGCGACCTTTTGAAAGGCGCCATTTTGGGTGTGGCAAAATCAGATCTGTCAGTGACAGAAAAGAAAGTAAAACTGCTCTTCTGATATAATGCGTTTTGTTCATTCGCTGTAGTTTTATTTTCAATAATATAAACTACACCTTTAGATATTCCAGGGGTTACTTTCCTTCTTATCCTTTTTACATATCAATGTAGGCTATACTTCACCCAAAAATACAAATTATCATTCTTTTTTTTTTTTCTTTAAAAAAAAGAAGACCAATATGACTTCATTTATTGCACTATATTATAAGACATTTTATAGCTTTCGGTGAAGAGAAGCATTTATGTCGTTAATATATTCACTAGGCCTACAAATCTTGCTTTATGCTGATGTATGGTCACCATTTATTCATTTTATGGAAAACAGCAGCTTGGACATTCTATAAATTTCTCTTTCTCTTTCACTGAGTAAATGACAGTGAGTGAATGATAAGAGAATATTCTAGTTTTAGGGCGGTGACATATTCCTTTAAGACTTTTTCTCTAACAATATAAGCAAAGCTTTTACTCTATTTAATGTTTCAATAGACTGCATCCGGAATATTGTTTCCAGTATAAACAGTTTTAGCATCAACAAAAGTTTAACAATTGACTTCTGATGGATTACTCAAATATTTCCTTAATGTAATAGTGATAAAACAATATTTGTAAAGGGTTTATAGGAATCTTTAGAAAAATATATCAAAATGAGATCTGGTCACACTTCATACCAAGGCATATTTTAATGCTGGTTGTTTGGATGTTTATTTGAGTACTTCCTCTTCGTTTGTGGCAGGTAGCAATTACCTGAGCTGAACTTGGGCCAACATATATCACTTGTTGCTTTACAGTAAAATTTGGATTTCAACTAAAACAGCAACACTGATTCAAATATTTTACTTTGTATCCTCTGGCCAGAGTAAAATCTACAAACCAGCTCAGTCAGCTTTTGAAAATAGGCTACACACCTCTGTCATTAATGTCTATAACACCATGTAAATCTAAAGAATTATTCAGGCCTAAAAATGAAAAAGTCATCAAGTGATGTTATTACAAATGTTCTTAATTTATTGAAGAATTACAGAGACAAAATTGAAATGTCTGAAAAAGATTCCGTGATTTACTGAACACTGAAGAGTGGTAAATTCTGAAGATTTTTGATTGTCAGGAATTGATGTCAATCTTGGCTGACACGAAGTTCCCGGTGGCGAAACATATTGTTGGCGATCCGGGAGAAAACGTGTCATTCCAGAGCAACATCAGTACTTTGTCATATACACACGGTTTGCACAGACACACATTTCTAAATAAACCTTACCTATAAGCAACTACTAACTTAATATTGAATATAGGCATAGTTATATTCAAAGACATTTCAAGAGTAATACAGAAGTACAATATCATATCTGAATGAAGCCAAAACACAATTTTCAACTTTAAGTTCCTGCAAGAAAGGAGGGCCACAGAATCCATAGCCAGCTGTCAATCAACCAAACAGCTGCATTATGGGTTCCGTTACCATCCAGACTGCTGTGGCCATTTTCACTGACACACCATGCATAAACACATCCAGCAATACTTCGTCATTCAACCTAATTACATTCATCATGTGTTCCTTAATGCAAGTGAAAATGTAATAAGATTGAAACATTTTTTACCACAAACAAGTTTGATGTTTCCGCAAGAGAATTAAACTTGTTTATTTATCTTGCTTCATCTGTAGACTTGTATCTTGAAAAACCTGTTCCATATCAGAGAAAGAGTGGGCAGAGAGAGGGAGGGAGAGAGAAGGAGAAGGGGGGGTTATGCAAGTTAGATGAAGACAAGATGAAAAGAGAGGATATAAAATGAACTAAATTAAGTCACATGAAGTCAAACATAAAGAGGAACTAGGTTGAAATATGAAGCTTCATTTTAGAAATAACAACCTTGATGGCACCTTATAAATATTTAAGTGAATTCTAGTTGAAGTGATCTCTTCTCTACTGTCTTTCCGTCTTTTACGAGAAGATTTCCTTATATTTCCAAAACACAGTGGAATGAGTCAGGGAGAAAAATGAGTCAAATGATTAAGAGACAGTTTGTATCAATGCACATTTACATGCGTATTTTTCCATTTCAGTGGGATCAACTTAGCAAAAGAGAAGATAAGTTAGCAAATGAAAGAAACAAGAGGAGGAAAGGTGAAGGGAAATGAAAGAAAACAATTTGTCACAATGATGAACAACAAGTGATTAAGACACATTGAACATAAGATAAAAATAGACAGGTATGAAAGAGACGAGATTAATAATTCTGTGTTACCTGCTTCTGTCATTCCTCCTCTTTCTTGTGCGCACTCCCTTCTCTCTCTCTCCGCTCCCTGGCTTGTGCGAGTTTGTCAAAGATCGTTTGCGTATTTATGCCTCCTGACTTCCTCCTCAGAAATCTGAGGAACATTTTCACTTTCACTTCTTCACTAGGCTACCCACAACCTCCCCCTCCAAACATCTATGTCTTTCCCTTCTCTTTTCTCTTCTTATAATTCCTGTCATCTCTCTCTTTTGATTTATACATTTTTCTCTGTTAATCTTTAAACTTTATAAAAATATATTATGGCTGATTAACTAATTTCATTGTAGGTGTAATGCATTTATGTATTATATATATATATATATATATATAGACTTCTAAATATAAATCTATATGAGAACTAGATATGTGATTTTTCTAATATTTTAAAAATGTTTCAGTTTTCTCAGAAAGCAAAAAAGACAATACTGCTGCACACATTAATATACAACTGTCAGTCATTTTTTGCTGTGTATAAAAGCGTTAAGAGATCTGGGCCCAGCTGGGATGTGCTTCCTAACGGGCCAATATCATATTTCATTTATGAGGAGCCACCTGGTGCTCTCAACCCAACCTGTCCAGGTGCGGGTCCATTAGTGAGCATGTGTGAACGCCTGTTTGGAAAGTCCGGTAGTTTTGGAGGTGAAGGCTGGTTCCCTTGAGACGCGCTTGCAAAATGAGGAATAGTGTACCAATGTCAATGTCTAGCAGCCACTTACCCACACACCCACAGATTCAGGATTTGAAAATCAATTTATTATGACAAAAAAACAAAACATGCAAGTCAAAACTATGTTATAATTTACATGTCACAGGCAGATTTCTATGAAGGTATTCACATGCACACACCTAAATTGAAGTGTCAGTTCTCTTTTTATATCAAACTTAACATAAATCCCATTAAAATAAAACACTTCCTGTTTCACACAGATTTAACTGCACTCATTCATCCGGTTTTCTTCTCAGGACTGTAAATGTGGACTGTTGTTTGCTTATAATGATGCATATGCAGGTATTTTTGTATTTTATGAAACAAGACAAGAGTCAAGACAAATATTCGTGGCAAAAAATGTATATTTTTAAACAAAACTTGTCAAATGATTACAATCAAAAACAATTTTTGACATGTAAGGCATCCGATACATACAGCAGACGGCATGTTCTTCCCACAACCACACGTTCACGCACACTGGCATATGCTCAGACATTTACACACGGGTTCTCTCCTCACTAAGAGGAAAGGCGGCTGGGAAGACGAGAAAGAGGAAGCTGAGGTTCTCGGTGTGTTCGGGTGCCTGAATGTGCAAAAGCACGTGTGGAAGTTCATTAATGAGGGTTTATGTGCATTTGGCTGTGCATGTACTGGCATCTGTAGTGTCTTTAAAACAGGCGCTTCTCATAGCTGAAAGAACAAAACAAAAAAAAGTCAATTTATTTATTTTTTTTATTAAAAAAAATAAAAACGTACACTATATCATTCAAAAGTTTGGTGTCGGAAAGATTTTTTTTATGTTTTTGAAAGAAGTCTCTTATTCTCACCAAAAATGCATGTAAAGACAATATTGTGAAATGTTACTGCAATTAAAAATAACTTTCCATTTTAATATATTGTCATTTAAACGTCAAAGCAAAATTTTCTGCATTATTACTCCAGTCTTCAGTGTCCACATGATCCTTCAGAAATCATTCTAATATGCTGATTTGGTTCACAAGAAACAGTTATTATTTTTATTTGTGTTGAAAACGGTTTTTCTGCTTAATATTTGTGTATACCTTGATAAACCTTCTATCAGAATTCTTTGATGAATAGAAAATTCAAAAGAGCAGCATTTATATCAAATAGAAGTCTTTTGTAACATAATAGATGTATTTTCTATCACTTTTGAATAAAAACTTTGAACGGTAATGTACAATATCTTCAGACTAAGAGTATGAATGTTCAACTACCTGTGTAGGCTGTGCACTCCACCCTCCATTTGAGCTGACATTGTCCTCTTTTCAAACCTCAGTTCACCAGAATACATCATTGCCCTGAGATAGATGTAGAAAGAAAGAGAGAAAAGGGGCAAAAAGAGACAATGAAAAATAGTCTGTAATGGAACTCAAACATGCGAGTGTCTGTTTTAGCACTGCATTATTGTGTTAAAAGTGCAGTGTATAATTTCTGTGCCACTAGTGTAATCAAACAGAATTGCAAAAATAAGAAATAATTGGTTTGGAAAAAAAAAAAAAAAAACTTTTTACAATTTAGTTTGGCATCACTAGTGGCACAGAAATGATACACTGCACCTATAAGTGCATATAATTGCAGGTATGCGAGTAATTAGTGCGTTTGCATGTACCTCAGCTGTGTGAGGCTCTTAGCACCGATGTCTTGGCAGGAATGCTGTATGCCAACGAGGAGATATGGAACAAACTTATGGATGGAGCCTTTATCCTGAACTGCCCCTGAAACTCCCTGAGCTACTTTAATTTTATCACTCTCACTGAAAGAGAGAGAGAAAGAGAAGACAGAAGGGTTGAGAGAGTGAATTTGGTTTATTTACATTCTGTAGGCTTTTCGGTCTTCTAAATAATAGTTGTTTTACTTGGCTTTTATAAGCGTTAAATATGTTTTATCCAAACCTCAAGATCAGGCTAATTATCATCATGCATTAGTCTGTATAAGCAGCTGTGAAACTGTAGTCAGCTTGAGGCAAAGCAGTTTAAAAAAACATGGGGTAAACTGTAATTAGTGGGTAATAATAAACAAAGCACTGTGTTTGGGAGACAATATATTCTATATATGTGCTACCTGAAGTATCTGCTCTGTGAGCCAAGGTTCTTGTCCATGGCATCCAGTGAGCCCATCCCTCTGTACTTCTTCAGACGGATCCCATCCGAGAAGAAATATTCACCAGGAGCTTCAGATGTGGCAGCGAGCAATGACCCCATCATTACTGAGGGAGAAACCAAAAGCAGAAGAGAATTTAGTTTCAATTATGATATTAGTCTAATACTTAAAGGGATACTTCAGGATTTAGCATTAAGCTTTGTATTAGTAGAAAACCTGTAGTATTTTCAAATTACCGTGCTTTCTACCCTCATATCCCCCTGAGACGAGAGATTTATGTATTTTTTGTCTGGAAAAAATCCTCCGATGGCGCAAAAATCGTCATTTCGCGTCATCGGAGGATTTTTTGGCCAGAGGCTAAAGACTACAGTCAGTACAGTAGGGGCTGTCCCGCATGTTCTCAACCCGCCCATAGAGGGTGGGATCTCACTCACAGAATGTACACATAGTGTCATCCATCTTTTTTTGGAAGCTAAGCTAGCAGGCTCTTGTTCTGTGGAGAAAGCTGAGTAGTAGGGGTTACCATCCTCTTTTTCCAGGACATGTCCGGCCGTCGAGATCGTACAAAATGTCCGTGATTCAGCTTTTGCTTTCTGCAGTCGCCATTCATTGTTTACATGCACACCTTTTGTTTCAATCTAAATGAATTCATTCCGATTGGTGAATCTGAATGTAGTGTTTACATGAACGCTAAAGAAGTGATCGGTTGATGTGCGTTTTAACATTGCTAAGAAAATTCCCGCTCCTCCGTGAGAGATACGAGACCGGTGCGTCTCACAGGTGTCTCTCATCAGTAATCACCCCCTCGGCCTCGTCCTGCTCGCCACAGTAAACATAATGAATGGCGACTGTAGAACGCAAAAGCCGAATCCCGGACATTTTGGGCGATCTCGAAATCCCGGGCAGACTCATCACGGAGACTCACTAGTAGCCTAGACTTGTTGTTTAACTACTGCGCTCTGTTACCGGTAGGCATGGCCTGCTAGGACAGCGAAGCAAGTGCATTCTGGGAGTTGTTGTCTTTCATACATCCACATAAGCCAAAAATACATTTTCTGGCTTTTCTCAGTCTAGAAAGCTCCAAATTCAAAAATAATTTCACATTTCTTCTACATAAATGACCCATTTTAAATACACATTCATCTTTCCAGAGGTGAAGTATCCCTTTAAGATATAATTATCATTTTATTAAAAAATAAAACATAATCAATAATAATAATAATGGTGAAATATTATAATTAGCTGGTGTTATCGTTGACAAACTATTTTTTTTAAAATTGGTAATTAAAATAAAGATGAAATAAAATAAAACGGGTATTAGATGAAAATTATTTAATGAAAATTAGAAATCTTATCTTGCTTTAACCAACTGAAATAAGTTAAAGTACTGAAATTACTAAAACATAAAAAAATCTAAATATTAAAAAACCCCGCAAAAATGACGAGCACTTAAACAAAACGACTAAAACAAAGTGAAATTAAAATAAACTGAAAATGAATAAAAGCTCAAATCTAAATATTAATAAATACTGTAATAGTATATAAATAAAACAAAAAATACCACCATCATTTTTTTTTATTATAATAATTATACTAAACAACAAGCCACATTTTAAATCTTATAATCTACTGCAGTGATTGCAAGTTAATCTATATGTAACCCACATCTCACCTGTAGATGCTCCTAATGCAAGTGCTTTAGCAATGTGACCGACTGTCTGAATCCCCCCATCTGCAATGACGGGCACGCCAAACCGCCGAGCATATTCTGATACCTTATACACGGCTGTTGCCTGTGGCCTCCCGCATGCCAGCACTGTGAGGACAACAAGAAATAGAGACCTGGTTATACTTGACCCTTACTTACAAATGACCATTACTATCAACTTACTTTACACTTGCATATTCTACAAATACTAAGTGTGCAGATTAGGACAATAATATGCATTAATATTCTTCACTAACTGCTGTTCTGTCACAGACATCCATACTCTCTCTCACACACGTACAAACAGACAGACTGTCACGATCAGTGAACTTTACTCGTTCAGTCATGTGACTTCAGTCAGTGACAATCAACGTTACGAAGACGGTATTACATGTGAATTTACAATTAGGCCAAAGCAAAAATGAAAAAAAAAATTCAGAGTTCAAAGACAAGGTTATCGTTAGACGAAATATGTGGATTTCTAAAAGTGGAATTTTAGATGTGAGATTTTCTATCAATTGTGAGATTAAGGAGAGGAGAAAAAGGGGTGCACATTAGCAAACCAGAACGTCTTGTTTTGACAAACAAGAACGTCCGAGAGCCTAAATGGAAAGGACAGACCAAAGGAAAATGATTTGAGTTTTTCTCTTAAAATCAACTAAATATTTTGTTCAACTACCATATCTGTGTGTGTGATCTTATGCAGGAACGCTACAAAACCGATAAAACAGCAGCGGTGAGCATGTTATATGCACACACACCTGTCAAACCCACATAATTATCACTGTTGACAGAGTAAGGTCCAAAAGTCTGAGACCACTAGTGCAAACACTACTATTTTGATTAATGCAACTGTACTCATTAAACATTATATTAATTAATTAGCATAACAATTAGTGAAAAGTTGCATGCGAGATGCATGGAGATCCATGCTCTCCTCCTCCCATCCTATTCAACAGAACTGATGCCTGGTTGCCAAGGGAGTTTTTGGCAATTTTGTAGTTTTATTTTAGACACAGTATGAGAGGAGCACAGAGAAATGAGTCATCCATTTACCCATAACACACTTTCTATAGTCACACCATCTACACTGCATACTGTAAAATGAAAAAAAATAAAATAAAAAAGTGTGACTGAAATTAGCAAAAACTATACTGAACTATAAAACAAAGACCTTTGCTGCAGTGACACTTATGACTGCAAAACACTCAGCTTTGTTAACAAGTGCACTTTATACGCTCCAGTGCTCTTTCAGAAGCTCTAAAAGGTATTTGGACACTTTTGCCATACTTTCAGCATTTATATTATACATATAAAACATTGAAGCAAGTGACATAGAAACAAACACTGCTATGGCTTTTCTCAGAACTAATTTTACTTTTTGTGCCAAATTGATAATGGCTTTTAATCAGCGAGTCCAAAAGGGATTTTTTAGCAGATGTATAAAGTCAGTTCCCATCACATTAACTATGAAGATGATACACTGATGTTTGAAGAAAATGACCAAATGTTCATTGTTGTTATTTTCAACAGCATATTTGGTACTTTTTGCAAAATGTTGATGAATATAAATATGATGACACTCATACATCTTTAAGTTTGACTTACATGTCCAATTACTTTTCCGGGCCACTGCACAAGCTAGTACACATTTGTTAGTGAGGGATTCTGGGTAACAGACTAAGATCAGAGGAAGTGCCAAACGCCATTACTGACAGGTTAGTCAGACAATGACAAGCATCCAAAACCCCAAAAACCAGCAACTACTTCTAATGATGCAGAGGATTTAACCAATCAATGCAGCAGGCTGTGGGAGAGGGCAGGCAGAGTGAGGTAGTGAGCCAATGGGGTCTCTGTATGGGGATCAGGGGGAGGGACTTACTGGAATATCCCGTAACAGTAGTTGGGCTTTTGGGGCTGTGGAGCTTTAAACCAGGAGGAACACTGAGAGGAGCTAGAGACATAATTATAGAAAGGGAGATAGAGACTGAGAAAGAGAGCACACTGTAGCTCTGTTTTAAAACCTAGTGAGCTGCCTCACTCCCTTCATATGCAGCTTCCTTCTTAGGAAGCATTCTTACTAATTGTTATGGAACCTCGTAAGGGATTGATTTGGAATGCATTACAAAGGCTGCAACTCTGCATGCCACACAGCTAGCGCTTCACAGGAGACTCGACTAGCAATTGATTTCAATAGATTTTGATTAGCATGTTGTTAAGATAACAGCATGATACAATAAAATATATTAAAAAACATTTTATAAAAATGTATGGTAAGATAATACATTCGAATTACCATGAATCAGTTTTACAGTATTAAGCAATAATTAATAAAATAAGTTTATTTATAATTAACTTGTCTCTTGCTTTGTCAGCAATCTTAGATTTGTTCTCAATGCATTATGGAGCTAGCCTGGGAAAACCCAGACAACTTCTGGCAAATTTATATTTGCTCTGAAAGTTAGTCTGGCAAAGAGCTCATTCAAGCCCATTTCCAATCCGTCAAAATCGAGGAACCAATCAGAAACGTTGGGGCGGGCTTTACACGATGACGACAGTGCTGGGATTTTGAAGCAGATTTTGTAGCCTACATTACAAAGATGGATGCCGCCGTCGAACATCACTCGTTCAAATCAGCTATCGCGTCTGTTTTAACCGATTTGAACGTTTCCTATTTGTTAAAAACCGAGCAAAGAACAACACTCGGAGATGTTTCTCCGCCGCTCTGCATACGTCATCTCCTTCATCGCTCTGATTGGTTTTAGGTCTATCCGCGACGTCCGTTGGTGACGCCCCTCTGGAAATGATTTGTCTATGACGCTTTGCCAGACCATAACTCAGTTGCAACTGAGAATGGTCTGGTTTTAACCAGGCTATTATGGAGCTGCAATATCCACAAAATACACTACTGTTCAAAAGTTTGGGGTTGGTAAGATTTTTTTTAAAAAAAAATTAATTAAGTCATCTATGCTCACCAAGGCTACATTTATTTGATTTAAATAAAATAGTGAAATTCTATATTATAATTTTCTATTTTAAAATGTAATTTATTCCTGTTATGGCAAAGCTGAATTTTCAGCATCTCCAGTCTTCAGTGTCACATGATCCTTCAGAAATCATTTAATATGCTGATTTGCTGCTAAAGAAACATTTCTTATTTTTTATCCATATTAAAAACAGTTGTGCTTCTTAATATTTTTGTGGAAACCATGGTACTTTTTTTCCAGGATTCTTTGATAAACAAAGTTCAAAAGAACAGCCTTTATTTAAAATATAAAACTTTTGTAATATTATCTTTACTGTTACTTTTGATAATGCATCATTGCTGAATAAAAGTATTTATTTATTTATTAAAACAAAGAAAAAAAAGAAAATCTTACTGACCCCAGACTTTTAAACAGTAGTGTACCTCAGAAGGCAGCATAATTATATACCCTACCTTCTGGAACAGTCTTTGCTAAGGTTTGGAACAGAGCTGATAAAAAAGGGGGACTGATGCAAAAAAAAGAACAAAAAAAGCTAAATTATGCCATAGACAGTCGAAAAACTGAGAAAAGCAAGGAAGAGCCTTCAGTACCTCCATCATTCAAAGCGACAGAGAATATACAAACAGTAAATGGACACTTATATAGACATACATATTCTCTCTTAAAAAAAAAACACAAGATATGCAGTAACAAATTTAAACTTTTCTCCACAGATTCTAAAACCCCAGAAAAAAGTTGGGAAAAGACAGGAGATGGGGGCAGTGCAGACTGTCTGCCAATAAATCTGCACAATTACCTCACAGACCAAGCCAAATGCAGGGATATTTGGGAAATGGACTACTCTAACAATGTTAAAAGAGGACCAGAGGAGGCACTGGACATTAGGTGCTCCCTCTGGAGAAACTGATTGTGGAAACACAGCCTGTGATTGGCTGAGGGGCAGGCAGCCAGGTGTGCGATTGGTGGACTGACCTTCTTGTGTGATGCAGATGGAGCCGCTGCCCATTCCCACTCTCAAAGCATCCGCTCCAGCGTCAATCAAATTCTTCGCCTGAGCCGCAGTCACCACTACAACAGAGAGACAACTCAGTATGTTAACTGTGTGTTTGTAGATGTCATGTTCAAAAAGTGTGTGTTTAAAACTAACCATTGCCACCAATGACTTGTAGGCTGGGATATTTCTCTTTTATATACTTAATCATATTAATCTGAAAGATGGAATTTCCTTGGGAAGAGTCCTAAAGCAATGAGAGAGGAAAAAAAGGTAACCAAATAGGACAAAAATAAACCATCTTTATTCATTGATACACGGAGAAGCATAAGGGCCGTTACATAGTCAACGCGAGCAACGCGAGCAAGCAACGCGAGCGACGCGAGCTACGCGCTACTTTTCATAGTACACAAGCGTCACCGGCGATGCGTGAAATGCAATACACCGATCGCGCAGCAGGGGGTAGTAGAGTCTAGAGTCGGGTCACGTAATATTCAGATCAAAATGGCAACTGAAGCGGAGTGCATATTGCTGATTTTACATCGGCGGCAACAAAGGATGTATACGAACAAGCTCGCATAAATGTTCCTCTTCGCCCGCCATTGTATTCAAATCTTCTTCTTCTGTAAACATAATAATATACCTTTTTATGTACATTACTTGCAATGTCGCCCCCACCGACAACGCATAGTATTGCGTGCATCGGCGCGTCGCGTATCAAAAACTAGGATGACACATTTGGCTACGCATCGACGCATAATGGCGGCCGAAGCGTAGCGATGTGTAGCCTTGCGCACGCGTATGCGTATCGATGCGTTGACTATGTAAGGGCCCTTAAGGCCAATTTATACTTCTGCGTCGAGTGTACGCCGTAGTGTACGGCGTGGGCTACGCACGTAGGCGACGCCGTCATGAGCATTTATACTTCTGCGTTTAGGTCTGCGTTGCTCTGCAGTACAGCGCCGAAACGCTAGTTGGCGGCGGAGGGTTTTAATGTTCCACTGTGTTTAGATTCCTCGCGGCAAGAAGAAGAAGATTCCTCGCGGCTGTTTTGAGTTTAGGTTACTACAAGCAATGGCGACTGAAAGAGAGCAGATCATGTTGGAGTTGGAGCTTATCGAGGTGGAAAAGGTAAATTTTTAGTTTTTTTTAACAGTTTCGCTGTACTTAGAATTTAAAAATGGCGGGCGGTGCAGAAGAACACGCCGGAAATGCATAGGAGGAAACGCGATGCTACCAAGCCGACCAATCACAGATCTTGCGGTCCGCGTCGTCGCGACGTGTAGTTACATTTTTGAGGAGGTGCGCGTCAGGTTACGGCGAAGGGTACGGCGTATGGTACGCGTCTGTGCGTATGCTACGCCGTACCTACTGCGCGCACCCGACGCAGAAGTATAAATTGGCCTTTAAGCCCAAAAAAGGCCTCACCAGGACGACCACATCTACGCCAGCCTGCACTAGCAGGTCGAGTCTGTATTTGTCATCATTGTGTGTTCCGATAGCAGCGCCACAAAGCAGCTGTTTACGAGAATCCTTTGAGGCCAGCGGGAAATCTCTGTTCTTCTTCAGATCTGTCCGAGCGATGATGGCCACCAAACAGCCCTCCTCATTTACTATAGGAAGCTTGCCTATAGAAAACAAACACTGAGTGTAAGAATTTCACATCGGAAAATTATCTTGCAATTATAAAAATTGCAGTTGAGTATTTTTATGGCTAAAATCATTTTAAAAATGGGTAAATAAACAAATTAATTAACCTTTAAAAGTAGACAATAGATAGATAAACACGAAAAAAAATTACACAGGTAAAATTGTATTATTTTTAAAAGATATTATAAATGCACTTGAGAATAAAAATACTAGAAGTTTTCCTATTGACACTTTACTAAATGCGGCGATTTAAAAATAATAATTAAATTGACAGTAAAGACATTCATAATGTTACAAAAGTTTTTTATTTGAAATAAATGTTGTTTTTGGACTTTATTCCACCAAAGAATCCTGAAAAAAATGATCATAGTTTACACAAACATTTTAATCCGCACAACTATTTTCGAAATTGATAGTAATAAAAAATGCTTCTTGAGCACCAAATCGGCATATTAAAATGAATCCCGAAGGATCATGTGACACAGAAGACTGATGTAATGATGCTGAATTTTCAGCTTTACATCACAGAAATAAATTACATTTTAAAAAGTAAATAACATATTAAACAGTTATTTTAAATTGTAATAATTTTTCATAATATTATCTCTTGAAATATTACCCTTTTTTTTTTTTTTTTTATAAAATAAACGCAGACATTAAAATGCAGGTTAATTGACTTGTTAAAAAAAATGTACAAAATAAAATCTTACCAATCCTAACCTTTTGAACAGTAGTATATGTTGCATGCAGCCAGAAAAAAAAAAAATGCAAAGTGATTGTCTTGCAGTTATTTTGTGGCACACCACTGCTAAGATAGATGGATAGATTGTTTTATTTAATGCTATGTCAGCATCTAAGGCTATTTTCATGGCAAAACTGTAATTACAAAAATACAAATATCATATAAATACAATAAAACCAAACAAACAAACACAACAAGTCATAATATACCATATATTTTTTAAATTCACATATGATAAAAAATCCAAAACCTTTTTAGGCATAATCTTACTAAATAAGTCCTTAAAGACCCACTCCGATGAAAATAATGTTTTTCTAGGTGTTAACATGTTCTTGTGGCATTTTTCTGATGTTAGAGGACATATCTTGAGAAAAATCAGCTCAAAGTTGTATTTCTGAGTATTTCTACATTCAAATGGCTGTGAATCAGTAGCAGGCGCTAAAATGCCGGCTAAAATCGACTGGAGTTGTGACGTAGTAACTCCACTGGGCGTCTCCACACGCGACGTCTTGGAGTGAAATAATGATCGGTGATCGGTGATAACCTTGATTAACTTCGGATAATAATAATTAACGTGTATATAATACTGTTGCCCCACCGGTATTGGGGATGTAAGCTAGCGGGAGAGACAGAGCTCTCAGCAACGGGCAGGGGGAGGGTCATCTCCGTGCCAACGGCTCCGCCCACAACGCAGAGGCGAATTGCTAATGAGCTACTGCCGCTCTGCTGAAGCGAAGTCCCAGAAAACGGCACAGGTTTTGTGATTTTGGCTAAAAATGGCATAATCATAATTTAAAGACCACTGGGAATGTTTAAAAATAGCTCAAAATATGATCGGAGTGGGACTTTAAGTGAAATAACTTCATAAAAGAGCATTCTACTTGTAGTAAACCCAGGACAGTCCAATAAAATATGTTTAACAGAGAGGGGAATCTTACAAAACATGCATAGAGTTGTGTCTTCACCTTTAAGCAAAAAAGCATGAGTCAAACTTGTATGACCACTTGATCAGATCTAGTTTTAAGAGTCCACTGCCAAGAAGTGGTGCATGAAACACTGCTATATAGGTTAATAAATAGTTAACATTCATGTGAATGTTTTATTTGGTTCAAGGATTACTCCAAAACTGTCCTCAGCAATAAGAGGGTGAAGAAAGAAAAAAGGGCAAGGAGTTCTCATAAACGCTTAAAGTCTACCCCACCTTTCTTGCTCCTCTGGAGGATTTCATTGGCCTCTTTCAGTGTCACTCCTGCTGGAGCTACAACCAGATCATCCCTCTTAGTCATCACCTAAGTGACAGAAAGATAAGGTGAGTTGAGTTCAGTAAAACTGCTTAGCCCTCGCCCTCTGTGTTAAGTCCCACCCACCTCACTGAGGGGCAGGTCATGCTCCGACTCTTTGAGGAAGTCGATATCTCGTGATGAAATGATGCCGACCAGACGTCCACCCATCTGTCCATTGTCGGTGATTGGAATCCCACAGAATCCGTGTCGCGCCTTAGCCTGAAAGACGTCTCTTACCCGCTCATTAGGACTCATCACCACTGGATCTGTAATGAAACCCTGTTCGTACCTCTAAGCGGGGGCAAAGTGGAGGAAAAGGGAGGGAGAAAAGTCGAGTAGAGGAGTAAAAAAGGATGTTCTATTAGGCATTTCTACTTGGGTGTCACATCAATACATTTCACATAAAACAGAATTAGGTGTGGATTTCTTATTCAGAAGGACAAGACAACTGTAGGGTAGAGGTCAGAAGAAAAACAAATATTACAAATCAGTAGAGAAGAGAAAAAGAGTATACAAACATAAAAAGACAAAGACATAAGGATGTAAAGACTCACCTTGACCTTGCGAACTTCGTTAGCCTGGAACTCTGGAGTGCAGTTATGATGAATGAAGCCAATCCCACCAGTCAGCTGTGACAACACAACATTAGGCCTTAGAACATAATGCTACATGCATAAAAGATCATTCTTTGTAAATTTAAGTTCGAAGACTTTTTTGATGAATTCCCTATTGAGGGATGAGATGTACCAAAGGGTCTTATTTTTACTTATTTAATTTTTTTTTAAAAAGCCATTAGTTTATTCATGCCCAGCAAAAACCATTAATTTGCTATTGCTAATCAGTGGCATGTGGTTTTGGGGAGACTGGACATAAGACATAAGTCTTTTTTATCAATCAATATTTTGCTCCCCTTTCCTGGAAGAGAAAGACTGTAAAATGTTTATGGCTGCTAAAGTGATTTTTTAATCATCTTTTAGGACTAAATTTGGTCCAAAAGCTAACAGACATAAATTTACAAGGCACAAAACTCATGTCTTAATTCATGGGTCTTTAATTAATTTTATGGATATCAAAATATGAGGCCGCATGTTTGCAAATTAACTGTTCAGGTTCTTTTGTAATGGTATGTACACACTACACACATATAGACATTAGTGCTTATTCAAATGTCTATGCAGTAAGACCACTTTAAGTTTATGTGATGAATTTTGTCAATCATCCTCTTACCGCCATAGCAATGGCCATGTCAGACTCTGTGACAGTGTCCATTGGCGACGAGACCAGTGGGGTTTTCATTGTGATCTGTTTGGTCAGCGCTGATGTCAGGTCCTACAAGGAGAGCCAAACTAAATTAAACCACATCATCCATCCAGAAGAGAAAGCATTATATAGAGGAGATTGTTTAACTTACCACCTGGTCAGCTGTGAAGTCAATGTACCCTGGCAGAATCAGGAAATCACTAAAAAAGAGAACAGAGAAAAGGGGCGTAAGGGTGTGAAAATGTGAGTGATGGTGATTAACTAATTTGAAGCTTCGTGATTTTTAACACATAATGCATCACTATTAATTGACAGATTTAACAGAAAAAAAGGTGAGAATTAACACCGTCTATAGACAATCAGAAAACATTTTGACAAACTATTACAGGGTTGTTTGGAAAACCTATTTAGAAACAGTGCAATTCAAGAAACACTAACATTATATATTTGCAAGTTTATTCTTGAAATTCGGCAGAATTTGGAGTTTAATAATGATTCAGGGAGTTGTTGACTCGAGAACCGCTCTAACCGATTTGGTCCAATTCGCCAAAATTCAACTCTTTCAGCGCTCTAATCTCGTATACACTGATACATACACAACACGTTGATTATGTTCCAAAGAGTCTTTTTATCCATGTCACACACCATGCTGTTTACTAGTGTCAAGTAACGCCCCGTTTTATGATAAAACGGAGTAGGCTACGTCAATGCTGCAATCTTATGTCCAACGTAAACACAGTTCCTTGGCGTACAATTCTTATGTTAGATGGTAAACAGAAAGGCCGGCGTTTCAGCTTTAACTCGGAGACGTTAAATGCTTTACATGGCACCAGAGAATTCGTAGGGAAAACAACCACAACATACTTCACAAAGTTCAACCTATTTATAGCACATTTGGAAGAAAAGGAAAAGCTGCTTGAGTTGTCATGGTTTAAGAATAGAATGACTCTGCTTGTTTGAACTTGGCATTATGGAATGGCAGCAGCGGATCTCAGAGCTGAATCACCCACAGTTCATCAGTACTTCCGAGTTCCGACATGACTTGATATCTTTTGTGAATCCACATGGCAAAGGTGGCACCGCACTGACATGCCTTCCACGGTTATGTTTATGCAGTACTGACCTACGTGAAATGGAATTGCATAATAGATGAATGACAGTGTGCTATCACAATATAACATGCTGGATACTAAACCACATAAACAAGGACCGACAACGACACCTACAGCAGCTCATTTTAGCTCTGTTTTAAACGAAGCTGCATACTGAGAGAGCACATCTGCAGCGCTGACTGGCAAGCCTGTTTAATGTTTAATAGCAAGCATATGGAGAATGCACAAGTGGGAATGAGGCACAACTTGAGGGGTATTTACTTGTAGGTAAGTCCGTCTCCGCAGTTGAAGAGCTGCTGTCCAGTTAGACCGTCGTCAGGCACGTAGCCCGTCTGTCCGCTGATTAAATAGTCCGCCATAGTGGATGAAAAGCGTCAAAGTCCAAATTCTCACGAAAGTTTTTCAAGACAGTGAGTGAGTTCTGTTCTTCTCTTAGCTTCAATCCGACACGGTCTTCAAAGCCCTTAATGACATTAAATATCGCAAAAAGCACAGGTTTTTAATAAAGAGACCGGTCTGAATAAAAAAAGACCCCAGTGTACTCTTGTTTTTGGGACTGAAGCTGCCCCGTAGTGCCCACAAGCATCACACGTGTCTGTGTGGAGGACGTCCTCGTCTTCCGCAGATATAAATGAGGTGTCTTCGAACGTCACTTCCGGGCTGTAGCAGGGGGGCGTTTATTCACTAAAACAGGTTTAATTTTCCTGTTATACGAGGGTCGGAGGGTGGGCTCTCGTTATGTCGCGCGCATGTGTGCACAGCACGAGGGGGACTTCGATTTAATTTTATCTCGCCACTCTGCTCTGCTGCTGACTTTATTTGGCATGAGTGAACTGACCTGCATATGCAGGCCCGGGAGCGCGCGATGACACCTAATGCCCCTCGAGTCTAGAGCACGCAAACACCATGCATTTAAAGGTTATTTTTACTGTGAAATAGTTTTTTTTTTTTTTTTTACATTTACTTATATTTATCTCATTGGAACATTTAAGTCATAACAGTCAATCTTCACTGGTTGATAGTAAAATTAAACATATTTTGTATAAATTTCTGACCTTGTCCTTTTATTCACCTTGTATTTTAATAAGATTTTTTTTCTCTAACAGAAATTTTGACTTTGCATCTGTTCCTTGTTCTGTATGTTTGGCTTTTGATGAAAAAATTGATGAATTAATGTGCCCAGAGATGAGCTAAATCATGAAGTGGTTCATAAAACACTATTGTGTTTATTCACTTCTATAAAAACCAAACGTTGTATTTCATGGTCATGGTTTGCCTATAGTAATAATTATCTTGTAAGAACAGTGCAAGTATTCAGTTTGTGCCAATGTGCCACCTCCAATCCTGTCTAAAAAATATAGCATAAAATAAATAAAAGATGTACTCAAATATGGCAGCTCTGACATTCTGGTGTCAGAGGCAACTCGTGTTGAAAAAGTCTGTGGTTACATGCATATGCCATTTCAAATGCACATTCTACATTTACTCAATATACTATTACTATACTAATAGGGCTCCATCACTGTGTCTCCTCTCCGATAAGCTGGTGTAGGAGGGCGTTCTGGCACACTATGGCTGCCGTGGCATCATCCAGAAGGATGCTGCACATTGGTGGTGGCTGAGGAGATTCCCCACTTCCATATGTAAAGCACTTTGAGTACCCAGAAAAGCGCTATATAAATGTAACAAATGATTATTACCGTTGAAAAGTCTGGGATCAATGATAAAAAAAAATACTTTAATTTAGCAAGGATTCATTAAATTAATCAGAAATGCCAGTAAAGACATTTGATGTTATAAAAGATTTCTATTTCAAATAAATGTTTAACTTTATATAAAAAAAAATCCTGAAAAAGATTGATCATATAATCAGTTCCCAAAACACATTTAGCAGCACAACCATTTCAATTGTGGTACAATTTATTAAATTAATATTATTAATAACAAAATAATAAATTAAATCATTTAATAATAATAAAAAATCTTCAGTGAGCTGATCCTACCAAATCAGCATATTGGAATGATTTCTGAAAGATCATGTGACACTGAAGACTGGAGTAATGACGCTGAAAATTCAGCTTTGCCATCACAGGAATTACTTATATTTTAAAATATATATAAATAAATTATTTAAAAATATATTAAAATAGAAAAGTTATTTTAAATTGTAATACTATCACAATATTACACTTTTTGCTGTTTTTTTTTTAAATCAAATAAATGTACCCTTTTTTTGTTCTTTCCAAAACTGTAGTGTTGCGCAAATACATTTTTAAAAGTGTGTGTACACAAGAAAACACAAGAGTCACTGTCTGGTTTAAAAACTTTCTCTCAGTAACTATTTCTGTATTAATGTACAACCGTTGAAAATTACAGCATCATTTGTTTTTCATCTTTTTTTTAATTTTCAGATTTTTTTTAAATGATCTAACTATCAACAGCCATTTTCAAAGAAAAAAAAAAAAACACGAGAAGAAAGCAAGAGAGAGAAGAATAGAGGGCAGAAGTTATGGCAGGAGCAATGGAGGAGGAAAAGAAGAGTTAGACCATTTCGGTGGAGTGTTTTGAGTGTGTGTGGGTGCGCATGTGTCGTGTGTGTAATGTCAGCTGAAGTGGGGATGTGAGAATGCAATGTTTGTGAATGCAAATGCTAGGATACAACCGTGCTATTCTCAAACCCTGCAGCCAAGTAAAGATTACAAAGCAAAAAAACAAACAAAAAAACAGGGGCACGGATGAAGGAAAAAAATAAACAAAAAGGGTAAAAATACAGCTTTGAAAAGAGATGCTATAAATGAGAAAAACAGAGATGGACAAAATATTTTGAGACGCAGTGTAGTTTTGACAAAAAAAGTGGAGGGGTATCTTTGGAGAGAAGGGGGCAAGACAGTTGAGAGAGGAGCGAACTTGACGGACTCTCTGGACGGATGTTCAGGTGTCGTGGAAATCCTTCAGCAGCGTCCGTCTCTTCTGCTCAGCAATGTGCATCTGATTTTCCAGATCCTGCAGAGAGAGAGAGAGAGAGAGAGAAAAAAAGAAGAAGAGATGAACTTGTGCTTTTATTTTTTAGTTCCTGTTCACAACTTCCTTCAGTCTTTGTTCCATCTCTCACCCCTCTATCATTAGCACTCGGCTCTCCTCTCTCATAACTGTCTGCTCTCTCCACTTTCCATGACAGGTTCTCGATCTCCGCCTCCAGCTGAGCCTGCTGATACTCAAACTACAGGAAATAAAAATGAGATTTCTCATTACCAAGGACAGATCTTAAAGAGATATTTGATCTTCAATGAGAGACACATTTAACGCAGTTGCTTACCAGTTTTTTGAGGGGTCCAGACTCCATGTAGTAGGCATAAGGATAGGTGTACTGCAGTGTATAACGACACTAAGAGGAAAAAAAAGACAGTGTGTGGAAACACGGACGCTTGTGCATGAACAATTGTGTCTGCAGAATAGGACTGCAAGATTAATCAAAATAAAACCAAAATCACAATACGGCTTAGTGCGACAATCAAAATCGCAAAGGTTTCGCAGAGTGTTTTAGAGTGAAGAGCGGCACTGTGTTCGTTTACATGTGAGCAGCTCATGATCTGTGTTTTCAGTTCAGTTCACAGTAAGTTTAGGTCACTTATAACGTGCATTTGGGAAAGCAACATGTGCCAACCAAACTTGTTATAAATTCAATTTATAACTCAACTCAATTTATATTAAATAGTGAAATATAACAATAATAAAGGTCTATTATATTGTTTAATATTTTTATTTAGTAATAATAATAACCAAATATATCTTATAGTTATATACTGTAGATATCTAACCTTGGCCAGTAGCTTGGCAGCATTCTGCAGGTACTGCCAGTCGATCCAGGTACCCAGATTATTCATGACTCGCTCCTGAATCTTCTCCTGGATCCGCTGGTATGTCTGTGCCTCCAGCTGCATGCTCTTATTGTGGTTCTCCCACTGAACACACACAGACAATGCAAGGATTAATGCTTGCATATAAACATTTAAAGTAATTCAAAACAGCTAAGATGAAGGAATTTCTGTGTCCATTTCTGTGGTGCACATAATAGTTGCTGCCTATATAGTGTTCTGTTTCAAAAAGAAAGCTGCCTGTGCGGGAAACAAGAGAGCTCACTAGATTTTGGAACTGAGCTATTATATCATTGTATTTATATTAGTGCTGTCAAATCAATTAACAAAAGTTAATATATATATATATATATAGTATGTATATTTACACACACATATATATATATATATATATATATATATACACAATATACACTCACCGGCCACTTTATTAGGTACCCCATGCTAGTAACGGGTTGGACCCCCTTTTGCCTTCAGAACTGCCTCAATTCTTCGTGGCATAGATTCAACAAGGTGCTGGAAGCATTCCTCAGGGAGTTTGGTCCATATTGACATGATGGCATCACACAGTTGCCGCAGATTTGTCGGCTGCACATCCATGATGCGAATCTCCCGTTCCACCACATCCCAAAGATGCTCTATTGGGTTGAGATCTGGTGACTGTGGAGGCCATTTTAGTACAGTGAACTCATTGTCATGTTCAAGAAACCAATTTGAAATGATTAGAGCTTTGTGACATGGTGGAAGTAGCCATCAGAGGATGGGTACATGGTGGCCATAAAGGGATGGACATGGTCAGAAACAATGCTCAGGTAGGCCGTGGCATTTAAACGATGCCCAATTGGCACTAAGGGGCCTAAAGTGTGCCAGGAAAACATCCCCCACACCATTACACCACCACCACCAGCCTGCACAGTGGTAACAAGGCATGATGGTTCCATGTTCTCATTCTGTTTACGCCAAATTCTGACTCTAACATCTGAATGTCTCAACAGAAATCGAGACTCATCAGACCAGGCAACATTTTTCCAGTCTTCAACTGTTCAATTTTGGTGAGCTCTTGCAAATTGTAGCCTCTTTTTCCTATTTGTAGTGGAGATGAGTGGTACCCGGTGGAGTCTTCTGCTGTTGTAGCCCATCCGCCTCAAGGTTGTGCGTGTTGTGGCTTCACAAATGCTTTGCTGCATACCTCGGTTGTAACGAGTGGTTATTTCAGTCACTGTTGCCCTTCTATCAGCTCGAACCAGTCTGGCCATTCTCCTCTGACCTCTGGCATCAACAAGGCATTTCCGCCCACAGAACTGCCGCTCACTGGATGTTTTTTCTTTTTCGGACCATTCTCTGTAAACCCTAGAGATGGTTGTGCGTGAAAATCCCAGTAGATTAGCAGTTTCTGAAATACTCAGACCAGCCCTTCTGGCACCAACAATCATGCCACGTTCAAAGTCACTCAAATCACCTTTCTTCCCCATACTGATGCTCGGTTTGAACTGCAGGAGATTGTCTTGACCATGTCTACATGCCTAAATGCACTGAGTTGCCGCCATGTGATTGGCTGCTTAGAAATTAAGTGTTAACGAGCAGTTGGACAGGTGTACCTAATAAAGTGGCCGGTGAGTGTATATATACACACACACATATATATTATATAAACAAAAACTAACTTTTGTTAACTGATTTGACAGCACTAATATAAATACAATGATATAATAGCTCAGTTCCAAAATCTAGTGAGCTCTCGTTTCCCTCACAGGCAGCTTTCTTTTTGAAACAGAACACTATATAGGCAGCAACTACGGTATATGTGCACCACAGAAATGGACTTGACTCGTAATAGGCTATATGCACGCATAAGTTCCGCATTTGACGCAAGGCTGCTCTTCAGTTTCCGGTTGGGGAGATTTAAAGCGGAGGAAAACCGAGGAAAACGGGATTATGGCAGAGTCTTCAAAATTTACTGTCCTCTCGTCTTTGAAACGAAACTTTAATACGTTTAGATGTAATTTTATATATAGTTAAGTTTATTAAATATAATAAACAAAGAAGCATAAACAAAATGAGGGGTGTCTGTTTTGTCTGTTTTTGTGACTAACGTTTCTTTAGTATAGCAATAGAGTATAAAAACCAATATAAATTCTCGGTATAGCATTGGACTCTACGATCGGCGGAAGTAATCCAGCATCCTTAGACCTTCACCGGAAATACTGCCGTGCATAGAGCCCATTCCTTTCAACAGAGTTTGCTGTTAGCATGTTGCTAAGCTAACAGCATGCTACTCTTAGGGTGCTTTCACACCTGGATCGATTGGAGACGTTGTTCCGAAACAAAGGGGCGTTTCCCTTTTGGCCCGGTTCGTTTGGTCATATGTGAACACAACAATCGCACTCTGAATCGGAACAAAACAACCGAGCCAGGACCGCCTAGAAGAGGTGGTCTCTGCCCGATTCCATACGAACCCTGGAGCGGTTCGTTTGTAGTGAGAACACAACCGATCCACGAACCAGAACAAATCAATAGGCAAGGTGGTCTCGTACCTTTATGTACTGCTGTCGGAGTTTTTTCGCCTTTGCGCGGCACTGCTCGACGGACCGTTCATAACCCCTCTCTTTCATTTTATAGCTGATCTTCTTGTACACTTCGGTGTTCTTGTGTGTAGTGTCCAATATCCGGGAGATGTGTTCTTCCGACCAAATATCTATGAGGCATTTCACCTCTTCGTAGCACCAAGTCAACCCGCGATTCATTTTGTGTTAGGCTACTGTTGTCATGGCGATGTCCCACAATGGAATGCGCAACCTGAACGCATGAGGTAGTGACGAAAAGGCGTAAGGAAAGCCCTGGAAGGGTGCGCGATTTGGACCGCTTTACAACAGTGTGGTGTGAACAGAGTGACGTATTAAATTGGTTCGGAACAAAGTATTCTGTTTCGGATCTGTTCCGGAACAAAACAAATCGATCCAGGTGTGAAAGCACCCTTAGAAAAACAAACCAGATAGCACACATATTGGTTAACCGAGTCCATTTCAAATTAGATTTAGAAAATTGTATTGATACCTTTCTGTAACGAGTAAACTATAATGTTCCTGCCTACTTTTTGGAACAACTACTACTACTTATCTTACCCTCTCAAAGTAGAACAGGTATTTCTTGAGGGCCTCTCTGGCCTGGGCCTGCTGGCTCTGATTCACTATGTCTGGGTTCTCTTTGTAGCGACTGCATTCGTAGTACTCACTCCCATGAGTCTTCCAATCACCCAGACACATCCAGCAGAAATCTACACACAGCCAAAACAATGCAATTACAATCAAGACCACTTTACTACTCAAAAGGGATTTCAAGTAACAAAATCACTGGGAAAAAACATACCATGTTTACACTTTGAGCATTGCTGGAAAGAGAAAGAGAGAGAAAAAGATATGTTAAGTAAAAACATGCCCATTTTATCACCATTCTCAGTCTAAACATACACTGCTGTTCAAAAGTTTGGTGTCAGTATGATTTTAAAAAAAAAGAAATTAATACTTTTGTTCAGCAAGGATGCATTCAATTAAATAAGCGATGGCAAAGACTTTTAAATTGTTACTAAAAAATTATATAAAATATATTTCTTGAACTTTCTATTCATCAAAGAAGCCCCAAAAAAAATGACTACAAAAATATTGAGCAGCACAACTGTTTTCAACATTGATAATATTTAGAAATGTTTCTAGGGCATCAAATCAGAATGATTTCTAAAGGATCATGTGAATAAACTACACATTTCAGTATTTAAACCATTTTTAAGAAAAGGGATCAAAAGATAAATTATTTTATATAGGTTATATTGACTACATGATTATAGGCATTTTATCTGCTCCATTAATAAAAATACCTCATTCGAATTGTTGAGATTTTTGGAATGCACATTAGCTTATCTTTCATCAAGAAGTTCAAATTTACAAAACTGCATATAAATTAGGTCAGATTTTCGCATTGGTATAAAGTCAAAAAGGGCAGACAGGCTGAATCAAGATGTAAATCCACTCTCTGCCAGTAGGTGGCACTACTGGAACAGCATAAATTGAGATTTTTCCCTGGTAACCGCTGTAAATGGAGGCAAGATGAGAGAGTAAATGCCATCAAAACTTTTCTGAAGACAGTCGGTTCCCTTCGGAGATACATTCATATAATTAATTCAGTCATAATTTTCAGCACTCGTTGTCGTATTAAGGCTGTAAAACTTCTCACTGCCTTCCGCCATATTTTCACACAAAACAAAACCTATGCTGCACCAGGAAATCTAAATGGACAATTCTTATTTTTCATAGAATATTGCAGTATTTATTATAAATAATTCATCCATGCTCATCATTATTATTATTATTTTTAAATGAATCTGCCCTCGTAATCTTTAATCAAAATAACTTCCCCTCCCTCTTGTAACAACATCTCTTCTCTGATAAAGTGCTTCCTGGTGCGAGTACGGGACAACCTGTCACTCACATGACATCACAGCAATTTAGCAAACCACAACCATCCAATGATCCAATCAATTCCTGATGCCAAAAATCAATTACCACCCATCACAATTCTATTTCATTTCATTCCAGTTTTTACTGTTTTTTGTTTTGTTTGTTTTTTAATCACGGTAATCAAATACGGTTTTAAATGATAATAAAAAATATAGGACAGCAATACTAACAATCAGAAACTTTATTGTGGTTAGTGACAGTTTCATCACTATTTAAATTGTAATAATATTTCACAATATGACTGTTTTTACTGTATTTTATCAAATAAATGCAGCCTTGGTGAGCATAAGAGACCTCTTTCAAAAACAAAACAAAAATCTAATGAAGTTGACAAACTAATAAAGTAGTACTCTGACATTCTAGGTGTTTTATTAAGTGCACTACAAAGTGTGCAGGTAATGGAAAAGAATGAATATACTATTCACCATGTGGTTGCAGCCTCCATTCTTCTCAATGCAGATATTGCACTTAGGGCACTGTGGACAAAATCCAAACATTAGGATAAAAGGATATTAATTATATCGTAACTATCAAACTTAACTAACTATCGACATTTGACCATCCTAAATGTATTTGTGTGTGCTTTTTTACGTCTTTAGTGTGTGCACTGATGTAGTTGGCCGTCTCAGAGTCATCTGCACATTTCGTCAGCCATTTGCGGATGATAGCACAGTCTGTGGGGGCGTGATACATCTGTCTGCACTTAAAACTGAAGCCAGACGGACAGTCAATCCAAACACACATGCAATCACGTCCACTCTTTCACATCACATGTATTATGCTAGGAATTGAAGAGTGTGTGCAAGTGTAATGGTGTGTAATACCAGAAGACTTCTTGGCAGCGGCTGCATTGGACTCTACGAGCTCGAGGTTCCTGCACCTGTATAACTATCGGACAGTCGGCACCAGGACACAACTGCAGCTGGAAATGACTCTGCAGACACAAACAAACATGAGCAGGTTAAGAGTGATCAGTGACTTCCTGACCTAGAATGTCATCAAAATTCTGTGAAAATTATTTTCATGTTATGGCTAATAACCACTATAAATGGCCAATATAAATAAATAAAACTAAATTAAATGTTTTTACATTATAATATTATAATTTAATACACACTACCGTTCAAAAGTTTGAGATCTGTAATATTTTTGAACAAAGTCTCTTATGCTCACCAAGGCTGAATTTATTTAATCAAAAATGAAGTAAAAACATGTTTCCAGCATCATTATGCAAGTCTTCAGTCACATGATCCTTCAGAAATCATTTTAATATGCGTATTTGGTGCTCAAGATACATTTATTATTATATTTTTATGGAAACCGTGATTCTTTAATGAAAAGTTCAAAAGACCAGCATTTATTTGAAATGGAACAATATAAAAGTTTTACTTTCAGTCTTTGATCAATTTAATTTATCCTTGCTGAATTAAAAGTATTAATTTCTTTTTTTTTTTAAACTATTAACTGGTAGTGTATAATTATTCAATAATATAATATATAATAATATAATGTTTTAAAACGAACTGTTAGATGCAAGCGAAGTAATCTAGATATAATAGGCAAAATTAGCACATTTTAATATGAAAATAATCTCCAAAATTGGCAGATAACAGATATGGTACAGACACATTCAGTGCCGCCTAGACTGACACACACCTCCACGTAGTCCCTGAAGAGGTAGCGTCTGTATTTATCTTTAAGTTCCTCGCTGGGCAGCAGAGGAAGAACAAAATCCTCTGGTATGCGAAGAGAGCATTCCTGCGCCATGCAGGAGATCTCTATAGACAAACAAAATCCATAGAGGAGATCAGATAACCAGATCGCTCTAATCAGCAATACATACTGCACACTGTGCTCAATGTGTGTATGTGCACGTGTATACTCACCTACGCCCACACCATCTTTGACAAGTACAGTGCAATGCTGCTCCCAGCATGCCTTGCAGAAGGAGTGCTGACAGGGTAGAGAGAGGAGAGAGTCTCTCCGGACCAGCTGCAGACACACCCCACACTGCAGTGACGTCCCAGCCTGAAAACACAGACATGTCAAGAGAAGGAAGTAGTAATGATTGAAAACAGTGTCCCAGACAACCATTTTTTTCATAGTTGTGTTGGTTTCTTGTATTTCAAATCTCAGTCTCATAATAAAATTGATTCAACTTGAATCGATATTTCATGTCCATTTTTTGATTTGGCAAGCCGTGTAAGAAGCGGGATAAAGTACAGTCAGCTGGTCATTATCACTTAAAAAAAACGCTTTATGACTGTACACTGCGCACACACACCATACTCAATTCATTCTGAAATTTGACAAAGAACAGGTTTCAAGTTGCACATTTTTAATCGCCTTAACATTGCATTTTAAATTTAAGAGTGTCTTGGTACTCAAGTTTAAAGGGGTTTTGAAAGAAACCCCAAAAATCTATTTGATCAAACGATAATGTAAAAAGGAGCTTTAAATGGCAGTTATCATGAGTAAAGACACACATTATGGGAACTCACAGTGAGAGATCTGCAGGCGCTTGTGGGCTGGGTGTGGGCTTCACAGAGCAACTGCGAAGAGTTGGACTTATACCTTCAAACACAAGAAAAATATTGAGAAAGACTATTTTCAACGTCAAGATTTTCGGATAAAAAAATATTTGAATGAAGTGATTATTTTAGCAGAATTAAGCTGCATTTTCACTAAGTCCTTTTCCTGTTCACCTAGTCATGCGGTGACATTACGTACAATACCATTCAAAAGTTTGGGGATGGTAAGATTTTTTTTAATGCTTTTAAGTCCCATATGCTCACCAAGGTGGCATTTATTTAATCAAAAACACTGTAAAAACAGTAATATAGTAAAATATTACAGTTTGAAATAATTGTTTTCTCTTTTAATATTTTAAATGGCAATTTATTACTGTGAAGGCAAAGCTGAATTTTCAGCATCATTACTCCAGTCTTCAATGTCACACGATTATTCAGAAATCATTTAATATGCTGAGTTTTTTACAGGATCCTTTGATAAATGGAAAGTAAAAAAAAAACAGCATTCTTAAAATATAAAAAAATATATAGAATTTGTAACATATAAATGCCTTTACTGTCATTTTTCAATTTCAATGTGTCCTTGCTGATTAAAACTATTCATTTCTTCAGTTACACCTTATTTTAAAGTGTGATTGTTACAGTGTAATTGCATATTTAAGTACGGAGTAATATTAATTAACAACATGTATTTACTATAGAGTTAGGGTACGATTAGGTTTAGGGTTGGTTGCATGTAACTATCCATGATTTACTGTTATTATTATGGTAAGTACTGTACATGTAACATATGTAACAAGGACACTGTAAAATAAAATGTTACATTTCTTCTTCTTCTAAAAAAAAAAAACCCTCTTACTGCCCCCAAACTTTTGAATGGTAGTGTAGTCTCTCAGATGTCATAAAATAGCATGAGTTATTATACGAGGATTAGAAAAACATTTGTTTAAATCATTTTGAGATAAAAAAATCATTTTAAGATAAAAAAAATAATAAAAGAATTTTTAGATGAAGTTTAGAATATCACACCACTATCAAACTTTTCATGTCAACTTCCCAAGTGTGCATATTTGTGTGTGCATGCTTTGCTGTACTTAATTACCTTTCGAGTATTTGAGACACTTGCCAGTGAAAATGTACAAGGACCAGTTTGGCTACAGCTGGTGACAGCTAAAGGGAGAGAAAGGGAGTGTCTTTATTTATAGTTTTTAATACATTTATAGTTTATTTATAGTGTCTTTATTTACAATATTACAACTAAATATTGTCAGTCACAACACTAATCCTACTAAACATTGTCACTCACCTTCAGGGCACTGGCTACATTGTTGACTTCCTCAGTTAGTACCTTCTGACTATCTCTGTATGTCAAGCAATTGAACTGGTACTTTTCCGGGTCAAATGGTTCTTCTACCGCCACGTCGTCATCAAGGTCTTCATAATAATCCGGGATGTCGCCCTCTACGATGTCTTCATCATCTTCGAATTCCTCGTTACTGTCTGAGGCTTGGCTACTCATATCCACAGACATAGCCCTCTGGGCCGACCTTTCCCTGACTGACAGCTGCTCTCCACTAATCAGCAGCTACTGAGCTGCTCCTCTGCCCCAGACTGCACCACCAATCCCAGGGGGGCCTGTGGCTTTTAGCAGCACCGAAAAAAGCAAAAGAAATCACACTCCCCGTCACTCATGAGGAACTGGAGAGAGGGATGAGCTCAGACAGAGAAAAATACTGAAAAAGAGAACAAAAACACATTATTTGGTAACTATAATTTGTGAGAAATTTTATATAATATAACGTCTAAATGCTTAAATGGTCAACGATTCTATGAATTTCTATACAAACCTAAAAAAAAAAATTTATTCAGACAGTCTGCCATTGTCCTAAAGGTATTTATTTTGTCAAAATGACCGGTTGACTGTACCTTTCCCCATTTAATACACAGCTACATAAATAAATGAATCGACGTAACACGAAATATTGATTTGAGTTTAAATTATTTCATTAAAGGAGAACTCCGGCGCAAAATGAACCTTTGGTCTAATTACACATTGTTACCTAGTCAACCGTTATCTGAGATTTGTTTTCATGATTATCGAATGTAAATAGTTTTATCTCTAAAAACAGTTTAGCCTATAAAGCTAGTATAACGCTAGTATATTGGGCATAGTGTAATGACAAATAAAAATCGCTTGTTAATACCACTAACAAGGCTCAAAATAACCCCACACTAACACGGTAGCATAATGAGGGTCCCTACCTTCAAACCGAAGCATTGAGAACTTTGTCAGTGTCCAGACAGTTTAATAAGAAGATATTTTAAACATAGTCAACTTCGCGTATACAGGCAGAAGCCATTTTTGAAATACAGCCTTTACCAGTCAAACTACGAACGCCGATCCAAGCCTACTGTTCGCGCTCACCTTATCACAACTTATAGCTCGTTCACATCTCACCAGCGCACTTGGATCGGCGTTCGTAGATCGACTGGTAAAGGCTGTATTTCAAAGATGGCTTCTGCCTGTATACGCGAAGTTGACTGTATGTTTAAAATATCTTCTTATTAAACTGTCTGGACACTGACAAAGTTCTCAATGCTTCGGTTTGAAGGTAGGGACCCTTATTATGCTACCGTGCTAGTGTGGGGCTATTTTGAGCCTTGTTAGTGGTATTAACAAGCGATTTTTATTTGTCATTACACTATGCCCAATATACTAGCGTTATACTAGCTTTATAGGCTAAACTATTTTTAGAGATAAAACTATTTACATTCGATAATCATGAAAACAAATCTCAGATAACGGTTGACTAGGTAACAATGTGTAATTAGACCAAAGGTTCATTTTGCGCCGGAGTTCTCCTTTAAGTGAGAAGAAAGCATCCAGGAACACTGAACTCAATCTCCGGTCCGAATCCTGGTATTTTTGGCATTTGTTTTGCGATAATGACCATCTGACTGTACATTATCGGTGCGATAATAGCGGATAGTAATATAATAATATTATTATTATACAACTGCGTAAATACATGGACATGAAATATTGTTTAGAGTTATTTATAAAAGCTTGTTTACTTGTTAAATATTTATAAGCATAATTTATATTCAATCCAGCAATCGACTAATCAGAATCAAGTATTCCACTGAGCCGCCCACTCAGCAGCCTTGGAACAAGACGTATTTTTCCAATAGGCATATTTAAAGTCTTCATTAGAGTTATAAGTAAACTTTTTTTTAAGGAATAAATTGGACAAAGATACATGTGAGACTGTGTAACGCTTTAATGAGGAAAAGAACTGCAATCCCATGAAGCATTGCAAATGAAAATCAAATTAAACTTAATATACATAAATATAAAAATCCTGATTTAATGATATACATATTTTGTTCTTTTGGTGCGACAAGCATCAAATCCCATCATTATCCCTCTCTCCACGACAAGTGAATCTCTGATTGCTGGATATTTCTCTGCAGAATCATGGGTAATGTAGTTTTTCAGCAGGAATTCCAAGGTTTAACAATTATTATTTTTAAAAAGTTGAAATAATGCACACTAACAGCTTCAAAAAAAGCATGTAGCCTACTATCGATTAAAAAGCTCATAATAAGTTATCATTCTAAATGAATGGGAAGGGTTGTTTTTTTGCACTCTATAATAATGAGTGGGTATTTGTGTCCAAACTTGGATTGGTAGGTACTTCCAAGAGATCATTTAAATGGTAAAAGTGGCCTTGCAAGTGTACTCAATTTCAATGACACTCGCTAAGCTTGAACCATTGGTCAGGGAGCTGTTCCATTATTTACAATCAACACACCTTGGAAACTATCTGAAGGTTGTACTTGTAGATGTTTGTCACGGTATTAACGGTCACCAAGAATCTCTTTAAGCGTAAGACAATCATACACTTACATGCAGAGCGGCTTAGTGCTTCGTTTTAACGGATTACACGGTGTACTGACACAGTCCAACCGGACAGCAGGAGCAGGGCAGGCCGCGTGCCCGCGCGTATGATGATCACAGAGATCAGAGCACTGCGTGTGCGCGCGCGCCTGCTGATGTGATGACAGTCACCGATTCCAACTGAATAAGCAATCACTGCACATTCGACTCAACGTGAGCACGGGGTCGGTGAGCGGCTGCAGCTGTCCGGTCCGGTACCGGATTGGTTGGAACCCCACAGTCATGGGACGACCTGGCCCGGTCCCACCGTCTATCCCTTACATTCCACCCGGGACTATAAATAGCGTGCGGCGCTGGGTGGCACGCATAATATCACACTCAGCTGGGTTAGGGATCATGGTTTAAGTGCGTAGGTGTCGGGTGGGGGTGAGCAAATACTGCAAACTCACGGTACGGACAGTACGGTTTCTGCTTTGTTTACTCCAGTCCATATGAATTGGGCCGCACCAGCTGTTGCTACTTTAGATCAGCACTGCACATATAGCAGCGCGATCAATGCGCAGAGTCCTTTCTCCCGCTTTCTCCTTCTTAATATTTACTGTTTCAATACACATATCCCGCGGTTTGAAGTGCATATAGTCTAATTAAACGTGTTTAAGCGAATGCACAGATCGTTTAATATCGTTTTAAAGGCTTTATTCACAATCATCCGCTAGCGCGCACTCCAGCTCGGGGATTCGTATGTAAACAAGGCCATTTTTGTTCGCTCGATAAAGCCGCTGCTCTGATCGTTTAAAGCCCCCCGTCGTACCCAACATACTGACTTTACTCACCTGCTGGACCGTGTCGGGTCACCACTCGACGCTGGCTGAAGAGAGATATTGGGACAGAGAGCCGATCCGTTCGCTTAGATCAGTCTCAGCAGAGCCGAAGATCGGAAGTACGAGGGGATTCTAGAGCGGCGTCACTTCCGTGTTCGAGTGAGGCTGTTTTCCACAGTGAGCAGACTCCTGTTACTGGGGAGGGGCCACGAGACACACGAGCTCACATACTCAAAACTGACATACATACTTGCAGTCAAACACACACACACGCGCGCGCGCTAATGCAAATGTAGGTCAACAAAACAAGAAACCTGATTTATAATGTGCAACGTGCTTGTAAGTGCAAAGGCAAACTGAGAAAAGCACCCCCATTAAAAGCACATGCTTTAAGACCTAGCTGCTTTGTTAACATTAAAGATACAATAAAAAGTCAATAAAAATATGTAGATAACGTGTGTTATCTATTGTACGTATGTAGTTCACAAAATTACCTTATATGTATTTAAAGTCAAGGGGTCTGTCCCAGTACCCACACTTGCAATCTTTGTACAACTTTTCAGTATTTTCCACTTTAAAATGAAGTTTAAAATGTCTGTTTAGTAGTCCCTAATGTAGCAGACAGCACAATTTAATTTTGAAGTGAAGTGACATGAAGTGAAGGCCAAGTATGGTAATCCATACTCGGAATTTGTCCTCTGCATTTAACCCATCCAAGTTAGTGCACACACATTAGGAGCAGTGAGTAGTGAAGACACACACACACTGAAAAGTGTGGACACGCACACCCGGAGCAGTGGGCAGCCATTCAATGCAGCTCCAGGGGAGCGATTTGAGGTTAGGTGCCTTGCTCAAGGGCACCTCAGTCATTTCCTGCCAGTACTGAGAATCGTAATTTAATCTAATTAAGTGATTAAAAGCAGTTGCAAACATTCACAAAATACACATACTCATCTCAGAACAGAGAACAAAAAGGCAACACTTTACATTTACTACCAATATGTAATATTTAATGAATTTAACGTACATTGGAATTTTTGAAAATGATGAATGATGGGATATGCTTGGTACTCTTGTGTGGCATTAGAGATAGTTGGGCATGGTTCATTAATAAAGACGTCTTGAAATCACAGGACTTTTCTTTCCTGTGTTGCTGTATTTCCTATTGAAACAGGAAGTTTGACTGAATTCAAATAGCATACTGCCATTATACTCATACCATATAAAGAGATTGCAGAAATCAAGTGAGATGGAATTGTGCTATTCTGAATTCAGTCAAACTTCCTGTTTCAATTGAAAATACAGCAACACAGGAAAGAAAAGTTTTTATTTCAAGACGTCTTTAATAATGTGTTATGTATATTCAATAGTATCCACTAAATTAGTCTGAAAGATTCATTTAAAAATGGTAAATAATGTGCTGGTAAAATATGAATTATATAATTAACTGTAACCGTTTGGAAAGATACTTCCAAATGAAATTTGTTTTCCCAATTATCAGCCAAAAGTACTATTCTGTGCACAACCAGATCAGTAGGTGGGCACCTACAAAGAGTGAAAGACTCGTCTACTCAATGCCCAGACCTGTTTGGAACTCATTCACAGACACAAAAAGCTGCAAAAAACTATTTGTTTATTTGCATGGTTTTGTTTTTCAACAGCATGTTCTATAAAAATATGTATTCTGATAGAAAAAGAAATGTAGTCTGAAATGATGACAAATGCTTGACATCTTCAAAATCCCCTGCATATGCACCTTACTGCGATTATAAAAAGATTGTGGAGAGTAATGGAGAGTGGCTCACAGTTACAGATACTATATGCTTTTAAATGCAAAAAACATTTAAAAGGAAGACAAGAAAAGTAATAAAGGGCCAATTTAGTCACACTTTTTCAAAAGGGAAGAGATTTTTCTGCTCTCCGCGTTTCTCTCGTTTAGTTACACGCCTTACAATCTTTTCCTCTTGTTCCTGTTGCCTGTTCTGCGGCCATGAACTAGCCAGAGAGGGTGGAGCTTTCTGATCCCTGCCCTCTTCCTCCTCATCGGAGGACAGCCCTTCAGCCAAGCCTTCTTTGCCTTGCATAAGCTCCGTCCTCGATGCGAGCCCCTGTTGCCCATAGCGACGCTTCAGCCTCTCTTTAATCAACAGGCCTTTGACCAGCAGGGTCCAGTTAGCCACTACACGCTTCTCACGTTTCTGTTAAAAGATTCGAACAGTGATGTCAACATAATATTTACAAAACACACATTTTTCACATTAAAATCAAAAGACACACCTCTTGATCTTTCTTCTGCTGGATATCTTGCTCATTTTCCCAGGCTGCTTTCAGGATTTCTTGGTGTTCTTCGCAGACAATATAGCCATCGTTACTGAAACGCATTGATCCAGGCAAATTACAGACTGTACAGAAAACATGCATACATTTACATGTACTATACAGACAGAAATTTATACACATTATATTCGTATTATTTTACCATGTATGAAATGAATGCAACAAGAACTGCCCATTTCTTACAGGTGTGTCCTAACCAGATGTGAAACATTTCCACACTGAATGTGAAACATACACAATCACAGCTAATCAGTGCTGAGTTCCAATTCGCCTACTGTGTGTCCCAAATCATAGTATGTTAAAATGAGTATTGCAAAGGTAACCAGATATCCATGCACACTCTAAGCTACAGTTAGTCCAAAATGCAGCCGCTAGAGTTCTTACTAGATCAAGAAAATATGATCATATAACACCGATTCTATCATCACTTCATTGGTTAACTATAAAGTTCCGTATTAATTACAAGGTCTTGCTTTTGACTTATAAAGCTATGAATGGTTTAGCTCCAGTCTATTTAACGGATCTTCTATCGCCCTATAATCCATCGCGCTCTTTGAGATCACTAAATTCGAGGCTTCTGGTCATTCCTAGGATATCCAGATCCACCAAAGGAGGGAGAGCATTCTCACATTTAGCTCCGAAGCTCTGGAATAGCCTTCCTGATATTGTTCGTTGCTCAGACTCGTTCTCCCAGTTTAAAACTAGACTAAAGACGCATCTATTTAGCCAGGCATTCATATCATTTTTTTTATCTTACAGTTACTGTAAATTCGGCCTCTACTTCATAAACGCAGAGGAGAACTGGCCCCGACTGAGCCTGGGTTCTCCCAAGGTTTTTTTTCCTCCATTGGGTCATCTGATGGAGTTTTAGGACACCATCGGGTCACTTGATGGAGTTTTTCGGTTCCTTGCCACTGTTGCCTTTGGCTTGCTCAGTTGGGGATATTCAAATTAAATGACCCATCATACCACTGATCAGCTCTACCAAACTTGGATGTCTTTTTCCAGTAATAAACAAACACTGTTCAGTTGTTTTGATTGATACTGTGAAGCAGCTTTGATACAATCTGCATTGTGAAAAGCGCTATATAAATATATTTGACTTGACTTGACTCTAATATTGCCCATAATCATTGCAAACAGTACATGTGCGAGTCTGAAGTGCGAGTCTGAAGGAGAGGTTTAGTAGAGAGGTTTAGATAATATGGTTTAAGTGATTAACATTGAGTGATTAATAATCAATCTCACCTGATAAAAAATAATTATTTCATCTGCAACAACATTGTGAACTTTTATAAAGATGTGTTTGGCAGATCAAGATGCTACTTCTTTTCTCTCCAATATGGTAGGAAGAATAGAGTGGTGCAAGGTATGAGTTACCATTTTACTTCCTGTTCCATCATCCCAAAGGTTTTTTGAATGGGTTTTTGGTTAAATGGCTGAAATAAGGTCTGTGGTGAACACAAGCTCAAGATATTTTCATGTTTTATTCTACGACATAAAATACATCAATATTACCCCACTCGTGATTTGTTTAAGCTGTTATGCGTCTTGAAAAAGGTGGTTGCTAACAAGTGGCTAAATGGGATACAGAGGCTGTCGAGAAGATTAAACGGCATCACGCTGAACAGAAACTCAGTCTCCTTTCATAGCCTCGTAATGCATACAATTGTGCTCTTACAAACACAACAACTCAACTAACTCAAACTTTCTTGGAAAATGTTTTTATATAAAAACTGAAAGAGTTGTTGGAAGCTTAGTGGTGGCCACGATGAAGTCGTGGGACCGTCGTGCAGTTCGTTTATAGCCTTTAGCTTTTTACTTCTGGTGACTGCATTTAGCCTTCAAAATTCATAGAAGTTAAATTATCTTGATGGACAGTATCATAAACTTTTCTTTTTTTCTTTTTTTTTTTGCGATAATCCAAAAGCCTATTGAAAAATTCTATTGGGTTTTTGTTGAGGGAACCAGTGTGATGCTAACTGCCGGTTGGCCTATAGTTACATTATACCTGCACCACTCTATTGTAGTGTAAATCAAACACGCATGTATATTAGAAGACCTTAACTGTGACAAGACGATTGATGGGCCATTTTACGATGACAGGATGCACGTAACTATGCAACAGCAAGGTCTGTGAAAGATGCGGTAGTATGTATGTGGTAGTATGTCCCAAAACTTGCTTACTCTTCTGCTACACATTCAAAAAGTTTGTACTGTTTCTTTACAAAAAGAGTACATATTTTTAGGTTAATTGTATTGTGATGCATGAGTTTGGACCTATCACATTTCACAGTGGGTGGAGCTACACAGTATGAATCTGCATAAACCGAAACCAAGCAAGTGACAAAATGTCCACATGTCCAGTCACTCAGTTGTGGCTGGATAGGACAAAACATTTATCGCTTTTATCGTATTGCACCTGGTTAGGGCATAAAAACACACAAACTTACACTGCATGTGCAAATCCACAATGGTAATCAAAACCCGTCACTGCTGTAGCACAGTCTATGTTCAGTTTTCGAGCCACTCTGTGCAGATTTGGCAAATGCAGGTGAACACATCCTACTGGTAACATGCACGACTTAAACATGTACACATTCCCGAACTCATTACGTGGTACCTGAAACACACAAATTCAGATTAGAACTCCAGCAAAGAAGAGATCAGTATATCTCATGCAATTATGTTCTTAAATTTGATTTTTTTTTTAATAAATAATTAGAACCCACTTTGCCATCAACGGCGATCGGAGGCTGGTACTCTTCAGTTTGCCAGACTCCAAAAAGAGGCAGATCTTTGACACCTTTCTGCTCTGACATCATCCTGGCCTTACGAGAACGATTGGAAAAACCAACCACCATCTGACAGACAGCACTTAATATTAAAAACAAGTCATGGCATATTTATTGTACAAAGGTTAAATACGTATGAAAAGACATGTTAAATCATGATCAAAACAGACCTTGTATGGCTCTTCTCCTAGTCGAACTGTTCGTGCTTCCTTCAACCAGGTATCTCTAGAATGGAGCGTCTGCACACAGTCTCTGAAAATAAACAAACACCATTAACAAATGGCCTGCATTTCTATGGGTTTTAGTGTCTCAGATGTGGGAAACTATCTAAATATGTCCACAAAAATGGAAAAGAATGTATCCATAGATTAAGATCACCTTTGCCATCATCTGATGGTCACTTAAAGTGTTGTTGTTGATAACTAAAACTATTAAAAATAGTTTTTGGTCATTAAAATAAAGCTGAAAGAAAATGGAAAATAAATATCAGATGAAAAACAAACTAAAAATGATAAAATACTAAAACTTAAAACTAAAATTGAAATGGAAACTGTAAATATTAAATGTAAAATAAAAATAAGACAATTCAAAATATGAATAAATCTGTAATATTGTATAAATACTAAAATAACACTGACTTAAAGTTTAAAAATACTATAAAGATATTATAATAACTGTTAAATGTAATCTTTAGCAAATATCAAAATGAATATACATTATTATACATTCATTATAGTGTTGTGATGCCCAAATTCACGTGTAGCATTTAAAAAGTTTGATTTTAGATTTGACGTTTTTGTTTAATTTATTTAGAAACCAGTATAGAGTTTCAGTATCGAATCAAAGTCCCTTTCAAGGAAAGTCATTGCAATCTGCGGCAATATTTGAAATGCCTCCGGCGCAGCTATTTTGGGCATCCAAGACCAAGGCTACTTCTGAAATCGTATACTTCTCTACTATACACTAGGCAAAAAACACTATGTGACAAACGAAGTATGCCTGAATTCATAGTACTCATTAAAGAGTAGGCAAAAAGTACCCGGATGACCTACTATTCTCAGTGTCCATACGATGGACACTTTACTATCCCATGAGGCCAAGTCCGGATTACATTCATACTATACAGAACCTACTTTTTTTAGTGGTCGTGAAGTAATTACTTATTCAAAATAAGTACCTATTCAAGAGAGTATGCGATTTCGGACGCAGCCCAAGTCCTATCTACTTGAATGGGGAAATCCTGAAATCAAAGTCAAAAACTGCTTGTCGAACTCGCATTTAAATAACATATTTCAAATCAGCAACAAAATCTGACATAAACAGTCCCAAAGATGTTGTTTCTTATGCTCAAATATTGTTAAAAGAGCTTTTTTTTTTTTCAGGCTTGACTAGCCAACCAGAGCTTCGAATGGCAGCTACAGTGATGCAATGACTTTACCAATTGAAATTATTTATTTAGAAGGCTTATTCAGTCATATTGCGCATTGCATTTTCCCCAATTCATAAGCAATATGAGTGCACCGTCTTTGTATATCGAAAGTCTTTGGTTAAATATTAGGTTAATATCTTTGTTTTAAAAAGATATTTGGTTTAATATCTTTGGTTAATACTGGTTATTTGTCATAACATCAAAAAAAGTGCGGTTTATCTGTATTAATATATCCTCCTGAGACCCAGAAAAAAAAGTTTTTTTAATTTAGTTTTTTTTCCATGTCATCACACTGTTTAGAGCACAATAAACAACTGGTACAAAAAACATATATATAAAATAATATTTTATTCATACGTTATGCTATGTCCTCTGTAGTGGACGCCAGGACTAAGTTGTTTTAAAAATAAAATGACATGAAATTATATGTATAGGCAAAAACAGTGGGATTTTTTTTTCAATCACCAATAAATTTGGGGGTTTCAGGATTTTTTCAACCAAAATTTGTATAAAGAATATTCTCAACTATGTTATGAAAGAAATAATGGAATAAATTGATACATCATTTTACTTTTTGCAATATGTGGTTAAAATGGCCATAAATTAATATTCCCATTCAATGCAATGTATCTATACACTGTATCTAATTTGCACATTAATGTGTTCTTGGAGCAACATTTAATGAAAAAAGAAGTGTAATAATTGGAGTAATAATTGGCAACATTTTAATAATAATATCTAATATTTCCTAGGAATATTGATGTATAATTTATTTCCATATTCACTTGTTGCGTCTCCCAGAATGCCTGATAAACCTGATTTAAGTCCTGATGTCCTCTACAGTGGACACGTTTGAAATCAATGCCCTGTTCTGTAACAGAAAGTATTTTTTTTTATTTGAAACCCCTTAACATTTTCCTGAGATGTTGTTTTATGAAATACAATTTGAAAAAGTAGTCCAATTTAAAGTATAATTACAATATATGATCATATTTATCATATTTCTACATTTGATCACTAAATTAATGTCAGACATTTTTAAAGACCAAGGAGAAGTTGTTGTCATGGTGAAACCTCCAAACATTTGGTATCTCTGAAAAGTCCTGAATGTGCTCTTTACAGGACACCCAGGTTGTGTCATGTGACATGTATCATGTCAGAGAAATTCACTAAAATATAATGTCCACTACAGTGGACAAAAGTCTATTCTTGGGTCCCAGGAGGATATTTTATAATTCAAACAGTATGCCTGTGTTCTAAAGCAGATTTATAAAAGGAATATTCATCCATCTTTCATATCGTACATTACAATGTTGTAATACATACATTCACTTGTTGTAGTACACAAAATATATGGGGTTTACCGTGCATAAACTGGTTCTCCTCTGCAGTACCCCAGGATAGCGGCTGTAGAGGGGTAGAGGGCCTCGTATTTAAGCAGGTGCCTCTTAAGCACGTACAGTGGATGGTTCTTATATTCTGCGATGGATGTCGGCAATGGCTTGTTCAGTAACTTAGCCTGCATCTGATGATGAGGAGCACAGGTGAATCGTCACATGTGATGTAGGCAAGTTAGTGTGTGAACACTAGCGTTCAAAAGTTTGGGGTTGGTAAGATTTTGAAGAAGTCTCTTATGCTCACCAAGGCTGCATTTATTTGATCAAACATACAGTAAAACAGTAATATTATGAAATATTATTACAATTTAAAACAGTTTTCTATTTGAGTATACGGTATTTTAAAATATAATTTATTGATGGCAAAGCTGAATTTTTAGCATCATCACTCCAGTCTTCAGTGTAACATAATTTTTCAGAAATCATTCTAATATGCTGATTTGCTGCTTAAGAAAAATCTCTTATTATTATCCGTTGAAAACAGTTGTGCTGCTTCATTTTTTTTGTGGAAACTGATATACATTTTTCAGGATTTTTTGATAATTAGAAAGTTCAAAAGAACAGCATTTATTTGCAATAGAAATCTTTTGTAACATTATAATTGTCTTTACTTTCACTTTTGATCAATTTAATGAGTCCTTACTGAATAAAACTATTATTTTTATTTTTTTTAAACTTACTGACCCCAAGCTTTTGATCACAAGTATAAGTGAGAGTGCAAACGTACCTCCTGATCCTCTTTCTGTTCTCGTTCAGTATCTGGGGACTTGTAGAGCTCCATAGTCTCTTCCCACCATTCGGAGTCGACGCGCCGTCGCCGTGATGATGTCAGCCACGTGGGGTCATACCTGCTGCTAAGATCTTTCAGGTACCCTTCGTCATCCACGCCCACCACATAAGTGATCGGTTGAGTCGCCTGATCGGAACAGAGTTGGCCGACTCTTTGATTCACATCAACACACACCCACCTCCCAGTACTTTCCAAATAAACCTCCAACCACTCATCCACCCCTTTCCCCTCTTTTCTTTTACGTCTTTGTTTCTTTCTCTCTTTCTCTTCCTCCCCCTCTTCTTCCTCTTCACTTCTCTCCTCCTGTTTGACCTCGTTCGAACTCCGAGGAGCCCCACCTTTGCCTTTCAACTTTGATTTTCTGCGTACTTTCATGGGTCCGTCGGAGTCTTCACTGTCATCCTCATTGGTTGGCTGAAACTCCTCTTCACTCTGTTCCTCCTCCTCCTCGCTGCTGGCTTCTTTGTAGGACACTTTTGAAGCTACACTTCTTCTTCTGCTGTTTTTGGGTTTCAGGCCCCCTGCAGCCTCTTTCTCTCCTCCTTTCTCTTTCTTTTTCTTTCTCTTTCCGCCTCTTTCATCTTTTACTGCAGCAGTCGCTGATGATGGGCGTTTGGATCCAGAGGATATCTTAGGCTTTGGGGAGGGTTTCTCTGATTGATCTTTCTCTGGAGAGCTCTTGGTAGGTGTGGTCTTGTTCTAAAAGCAAGAGAAAAAAAAATGCTCAGTCCATCACAGGCGCGTCGTTAGACATGGGCATTCGGGGCTTCAGCCCCGGATGTTTTTATTTTAGCCCCGGATCTCAAAAAAATTAATTTATTGATATTTATTATTATTTTTTTAATAATTTTGTATTTATATAAAAAAAATGACCGGGTCTTTTAATCTATCCTTCGGAATCATGTATTAAAGACGATTAAAATGTGTTCAAGCAGATCAAAGTTACTATAGTTACAGCACGCTTGCATTTAGATAAGCACGTAAGTTAAACGTTTCCCTCCGCTGCGGCATTCAGTCATTCTCCATTCAGCATCAAACATCGCGTTGCGTTTGGTTACGACAGTCAACGATGAAACTCTCTCCAAGATGATTCAATGTTACTATTATTATACTTTATTGGACGGTAGATAAAGCTATATGGTTTCGCATAAAATGACTATCTTGCTGGACTGTATTGCTGTACCTTAATGTTCGTTTCTACCGTGTGTCTGTTAGATCACAACACTGGAGAGCACTATAATTGTTCTCCACGCGCACATTAACTGAAATTTAAAACCGTTAAAAGAAAAGGCTCAATAAACTATTGCATAGATAGATACTGTTACTGTATAATACACTATGCATCGATATGCCTTTCCTTTGTGTTTTGAACTTTTCTGCGCGCTGTGACTCTGTGTTGCTTCAAGCGCACCATTCTGCGCTCGAGATGCGCATAAGCGCTGTGTGCCGCACATGAGTCTTTCATAATTATATCATAATACTTTTACGCAATGAAAGATTATTAATAGCTTTTTTTGTTCTGTTCTGTCCTATCTATCATATGTTGCTGCCTCATTAAACAGCTGTGCTATACATTTAAAAATGTCTTAATTTTATAGTAGACTATATATATATATATATAATAATTGATCTTTCTGATTCTTATCTTGTTTTTCATGAATGTATTTTACAACAATACAAAGAGCAATGTGTAACGTTTTACCTGATTTAGTGCTACACTTATTATCTCTCTGTTCCCCACTAAATAATGTTTTTTTCACTAAATGTTCAGATTTTATACAATTATTGTTTTTCTAGACTAAATTTTACTGAGTTATCCACTAATCTAGTTTATAATATAATTTTTGTCATAGGTTATGATCATATATATTTTTTTTGATTTGTTGTTTTTATTTATAATGAAGTTGTCTGTATTAAGTAGATTGTGTTTAACACACAAAAGAGTGATTATCAGTTCAACACACAGAGTTATAGAAATTCTACTTGATTTAAAAAAACTGCGCTGGTATTGGACCGGTATCGGTTGATACTCCGAATTTTTGGTATCGGATTGGATCGGTTCAGAAAAAATGGTATCGGGACATCCCTAATATTTTCTTGTAGGCTATATCTAAGTTACCCAGGAGCTCTGTTGACAGGCTTAGCTTGATGAATTGAGTCGTTGAACACAGCAGGAGAGAACGCAACGTTAGCCAGCTAGCTAAAGCTCCGGTGGAAAATTATTAGCTAACGCTACGGAGGCCATAATATTTTTGACTCATGGCTGAAGTTAAGTTTCTCCAGCTCCCCAGGTTGGCAAAAAATGCATCTCAAAATGCATCAGATTGATGCTTTAAAATATGGAATATTTAAAATTTTCTTACGGGGGAGCATGCCCCCGGTCCCCCCTAGAGGGGTAATTTCCTTCTCAACTTTTTCTACCCCTGACCCGTTTTCATGCCTGCTATAGTTCCTTTTCCAGACTTATACAAGCATACTGTTGGAGTGATTTATATGTGTGTGTGTGTGTGTGTGTGTGTGTGTATAGATAGTTAAATAGATTATATATATATATATATACACTCACCGGCCACTTTATTAGGTACCCCATGCTAGTAACGGGTTGGACCCCCTTTTGCCTTCAGAACTGCCTCAATTCTTCGTGGCATAGATTCAACAAGGTGCTGGAAGCATTCCTCAGGGAGTTTGGTCCATATTGACATGATGGCATCACACAGTTGCCGCAGATTTGTCGGCTGCACATCCATGATGCGAATCTCCCGTTCCACCACATCCCAAAGATGCTCTATTGGGTTGAGATCTGGTGACTGTGGAGGCCATTTTAGTACAGTGAACTCATTGTCATGTTCAAGAAACCAATTTGAAATAATTAGAGCTTTGTGACATGGTGGAAGTAGCCATCAGAGGATGGGTACATGGTGGCCATAAAGGGATGGACATGGTCAGAAACAATGCTCAGGTAGGCCGTGGCATTTAAACGATGCCCAATTGGCACTAAGGGGCCTAAAGTGTGCCAGGAAAACATCCCCCACACCATTACACCACCACCACCAGCCTGCACAGTGGTAACAAGGCATGATGGTTCCATGTTCTCATTCTGTTTACGCCAAATTCTGACTCTAACATCTGAATGTCTCAACAGAAATCGAGACTCATCAGACCAGGCAACATTTTTCCAGTCTTCAACTGTTCAATTTTGGTGAGCTCTTGCAAATTGTAGCCTCTTTTTCCTATTTGTAGTGGAGATGAGTGGTACCCGGTGGAGTCTTCTGCTGTTGTAGCCCATCCGCCTCAAGGTTGTGCGTGTTGTGGCTTCACAAATGCTTTGCTGCATACCTCGGTTGTAACGAGTGGTTATTTCAGTCACTGTTGCCCTTCTATCAGCTCGAACCAGTCTGGCCATTCTCCTCTGACCTCTGGCATCAACAAGGCATTTCCGCCCACAGAACTGCCGCTCACTGGATGTTTTTTCTTTTTCGGACCATTCTCTGTAAACCCTAGAGATGGTTGTGCGTGAAAATCCCAGTAGATTAGCAGTTTCTGAAATACTCAGACCAGCCCTTCTGGCACCAACAATCATGCCACGTTCAAAGTCACTCAAATCAACTTTCTTCCCCATACTGATGCTCGGTTTGAACTGCAGGAGATTGTCTTGACCATGTCTACATGCCTAAATGCACTGAGTTGCCGCCACGTGATTGGCTGCTTAGAAATTAAGTGTTAATGAGCAGTTGGACAGGTGTACCTAATAAAGTGGCCGGTGAGTGTATATATATATATATATATATATAAACACAGTATATATATATATATATAGTTTTATATTCATTTTTTTTTTAATATTATTTAATATTCATGTATTATTTATTTGTGTTTCTGTGAATAGCTGTTACAGTTCTACAAATAAAGCATTCTATCTTTTTACCTAAATTAGCTACAAAAAATGCACCTGAATGCAAGAAATTAAATGTTTAATGCCCAATGTTTCCTGGGGGAGGTCCCCCAGACCCCCCATTTATATTATTATTGCTTATTATTATGTGCCTCTGAGTAGAAGTAGTAGTTACCAAAAGCGGGGGTGGGTGGTGGGGACTGGGCTAAGCCCCCAATGTATCAAGACCCTAGCAACGCCCCTGGTCCATCAAAAAACAAAAATAGTTTTCACAAGCAAAAGAAACACAGTGAGAATCCAAAAAATCACCTTGGTAGCAGGTGGTGGCTTCAGAGGAAGAGGTTGTAAAGACAGCACCAAGCGACAGAAGAGTCGCAATGACCGCAGGACCAATAAGAACAGCTGCAGAAAGTGACATTACAGGTCAAAACCAAACTCAGTTAAACATTAATACACTACCACTCAAAGTTTGGGGTCAGCAAGATTTTTTTGAAAGGATTTAAAACTTTTATTCAGCAAAAATATAGAGCAGCACAAATGTTTTCAACATTGATAAATGACAGGGTTCCCGCGGGGTCTTAAAAAGCCTTAAAAGCATTGAATTTATTAATTTGGAAATAATACCTTAAAAAGTCTTGAATTTTGATGTCTGGGTCTTAAAAATTGTGCCGTATGTAACTTCTCCGTATTGTATTTTTCCTCAAAAGTTTAATTTGTCAACCATGATTATTATAATTTTCTATGTTTATTGTTCAGGGGTCTCTCAGTTCCCCATATTCCCAGCATGGAATAAGTAGCTAGCTAATGTTAAAAAACAACTTAACATTGTTCGGCAAACTTTCTTGTGGCCTACTGAAATGTTTTTATTTTTCACACCTGCTTGGCTTATCATCTTTTACCCATTCCACATTTGAAAAATAAATGAACACAAGTTCAAGGATTTTGTTTTTCTTTGCTGGTAGGGACGTGAAATAGGTATAATTTTTTTTGATAAATGGTCTTAAAAAGGTCTTAAAAAGACTTGAATTTAACTTGAAGAAACTTGTAGGAACCCTGAAATGATAATAATAAGAAATATTTCTTGAGCTTAAAATCAGCATATTAGAATGATTTATGAAAGACCATGTGACAGAAGACCAGAGTAAACATTCAGCTTAGCCATCACAGGATTAAATGAAATGTTAAAAGTAATTAAAATAGACAACTGTTATTTTAAATTGTAATAATATTTCACAATATTATTGTTTTTATTCTATTTTTGATCAATTAAATGCAGCCTGGTTGAGCTTAACAGACTTCTTTCAAAAACATTTAAAAATTCTAACCAACCCCAAAACTTTTGAACAGTAATGTAGCTTAAGTTACATTATACTTGTATACATGATTTATGCATAATTCATCCACTATGAGGTCAAGGAAAGCAAGATCTCTCTCACATAGGTCATCTCCTCATGGTCCCTTGCTGATAAACAGCCAATTCGTTTTTCCAGCACTGTCCTCAACTCCACTCCCTTCTCATCAGGTAAGGCGGGGTTTAATGTAAACGTCCCTTGAAACCTGGGAGAGGGTCACACCACAAAAACAATTAATTTACATAAAACACAATCGGAGATTATTGATCCAATATTTGCATATAGCACAGGAATACTTGATCAAATTTGTCTTTTGCAGAGGCACATTTTCCTGGCTAAATGTAAATTGTCCATATCAAATCAGAGAGCAATCTGACTATTTAAGAGCCTGTTTACACCTAGTTACTTCAAATGTTTTTACTGACTGGATAGCTATCTGATTTGTTAAAAGGGTTCCAGTTACACTTGGCCACATAGGCCAACAGTTATGAGCAGCATTTTATCTATCATCAGCTAATTTCAAGATCAAAGACCACAACAGAAGAGCGGCATCAGCACTGGTAAGATCCTTTAGTCTCACTACTTTTAATTAAGATGATTATGTGTTAAGCATCTGCAACTTACTTTTGGTTTCATTTGCAGCAGTTTGAACGTTGGCTTGCTGAAGAGATACTCAGCTACTCATCTGCGGCGATGCGTGTTGCAGTAGTGCTGTCATATCTGGCTATAACATGTTATATATCCTATAACGCTTTCACGCGTGTATTTTTTAACATTTTGGGAGGAGTAAAATTTACATGTGGCTTTAACAACCAGATGCATTTACACTTGTCAAGTTTCAGGTGTAAACCGGCACTAAGACCAACCCACAAAGGAAAAGTCTGTCATCTTTTACTCACACTCATATAGCTCTAAACCTGTATGACTTTTTCTACTTTGGAGACATTTCTCAAATATATTCTCTTATGTTCAACAAAAGAAAGAAAGTAATACAAGTTTGGAGTTAAATGAGGGTGAGTAAATGATGATATTTTAATTTTGGGGTGGAATATGCCTTTAGGTGACCAAGTGTAATTTCCCCCAAGAAGGCAAATCAGGCTTACCATTTGAGAAGCCCCTCCAGGAAGCCAGTGTTTATGCGTTTTATAGCAACTGTGGTAAAGTGGGCAGGCAGTATTGACAAGGCAATAGCCAACAGGTCAGGCTCACAGACGAGTCTGTTTCGAAACAAACCGCCAGCCAATAAGCAAAGCAAATGAACCTGTTAGACAGAGTGAATAAGAAATCAAATCATATACCAGTACAATACAAGTAAGTAAAAAGCCAAAAAAATGATAAAGTGAGACCATATTATACATTACTACTGCATATTATTGCTATAAACATATTATATTATATCATATATAGGGCTGTCGATTTAACACATTAATTAAATGAATTACTAATGGAAAAATAATAATTAATTTAATGCATTTAATACACCCGCCCCCTTCCCAGACCTACATAGTTCATCTTACAGTTCACATAGTTGATTGGTGATGAACGTGATGCAATGCAACAACTCACTGCGTGATGTAGCCTATAGAATGCAGAATGCCCCTAAAATTCAAAATATCAGGGCAAAAGTGCCCCTGTATGAGTTTTTGTCTCATCTATAGGCCTATACAGGTCCTTCTAAAAAAATTAGCATATTGTGATAAAGTTCATTATTTTCCATAATGTAATGATAAAAATTAAACTTTCATATATTTTAGATTCATTGCACACCAACTGAAATATTTCAGGTCTTTTATTGTTTTAATACTGATGATTTTGGCACACAGCTCATGAAAACCCCAAATTCCTGTCTCAAAAAATTAGCATATCATGAAAAGGGTCTCTAAACGAGCTATTAACCTAATCATCTGAATCAACTAATTAACTCTAAACACCTGCAAAAGATTCCTGAGGCTTTTAAAAACTCCCAGCCTGTTTCATTACTCAAAACCGCGATCATGGGTAAGACTGCCGACCTGACTGCTGTCCAGAAGGCCATCATTGACACCCTCAAGCAAGAGGGTAAGACACAGAAAGAAATTTCTGAACAAATAGGCTGTTCCCAGAGTGCTGTATCAAGGCACCTCAGTGGGAAGTCTGTGGGAAGGAAAAATTGTGGCAAAAAACGCTGCACAACGAGAAGAGGTGACCGGACCCTGAGGAAGATTGTGGAGAAGGACCGATTCCAGAGCTTGGAGGGGCTGCGGAAGCAGTGGACTGAGTCTGGAATAGAAACATCCAGAGCCACCGTGCACAGGCGTGTGCAGGAAATGGGCTACAGGTGCCGCATTCCCCAGGTCAAGCCACTTTTGAACCAGAAACAGCGGCAGAAGCGCCTGACCTGGGCTACAGAGAAGCAGCACTGGACTGTTTCTCAGTTTTGCATGTCATTCGGAAATCAAGGTGCCAGAGTCTGGAGGAAGACTGGGGAGAAGGAAATGCCAAAATGCCTGAAGTCCAGTGTCAAGTACCCACAGTCAGTGATGGTCTGGGGTGCCATGTCAGCTGCTGGTGTTGGTGCACTGTGTTTTATCAAGGGCAGGGTCAATGCAGCTAGCTATCAGGAGATTTTGGAGCACTTCATGCTTCCATCTGCTGAAAAGCTTTATGGAGATGAAGATTTCATTTTTCAGCACGACCTGGCACCTGCTCACAGTGCCAAAACCACTGGTAAATGGTTTACTGACCATGGTATTACTGTGCTCAATTGGCCTGCCAACTCTCCTGACCTGAACCCCATAGAGAATCTGTGGGATATTGTGAAGAGAAAGTTGAGAGACGCAAGACCCAACACTCTGGATGAGCTTAAGGCCGCTATCGAAGCATCCTGGGCCTCCATAACACCTCAGCAGTGCCACAGGCTGATTGCCTCCATGCCACGCCGCATTGAAGCAGTCATTTCTGCAAAAGGATTCCCGACCAAGTATTGACTATTGAGTGCATAACTGAACATAATTATTTGAAGGTTGACTTTTTTTTTTTGTATTAAAAACACTTATTTTATTGGTCGGATGAAATATGCTAATTTTTTGAGACAGGAATTTTGGGTTTTCATGAGCTGTATGCCAAAATCATCAGTATTACAACAATAAAAGACCTGAAATATTTCAGTTGGTGTGCAATGAATCTAAAATATATGAAAGTTTAATTTTTATCATTACATTATGGAAAACAATAAACTTTATCACAATATGCTAATTTTTTGAGAAGGAACTGAATATGATATAGTATTAGTTAAGCAACATCAATATCACATGAGAAATGAGAGCAATATCACAGGAGTGGGGTTCTATTTATCCCGTATAGCAGGAGTGCAAATGTGATGTTGATTTTATACAACGGTTCAGTAAATAATAATGTTGTGATATCTCTTACATGCAATATAGTCTGTTTTTGGGGGTTGGGGGCTTGTTGGTTCCACTTCGAGGAAATTTAACTGTTTTACTCACTTTGAAAAAAATAATAACTGCACCTGTTTCTGAATATTGATCAATCACAAGCACGAAAATAGAAAAATAAAATAATTTTATGTACAATTTAATAGCACATAGTTTTATATATGAATGGGTTGTTTGTCAACTGAAGGCATGCCGTGGGAGTTTCCAGTGTTGACAGTTCCATAAAATAGCTTACTGGCAGCGCTGTAGTTTTGCTTTACTATGCTAAAAATATGAAAATATAATACACAAATAAATCATATTATAAAAACATGAGCCTGATTTTTGTTTTAATTGTCAGAATCTATCGTACATGATGATTAAAAAAACACAATGATGCTTAGCTTACCTAATAATTTATGATTATATAAATAAATTATTCAATAATAAAATAATTGTTTATATACATGTAATGTAATTTTATTTCACCTCCTCCCCCTTTCCCCTAATTAAAAAACGAACTTCCTATTTTTGGGGTATTGTGCCCAAAAATGAAAATTCTGTCTATTTACTCGCTCGTGTCGTTTCAAACCTGTATGGCTTTCTTTCTTTTGCGGAACATATAAGAAGATATTTTGAATATTTGATATTTGTTGGTAACCAAACTGTTTTGGTCTGTAAATACATCTAAATATCAATTCAGAAGAAGCTTCTGAAAAAAATCATGGCTGTTGTAGCTTAAAAATGTATGTTGATTCAAATAAAATATTTATTTCTAAAACAACTTTTTGCAATGTCTATTTGATGCTTTTCTCATTTAACACAATAATGACTTTAAATTATCTTTTGGGTGTAATTTCTCTGCCAAATTTGATGTGCAATTAATTTGAGATTAATTAGATTAAAAATATTGAATTGTTTGACAGCCCTAATTATATAATTCAAAAAAGTGGGATCAGTACGATTTTTTTCTGAAAGAAATAAATACTTCTGAAGGATCATGTGACAATGAAGACTAGAGGAATTGCCATCACAGGAATATATTACATTTAAAATATATTAAAATAGAAAACAATTATTTTCATTTTCTCTCCATTTGTAATAATATTTCACAATATTACTATTTTACTGATCTTGATGAGCATAAAGGGCCCGATATACTTCAAGCGAATTTGAAGAACAAACTGGTGTGATGTCATTTCGAACATCAGGCCAAAAAGAAGTTTGTTTTGTTCTTGTTTTCGCGAGTTTGAAACAGTTTGCCAAAGCGAACTTTCCAGAAAAGTTGTTCTGGCTGGTAAACACCTTTGAACTACCACTGGTCCATGGCAAATTATGTAATCGGTAGTTGTGTTTCTGAGGCTCCACCTTCTTTCACATGAAAATCTTCTCCGGCTTATTTCTTCTGTTCAGTTCGCCCGAGGTCAGACGTTCGCAAGTAAAAACATGAACACACTGGAGAGCCGCTTTATAATAGAAAATTAATTTATATTTCTAACTGAGACACTGACACTGTTTTTTTCATGTTTAATACTGTAAAGATGCTTCCTTTTTAACAATCTATTGTATAAAGGGGTATATAAATAAATGTGGGTTGACTTTACTGGAGTGCCGAATTAGAGAGCTTGTGCAAACATCCACAAAGCCTATGATCAGATGCTTTCAGAAATACTGACATTTTTGTTGTGTTTATTTTGTTATTGAAAGTGAAACTTGCAGCACATATTAACAAATTCATTTAAAGGGTGGCGTTCGGATGTTGGATGTTCGACAGGGTTAGGGTTAGTATACGACTGCTCACGTATTTTGAACTTCTTTTTACCCCAAAAAGAAGAACGAAAAAGAACTTCGCTGTGAGTATATCAGGGCCTCAAGGCTTTCAAAAATTTTTAGTATGTGTATGTTTAGTTGGAAAAAGATAAAAACAGACATAAACACACATACCTTGTGGGTATCCACCAGCAGCTCCTTGTTAAATCGTTTTACCGTTCGACGCAGATAAGTTTCAAACTCTACCTTCCTTTTCTCCCTGGAAACAGTTGCCATGGTGTTACGATTTTCCTTTTAATCTTTCTAACCCTCACAGCCCCTTTTGATCTTGTGGGCAGTTACCACATTAAAGAATTTCATCACTTAGCAATCTGCCACTTATTAAACTCTATCTCTATCTCTATCTCTCTCACACACACACACACACACACACACACACACACACACACACACACACACACACACACACACACACACTCACTTCCTCTGCCTCTTGCGAGCCATGTCTGGAGTCTCGATCTCAATCTCCACAGGTTTTGACAGTTCTGCTAGTTCTGTCGAGTCCACAGGACCCAGCGGTTCTGCTATCTCTGCGAAAGCACACAGTTCAAAACAGGGTAACATCAGTGTGTATGAGTGCTGAAAAACACACCAGCTTAGAACGCTTACTTAATGATATTGAAATGCATAAACATATACAGTCTAAACAAATATCATTAATTCACAAAATGAGACTATGTACCTTCCACTTCCTCCCAGTCCTCCTCATCTTCACTCTCTTCCTCTTCTTCTTTCACTTGTTTTGATGGGCTCATCTCCTCACTGTTGTCACTCATGTCCTCTGGCTCTTCAGTTTTAACTTCACTGTCCCGGAAGTACTTGCTTGTCCTTTCGTCAGAGGCATCTTTGACCTTTTTGGACACACGGGACGTCACCCTGGAGTTTTTGCGGTTGTTTTTGTCCATAATACCATTTTCTGAAACAGACAAGCAGGACATGGATGACAGCAGAACAAAGATGTACTAGAGAGCAGAAAACATGTATTACCTCATCAGTCAATGCAGGACACACTTGATTGACATTTCAGTCTCCATTTTATTACTTGAATATGTATTTTAGTCTAAAATGTTGTTATTGTTTTATACAGAATTCTGAATACTGTCAGAGCATTAAAGGGATAGTCCACCCAAAAATTAAAATTCGGTCATCACTTACTCAACCTCAAGTTGTTCCAACCCTGTATGAGTTTCTTTGTTCTGTTGAACACAAACAAAGATATTTCAAAGAATGTTGGTAAACAAACAGTTGTCGGTAGCCACTGACTTCCATTGTAGGAAAAAAATACTATGAAAGTCAACTGTCTGGTTGCCAACGTTCTTTAAAATATCTTCTTTTGGGTTAAACAGAAGAAAGAAACTCATACATGTTTGGAACAACATAAGGGTGAGTAGATGATGACAAAATTTTCATTTTTGTGTGGACTATCCCTTTAAAATTGACCCTAAAGCACCCAAAACACGCATGATCCCAAATATGTACACTGGACACGCCCACACTAATTTATTGGTGACATTCATTCAATGAACTGACAACAAGAAGAGCTTCATTTGAAATGCATCTGTTAAAAACAAGCACCGCAAGAGAACTCGAGCGAGAGTGGCTGCACACCTGCACTGCAGCTGTCTGCATCAACCGTGTACTAAATTCAAACTATTACTGTTCATTCATATTCATATTATTCTAAGTTTGAGCATCAGAGAGACAACGTACATTTTATTGGAGCGTAAATACCTTTGTTTTTTAGGGTTTTGGATGCCGGTTTTTTCTTTGCAATCTGCTTCGGTTTCTTTGTGTCCGTTTTCTGCTGTGTCTCTTTTCTCTTTGCCATTTTTCTGTTTCTGTGAGATCGCGGACTGTTTCAGGACAAATGAACTCTGATGCATTCAGAGAAAGAGTGATAGACTTGCATTACACGTCAACGTCTTGTGTAATGTAACCTGAAGACCACTGTTACCCAACACAATCCCTTTCCCACCTTTCATAACACCGAAAGCATGCACTTTGCTTGCAGGAGCTCCGAAGATACGTCACATCCGCCTCGACTAACGTTGTATAATTGCAATGTGGTGATTTAAACGCTAGGAGGGGATGTTGCACCGACTTCTTTTATTGTTATTAAGGTGTTAAAACGTTAGTTCACCCAAAAATGAAGGTTCTGTCATCATTTACTCACCCTCAAGTTGTTCCAAACCTGTATGAATTTCTTTCTTCTGCTGAACACAAAAGCAGATATTTTGAAGATTGTCGGTAACCAAACAGTTGATAGACCCCATTGACTTGCACAGTATTTTTTCCATAGGCCTACTATGGTCAATATTCAACATATCTTCTTTTGTGTTCAGCAGAATAAATAATTCATACAGGTTTGGAACAACTTGAGGGATTTTCATTATGGAGTGAACTATCCCTTTAATCATAAATCTCTAGCTTGATAATGATGATTTATGGTCCTGACATTAAACCACTAGGATAGTGTTTTTTAACAACACAATCCCATTTTATGTTTTATAGATCAATAAATGAACACACATAGACAATTGTAGTTATTGTTTTATTATTTGAAGTTTGTCAATTAAGCTTGGGAAAATTTGAGCTGTGATAGTGAGTGCTGTTAAACACAGGTATCATAGAGATGATCATATTTATGATGCGGTGTGATATTAGCTTGCCATAGAACAGACAAGAAGTGTTAATGGTATGCAATTCTGTTTATTTAAATTCAAAATTGCTGCAGTTTGTATTATAGGACATTAACCTCATTCAGTCAAGTTCATTAACATTTGGGCCCGACTTTGTGTGTGTGTGTGTGTGTGTGTGTGTGTACCTGATGCAAATGAACAGCTGTTTTAGCATCACTTGGCAGCAGATGTCCAGCCAGTGTGTGTGTGTGTGTGTGTGTGTGTGTGTGTGTGTGTGTGTGTGTGTGTGTGTGAGAAAGAGACTTCAGAGAACCGTCTGTGTACTTGATTGGCAGAGCAGAATCAGATATTCTCCCTGCAACCAGCCAGACTCAATGGGCATCTGTGCCGGGACCGATGCCAGGACAGGTGTATGTGTGTCACATGATTGGCATAGAAAGAGTGGTGTTTGGCACCAAGTCTCTATGACGACACAGTCCCCCAGCCCTGCATGGCTTCCATCCCTATATGAGTCCTGAGCACTCTCAGATAGGAATAAAAAGCCATACGGGGCAAAGAGCAACGAGAGAGATCTCTTTCAAACATTAACACACAATAATCCCATCTAATCTTTATGCCAGCAAACAGAAAACGTGATTCCTTAGTTGTATCAGGGCTCTGGTTGTATGGTGTAGCGCGACATCCAGTGGACATGTCCGGTGTTACAAGTTTCCTGTGCTCTTATATCGCACTGCAATAGTCGTCACCACTACCGTTGTGACCATTACAGGACAATCTTTCCGATACTACATTGACAAAAATAACGTCATATCCCTAAACTTTACAAAAAAATAGCGCTAGATTTTACCCGCTGGAGCTAAAATGTCAACGCCAAAGTGTGAGAAGACACCGCATTTTTTGTGAATAAAATTCACATTCCCTTTATAGCAAAACCGATCCATTATAAGATCGATGGCATCAGTAGACACATTTTTATAACACGGATCTCCGGCACATGCACCTGTTGTCCAGCCACTGCGGTGTCTGAGAGCAAAAACGTGAAAGCGCTGGCGAGTATTTTCTGTCCATCCGTGCACGCGCAACAGGAGGAGTACAAACCGACGAGAGTCTCTCTGCATTAAAAAAAACTTGTAAAATATATTAAATACAAGGCAGGTTAAGCAAAACTACACATCGTGGTGAAGGTCGAGCTATATTCTCCAGCGGCAGACTTACAGTTCGGTGCGTAAAAAATTAGCCGCGCAAATCGCCTCCCGTCATACATGACATTAGGATGACCAACACATGATGATGAAACGACTGGAAACGTCCGTGTGACATCCTTGCAACATTCCTGTTCAGTTCACTACATACTGGTAGGCTAAATTAACATTTATTCATGATCTAATTTTTTTTTACCTCACTAGTTACAATCAATTTTTCCTAATTCAATATTATTACTTAAACTATTTGACTTTAGATGTAATTAATAAAACATTAGGCTACTAACAAGTCTATCCCAATAACTGGGATAGACTATTGTCTCATAATAGGCTACTAATGGTAGGTTCTTGAAAAACTAGAATAGGCAGGGATAGTAGGCTATTAATTAAAAAATAATAGGCTACTAGAATATAATGAATAGGTAAAACTATTAGAACTGGAATATGTACAATCATTAGTTGAAATAGTTGTAAAATAATAGTTTGAACCACAGCTCCTCATAGGTTTCAATTACAAATGACAAAGGAATAGTACTCGTCACTATTTGGATAATGACTAATACCAAAGGAGTAGCCTAATTACTAGAGAAGAGACCAATTTAATAGATTAGCATCTGAATATGAATAGTTAGCCTATAATGAAATGTGGAATTGGTCGTATTTAATAGAGGACAGTAGCCTACTGACTTTTATGGATTCCTAGTAGGCTAAATGTTTTTTTTTTTTTTTTTTTTTATGCATCAACAATATAAAAATAAAAACTAGTTACGGCATGAATGTTAAAATTGCGTGCCATACTATACCTTCTTTTCTGTTTTAACTGTTCGACGTAGACTCATTTGAAACGAGTTTTGCCCTGTAAGAGATAAGTGAGTCAGACAGAGATAGACAGAATAGCCCTTGATCGATAATATCAGTGACCGGATGAGAGGAGCCATGGCGCAGCAGTCTGACAGGAGAGAGATGATGAACGGTGAAAGTCTGTCCGGCTGCTCCAGACTCCGGAGAGGAGAAGTCTGATATAGCAGCGGCTGAGGTGAAAAGTTAGCGGAACGGCATTCCTCATTCCAAAGCATGGATCGGAACACGTCCTCCCGACCCAAATGCCCGTGTTTCCAGCTCCAGTGCCTCATTCGGATGATCATGAATAGGTATCGGTATTAGCGACTGTGAGCCAGCAGGTGGATGTCGCCTCGCCCAATCAGAGTGCCGGTTTCACGGGGCACAGCAGCGTCAGTCAGTCAGTCGGAGTTTGAGCAGCGTTGAGCAGATGTGCGCTCCTCCATTCACTCTCGCGCACAGAGGCGAGGGGCCGCCGCGAGGAGGGGTGGGGAGCGGACAGACCTCCTCCCCTGCAGCCCGGACGACCAATGGCAGGCGAGCAGCGAGAACAGAAAGGACATCATACCTGAGCACGAGACCAACCTCCGTGTGCGCGCGGGGGATTTCCCCCCCTCATCTGTTAGAGAAGCGCGCGTTAATAAAGGGCTGCGGCCGCTGAATAGGGCCTTTTTTGAACCCTCTTTTCAAATACCGCCAGAAAGCAGTTTCTTTCTGCCTCTAATAGTACAGGAGAGACATTGGGAGTGTGAGCAGTAAAATATGTGTGTATGGGTGTGTGTGGCTCCTCTTCCTTCATCTTGCCCCTTCATTCTATGAACACCTCAACAGGACATCCTGCACTTGTTCGGTCTCTCTTCCTCCCTCTTTGCTCTCTCCAATCTATGTGTGTGTGGTTCCCCTTTTTATACTTTGTCTGGCAGGTTGGTTGTCCTAACAACACTGTAGTGTAGACTCAGACTCTTGAGACAAAAGACAGCTCCAAGTGTCTAGTGAGAGAAGAAGAAAAAAACCTTCCACAGCCATTTGGAGGGTTGACTGCCCCCCTTCTTTTCTCCAGCACATTCCACAGTGTTTCCTCGCGCCCTCTCTCCTCTTGCCCCTCCACTGCTGTCTCCCCTGAGCCGAGCGGGGCACATCACGGTGGAACGAAGAGGGAGAGGGATGGAAAGATGGGGTCGAAGGCATTTTTTGGAGGCCGAGGGTTTCTTTTCTTTAGGCGATGGCCTAGCCATTCGAGGCAAATGTCAAATGATGTCACTCTTCTTCCATCGGCTGCATGTTGTTTTTGTTGTTTTGCATTGTGCCTGTAGAAAAAAATAATTATGTTGGCACATAGGCAGGAAGAGGCTGCCTTTACTTCCACTGCCAATTGGGATAAACCTGATGCTTTTTTGAAGTGAGTGGTCTTGTGGTCTTAGAGGGCACACAAAACATGCACACAAAAAAAATAGAGAAAAGTAAAACAAGGTAACATGCATCTTAGGAATTGTATGAATCCTAAGGAACTATAACTTTTAAATGTAATTGAATTTATTTAGTATATTATTTATATGACCAATTAAAACCATTTTTAGTAATAATTAGGCTAATAGATAGCCTATGTTTTATATGGTTTATATGATGTTTGAATGAAGTAAACACTAGAATATTTGCCTATGAAGAAAACATATTGAGGGGGAAAAATTCTGTCATTCTTACCATTTCTTTCTTCTGCAGAACACAAAAGAAGATATAGAATGTTGGTAACCAAAACAGTTTTGGTGCCCATTGACTTCCACTGTACAGACAGAAAATAAGACATTTCTCAAAATAGCCTATCTTCTTTTATGCTCCATAAGAAAGAAAAGTCATACAGGTTTGAAACAACATGAGTGTGAGTAAATGACAGAATTTTCAATTTGGGGTGAACTATCCCTTTAAATGACGAGTTCCAATAATCACCACACAAGAAAAAAACACTAAATGGTGGCAACAAAAATAACAACAGCATAAATAAAGTCTACAAACAGCGAAAATAATTCTAACAGTAACTGCATAATTTATTCATAATGCAATGCATGCTGGGAGCTCATAAACCCCAAACAAATCAGAAACATTCTCCAATATGAAACTCTTTGTTCAGACAACTCTGTTATGTTGGATCAACATTAGAGGAAAATTGTTGGTCTAATGTGTGTTTTATACAGATTCAAATCCATTCATAAATATCACCTATTCAAAAAGTAATATGTATAAATGTGACTTCTTTTTTATCATAATCCCAAAAGAACAACAAATCTTAATACTTTAGAATAATTCTGATGAGGTTAGAACTCGGAGAAGGTGTAGAAAAATAAAACATCCGGAGATCAGGTGTAGAAAAATAAACAGGACTAGGAGTAAATGTATAATTTGTGCTAGTAGGCTACTAGATATATAACTTTTGATTAACATTCAATTTGCTATCAAATTCCAATGCCTCATAAAAAATCGGACAGGCAATTGTGCATTCTGAAATATGAAATAGACACGTTGTAAAAGTCAAATTGAGATATAAAAATCACAATTGTGAGATATAAAGTCACAATTACGAGAAAAAAAAGTTGCACTTTTTTAGACTTATTTATTTATTTTTAAATAAACAGCAGGAGATTTTTGTGATATCTATGTGAAATATCACAAGCACTGATCCACCAAAGAGACACTCTCCCACCATCAGTAATGAGGATAAAAGAGCCGAGACACAATTGTGCATCTCTTCAAGGATAATAATAAAAATAGTTTAAGAGTTTGCATGCTTGAAGGACCCTGAATTCATTCTGCCAGAGAATGCAGGTGTTTGAAACATTTGTAAGTGTTCACACAAACCTGAAGAAATGCAAATGGAAGCAATTGCGTGGAAGGACAAGGCTCGGTAATAGCCGTATTTACAGCGGGCTGATCAGTAATTTGGTAGCCTGTCTGTCGGTTTACCAGGCAGAGGACTGTGGTTTCTCTTGTGAAAACCACTACCTGAGTCTCACAGCTGAAAGTTGGACACACCTGCATGTGCGATTAGACGGAGGGATTGTGCGAACAGCAGCGTCGGCCGTTGGAACAAAAAGAGGGACAGGAAAATCATGAGAGTCATCTGGTCTGCAGCGAGGCTCCCCGTCAGAATTCCACGCTCAGCTCTCTGGACGCCGCACCAGCACAACCACACAATGAACTGCATAATCAACTGGGATTTACCTAACAAAGAACAGCCCGCCACACATGGGCACACACCAGGGAGGGACAGACACGCACGGCACCTGAAACACACTCGCTCAAGCACAAACACACAAACACACGCACAGCTGAAATAAGCATCTACTAACAGTTTTAGAACCACTGAATCAGCAGCTAGACCAGTGCCAGTAGTAAACGAGAACACAACCACACACGACTAGGCTACACAACATACTCACACGCTTTAATTAGTGACTGTGATGTGATTTATTTACGTAATTTTAAGTGAAGAGCTCTGTGTATACTAGTGATATGGATGGCTGGGTAAATTGTGTACGGTAGTAGGCTATGTGTGTGTGTGTGTATAGTGCGATGTGAATGGCATTTTGTGTGTATGTGTGAGCATGAGGTGTGAGTCTGATAGGGGGTCCAACAGCTCTTTGATCATGACAGCCTGCGGAAGAGAAGTTCTGACAGAGCTCTGCAACCCCTCCCACATACACACACACACACACACATACACGCACGCACACATCTAAACACTATTTTCAGTGCTTTCAATTTTAAATCAGCCTTTTTATGTTTTAGTAATCACTCCCAAACTCAAAGTAGCCTACTATATGGATGAAAGTAATCATCAGTGCGCATTTATTTAGTGAGAGAGGAGCATGACTGTTAGTAACGTCTGCTGTAGATTTCTGTCAGGGTTGAGTTCATAAGACCATCTCCTCATTCAGTCAAGAGTGAAATCTCTGTTTCTTATCTTTTTATCCAGAAATGTTGGGAAAGCAGTCTTCTCTACTCGGACCCTGCAGAAGCCATTTCAATTCCTGTTCAAGTTAGTGGTGAGCTCAGTAGGGTTAGAATTCGATCCAATTGCAAAAGTACGGAGCCTTGAGCTTGGCCTGCGGAAGAAAGAACAAGATATCGAACAAGACCACGATTTGGCCAACAATCATGTACTGTTGCGGAAAATGTTTTTGTAAGATGTATCGTTTTGTACTGAGCCCCACACATGACATGCGGAAGACAAAATAGATTTCCATGACTTGTTAATTTGCTACGTTAATTCATTCCATTGTTTTGGTTAAATCATGGCCAAGTTGTACTAATTTGTTCTCTTAGCCACAATTTAAAACATGGACATGAAATACTTAAGTAGTGGGAAAGACATTTTTAATTTGTGGCCACAATATATATATATAGGCCTATATATTTTCCGCATGTCGTTTGTGAGGCTCTGTCCAATACGATTCTCGTTATACCGTATATGTAGCCTACGGTATACATATTGATTTTCAGCAAGAGTACAGGATAAAGTCAACCATAATCATATGTTGGTGATTATACGAATTGGTTATTTTATATGAATTTGTACAAAACATACAGTTTTTAGAAAAGAAAACTAAAACTAACCTTACTAAAACTAAACTTACCCATCAGTGTAAACATACAAATGAGATTGCATGAAAAAATGCCAGTTCGCCACCAATTTGCGAAACCATAAAATAGTTACAATTGCCATTATAGTGTATTGATGATTATACTAAAAGTATTAGAACAACTGTACGAAATATTTCAAATCAAAAACACAAAGATCCTGACGATCAAGAACCCTGCCATCAATATTATGAACCTCTTAAAGTGTACAAACAAACTCTAAGAGCAAAAAAGGAAGAGCAAACAGAACAGTAATTTCATGCAATGGAGGAATGCATAAATACCAGTAACTTTTGGAACAATTGGAGAAAGAATGGGAACATATGGAGGACACACTTTGAAAATCTGTACAAAACAACTGAATAAATTATGCTCAAAATAAAACTACCCAAACAGTAAATAAGCTAAAATATGCATGCATTAAAACCCAACAAGGCGCATGGCATTGATGGAATATTGAACGAAATGATTTTTTTGAGTGTAGGATGTTTTCCCGACACCTGGAATCAAGGCCTTTAAACAAGGAGACAATTTGAGCCAAACAATTACAGAGGCGTATGAGTCAAAAGCAAACTGGGGAAAATATTCTGTTTGATTATTAATATAAGATTGTAGAACTTTCTCAAACCCACAAAATCCTGGAGAAATGTCACATTTACACCCTCCTATCATTGATAAACATGTACACCCGAACAAAAGTCTTTGCTTGCTGCTTTTGATTCAATCTGGCACAAAGGACTGGAAAATGGGTTCGGAGGGAAAACATTTGAATTAATCAGCACCATGTATAAAAACAATACATGTGCTGTAAAAACAGGGACAAAAAAAAAAACATTTTTTCTCAACAATGAGTCAGACAAGGTTGCCCATTGAGCCTCACTCTATTTAACATTTACATAAACAAAATAACCAAAGCATTAACTAATTCAACTGCCTCCGGTCTAACCCTGACTGAATCAGAAATTAAATGTCTCTTCTTTGTAGATGATTTAGTCGTTCTGTCAAAAACAAGAGGGACTAAACAACAGCTCCTTGACATCATAGAGACTTTCAGTCAAACGTGCAGCTATTAAAATTAACCTATAGCAAAAATAATGTTTTTTCAAAATTGATCCAGGTGTAGGGAAATAAACACACATTCAGAGCAGGAAACCAAGTCCTTCAACACACCCACGAATACACCTATCTGGGACTAAAAATAAGTTTAAATTTGAAGAAGCTTCAATCTGGCTCTGAATGAATTCAAAGCAAAAGCAATGAGAATCTTTAACATGATTAAAAATACAATTCAACATGAAATTCCAATTCAAATCTGGCTAAAAATAATAATCAAACCAATTGGCAGTGAGATATGGTGACCCTAAAAACCCAAGATTTTTGAAATGGAAAAAAGAGGAAACCGAAACTGCATACCCAAATTTGCAAACGCATCCTAAAAGCAAACAGAGCAACAACTCGTGCAGAGCTGAATTAGGGCAATACCCCTAATAAATCAGTATCCAAAAAGAGCTCTGAAATTCTAGAAGCACCTAAAATGCAGTGAGCTGAGCTCATACCAGGCTGAAGCCCTGCAGTTCCAGGAGCGCACTTTCACAGCTGCTGCTGAAACTACATCCAAACCAGCACAGCACAATCTGGCCCAACCAAATTATACAATTATACAATTACAAAAACAAAATTGCATTTCCTATTGGAAAGATGCCACTAAATTAAAAAAGAAGATGGAACTCTATTTACACCTGAAAAGAGATTACAAGCCAGCAGAAGAGAGAGAGAGAGGGCGGAACAGATCGAGATGGCAGCCACGAGAACTGAGAACATTCGATATGCCTACTTCACAGAATTTTCACAAATAGTACCAGATTTTATGACACTACCAAATCAGCCAGCAGACAAAACTAAAGTATTTTGTTCATTGCTAATGTAATGCCCAATGCTTTTGCATTCTGTACAAGTCATGCCAATAAAGCTAATTTGAATTGAATTGAGAGAGAAATAGTTAGACTTTTAATCTCTTTATTTGAACAATTAGTTACTTACAACTTAATCAAAAATATGTATGTGAGAGAGATATAGATTATTTATTTCTTTACTACTATCTATATGCATGCATGTTTTTATTATTATTTATATATTAATGCTTTGTCGCCATTTTGCTACACAGTCATGCTAATAAAGCTTATTTGAAATTGAAAAAAAAAAGAGAGTTTACCTTTAAAGTTGGCATGAAATGGAATTTCACCCTATTTTGTAAATGTATTTTATTTATCTTATTGTAAATGAATCATGCATATGTTTTGTTAAAAACAATTTTGGCCTTGCAATTTTTAATCAAAATGTCATAACTCAATGTTCTGTTGAAATGACAGATTTATCTCTGGTGATGTATGGCAGATCATTTAGTCAGCATAAACACCACCTCTCCACAATCGACTTCTTCAATAATCCGTTTCACTCGGATACATCACAATACAGAAGAAAAAAATCTGCCGCAACTTCTGTGACATTGCGACTAAAGTTTGTCGCTGTCAGTTAATGCATGTCTTATTTTCTACACGATGCATTGCAAATTTTCAGCAGCCTTTGAGCTCTGAAAATGGTCATGATCTGTCCCTGTGGAGACTCTTGGTTCCTGGACTTACATTAGAAGTCCTTAACGGTCCCCGGATAATTTCCTTCTTTCTCTCACTCTCCTTCTGTCTCACTCTTCAATTAAAGGAAGCTTCATTGCCAATTCACCTACTGGGAAAAGTGTTGCCAAAGCTTTTCGACAGCAACAGCAATCTGTTAAAGTGTCCATAGAAACCGTTAATAACATTAACAGGGGCATAAAGCAACAATAAGTACACAGTGCTAGTTATGCAGCTGGAGAAATAACAGTTGAACGGTGAGAGGTAATCAATACCTTTTTGAGGCCTTAGGCTACTGTCAACTATGTAACATCTCTCTCCCACTCTCTATGTCCAGGTTATGGGGCAGTGGTGTGTGTGTGGATGTGGGTGTGTTAGTCAGTGCGTGCGTGTGTTTTTGCGTGAGACAGGCAGCTCTTCCCGCTGAGTGGTTGTCATGGCTACAGCAGGGAGATGGAATGCGGTAAATATCTCTATTTCCCAATCAGCCACACTTAAACACACACACACACACACACACACACACACACACACACACACACACACACACACACACACACACACACACACACACACACACACACACACACACACACACACACACACACACACACACACACACACACACACACACACACACACACACACACACACACACACACACACACACACACACACACACACACACACACACACACACACACACACACACACACACACACACACACACACACACTTTTGGGATAAAGGTCAGAACATGCAGGAGACAGTAAAATACAGAGAGAAGTAGGCAGTAAGTGTGGCAGTGGTCTACGTTAAATGTTGTGGATTTTTTTTTTTCTTTCGTTCATTCGAACACACTGAACTTCGAGGAACTTAAATGAAGGTTGAAATTTTAATAACAGAAAACTGTAGTTTGGCTGAGGGCTGAGGAGAACATCATAAACCTCAACACCTAACCGTCAGCCAGCACTGATGCTCGCTGGAAGAACTATTGGAACTGTTTTATTAAAAAAAATCTAATTATGAAGCCAAACTAAAAACACCACAAAAAGTGCAATGAGAAAAGCAGGGAAAAAACAAACTCGCTCTAAAACATGAACATCCAACCATTTTTATATTTTGATTTGTTGGAATGATCCATAAAACCAGCACTAATCTAGCAAGTCGTAGGTTAAGTATTCAAGTTTAGCTACGGGTGTCCAGGCACTAGAGAGTTATTGATTGGACGAAATGCATCTGTTAAGTAACCATTGTGGTGATGTTTGCAGGTTGTGTACAATTAAGCAGATGTGTTTTCCTGAGTGTGCATGTTATTAGTCGCTAATAGCTGCTCGGGGGCTGAAATCTAACGCTAGTAGTATCAGCAGAGAAGTTTATGATTAGGTTTATGAAATTTTGCATCCCAATTAAAGACACTCGATCAATGTTAGAGACTTTGCTAAATCTATTCCATGTAATGAACAGAAGACAATTCCTATGTTGATCATACATGAGCTGCTTATTGAATTGTCTATGCTCATCCTACATACAAAATTGCCTTCAATAACATCTGTGATGATGCAACCATGCTTGATACAAATTGCCGTTTAAAAGTTTGGGTCAGTAAGATTTTTGCATCATGCATTCATTTGATTAAAAGTGACAGTAAAGACATTTACAATGCTACAAAAGATTTATATTTCAAAAAAATGCTGTTCTTTTGAACTTTCTATACATTAAAACCCTCATCCTTCCCCCTCACGGGTCAAAATGACCCGAAGCCCTAAAATTATTATTTTCCAGAAAGCTTATTCCATTTTCATTTTGATAATATTTTTGATGCATTTTTTTTGTTAATTTTATTTACCTTTAAATTACTAGATTTTATCAATAAACAACAAATAAATAATAATTTAATCACAATCTTTAACATTCTTTTAACTTAAATTTAAAATAACAACATTTCATGCATAACCCTGTTAATTCAGATCAAAATATCTCACATTGGGAGAAAAAAAAAAATATAACATGAAATTTCATGACTATTGACACTAGATGGCCTTATAGCACTATATGGAGCAAATGAGCTGTTCCGCTGGGTCCTAAAGTCAGTTCTCGATTTTTTTTCTCTTCAGAATGCATTAAGATACAAGATATAATGTAGACATTATAAAATCATTTTTAGCTAAAGATTAGTTTTAATTTTGAGCATGTTTTAGGTTTTTCTACATATACTGAAGCATTCCATTCATTCTAAGGGGGTCAAATTGACCCGTGAGGGAAGGATTTGTTCTTTTCTTTTTTCATTTCAACCACATAAACACACATTGTGTGTTTTCGTGATTCAAGTGCGACAAAAGTCCTAGATCTTGGACTACTCCAATGAACACTCAATTTTAAAAAAACCTTTAAAAATTCATCTAGAGTCAAAATGACCAGAGGGAAGGATGAGGTTTAAAAAAATCCTGAAAAAGAAAACGTGTCACTGTTTACAAAAAAATATGAAGCAGCACAACTGTTTTCAACATTGATAATAATAAATGTTACTTGAGCTCTAAATCATCATATTAGAATTTATGAAAGATCATGTGACATCGAAGAGTAATGATGCTGAAAATTCAGCTTTGCCATCACATGAATGAATAACATTCGAAACATTAAAATTGTTATTCACAATATTAATGTTTTTACTGTATTTTGTATCAAACAATTACAACTACGTAATTCATACACAGCTCTGAGAGTTTGTTTCTGGTTACTTTGCATATTTTGCTATGATTAATTCTTCTAATCTGAACAGTTGGCAAAAAGCAGTTACTACCTGTAATCGTGCCACCAAAATCTTGTAAATTTTAATTAAATGTGACAAGAGGAAACATACAGAAGGAAGATGGAAAAAGAGTGAGGGGATAGATGACCAGTGGGGAAAAACCCCCAAAAGTGAAAACAAGTGAAAAGGGAAGAAAAAGAGAAAAAGCGGGACTGGTCACCTGGAGATCCCTGGCCTGGGCTGAGCCATAGGGAGGTGGTAGCAGTCGTCATGGAGAGGGGCTCTGGTTTCCATAGTAACAGCTGGGCCGGGGGTCAGCGGCTAAGGGAATGTGTTTGCACACAGAAGTGCATGCTGGGAGGAGAATCCTGCTGGGTGTGTGTTTAAGTGAGAGAGTTTGAAAGAGAGAGAGAGCGTTCTCAGTGGTGCCTTCAGAGTTGAAAACCCCCTGTGTTGCTATAACAAAGAGGAGAAATTAGTTTGGGGCTGTGAGGTAATTGTTGAGGCATTTTGTAAAGTTCTTTTAAGGTGCTAGATGAAATAATTTGTTTGATAAAATGTGAGGCACGGTCGTGATATGCTTCTGTTTTTGAGGTATCGCACAGATTCTCTTTATCACAGCTCAAAATCTTCGGTTTAAATCCAAAACCTGTTACATATGGCAAACATACACTTACATGACCCCAGTAAACACAAGGACATCCTAAAATTGATCTTCCTGAGCGAGACCAGAATCTCCACACACTCCCACTCCCCAGACGCAGATGTAGAGAACCCTTAAATCGAAAGGCCATTTCTGTACCCACACAAACCTAAACCGAGGTTCATGAGTCACAGAGAGATGTCAGCAAGACAGCACACATGGATGAATTCACGGATGAAGGTTTCTTTAGATATGTGGATGGAAGAATCCTGGTTGAGATGAACACATTTAGAGTGGAATACAGTGTGCTGTTCTGTTTCATCCTTTAGAACATTCCTTTAATGGCTTCTGTGGCATAATGTTGATTTAAAAAATCATTTCAATTTCTCCCATGTTGGATTTATTGTGAGGACTACAGTTTAACAGTTTGGAATCAGTAAGATTTTTTGTAAAGAAATTAATACTTTTATTCATCAAGGATCTATTAAATTGATCAAAAGTGAGAGTATAAGACATTTATAATGTTACAAAATATTTCTGAGGATGCGCCGAGATGTAAATTTTGGCCGATACCGAAAACAGATCATTCTTTATATTTGAAAGCTGCAAACTGATATATTGGCTGACAAATCTAAATTTTTGTAAATGTTTAATTTATATAATTTTTTAGATGTTCTCATTAGAATTTTACGTAGCCTATATGACAGCACATGTCACACTTAACTGTATTTTCCTTTTTTGAAGTGAGTCATTGGTAACACTTTACAATAAGGTTTGTTGCTGTATTTGTTACTCTTTGTCAACGCTAGTTAATAAAAAAAAATACAGTCATTCATTGTTTGTTCATGCTAGTTCACAGTGCATTAACTAATGTTAACAAGATTTGAATAATGTAGTAAGTGTGGAAATGAACATTAACAAAGATTAATAAATGCTGTATAAGTGCAGTTCATTATTAGTTCATGCTAATTAATGTTAACTAATGAACCTTATTGTAAAGTGTTACCTAATTATTTTTTCAAACAATTCAAAGCCATCATGGCGAACAGTGCGCATCTGAAGTGTCTCAGCTGAAGGAAATCATCCATTATTTATCGGTTTTAATATATCAGCCACATTTTCTTATCGGGACGATACCGATAACATTAAAAACGTACATATATATCGGTCGATACAGATATGGTGGCCGATATATCGTGCATCCCTATAGATTTCTATTTCAAATAAATGCTGTTTGAACTTTCCATTCATCAAAGAATCCTGAATCAAATAGGATAATGAAAGCACCAAATCAGCATATTAAAATGATTTCTGAACGATCACGTGACACTGAAAATTCAGCTTTGCCATCACAGGAATAAATTACACTTTAAAATAGATTAAAATAGAAAACAGTTATTTTAAATTGTAGTTGTATTTCACTATATGACTGTTTTTACTGTATTTTTTATTAAACAAATGCAGCCTCGATGTGCATAAGAGACTCCTTCAAATACAGTATTAAAGTAAATACAAAAAGTATACAAAAAGTATACAGTAAAAGTATTATTTGACTGACAAAGAGTTTAAATTATTTGTTTATACTGTCAGGTTGGGTTTTTATGGTGTTATGGCAACAAAGTTGTACAATTGGATATAACTTACAGAAAGGTTTAGTAAGCATTTTTTTCCCACACATATATTGTTTACTTCTTGTGCCAATACTATTGAAAAAGTGAGTACCTTAACGTTTACAGGTTGGCCCAATTCCCTTCCATTGTAAGTGCCTCACTGTAACCTAGAAAAGGAGGGACAAGTTGAAATTAATTTTGTGGTATATTTGCTCACTCACAAACACTTTCCAAACTCCACCCACACTTGCTATATTCAAAGCCACCAAGTTCACAGAGTCAAACGCATAGAAACACACACAAACTCTGTCACACTCTTGAGGGATGTTGCTCCCAGAGTCGAACTGTCTGCAGGAGATGCAGTGAGATGGAAAACTTTAATCGCATTAAAAGAAAAACCTTCTCCTTTCATTTGGAAATTCCTCAGATTCCCCCTTTCTCTCCCACCCTCTTCCTTGTCCCTCCACTTTCCCAGTTCTCTCTCTTTCCGACCTTCCCCCTCCTCCTCTAGCACTTACAGCCACTTCTATTGCTCCTGAATACCCCCCCCCCCCCCCCCCCCCAATCTGCTCCACCAGTAGAGGAATTACAATCTGCTCCAGTCTCTCTCCCTGTTTCGCTCCATCTCCCTCACTGTCTCTCTCTCTCGTTCTCTTTCTCGCTTTCTTTTCGTCTTGCTCCTGTGATTCTGTTCCGCCTCTTTCAGAAAGCAGACAGATCAAAGGCTCAGCCCCTCCTCTCTCCTCCAGAAGGTTTTGTCCCCATCTCTCTGTCACTCGCTCTTTGTGGACCTTTCCGGTTTCATGCCATGTTCAAACTCTCCTTTTGTCATCTGGCTCCAAAACACATTTACACACACGAGCACACAAATACACATGGTCACACACAACGGGAATAAACCACCTGAGGAGTGAGAGGGATTTTCAGTGTGGTTCAAAGTCTTAGTGACTGGAGGATTTTTGGACCTAAGCAAGGGGTCCTGGGGAAAGTTCACTGTTTAGACTCTTCCACTCACACAAAACTTTGCAAAGTTAAGATGGGTTTAATTTTGGAAATGTAGCATCAGTGTTTCAGTAGCATCAGTGATCATCAGAAATCACATGATTATAGTAATATAACTAAACTCACACACAAAAACATACAACAAACTGGATGACTATGCTATCAGAGAGCCTGTCAACTCAAATAATCACAAGAGGGCAGTGCTGCACAATGTTAAAGTGATATTTCATCATTTACTCACCCTCATGTCGTTCCAAGCCTGTGAGACTTTCTTCTGTGGAATGCAAAAAGAGAAGTTATAAACAATGTACTAGTTGCTCTTTTCGATGCAATTACAAGAAACAGGAACTTTCCGTCCTAAAACGGACATTAAAGGAACAAAGTATCATGAAAGTGATTCAGCTTGTGCGTTTTATTCCACTTACTGAGTAGCTTTAACGTTTATTCCAGGACAGTGCTTGCTCCATCAACTTGCACTGAGAGTGTATTATACTGTAAACATTATACTGTTATTTTATTTTAGCAAACTGAGGCAATTATAATCAAGATTAAGTATTATTACTATAGTCATGATTTTTTATATACAGTATTATAAGACATTATTATTATGATTCAAAATTATTTTCTGTGGATACTGACAGCATGCTGCCGTCCATAGAGCTTAACTTGTAATGAACCCGGAACGTTCCTTTACAAGGGATTTGTGGTTGAGGTTTAAATTAAGGCTGAGGCTTGTTTTGAGGCTGAGAGAAGTGAAGTGAAGTTTATTTTTATTTGTCATTTGCACAGCTTACACAGGGTTCACTGGGCATTGAATGCTTGTGACAAGGCTCAGACTGCAGTACAGCAGAAGTACAGACAATTGCAAACTACACTGACATGCTATGAAACAACACACAAGAGCTAATTCAAATAAAGTGTCATTCAAGAGTTTGGGATGTTAAGATTTTTTAAATGTTTAATATGTCTTTGTTGAATAAAAGTTCAAAACATTTTTTTTTAAAGTGTATATATACCGGGTACGTATACAGTATAGAAAAGCACAGTATTGTGACAGTATAATAAAGTGACAGATTGTGCTAACAAAAATACTATAGTAAACAGCATAATAAGCAAGCAACAATCAGTGACGTGATAGTTCAGGTTGAGACAGAGGTCAAAATTGAGGTTCAAACTAAGGTTATGAAGGTGTTTTTTATGTTCCGGTTCAGATTGTGGCTGTGGTTAGTTAGGAATGAAGCACGGGTTAAGGGCAAGGCTGATTTTAGCCTTCAGTTTGAAGCTGGTACTGAGAATAAGCTTGGGATTCAGTCTTGAGTTAAAGGAATGCTCTTGGTTCTGTCGATAACATTTATGGAATATGTCAATTACTACAGGAAAATTTGTCCATTTGTTTTTGCTTATAAAGTAAGCCATGCAATAAAAAATTAAATCATGTTAAAATAACATTCCAAAGTCCATAAGTATAATTTATACTTGTAATTTATTTTATTACTTTCAACTTCTACTTTTAAAGTAAAACATGAACTATGAGCCTTTCAAACAGTGAGGAGCACTTCAAATGTCCTCACAAGTTGAAACAAAATTGACCCTCAAGTACAGTCAAACTTGTTCTCTCTCTCTCTCTCTCTCTCACACACACACACACAAACACACACGGTCCATCTGCTAATGAAGATGATGGACCTGGTGATCCAGGTGACATTTCAATCAAATAGAGAAGAACATGAGCCCGTTTCAAAAAAGAAAAATGTTTCAAGAGTGGTGAATTCATCACCTAGATACCATTCACAAAAAAATTTGCTTATAAATACTAGAAATGTGTCCTGAATGTGATCAATAGAGCTTCTTTGAAAGCAGTTAAAGCAAAAAAAAAAAAAAAAAAAAAAAAAAAAAAAAAAGGTAGTTGAGAATAAATATATATATCATAGAAGCTCTATTGATCACATTCAGGACACATTTCTAGTATATATAAGCACATTTGATCAAATACAATATTTAAAGTCACACCGCTCACACATTTTCCTGGTATGACACAAACATCCACATGAAAAACATTTCACGGAAAACAAAAAGCTTCAACCACACCATCAGAATACCTGGCTATTACTAAGAAAGGTGTTATGCATGTTGTTTTGAAGATGATCGACAATTTTTCTATCTACACAGAAGTCATATACATGCTCACATATAAAATAAATTATTGTAAAATACATTTAAAAAAATGTTTACATGGTTTAATTCTAACTGCCTAGCAAGAAAACAGCAAAAACACGATGAGCTGTGATTCGTGATTGTATAAAAAGCAGGACTTAGAGAATGAATTGGAGTAAAGAGGTGTTTACACTGACACTGAGCGGGGAGACCGAGGTCAAGTCTAAGCCTCCACACCTGTTTCCATCTGCATTAACAGAGACAGAAAGAAATAACAAGTGAGTTAGATGTTAACTTGAGGGGAGTCTGTGTTCTGATTATCTGTCTTCTTCACTAAATCACTTTTCATATCACCAGTGTTCAATTTAACTGCGCATCAACCATGACGACATAAGGTCAATCTTAACAAAACCAACACAACACGCAATCACTGTCAAACCTGCTACCGTGTATAAACCATCAACAGCACACACGCGCACAAGCACGCGCACACACACACACATCCTTAACCCCCATCCGCTGTCTGGGCCGGACTCATCTGAGCCGTTACCATGGTGACGGGACCTGGAGAGCAGGCATCACCTTAGATACCTCAAACAGATAATCTCAACTAAACATATGCACAGCAAACACACAAAACCTTGACCAGGTAACAAATCCACACACACATAACATGAACATACAACTGATAACAAAATAGCATTGAGTTTAGATAACAAACACAAGTGAATCTGAAATTCGTGGACTGTTTCAGATGATTAAACAGAGAATAGACAAAACCTACATCAAATAAAAAAATTAGTGAATCCTACAAGATCATTTGCCCACAAAAAAATCCACAAAGAAAATGAAAATAAAATCTGTTTTCTAACTGTTGTTTTAAATATTATTTTAACAAAGTAATATAAATCATCTTGTCTGGACACTATGCATTTTTGTTAATCAGAATAAATTAAATTCAGTGCAATAAATACTACTTATACAAATGTGTGTGTGTGTGTGGGGGGGGGAGCATCATTACTCCAGTCTTCAGTGTCACCTGATCCTTCAAAAATCACTCTAATATGCTGATTTGCTGCTCAAGAAATATTTCATATTCTTATCAATGTTGAAAGCAGAACAAGAAAAATAGAAATAGAAATATTTTGCAACATAGTAAATGTCTGTATTGGCCATTTTGAACAATTTAATGCATCGTTGCTAAATAAAAGTATTTAAAAAAAAAAAGAAAAACTTACTGTCACCAAATGTTTGATGGTAGGGTATATATTTATCACTTCCCCTGTTCTGTTCTGAACACTTTCAACCCTGTCAAGATAAAACTACCTCTCATTAACTCTTCAAAAATGCTCAGTGTTTAGACACCAAAAATGTCACATTTCAGTCTAGACATAAGAAAGACCAAACCATCAACCTAGAATGACAGCAGGCACAAAAACCAAATCCTTCTCTTCTCATATCTGAAGTAATACAATAGAGACTTCAGGATTACGCCAGATTATGTTCGGATGATATAATTGTGAACAATCTTGCTAGTGATCCTCTTCAGGAAATGGGATTAGACTTTGGAAAACTGACAGTGAAATGAGAAAAAAATAAACAGAAGAAAGGCAAAAATCAGAGATAAAAAAAAAAGTAGAGATATGAAAGTCTGATATGAGGGTCATCCATGAAACCTTAATGTTCAGTTTCATGACATGTATGATGTAGAATAAAAAGAAAACAGGAAGAAACACAGTCTTTACTTAGTATTTACTTTTTTGAGTAGCTGTGTGTGTGTGTGTGTGTGTGTGTTTGACTCTAGGTGTGTTTGCTGTTTGGAGGGAGTGATGGATTAAGGGATTATGGTGAGTCTGATCATGTGATTGTCATGGTCCGTGGTGACCCTGCTTACAAACAGATTACCCTGGTGAAGGTGAGGTAGCCTGATTTTCTTTCTATTTCCTACTTCTGCCACTTCATCCATCCTTTTGTCAGGACAGCCTGTCTTCTCATCCCTCATGGTTGGGCTGAAGTTTCTCCCTTCTGTGGCATCCTGTTCTGAGCCACCCGACCACTCAAACCTGCACAGAATTATTACTATTCTTATATATTCTATTCTTAAATTCTTATTATTACCCATCCAGAGGAGTGCTCTTCATCTTGACCTTTGCTTCTGGATTCTTTGACCTGGAGCTCCAGGCACACACACCTGATCTATCAATGCAGAGGTGAGTAACACAATCCCATCTCAAGAAACTGATGAGGGAAACCAAACCAAGTATAAGTTTAAAAAACAAACAGAATTTTTTATTTTATTTAGTTTTTTTTTTAAAGGAAAGAAGTTTTGCTCAAAATGTTAGATCAATCAGATGGAAATTGGTAGCACAAAAGCTTAGTCAACTCCTTAACGCTTACTCGAAAGCAGGAACTGGCCTAAAACTATCACACCCAATAACAAAATGTTGCCAAGTTTAACTGGATGAGAAACAACACAACTTCTAAACGTGTGTGAGCGAAGATTTCAGGTCCTTCAGTTTCAATTTCAATTTCAGATAGCCTATTCAAAGAAAGACAGTAATTTGACTCAGAAAGATGTCTTTGCATTCAGTTAATTACACATATAACTGGCTCTCCTCTGTGTGTGTCACGGCTATTATCTGGCATGGGTGTGTGGTCAAAATCACAACTCGAACGGGTAAAACGGGTAACGTTAACGTTACATGTTACATTTAGCATGGAAAGCCACAAATTCCTCTCCCCAAAATACATAATATACATAATAGTTATTGTTACTTCTTTTAACCCAATAACTCAACTGTGGTATTTTGTAGTAGGCTATAAAGGGTGTTTAGCAGCACCGATAAATCTGTCTCTGTCTCTCTCTTTCTCTCGTAAAGTAAATAATTACCATGCTGAAAACGATGGTTTGCAGGTTTTCCCAGACTGGCTAAGCTAGAGCTCAGCTGGTTTAGCTGGTCAGAAAGCTGGTCTCAGTCTGACCAGCCCAAAACGCCTCTCAAACGAGCCTGTGCAGGACGGGCGACTAGCTGAGGCATTTTAGGCTAGTATAATGGTTTTGCAGTAGGGTAGCAAGGACTACACGACTAGAAGAGTAGCCTATGCCAAAAAAAAAAAAAAAAAATCTACTATAAATAAAATTATAACTACCAAGTAGGCTACTGAAGTAAAAAAATAAGTATGTTTTCAAAGTACCTCGATAAATATGTCGCGCCAGTTATGAGAAGCCCTAGTAGGCTATGTGAGACAATGCTTTGCGCTCTGGCGCCCTCTGTTGAGAATTTTATTATCTGCAGACTCGTATTAGTACACTTTAAAGAGTGATTAGCGTTGAATGTGGGCAGCACTAATTAATCCTGTTAGCGATTAATTATCCTAAAGCGCCTCCCTTTGTTTCCTCTGACGTAGCGTCGCAGCTCTATCTTTTCAGTTGGTAAATAGGGAGTAGTGGTCACACTTTTACACAAGCTAATTTTTCTGTGAGTTTTATTATTATTATTATTATTATATTATTATTACAGTCTGTATACGCACAAAAGCGGTTAAACATTTCCACAGGAATAATAAATAATACATATAGGGATTATTACACACACACACACACACACACACACACACACACACACACACACACACACAACTGGTGTTGACCTTTTGTGACAATTCCCCATGATCAACATGCCCTTATGTCATGAGAATGCAGATCAAATAAAAAATGTTGAGCTGAATTCATTGTTTTCGTTAAGGACACAAACACATAACAAATCCTCACAAAAGAAATGTCTATCTATATAAAATAAGGCAATAAGCACCTCACCAAAAAGATTTCTCCAACCCTCTGTCTTTCTCTCCAGACATTATCCCTCTCCAAGGCAGCTTTTGAGTGAGTTTTTGGGTGAGGGGCCCTGAAACCTCTTGCTCAGCTCCATGGCTGGAAGAAAACACACGTTCAACCTCCTCTCCCTTTCTCATCTATTCCTCCGCCTCTGTCTCTTCACTCCTGCATGTGTCTGCGGTCCTGCCCGGGCCCCTCTGCTCGCCGGCCAGCCTTTCCTGGTGCTGTGGGGGGTTCCAGATAAAGACTGTTTGGGTCGGCCGAACCCAGCGGCATTTGGGATGGAGTGGGAAGGCCGTGTTGCAATATTTTATGAGGACACGCTAGGACTTTACCCGTATTTCACTGTGCAGGATCGTCCTGTCAACGGCGGCCTACCACAACACAGCAGCCTTGACCTTCACCTCCAGAGGGTTGAGGGCGACCTGACAGCTTCGTTACCCCAGACAGGAGCGCCTGGGCTGGGGGTGCTGCGCTGGCAGGAGTGGGCACCTCAGTGGAACAGGAACAAGGGAAACAAAGCAAAGTATCTTGTGGATTCGAGGGCACTTCTCCGGGGATTTTTTCCAGACTGGAGCGCAGAGGAAGTGGAAAAATGGTCTCAGGTGATGACAATCACAACATATAATGATATTACAAAGACTACCATTCTGAATTCTGTTGTATTAATCGATTATATGATGTCATTTCCTGTCAGGTTGACTTTGAAGCAGCAGCACAGTCCATAATGATGGAAACGCTGCGGGAGGTGAAGAGACTCCGCCCACAGAGACTATGGGGCATGGCCCCGTATCCTAACTGCTATAACTTTGACTCCACCCAGATAGCATTAGCCAATTATACTGGACGGTGCCCTGCGGCGGAAATGGCCCTTAATGATGAGCTGATGTGGCTGTGGAAGCGTAGCGGTGCCCTTTATCCAGTCCTCTCTCTGGAGAAGCTCCCAGAGGGAACCAAAGGGGCGTGGCTTTATGCAACCAATCAGATCAGAGAGGCTTTAAGAGTGGCGGCTCTTGCAGGGACTACCTCTGATCTTCCTGTGTTTCCGATGATCAAGATTGTGTACACATCCTCTAACGCCTTTCTCTCAGAGGTAATAAACAGGTTTGCCATATTTTAATAAATAGTTAATAGTGTGTGTGTCTGTGTATGTATATATATATATATATATATACACTCACCGGCCACTTTATTAGGTACCCCATGCTAGTAACGGGTTGGACCCCCTTTTGCCTTCAGAACTGCCTCAATTCTTCGTGGCATAGATTCAACAAGGTGCTGGAAGCATTCCTCAGGGAGTTTGGTCCATATTGACATGAAGGCATCACACAGTTGCCGCAGATTTGTCGGCTGCACATCCATGATGCGAATCTCCCGTTCCACCACATCCCAAAGATGCTCTATTGGGTTGAGATCTGGTGACTGTGGAGGCCATTTTAGTACAGTGAACTCATTGTCATGTTCAAGAAACCAATTTGAAATGATTAGAGCTTTGTGACATGGTGGAAGTAGCCATCAGAGGATGGGTACATGGTGGCCATAAAGGGATGGACATGGTCAGAAACAATGCTCAGGTAGGCCGTGGCATTTAAACGATGCCCAATTGGCACTAAGGGGCCTAAAGTGTGCCAGGAAAACATCCCCCACACCATTACACCACCACCACCAGCCTGCACAGTGGTAACAAGGCATGATGGTTCCATGTTCTCATTCTGTTTACGCCAAATTCTGACTCTAACATCTGAATGTCTCAACAGAAATCGAGACTCATCAGACCAGGCAACATTTTTCCAGTCTTCAACTGTTCAATTTTGGTGAGCTCTTGCAAATTGTAGCCTCTTTTTCCTATTTGTAGTGGAGATGAGTGGTACCCGGTGGAGTCTTCTGCTGTTGTAGCCCATCCGCCTCAAGGTTGTGCGTGTTGTGGCTTCACAAATGCTTTGCTGCATACCTCGGTTGTAACGAGTGGTTATTTCAGTCACTGTTGCCCTTCTATCAGCTCGAACCAGTCTGGCCATTCTCCTCTGACCTCTGGCATCAACAAGGCATTTCCGCCCACAGAACTGCCGCTCACTGGATGTTTTTTCTTTTTCGGACCATTCTCTGTAAACCCTAGAGATGGTTGTGCGTGAAAATCCCAGTAGATTAGCAGTTTCTGAAATACTCAGACCAGCCCTTCTGGCACCAACAATCATGCCACGTTCAAAGTCACTCAAATCACCTTTCTTCCCCATACTGATGCTCGGTTTGAACTGCAGGAGATTGTCTTGACCATGTCTACATGCCTAAATGCACTGAGTTGCCGCCATGTGATTGGCTGCTTAGAAATTAAGTGTTAACGAGCAGTTGGACAGGTGTACCTAATAAAGTGGCCGGTGAGTGTATATGTATATATATACAGAAAAAAGTTTTACATTTTGTGAGATAATAAAACTGAGAAATAACTTGACACTGTGATATATTTAAGTGCAATTAAAAGAACTGTGATGTATTTACATATATGTACATATATATATATATATATATATATGTACATTTGTAGGCCTACATTCTGTATAAGTTGTAACTACAAGCCAAGCCAAAATAGTCAAAATTCATAGATAACAACAAGATATATTTACGTGAAAGTAACAAGTGTAAACAAAATATAAAGTCACAAGTACAGGATATGAAGTCACAAGTGTGAGATATAAATGAGCATAAATGATATATAAAGTCAGCTGTGAGATCTCAAGTTGTAATTTTGAGATATAAAGTTGCATTTACCTCATATTCTTACTCTGCGACAGAAACAGCTTCCATAGGGAGGAGACGTAAAAATGGGTGGGAGAAATTATAACAATCAAAAGTCCCACATTATAATTAAAAGTATGTTGTACAGTATGTTACATTAGGTGAATCAGCCCTCAACATTTTTTTTGCCTCAATTTGGCCTAAAGAAGCACAATTTATGATACTATAGTTGTCTGAGTGTATTCCTGATTTGAAATGTTATTTAAACATTAAACACTTTTGGAGATTTCAGTCTTGCCCCAAGTAGATACAAGTTGTAATTGTAATTGTATGACCAAGATGGCTGTCAAGTATACTGACTATGAACTTTGTTGTTACTCTGTTTTGTACATGTATCAGACTGACCTGGTCAATACAATTGGAGAGAGTGCTGCTATGGGGGCATCTGGAGTCGTTATATGGGAAAAATCCTTAGCAGTTAAAACACAGGTAATCATTTAATCATTTGTCCATTTACACTGCCGTTCAAAAGTTTGGGGTCAGTAAGAAATTAATCCTTTTATTCAGCAAGGATGCATTAAATTGATTAAAAGTAAAGATTTTTATAATGTTACAAAAGATTTCTCTTTCACAACTTATCAAAGAATTCTTAAAGAAAATAATCATTTTTCCCACAAAAATATTAAGCAGCACAACTCTTTTCAACATCAATCACATTGAGCAACAAATCAGCATATTAGAATGATTTATGAAGGATCATGTGACACTGAAGACTGGAGTAATGATGCTGAAAATTCAGCTGTGCATCACAGAAATAAATTACATTTTCAAACAGATTGCTATTAAAAAAACAGTAACAATATTTCACAATATTACTGTAGTTACTGTATTTTTGATCAAGCAGCCTTGGTGAGCATTAGAGACTTATTTCAAAAACATTACAAACTGGTAAAAAAAAAGAAAAAAAAAAGTGTATATCCTATCTTAATTCTTTTCATTAGCCATAACAGATTGCTGTACGATTGATGATATTTATTTTATATCTGGATAAATGCCTCCTACAGAAATCCTGCTCAGAGTTTGGCTTGTACGTCCGTCAGGTTCTCGGCCCTTACGCTGTCAATGTGACCACTGCAGCACGTCTCTGTGGAGTCTTACTGTGTCAGGGCCGTGGACGCTGCGTGCGGAAGAAACCTGAGGACCCCACATACCTGCATCTTCCATCGCCCCACTTTATGCTGCTCCCAAACGGGGCAGAAGGCGTCCGCCAAACGGGGCAGAAGGCGTCCGAGCCACTGGAGAGCTTCCCACTGCTTGCGTGGACCTCTGGAAGAAGAACTTCCGCTGCCAGTGGTTCGAAGCCTTGGAGGGTGCAGCAGCAGATCAAGAATCAGGCACGGTGCTAGAAAACAGAGGGAAAATAACATCGCCAACAATAAAGACAGTGATCGAGATGAGCCAGAGTCAGAGTACAGTGCTTCCAGTGGTTCCAGTGACAGTAGTGCCAACCAAGCAGCCGGTGGACAGTGGAAGTTCTGCACTTAAAACTCCCGTAATCCTTCTCTCCTCGCTGGTTCTCTTCAGCTTCAATATGTTTGAGGTTTTGGGAGCTGGAGTGTGATGGGACAAGCCTTGACTTTGATTGCTCATTGCAAAAAATGATTTTATCATAAAAACCCAAAGGGATATCTTTGTTGAGAGAAGAGCTTCTGTGAAAGACAATCTCAGAGATGGATTTAAATCTGAATATGACTGAATGAACAGATCTGTTCTGAATCACCTGCACTTGAAAATGAACAAAATAACTGAGATACAGTTTTTTAATCTAAATACAAAAGAAATCTGAATGGTTTTTAAAACTAGCTAAGGTCAATAATGTACTGTATAAAACTAATAGTCCAAACAGACTAGCTAAGTGCCGAATAAATTTTTATACAGATAAAGTATGATATTCTTTTGTTTCTGCTTTTAATCCAAAAGACTTGAAACTAAAGTCAATACCTTATGTCTTCTTTATACCGTCTGTTTCCATCATGAATACAATTTACTTTATATCATATACTACCATTCAAAAGTTTGGTGTAAAAAAAGTGATACTTATATTCAGAAAAGATGCATTAAACTGATCAAAAGACATTTACATCGTTAAAAAAAACATTTTCTATTACAAATAAAAATGCTGTTCTCTTTACTTCTATTCATCAAAGAATCCTGAAAAATGTCAGTTTCCACAAAAATATTAACTTAACTATTTTCAACATTTATAGTAATAAGAAATATTTCTTGACCTCTAAATCAGCATATTAGAATGATTTCTGAAGGGTCATGTGACACTGAAGACTGGAGTAATGATGCTGAAAATTCAGCTTTGCCATCACAGGAATAAATTACATTTTAAAATATATTCAAATAGAAAAAAGATATATTAAATTGTAGTAATATTTCACAATTTTACTGGTTTACTGTTTGTTTATTTTTTAATCAAATAAATGCATCAGTTGCTTGGTGAGCATGAGCATAAGAGTATTCTTTCAAAAACAAAAAAAACCCTTGCTGACCCCCAACTCTTGAACGTTAGTGCAGTAGATATTAACACTTGTAGCACAAACAGTTCAGACGTGGGCAAAAAAAGTGAATTTATTTGCTCATGCTACAACGTCAAACCTGTGTAACAGGAAAGCGATATCACAATCACGAGATGTCCGGAATGCAGAGACGGGTCAGAGTGTAACTGGCCTCTATCTGCCTAAACTGAAATCTAATCAAATGTTTAGTCTCCATTTTATCTTTGACATTGAAAAAAACAGAAACCAGTCAGGTTTACACTTAATCTGAGCAGCCTGTACAGAACAACACTGTTCTCCGTCATGAAAACGTAAAGCCTTTTTAAACATTTACTGACAGATATGAATGACTACAAGGGAAATCTGGTAATTTATTAAATAAACAAATATTAACTAGAGGAGGATGATAAGAAAAACTACAATGTCCAACTCAATAATAAACACGTGCGTATCTACATGTTTACGTATCTGTGAATTCATCAGTGATAAGGGCTGACAAACACAACCTTTTTATCCACCAGTGTAACAATCTCTCTCTCTCTCTCTCTCTCTCTCTCTCTCTCTCTCTCTCTCTCTCTCTCTCTCTCTCTCTCTCTCTCTCTCTCTCTCTCTCTCTCTCTCTCTCTCTCTCTCTCTCTCTCTCTCTCTCTCTCTCTCTCTCTCTCTCTCTCTCTCTCTCTCTCTCTCTCTCTCTCTCTCTCTCTCACACACACACACACACACACACACACACACACACACACACACACACACACACACACACGATAATTTAGCCCTGAATCATAGTGCAGAGGATCCAGCTGTAACTTGGAAAACTCTGCAAAAGGAGAAAACTCGCAAAAGAACACAAATGTATGTCAAAGAGCAACAAACTATTTTAACCCTAAAAATGTAGAACAAAGAGGCAGAGAAAAATCAAGTAGATCATTCTAGCAAATTTATTTTGGTTTATATAATAATTTAAAATACACATTAATGACAGATTGTTGGACAAATCAGGGTTATAGTTAGCAAGACAGCAATAAAGAGATAGAGAGACGGCTTAAACAGGGCCAAACGGAGAAATGTAAAGATCATTTTCAAAAATAAACTTTCATCCATCCTGTTGTTTTTTTCACACCCACCTCCGATCTCTCCTCGCCTTCCTCTGATTTTTGGGGTTGTTTCTATTGGTAAACACTTGCAGACAATAAATCAATTAAGGGGACATCTGTCATGACTCTCAATATGGAAATCAAGAGCCTAAAATTCATAGACGAGCCTATACGGTGCTTGTATTAGGCATAATTCATCCAACAAATTAAAAATGTTTGCATCATTTAATTATCCTCATGTCACTCCAAACCTGTATGACTTTCTTAGAAGAAGATATTTTGAAGAACATCCTTTCCATGCAATTATTAAATGGAGACTCAAGCTTTCATGAAAGCACCATAAAAGTAGTCCATGTGATGTGTGCACAACTCTTCCCAGGTCGTACAATAGCTTTGTGTGAGAAACAGACCAAAATGTAAGTCATTATACACGTGTTATGGTATTTTGCATCTGTTTTAAAGCTTTAACTCTCCAATAACCATTCATTGTAACTGCATGGAAAAGAGCAATCAGCACATTCTTCAAAATCTCTTCTTTTGTGTTCATGGAAGAAAGAAAGTCATACAGGTTTAAAACAGCATGAGGGTAAGGAAATGATATCAGAAAATATTTTGGAACTGACCTGGGATGCATAGCATCCATCCTGCAGAAACACAGACATCCAAGTGGAACAAATTCACACAGAGCATGGCTTCCATACTGGCCAATATTGGTGTTAAACTTCTACTCTATGTCTTAAATTTGAGGCCATTACAAATAGACGCAATCTGTGAAAACACTCACCGATACGTGCGTTCACTCACTTCATAAACAGGGGCAATGGTAACACCAATCAGTTGCCCAAAAGCCACCAATGACACAGGGTCCTTCCTGTGGTCATGTGGAGGATGTTGGACGGCATGAATCACAAGGAGGAGTCAATGCTGTTTTGCCGGCGATCTTTCTAGCAGGGAGGAGCCACAACAAAAAAAGGTGCTTACAGATGTGGTCTCCGAGGGGAAGGGCAAGAACCAAGCTGTCTCTAAGGGGGCGAGCACTTGCAGAGCCTTGCTAGAAAACATTAAAATTAGCTAAATGGTTCCATTGCACAGTATGTGGCAGAATGACTGCAGAGGGCGGGGTCCTCACTCGGTTAGGGGGTGTGGTTTGTTGCCATAGTTACTTGCAGATGGTTTCCAGGGCATCAAGGGTTCGTTTGATGTCTCTGATCTGAGCAGCTAGAGTATGTATAGGTTGCATGGAGCGATCCAGCTCCTCACACCGTGCCATGAGTGTGTACATTCCCTGGAAACAAATAAACAAGCACACACAGATTAAAACTAAATAAAATAAAATTGAAAACTTCACTGAATAGATAAATCACTCTCACCTTTATACTCATGTCCACTGACTCTCCCAAACTGTCCACAGAATCTCTATATGTCTGGATATAACCCACACTTAATGCAGTCATCTGAAGAGACAAGAGATTTTCATTCATAACAGTATGTGCACTTCATAGGTTTGTATAAATGCATATGTTGGTTGTAATGAGGGTCAGCTACATAAAAAGTGACCCGAAAAAGTATTTGGACACGGAAAAAGCTTGAAAGTTTGAGGATTTCCTGTTTTTCTGCAAAAAATGTGACCTACATTGTGATCAGATTCCTATAACTACAGATAACTCGGTTCAAATGAAATATATATACATACATACATACACAACTGTTTTCAGTGTGGATGATAATAAGAATTTTTTTCTTGAGCAGCATTTAAAATTACATTTTAAAATATATAAAAATAGCAAACAGATATTTTAAATTCTATTAATTTTCACACTATTACTGTTTTTACTGTGTTTGAAAAAAATGCAGCCTTGATGAGCATAAGCATAATAAAATAAAAAATTCCAGCAAGTATTTAAGACTGGTGCTGAACCATTTCTGTGGTAGAAATCTGTGTAGCATTTCACGAATGGGCCAGGAACCAGCACTGCAATCACGTCAGTGGAAAAAGGGCAAGTGTGTAGTTGAGTGGAACTGACTTCATACAACCAATGAAAATCACCTTGAGAGCAGTTGGGTAAAAACAGGCTAAAAAATGGCTAAGTTAGTTCCGAAAAAAGAAATAGCATCTTTTGTTCACAGATTGCACTTTTTTTATATTTTGTGGCTTAATTGTCCAAGTACTTTCTTGGGTGGCTGTATTTGATACAGAGTAATACTCACATTCTGTATAGTTCCACTGAGGCTTCGCAGCATCAATTCTACACTCTGAGCCACATCCTGTGTGTGTTTATGCAGGTCTTCCAGCACTGATGGGTCAATGGGCGGAATATCAGCCGGACGACGCAAAGAGCCACGACCACGTACCACAGGCCCAGAACAGTCTGCTGCAGTGGTCATACAAAGTTTAAATATTACTGATACTGACGACAAAGGCATTGTAACAGATCAAAACTGTTTTTTGACACCCTCATATACTCACAATCAGTATCCAGACTCGGCCGCGAGCTCATTTTAATCTTCTGTTCAAGATTTTTGGCGATGAAGTGCGTAAGATCTCCATCATGGCTGACGGTTCCCTCCAATTCTAGGGCGCTGGATATGGTGGCTCTGCGTCCTTCCGGTTGGCCACCTCTAGCTCCGCCTCCACGTGCCCCGCCCCCACACGCCCCACTGATCTCATCCAGACTTTTACTGTCCTGCATGCCACGCACGACTCGATCTCGCTCTGGGACAGAGCGCACACGTACCTCCGCCATCACGTGAGCTGGGCATGGAGAATCGTCCAGGTCTGGCAGCAGAGGGGGTGTGGCCTGGTCAGGGGGAGGGGCTGGAACAAGGGGAGGGGCCTCATCAGGAGAAATGGAAGTATTTGCTTGGACTTCATCCGACGCATCGGGATTAGACCATTCTTTAGGTTCAGAGTGAGTGGGAGGGTGTTCAGTTGAGAGTGCTTCAACTGGCTGTGAATGTGCAGATTAGTTTATTTATTAACAAGGTCAAGATAAACAGCAACAGATATTTGCATCAAAAAAGTTTAATTTTGTAATTATTAATTAATTAAATGTAATTATTATTTATTATTAATTTATATAAAAATATTATTAATTATTATTATTAGATTAGTATTTATTAATTATTATTTAAATAATATATTTAATTAGTATTATTAGGTTAATATTTATTATATTGTATATTAGTATTTAATTTAATTGAGTAGCAAAGCATAGATTCATTTAACTCCTTAAATGTAGATATCATTTAATTTATAGAAATTATTTATCAATATTAAAGTAATTAAAACATTTCATAATATTATTATTATTAATATTAAGTTAGCATTTTATTACATTATATATCAGTATGTAACTGAATTAGTACCAAAGAACATTCGATTTAACCTCTTACCTGTACAGAAATAAGCGTCTCTTTCCTTTGCTTGATATCTCTCTTGTTGGCATTGTTCACCTTCTCCGCTCTCCACTCTTCCAGTTCTCTTTTAGAGCAACCGTGAGTTTGTTCGGTCTCACTGGAGAGCGTGTCCTCGTCTGTGCCATCTTCAGTTGGAATATGTCTGTACTGGGAGTGTTGAACCAGTGACTCTGTAGGCTGTGATTCTGAGTGATCTGTGTGTGGCTGGAGTGTGTGTGTGTCTCTACATGAGTCCATGTGGTGAGGTGTGTGTTTGAGAGTCTCTGATAGGGCAGGCGTCTCCATGTGAGGCTCAAAATCAGCCCCATCAATGAACTTTATCCCCTGGAGGGTGAAGCCATGAGATCCTGACCAATCAGAGGCCTTAAGAGAATCAGAGGATTCCACCCCATTGCTTGCTTCCTTCGCATCCTGACCGGTCACAGGAGAGCGGCTCATCCCTCCACCCACTGCAAAAAATAAATAAAAAGAATTTAATCATCATCAGTGATGTAAAGCTAAAGCTTTGTGATGCATGTCATATATTCTCAATAAAATGTTTACAAATTACAGTTTATCGGCTCTTTTCTATTATTTCTATCTAATTTCTATTATTACATGCCTAGTATTCTAAGTATTCTAAGGTACATTTACCATTCAAAGAGTGAAAATGATACATTTCATTAAACATTCCACATCATAAATAAATTAATCAATGTTTTCCCTCCAAAAACACAAAAGGTAGAGAAAAAAAGGCATTACAAATTATTTGTAACAGCATAAATTTTTTTTATTTTTACACAAGTACACCATGGAGAAATTAAAACAAAATAGCATATCTGATCCATTTAAGACAGTTCATTTATTATCATTGAGAAAATATTAGTTTTTAATCAATGCCAGCAAAATATTATGCCAGCAGCCATATCACCCTGTAGCCCAAGACTGGTTGCCCACTGAAGCTAAGCAGGGTTGAGCCTGATCAGTATCTGGATGGGAGACCTCCTGGGAAAACCAGGTTGCTGCTGGAAGAGGTGTTAGTGAGGCCAGCAGGGGGTGCTCACCCTGTGGTCTGTGTGGGACCTAACGCCCCAGTGTAGTGACGGGGACACTATACTGTCAAAAAGCACCGTCCTTCGGATGAGACGTTAAACCGAGGTCCTGACTTTCTGTGGTCATAAAAAGCCAAATTTGCCCCTTGGCCTCTGTCCATCATGGCCTCCTAATATTCCCCATATATACTGATTGGCTTCATCCCTCTCCACCAGTAAGCTGGTGTGTGGTGGGAGTTCTGGCGCAATACGGCTGCCGTCGCATCATCCAGGACGATGCTGCACATTGGTGGTGGTTGAGGAGATTCCCCCTTCTATGTAAAGCGCTTTGAGTGCAGAGAAAAGCGCTATATAAATCTAATGAATTATTATTATTAATCAAAATTTTGATTATATATATTCTGTTTTAATTTTAGTTAAAGTTTTGGTAATTTTGTTGCGGGTTTTTGTAATATTTATTAGTTTTTATCAGTTTTATTATTTATTATTTTAAAATTTAGCTTTTTAGTTATTTTAGTGCATCAAGTTAAACTAAATGAAAATGAGAAATGTTGCAAACTAGTTGAAATAAATACATTTTGTAATATAATAGTAAGTTTTTATATATTTTTTTATTTCAGTTAACATTTATTTTATGTAAAGTAACAAAATGTTTGTTTTTGTCTTAGTTTCAGTTAACTATAATAACCCTGACGTAAAATACGTTTATTCTTCGTTTATTAATTTTGCGAGAATAAACTCAAAACCTCATTATCGTGAATGATCTTGCAGGTTCCACGTCACGTGAACACTGAGGCATAACAGGCATTATGAATTGTCTCAGTTTCCTGCATCTGTTTTGACAGCTGTCAGTTCATTCGTTGGTCATCAATTTAATGGGACATTTACTTAGTGACATAATCACTAAAAACCTAAAAAATACAGAGTTTAGCTAGTGATAATGTGCGTGTCTCTAAAAAAAAGGAACTGAAACATATGACGCTAAAAAAATCACCAAAAACACTGATTTGCTTATATGACGGGTCTTATATGACATGGCTTAACTTACAGACGACGACATTTTCTCAATACTTTAGCATCCCTGCCAGACGAACCAGACATAGATCAGCCAAATAATAAATAGAAAGATAACAAAACTGTTTAAGGAAGCGACAATGGTCACCTGACGTTAGCTTTACGATAAGCTTTAGCTGTAGTGCTGGCCTCTGAATTCATAGTTATTCCGCGAGATATCAGCGAAAACCGGCAGCTTTACGACAATTACTGATTGAGTTTGGGTTCATTTGTCATGTTTCAACAGGATGTAATTCACTGGATGATTTATGAAGTTAAATATTTACCTGCAGCTCTTCGCCCAGGATGAAGGTTGCCAACTGAGTCCGCACCAAATATTTGTCGTATGGAAACACAACGTTGACGTTATAGTTCCGCATAACAAACAGAGATGAATCTCATGACACAGGCGTGTATTACATCGCATAGAAAAGTATTTTGTGTGTTTATATACTCATACCTTAATATAGTTATCAGAGGACTGCGTTGTAGAATTATTAAATAACAAATCTGTTAATCTATTCATTCATTTGCAGAAAAAGAGAGATGTCTAGACAGTATGTCCAGACAGACATTTAGTAGCCTACTCACATTCACCACAAGGGGCGGTAGACTCCGCCGAATCCGATTGATTCAGGTACTGGCGTAGCGTGGAGAGGGCTGTGTGTGTATTTTTACCCTGCTGTCATTTTATTGGCTTGAATTACAGGAATTGTCAACCACATCATCAAGACTTAGGCCAGCTTTGACCCTGTCACAAAACCCTGACCAAGACCAAAACCTCTAAGATCCTGTTATTATCCAAAAAAATAAAACCTACCCTTGTAATTAAGCCCTCTGAAGTAGAGCCAAAGTAATGCCGAGTCCTAGTCTTGACCCTCACATACTCTCTCTCCCTCTTTAGGGGACTGTAGTAGAGTCAACATGAAACAACATTCTCATTTTACATCTGAAGTTTGATAGGCTATAGAGCGGAACAGACAGTATATTATTCTTCAACAACAACAACAACAACAAAGTGTAGTGTGGGATATAATTATTATCCAGTGGAAATGTGTTAGATTGCGAAAGTGGCAGTTTCATAGCAGAATAGAGCAATTATTAAGAACTTTCTATAAAATAAAATAAAACATCGATAGGCCTAACACTTCCTAAACACACACAACTTCCTTAAAAACACTACATTCTTCCTCAAACACTACCAGTACCCACTTATGAGGAAGCTTTTTGACCAGGATGTGGAGTCGGAAGGACAAGTTCACCTTTGGTACGTACTACTTAATGTATAAATCCATGTTAAATATGTCGTTGTTTTGCCGTACTCTACATTAATGTTAACTTTAACATTAAATTAGCCTACAACATTAACTATTGGCAAGATTGTAGACAGACAAAAACTATTTGGCTATTGGTTAATATTTACCAATAGCCAGTGCCGCCTAGATGACATCAGCTGAAAAGGAATTTGTTTCAGAGGTGGAGGAAGTGATTCATGGACATTTTTTAAAAAAAAATGTTTACTTTGGTATAATGTATGCTGAGGAATTGTGCTAGCCTAAATAAGACCAACGTGTATGAAGACAGTAGCCTACATTCATTTAGCCTATTTATTGTCAATATTCAACAACATCAAAGCAATTATCTTTAACAGAAATGTTTTTTTTTTAAATCTGACTTTCCTTGTGTTTCTCTTTTAATCTTACCCCCTCGCCAATCTCATTCACTGTCATAGGCTCTCCAAGTCTATTTGGTATTCAGTTCTGTGAGTGTTTTAAGGGGCAGCCGTATCCAAGGCAACCCGCCTAGTCAATTTCCCAGTGTCCTGTCCTTTATATAAGAAGGATGCAATATGCACTGATGTGCTCATGGAATTCAAATGCTTATCACATCGCAAGCAGAGCCCAGAGAAAATTGTTTGTGAATGTGAGAGTGTTTCTGTTAATAGTGTTTGAACCAAAAGCACAACAAAAAACACGTTTTGACTCTGTGATGATATATCAATGATAATTTTCTGCTTACAGCAGGACTGTTGCTCGGTTTCAAATGGTCTGGAGAAAATTATAAGTTCAGAGATGCGTCAGTTGTTGAATAGTACTAATGTAGTCATGTTTTTTCTGGGATTGCATAAAGCAAGTATAGGGTGCTGCCGGAAAGACTAATTCGCCACTGTTTCCCTTAAGGTTTTCAAATGGGTTTTTATAATGGGGTTTTTCTAATTTATTTATAATAAATAACTTATGTGCCTCTGTGGTAAATATAACTTGACAATACTTGGACATTTTGTCTCATCGAAAACACAAATTTTGAAGCTACTGTTTATTTAAAAAAAACAAAAACATTTCTAATAGATATTCTAATAAGTAAATAGATAATAAATTTTGGGGTGTGAGTGTGTGCAGTTTATATTGTAGAACCAAACGTCCAAGTATTATCAAGTTATTTTTTTAATAAATAAATTGAAAAACCCCATTATAAAAACCCATAGGAAAATCTTGAGGGAACCACTGGCAAATGAGTCTTCCAGGATTTGATGTCATCCCTGCAGCACTCTATTCTAAATATGCTGATGTTATTATTATTACAAAGCTGTATACACAAGTAGCAAGTAGTGCAATGTTGAATTCTGTTCTTTTTCTCTCAATTTCATGAGTCTTCCAAAACACTTTATTCAAGGTTCAAAGTCCATTAATGAAAACCAGATTTACAGTAAAAGGCAAAACAAAGAAAATTATAACTCACACAATTCACAAGGTTCAAATCACTGATGGCAGGATTTACCTCCTTATATGTAAAACATTAAACATCTATTCTACATGTTCTGTTTATGCTATGGCTGATGACATTTTTTGTTTTATTTGTTTTGAGTCTCTTGGCGAACCAAGCTGCTCCAACATATACACAGATCACTGGTTCTGTCTGTCATTTGGTGTTGGCCTGACCACATTTTAATTTGCTCTTCTCCTCTCTCTGTCTCTACTGTACTCTAAAGCCTTTAAATCCTTTTTTCCTTAATTTATTTTTCATTTTTCCATCCTTCTGAATGGATGCAGTTCAGGGCCGGTGCCAAACCTCTTGGCAATCAATGCATGTGTCCATGTGCAGGAGAAAGAAGCTGGCATTTCAGTCCAATAAAATAAAACACACCCTTTGTGCCTCCATCGTTCCCCAGAGAAATATGCTGTTTATCGTCTTATGGGATCTGTTGCATTCTGGGGGTTTTTTTGTTGCGAGTTTGCTTTTGCTGATTAAGTTAAATTAATCTCTTGAAACCTTAATGAGTGACACCAGAGACAGAATTACAGCATAGTCAAATATCAAAAAGGAAAAGAACACCTTTTACACTTAAAACGCAAGACAATGTTAACGCAAAGCACAAAAACACAAGAAAAATAAATACCATGAAAGATAAATAAGACAATACATTTCAGTACAGATGAAAAAAGTGCCATCAACACTGAAGTCTTTTTAAAACAAAGAACTTTTTTAAGATTCTCCCAAACTTTGGAAGATTTGTCTTTTATTCAACAGAAGATCATTTGGAGACACTCCCTTGCTTTAGAAGATTTTTCAAATATGCTCAATGCAGTCCTCATTTAATCAATTAGTTTTTTATATTAAAGTAAACACTTTTCTTGACCAAACCCGTTCCAGATCATTCTTAAATTGCTTAGCGACAGTCCTTCACATGATTCAAATATTAACTATGTTCCAAAACTTAGTGAGCTGTTTCGCTACATGGGCACAATCTCAAACAGTTCGTGATACATTTTTTGATGACTAGAAAGTTGAAAAGAACAGCATTTATTTGAAATACAAATCTTTTGTAACAATGTCTTAACTGTCACTTTTGATCAATTTAATAAATAAATAAAAGTATAAAAAAAATCGTACTAATCCCAAACAATACTGATATTTTTCTTTTTCTTCTTAATTTATCAAAATCTTTCTTTCCTTTCACGGAGCTTGATGCTGGGCGCATGCAAGGCAGCTCATTAGGTTTTGGAATGGAGCAAAATCTTAATATGACGGTATATTGCGTGTTTTGTTGTATTTATTTGTTTCTTAAACACCTGCCTATGCGCTCCTCGGCAGCCTCTGTGCTGAACTCTGCATTCTGCTCCGGTGCTTCCGCCCCCTCCCTTTCTCCTTCTCCCCCCCTCCTCTGTGCCGGTCTACTCTCTTTCTGTCTGGTTTGTTCTGCTTGTGATCCCCTGATTCCTTGTTGTTGTGACGTTGGCTGAGTTGTTTGCAGTGTCGCTCCAGTTTGCTGTGGTTGATCAGTGCCATCACATCCTGGTACCATGGCTGGGCGGTGCCAAGGAAGGGCTGCAGGACGGGGCTCCACACAATTAAACGGATAGTAACGGCTGTCCAGCGGAACTGATGCTCTTCTAGCTGACAGTGATAAACGCCATCGTGATTGAGTTCAGTCCGGGGAATGAGGATGCCCCTGTCGAAGACAACCAGCTGCTTTCCAGATGTGACCTGAAAGACAGACAGATGGTTCAATTTAGAGATTCCTCAATATTGATAACGTTTTTAAAGTGTGCATGCATATTTTAAGGATGGGTGTACCTTATGTTGCTCCAAGCTGTTCTCGGCTATGTCTTTATACCAGGTGACGGTGGCATGGTGAGATTTGGGTAGACACTCGAGGTAGGTGCTGTTACCCACAGCAACAACTAGTGTCTTCTCCTCTGCCTCCACCTGAAGACCAGCTGAATAACAACGAATGAAATAATTCAAACTAAATTAAAGAATAATTTAAATGAAATAAATAGGGCTTTCAATCAAACTGTAATTAATAATAATAATATTATTATTTATAATTATTATTATATACAATTACATTTAAATTAATTTTAATAATAATAATACTTTATCATAATAATACTTAATTATTATTATAATAATTATACTTTATTATTTTATGTGGTTATTTAATTTAAATAAATAATTACAAATTGAATTAATTGTTGGTCTGTCTATGCGCACTTTACGTTAATTGTGTTTTTCTAAAGGCTTAAATGGTGAGAGATCATAAAAACACATAAAAATAAGCATTAAAATGACAGTGTTGTGTTTAACAACACTAAATGTCTGGGTGTCCGTGTCTCTTACCTCCATGTCTGACACACTGGTTCAGCGGGTTGCCGTCATCATTGACCTGACAAATATTTCTTCTGTAGACAGGGAGGAATGTTTCAGATCAGATTTATTTGAGATGTCCCAAATACCAACGTGGTTTCAATGTACGAGAAACTGCTGATGTAATGGATTCTATCAAACAAGCTGCCCATACAATAGGCTTTTTAAATTTCTTAGTCAGTTGTAATCCAGCTAAAATATGCCTGAGTGTGAGATGTATGTCACCTGTGTGCTGTTGGCATGTATGGGCTGCAAGAGTGCCCGTCCCAAGTGCAGTATGGGTCTCTAGCGAGACAGCATTCAGCACACGCCTGGCCGTACAGATCACAGTGGAACAGACCCAACTGAACCACACCCTCTGCTGATCCAGCAAACAGCCACTGCTGGAGACAAAGCACACACACAACACGCACAATGATATGGGCTGTGATCCTGTTTACTGCTTTCTTCAGTAAGCAGGAAAACTGGGCCAGAAACCCAAACATTTAAACCACATTCCCATATACAGCTCCAGAATTACAGCGCAGAATTTCAGAATTTCCATCCTAGATCTTTCATGGGGAAAAAATGTGTGAAAACTCTCAGTTTCATTTTAAGTATCTTCCACCCTCTCAAGTTGCCATGGTGACAGGATAGGAATATTTATAATAGTGTGTATATTCATGTACGTTTGCATTTGTGTTTATGTGTGCTTTCATTGATAAACATTGTACCTTTTTCTTGGACATCGTCATGGCAGTGATTGGTGACTTGTTCTGTTGAATGACAGGAGATGAGCAGTTCATTTTTAAAGTTTAAAAGGCCATCCTAATGAATCTGGAATGCTAAAGCAGCAGATTACCTTAAAAACCTGCAGCTGTTCCAGAGTGACCTCCTGATTCTGTCCATTAGCTTTAGGAAGGTGAATCGCTTTCAGAACCAGGCCAGAATCTGAATACACACATACACATAAAACTTTCACTGAGGTGTTCTCTGGTAAAGTATATCCAATTGAGTCTTTCATTAATTGTTGTTATGTAATTTATAGGTTGGAATGTGAATGTGGACATTTTAAATAGATCAAACAAAAAGGAAGTTGAGATTGAGAGTGGCCGAACATAAATATGCTATTCGCACACAAAATGTGTGTGTGTCCTGAGGAAGGCTGTGTTAAGTGTTGATCAACCATTTTTTTTACTGTTTTAATGACTGAATTTATTAAAGGCCTTTTATGCTTAACCACATGTGTGCCTTGGAATATTTTGTTGTTGCACACACACAATACACACAATATTTACAAACTATATGGACATCTCACGTAATATACATTCTAAATTCAGTAAACCTGCAGCTTATTTTAATATTGACCACAAACACACACCTGTGCCGATGAACAACACGTCATATTGTCCATCTACCGCTTCCACTCTGTCTACAAGGAGGCGGGTCAGTTTATAAGACACGCCCACTCTGATCAGCAAAGGATGACCCCCAAGAGGATGCACCGGCTCCTGCATCAAAGGATGCGTGCGGCTAAAGAAGATAACGTCGTCAGGATATTCCCTCGTTGATTTAAAGCCTCCGTATGTGCTGCTGGGACACTGAATATTGACAGGAAGTTCACCAATACTGTTATTTGCATGATTTCAGAGCCCTCAATATTACAGGTCAATCAAAATATTATAAAACTATTATACAATTAATTTTTTTTTAAACTGTGTGGTCTCTTTTTGTAAAAATACAATTAATAATTTGAATGTAGCATTTTGGCAGATTATTGAAGGACATGATTATGTATGATTGTTAAAGGGATAGTTCACTCAAAAATTAAAATTGTTAAATTAAAAACTGTTAATTTACTCACCCTCAGGCCATCCAAGATGTAGGTGTATTTTGTCTTCAGTAGAACAGTAAAGATGATTTTTAGCTGAAACCGTGGTCCTTGGTGATTCATATAATACACTCACCGGCCACTTTATTAGGTACCCCATGCTAGTAACGGGTTGGACCCCCTTTTGCCTTCAGAACTGCCTCAATTCTTCGTGGCATAGATTCAACAAGGTGCTGGAAGCATTCCTCAGGGAGTTTGGTCCATATTGACATGATGGCATCACACAGTTGCCGCAGATTTGTCGGCTGCACATCCATGATGCGAATCTCCCGTTCCACCACATCCCAAAGATGCTCTATTGGGTTGAGATCTGGTGACTGTGGAGGCCATTTTAGTACAGTGAACTCATTGTCATGTTCAAGAAACCAATTTGAAATGATTAGAGCTTTGTGACATGGTGGAAGTAGCCATCAGAGGATGGGTACATGGTGGCCATAAAGGGATGGACATGGTCAGAAACAATGCTCAGGTAGGCCGTGGCATTTAAACGATGCCCAATTGGCACTAAGGGGCCTAAAGTGTGCCAGGAAAACATCCCCCACACCATTACACCACCACCACCAGCCTGCACAGTGGTAACAAGGCATGATGGTTCCATGTTCTCATTCTGTTTACGCCAAATTCTGACTCTAACATCTGAATGTCTCAACAGAAATCGAGACTCATCAGACCAGGCAACATTTTTCCAGTCTTCAACTGTTCAATTTTGGTGAGCTCTTGCAAATTGTAGCCTCTTTTTCCTATTTGTAGTGGAGATGAGTGGTACCCGGTGGAGTCTTCTGCTGTTGTAGCCCATCCGCCTCAAGGTTGTGCGTGTTGTGGCTTCACAAATGCTTTGCTGCATACCTCGGTTGTAACGAGTGGTTATTTCAGTCACTGTTGCCCTTCTATCAGCTCGAACCAGTCTGGCCATTCTCCTCTGACCTCTGGCATCAACAAGGCATTTCCGCCCACAGAACTGCCGCTCACTGGATGTTTTTTCTTTTTCGGACCATTCTCTGTAAACCCTAGAGATGGTTGTGCGTGAAAATCCCAGTAGATTAGCAGTTTCTGAAATACTCAGACCAGCCCTTCTGGCACCAACAATCATGCCACGTTCAAAGTCACTCAAATCAACTTTCTTCCCCATACTGATGCTCGGTTTGAACTGCAGGAGATTGTCTTGACCATGTCTACATGCCTAAATGCACTGAGTTGCCGCCATGTGATTGGCTGCTTGCAAATTAAGTGTTAACGAGCAGTTGGACAGGTGTACCTAATAAAGTGGCCGGTGAGTGTATAAGTCAATGGCTACCGTCACTTGAGAGTCAAAAAACATATACAGGCAAAACAACACTATACGACAGGAAGCCTAGCTCCAGACTGCCATGAACACACTCAGGACCGTTTGCCGAGACTTTGGATTACAGGTAATAATGCTGTAAATAATGTTTCTTGCACAGACTGATCGTTTTGCTTCACAAGAAGCCACAGGCATATATATTCATTTAGTTTTGCCCATATGTTTTTTTGACTCTCAAAGTGACGGCAGCTATCGACTTGCATTATATGAATCCGCAAGGACCATGGTTTCAGCTGAAAAAGTTTCTTTACTGTTCTACTAAAGAAAAAAGGTCACCTACATCTTCGATGGCCTGAAGGTGAGTAAATGAACAGCAAATTGAAAATTTTGGGTAGACTATATATATATATATATATATATATACACATAATTTATCAGTATGGGTTAATAATGTATATTAAATAGTACATGCAGAGTAGCCTAATTTTTACATTTAGACTACCTTTGCCATCATCTAATGCTCACTTAAAGTCGCAATGTAGCGACAAATCTTTTCTTCTGTATTGTGACGTATATGTGAGAGAAACGATTATTGAAAAAAAAAAGTGAAAAAAAAGAAAATGTAGGGCGGGACTTGGTTCTATCCATTGGTTGTTGATTGGAGGCAACTTTGAATGTGACCTTGCAGTCGATTGTAAGAAAGGGGCGGAGTTTAAGTAGACTATACAACTGGAGAAATCCAGCATACGTCACCTGTCATTTCACCAGAGGATCAAGTTTTTTTAAATTATATTTTAAAGCTGCCGTCGGCAACATTTTTTTTTTATCATATTCAGTGAAATCGACACTATAATCCGACAGAACAACATAAATAAAGTGGTTTTAGAAAAAAACCCGAGCTTCTAACTCCACCTGGAGCGTGTTATTTGTTTTGCAAAAATCCACAACTCCCGGATCATCGGGTCCAATCAGCGCAGGGGGGTGTGAGATCTGACTGTCAATCACAGATCGGGCACACGCCACCCCTCACGCACGTTACAATCACATGCACACGCCTGAAGTTCGCGGAAGTTCGCGCAGTAACGAAGAGTAATGGCGGAAAATCAAGTAAGCTCATTTAGAGTAAATGACGTTAGCAATTGTAATCTATTGGTAGATTAGCCAGGACAGCTCCAAATAATGGATGGTGTTGATGGATGCTGATGAGACGGGCGCGTTCACTGAAAATCTGGTGCACAGGCACTGACGAGCATAAACTCGGTCACGGTGGGAGGGTATTCGTTGATAGTGGGGGAGGGGCATGAGAGTTGTAAACATTCAACATTTTGCCTTAAGTCCACTCAATCTGCCAGACTTGCTGACTTCAGCTTTAATTACAAGGTCAAAATAATTAAACATATGCATGGATGAAACATTCACAAAAAGATTTATAACATACAATTAGAAAATCGTGTGAAATCTAATTTCATGCTGACTTTAAAACTCTGCCATTCAGTTATCTCTGCACCTATCTCTCACTTCATCAATGCATCTCTTACCTCTGCTTCATTCCCTCTGCCACTCAAAACTGCTGCTGTTACCTTGTTCTCAAGAAACCCAACCTTGATCCCTCAGTTTTATCTAATTATCGTCCTATTTCAAATCTACCCTTCATAGCAAAATTACTTGAAAGTACTGTTGCCTCCCAGCATCAGTCTTTTCTAGTCGAAAATAATTTCTTTGATCCTTTTCAATCTGGTTTTCGCTCTCTTCATAGTACTGAAACTGCACTAGTCAAGCTACTGAATGATCTGCTGCTTTCTGCTGACTCTGGTTCTCTGTCTATACTCCTGCTGCTCGACCTCAGCTCTGCCTTCGATACGGTCTCCCATGAACTACTCATATCTCGCCTTTCTGACGTGGGTATTTCTGGTGCTGCTCTTTCTTGGTTTTCTTCCTATCTCTCTGACAGACAATTCTAAATTTCAGTTCAAGATTTTCACTCACCTACTGTCCCCCTGAAGCAAGGTGTCCCCCAGGGATCCGTTCTCGGGCCATTATTAATCATAATCTACATAATACCTCTTGGTCAGATCTTCCACCGTCATGGTTTTAATTATCATTCTTACGCTGATGACATCCAATTATACACTATCTGTACACCTGCTCTATCTGTCACAACCGACAAAATCTCTGAAATAAAAGATTGGCTTCATGGACAAAACTGAGATTATTTTTACTGGACCTCCGTCACTCACTAGCAAAATTTCTACCAACTTCACCTGTGAGATTGCTGGCTCTCACATCAAACCATCTAGTACTGTTAAAAATCTTGGTATAATCTTTGACTCTTCACTCTCTTTCCAGGCTCATATTAATTCTATCACTAAATCAGCATTCTTTCATCTACGTCGCATCGCCCAGCTCCGTCCCTTCATCAGTATCAATGACGCTGAGACTGTCATCCATGCATTTGTCACATCACGTCTTGATTACTGTAACAGATTACGTAGCAGATTACTTGATCTGCTAGCTCCATTTCCAAATTGCAATACATTCAAAACTCTGCTGCTAGAATACTTACTCGCACCAAACGTTCTGCCCATATCACCCCAATTTTGTACGATCTTCACTGGCTTCCAGTGGCTTACCGTATTAAATTCAAAATCCTCCTGCTCACTTTTAAATCTCTGCACAGCTTGGCTCCCCCCTAACTCTGTAACCTGCTCCCCCCCTTCACCCCGACTCGCTCTCTACGATCCTCGGACTCTAGCCTTCTCGTTGTCCCTCGGCAACGCATAGCTTCAATGGGGGGCAGATCATTCAGTGTCATTGCACCCAAACTATGGAACTCTCTCCCCCGATCACTCTGTTGTGTTAATACCATTTCTGAATTTAAAACTATGCTCAAAACTCACTTATTTTCTGAATGTCACCATTCTTAAGTTGTACTACATTTCGTTGTGTCTGATTGTATGCTGTCCCATCTACATAATTATCATTTACTGTACTTTTACTCTCATTTACCTACTGTTGTTTTGTTTGTTATCATTATCCATTGCCATTATTGTTGCTTGTTCATTGTAAAGCGTCCTTGAGCCCTGGAAAGGCGCTATATAAATAAAACGTATTATTATTATTTAAAGTTAATCTTTTAAAATACTAATAATTTAATGACACTGTTAAATCTTTAGCAAATCTCAAAATTAATAAAAAAAATTCACACTGCACAACATTACACTGTTGTGATGCCTAAATTAATTCCTAGAATTTAAAATTATTGATTTTATTTTTTAGTTTATTTAGACAAAATAGTACAGATTTTGAATATCGGCCATAACATAAAAATAATTATTGGCTTATCGTTTGAGAAGACTCACTGTGCCAGGCCTGGGATAGGGAACTCGGCCTGCATACTCTGTCCACTTGTACTGTTGTCCCTCCCTGTGAAGGAAGTTTCCTTTAAAAGCTCTAATAATGTCCTGCATGCGGTACACACACACAGCGGATCCATTCAAGACATTGCTGTAGAGAGAGGAAACCAACACAAACAAATAAATAGATACATGAATTATTAATTGATTGAGAGTTATAAGTAGACAGCATCCACTAGAAACATTTGGGAATCAATCACAATGTATCAAAGCAACAGCATTCATCTTAATCAATTCTCCTACGAGTTTTTGACCTATACATCCAATTAAAACCCAGCTCTTGTGGCACAAATGAAAGTGGCAGTGGCATCTGGTCTGAAGTGAATTGAATTTGGATCTGCCGTGGAAGCAGGAGTCTTTACGAGTCTCTGAGAGATTTAACACACTCATTGGAACAGCTCAACAGAGAGCAATAACACTGTCACTCTTTCCAAACGGCCTTTTCCTAATCCATACTTCATGTGCACTCCACCCTAAGCAACCCTCTCCAAAACCTTGGGCAGACACACAGACACACATTTTCACAAAGAAAGATGAATGCATATGCTATTTGAGATGGCTGATGTAAAATTGGTTCAACTTCTAAAGTGTTTTAAACTTCATGGGTGCATCATTAATGTCATCACAGACCTGCTGGAAAGTATGACTCAGTAATACTGCAATTTTATCCACACCCTTAACCACATACACACACACAGTTTTCAAGATTTTTACACTACTCTTTTCTGTACAATTAAAGTGAAGGCTGACCAGGGACCGTCAAGCTCCAAAAAACGACAGGACAGCACCATAAAAGTAAAATTAAAAAAGTAAAACTTCTGAAGCCATACAATGGCTATGTGTGCAGAAACGTTTTCAGGCCTTCCCACTCCTTAAGGTCTCTCCAGTGCTGGAAAGCTTCTCCGATATTTTGCAGGTGCTACCTCTTGCCTGAACGTAACCCTTCTTATATTCCCCTGGCCCTTTCCTCTTTTGTTTTTTCACTGCCATCTTGCTCTTTCAATAGTTGTTTTGCTAATGTCTGTCTTGTGCACTGAGCTCTCTCTCCTCCCCCATCATGAGTGTATAAGACCCTTACTGCTGATTGGCAGTAAGTGTTGGAAGATTGGAAGTGTGTTTTGATGTTCGGTCTGATCCACTTTTCAAAAAGAGTTTTTCAGAAATTGCTTACTGCACCTTTAATATGTTTGTGTAGACCCAGATAGATGAATAGATAAAGAACAGCATTTATTTGTAACAGCAATTCAACATTTTCAACATTATAAATGACTTTACTGTCACTTTTGATCATTTTTTTTTTTTATCTTTCAAATGGCTTCAGAAGATTTAAAATATAGCACATAAGTCATATTATATGGACATTATATGGACATGGATTTTATGATGATTTTTGTACATTTCTGGAGCTTGAAAGCCCCTAGTCAGAACATTTTATGATAAAGAGCAGAACCAACATCCTAAAAAACATCTCTTCTTGTGTTTTATGAAATAAAGAAAGTCAAACAAGTTTGGAATGTTGTGAGGGTGAGAAAAAGTTGACAGAAATTTCCTATTTTAAAGTCAGCTCTTGGTCTTGGTTTAAAATGTGATACCAGGTCAGTGTGTTACTACTCACCTGGTAGTGGTGAAGAGCCCATAGATGAGGGGGTTTGTTTTGTCCTTTCCACGTTGAATGAAAATATCCTCTATGGAAAAACAGAAAACAGGGTTAGAATATTAAGCATGCTTTGTGCGGGCTTCAGTCAATGCTAATGAGAGAGTGTGTGTGGTCTCTGGTTTCCTCTCAAGGCTGTATAAACTAATGAAAAGAATATTTACCTGGTCACACTCTCTTACTCATACAAATAAACGTGTGTAACGCAGCATATTTGCGGTTTTACTTTTGTTTAAAAACACACACATCTATATCTTCACAATGAACTTTTGCTGTTGAGGGTACGCTAGTTCATTTCTGCATTCTCACATTCCAGTCATGTCAGATATGATCAAACCCCTTATCAAATCAAACACACACACATTAAGATAGTGGTTCTCAACTGGTTTTTCTTCAGGACCCAGATTTGACAGTGGATATTGCTGTCCCAAAACATAGACAAAATACAGTAGTTGTTAAACTATCAAAGAGAACAAAAAAAGTAACATGCAAATGACTATGAAGTTAACAGACTCAACAATATCCAAAATGATTAACATGAAACAATCTGCCATTTGGGGTCAGTAAGATTTTTTTTAGATTATAAGAAATTTATATTTTTATTCAGCAAGGACACATAAATTGATCACAAGTGACAGTAAAGAACGTTATAATGTTACAAAAGATTTCTATTTCAAATAAATGCTGTTTTCAACTTTTTGCAGTTTCTACAAAAATATTAAGCAGCAAAACTGTTTTCAACATTGATAATAATAAGAAATGTTTCTTGAGCAGCAAATCAGCATATTAGAATGAATACTGAAGGAACATGTGACACTGAAGACTGGAGTAACATTTTTTTAAAAAGGTAACATTTTAAAATATATCAAAATAGAAAACAGTTATTTTAAATTGTAATAATATTCCACAATATTACTGTTTTGGTGAGCATAAGAGACTTCTTTCAAAAACATTAAAATATCTTAGCGAAACCAATAAAAATACTGTATAGTTTGATCAAACACAGCCCTTGACATCAACAAAAAATAAGGGGCACGACCCACCAGTTGGAAACCACAGTATTAAACATTCATGCTATAGCGGACATGTTACTACAAATTTACTGACTCTCGTAAACTGTTTAAAACCGAGAACATAAACTAGATCTGCACTATAAAATGGTTGAAACATTAATTACACACTGCTCTGCGGTAACACACAGCCGCTCGTTTTCCCTCATATTTTACACTCAAACCAAAAGAATCCCTTTAATTAAGCATTCACACTCCATCTTTCCCTCTCAATCCCATTACTATCCCTCATTTCTGTCCCACCCCTCCTCCATCTCTTTCTCCTCCCCTCTTTTCCAGATTGTTTTCACCACCCCCTATTATCTGGCTCTTCTTCTCTTTCACTTTTGCGAGGATGCTATAGTTGTGTCAATTTCCTCCAACAAAAGCTTATGTTCCCCTTGAGGACAGATAGTTTTGTCTGTCCTGCACTTGTTGACACTTCTCTATCCTGCCCCTATCCATTCTTATCCATCCTAACCTCTGATTCTCCTGCTCTCTGCTGTCCTCCCTCATCCCCATCTAGAGTTAGCCAGTAGACTATGTGAAAACAGGATGGGGGTGCCACCGTAGACGTGAAAATGCACACACACAGATACTGACGGTCTTCAAAACATTCAGCAGACCACCAAGACAAATGGCATATTCACTGGCGCACTCATTTTGAGATATATTCATCATTATGCGGTTCAAAAATGCTAAACATTTAGGGTGGATTTGAAGAAATTGGGCCACTGTGTGACAAAACTTCTAGAGATCCTATACAATGTGCATAACAATAAGGAATAATTTCCCTTTTTAGGTGTTCTATTAATTTGTGTTAAAACATCTAACATTAAACACTTTAGCGTCAAGTCAACATATATGTAAATATCAGTTGTCCTCCTCACTATGTCAATATCAGCATATTAGAATGATTTCTGAAGGATCATGTGACACTGAAGACTGGTGTACTGATGCTGAAAATTCAGCTTTGCCATTACAGGATTAAAATTACATTTAAAGAAGTATTAAAATAGAAAACCAGTATTTTAAATTGTGGTAATATTACAGTATTTACTGTATTTTGGTCAAATAAATTCAGCTTTGGTCGGTCATCTTTCAAAGACATTTTAAAAATCTTACCGAAAACTCACACACAAACACAAGACTAATCCATCTGAATGGCAGATAATAAACACACCCATTCATCAATCAACCACACATTATTTAAACTTCCGAACAGATCATACATAACAATTCAACAGCTTTAAAATCAGAGCCACAACAACTAGCAGCATCACCTTCACACACACAAACTTATTTAAACTTATTTACACCAGACTGAAGCTTCATCTGTTCCATATTTCATAAAAACATAAAATTCTATACAATTCTTCTAACTCTACTGTTCCAGCAACCTGGTAGTTCTTAACTCGCATCTGATTGTCAGTTTTTGCATGTTTCTTCTCATAAGCTGCAGTATAAACTAACTATTCTTGATGAACATTTACTGTCTGCAGCAGTATGGTCTGGCTCATCATAGCCATGGCATCATGAGGGTCCCTGATGCAGGGAGAGATTATGGGAGATGTAGTTGTTTAGGGGCCGTGGAGCACAATGTAAACTTGACATTGAAGAGAATTCTATAGATTACCACCATAGGGCAAAAGTACAGCTAAGATGAGATGCATATTAGCATTACAGCAGGTTTATAATATAAAATCATTAACTCTTTACAGTCAAAGTAAACATGAAAGTGTTCACCAATCAGAACAAAGCTGTTTTACACATTCTAAATACTTTGGTAGGCCAAGAAATAAACACATTTCACAACTCTCCAACACTTAAACAAGTTATGTAAACCTAGCTCTTTAAAGATTACCATGGCGCTGGACAATGAATAGTTCTGTTCAGAGCCGCTTGCTGATTTGATAAAGCTGCAGTCAGATACGGAAGCCATTCTTGATTTCTGATTATTGCAGAGCGTGTTTTATATCATCTTTGTGAAAAATTGTTTAGGGGGTGTGCTATCGTCAATGTAGTCATCTAATAACTGAGATTAACATTTGAATATGTAATTTGTGTTTTAATGTGTATATCTTATAGATATAATATGAGCATGAGATTATAGTAAAACTTTAGTCGGACTGAGGATTCAAGAATTGTTTATTCTATGCGAGGACTTTGTTTACACAGACTGATTGATAAGAAACCGGTTTCTGACTGACTCTGTGTGTGGTTTGTGTGTGTGTGTGTGTGTGTGTGAGTGTACTGATAAACTTTTTACATAAATCAGGGACGTTTGGGCATATATGACACACACACATTATCAACAGTATAAATAATATTCTAAAAAATGTACAAGGTTATCTCAAAGCCTTATTTAATTTGAGAGATTTGCTTAAACTTTGGTAAGGTAATCATGTGGGAGTGAAATGTTTTTTTTTGTGTGGCATTTCATGTGGCATGTGTATTACTCACGGAGTTTGTCAAAGTGTGTGTGTATGCCATCAGGTCCTGGTACGGAGCAAACAATTCGAGCTTTCTGAAAGGTGCTCCATTTATGAACCAAACTACGCTGACCACCAATATCATTCTAGAAAGAGAGAAAAAAGAGAGATAAACACACTGATATAGTACCATAATATCCCTTTCTTGCTAGTCTTCTTTAACAAAACAAGTACCATGTTATAACTGATTATTTGGAAATGGTACCATGGATTTTTGGACATGTAACATGGTAATACAATGTTTTTTTGGACATGTACCCTGGTAATATCATGGTTTTTCTGACATGTACCTGGGACATGTATTCTACTAATTCCATGTTTTTTATATATGTACCCTGGTTATACTATGTTTTTGTATATGTACCATGCTAATACTTTATAATGTTCTTTTATAAATTCCCTTGTGCATGAATATGGTAATCACTCCTTTCAATGACATATATGACAGTGTTATGGCATTACCATCTGATATCATCACTTTACCACTGGTACCACTAAAGTACTTTTTGTATGGTTATTACTAATAATTTTGCAAAGTTCAATTGACAGAAATCTATGAAAACTGCTTTCCGCCACACATTTTTAAAAAAAAGAAGGTAATTAGGACTTTTTTCCTCATTTTTTTTTACTTTTTCCTCAGAATTGCGAGTTTACATCTCACAAGTCTGACTTTGTTTCTTGCAATTCCGAGTTTATAACTCACAATTCTGACTTCTTTTTTCAGAATTTTGAGATATACACCGATGAGCCAAAGCATGCAAGGTGGAGCTGCCGTAAATCAAACTGGTGGGCCCACCAGCACATCATACAGTGATACAGATGCTCAATTGGATTGAGATCTGGGGAATTTGGAGGCCAGGGCAACACCTTGAACTCATCATCATGTTCCTCAAACCATTCCTGAACAATGTGTGCAGTGTGGCAGGGTGCATTATCCTGCTGAAAGAGGCCACTTTCACCAGGGAACACCATCTGGTCTGCAACAATGTTTAGGTTGGTAGCACGTGTCAAATTTACATCCACATGAATGGCCGGACCCAGGGCGAACTACCCAGCAGAACATTGCCCAGAGCATCACACTCCCATCACATTCCCTTTCCCAGGTAAACTGCGTATACGACCGTCCACTTGATGTAAAAGAAAGCAGGACTCATCATACCAGCTTCTCCCACTGCTCCAGGGTCCAGTTCTGACGCTCGAGTGCCCAGTGTAGGTGCTTTTCACTGTGGTCAGACAGGGGTCATCATAAGCACTCTGATTGGTCTGCGGCTACGAAGCCCCATACGCATTAGAGTGCGATGCACTGTGTGTTTTGACACATTTCTCCCATAACATCATTAAAATTTTGTGTGACTTGTGCCACAAAAGACCTTCTGTTGGCTCAAACTAGCTGGGATAGCCTTTATTGCCCTCCTGCATCGATGATCCTTGGGCGCCCAATACCCTCTTGCCGGTTTGTCCCTCCTCGGACAACACAAAGATTACAAGAACTGATTTTTTGCTTACCATTTAATCTAACCAGACCTTAATATGTGGCCTTGTAAGGAGATTATATATATGACCTTTCTGTTTGAATCTGCATGTCACACTTTTTATTTTAATAAAAAAAAATAAGTATATATATATATTTTTTATTATTATTTAATTAAAATAATATTTCATATGAAAATGACAGAAGTCAACCAGAGGAACAGTCAGAGACAGCACATCCAATCAGATTCACAGAGATGGGCACAGTGGCCACACAAGTGCAGTTAGGCACGTAGGAACACACTGCTAGATACCTTACAGACGCGGGCAACTCTAGAATAGAGGACCTTCCCAGCAGCCCCTTCTACCTCCTGAGCGCGCTCAGTGAAGAACACGTAGACCTTATCATCCTCCTCATTATCACTCTCTGACATCGCTGCAACATGTACAAATTCCGCGCCTGGAGAGGAATTGGAGAGAGACAAAAATACAGTTAAACTAACACATAAATCTGTTATTGTGTATATAATGTGGTATTTTATTGTGTTTAACCTATAGAGCACAGTCCATTCTTAATGGTTGTCAACAACATGCTGTGTGTGTATATTTGTAAGTCGTAGTCTAGCTTTTTTTTTTTTTTGCTAGCTGAGGTGCATGTGTGGTTGCACATGTATCACCTTGCAGCCATGTAGAGTGATATTGTTCAGTGCGAATCACATGTCGCATCCCCAAACTCCGAATAAAAGCAGTATCATGACTTAGAAAGTCAGATGAGATTCCAGCGTACAGCTCACCGTCTGAACAAACACACACAAAGATTTGGATCAGAGTTAAACTGGCATGTTCTTACACAAACATATAAACTACCAACAAACTATAAACACACTGTCTTACCTATGATAGCTGTAGCTGTTCTCTGGTGAGGGTCGTACGGACATTTTCCCTTCCCTGATTCGGTGTCTTCATACTGCAGCGTTAGTTCCTCGGCCTGAAAAACCCAGTTACATTATTTACAGTTCAAGTAATTTATTTTTATCTATACACATTAAAAAAAGGATGTTTGGAACGGTATGCAACTTTTTTGTTTTAATTATTTTACTACAGTAATATTTATTTTATTTTTGTTTGGATTTGTATGTAACACTTTATTTTTATTAAACCTTTTAAGGTTTTAAATATTTTATAATTATTATTTTATTTTTTTCATTTGTATATGTATCTAACACATTTTTAGTTTAATAAAAAACAATTAAGTAGATTATAAACATTTTAATAAAACAATATTTTATTTTATTTTCGATCTGTATGTCACACTTTTTATTTCAATAAACACATTTATTAAATTGTAATCATTTTGATCAAATAATTCATTTAATCTGACATTTTCTATTTAATCACTTGAGACTTGCATGCAAAGTACATGATAAATGCACATCAAATAACATAAGTACACAAACACAACAGGAAGCAGTTATGTGAGAGAGGTGCATGGTGGAAAAATGTAGTCCTTCTTTACCCTGAGGAAGAGGTTGGTAGGGATGAAGGCACAGCGAGGGTTGAACGCTCCAGTTCCACAGGCGTAAAGATGTGTTTGGTTATAATGCTCTAACACACGCAGGAAGTTAGCACAGTCCATCTGTGACATAAACAGGAAACTAGCACTCATGAACAAAGCCTGCTTGTGAGGTCGACTGAGCTTCAATACAGACAGAACTAATAAACTGTCCAGACAGTGAGGATTGAGATGATTTAATTTGTTTGTGATTAGACACTTCAAGAAAAGCTGTCTACATGGTCAACTGTGGTACATAAAATCATGTTTTACCTGCAGATTTTTTCCAGCCATTATACAATCCTGAATACGATCTAGATTTGCAGGCCAGTATATCTGAAATACAGTACCAAAACACACACACACACACACACACACACACATATGAATTTGGTGCCCAAGTATGCATAAAAGCTTCTCTTACTCATATTAAATGTGGATGCATATGCTGATTTCATCAAGTAGCATGTAAGGAATTACAGTTGAATGCCACTCTGGCATTACTCAGATGAAATGATTATGAACACACACATAGACAAGCAGGGATGGGCTCACACACTCTTACTCACACATGCACAAATACACTCACAGGCCTCATACATGCAAAACAAGCGTAAAACAAATGTTTAAAAAACAATCATACATTTATTGTGTCTTTCAATTTCAAATGCGAATAATTTTGCAAAAAAAGCTTCCTTGTTTGATACTGCCGTATTATGCTGTAAAATCCTTTAATAAAAATTATTTTCATTAACTTTTCCTCAAGTTGCTTCTCTCTTCTGTACAATTAAATTGAACTGGAATTGGATTGTCTAGTTAAAAAAACTAAAAAACTAAAAGTACCATAACATCGCTCCATATGGTTAATATGTGATCTATTCCAAATCTGCTGAGGCCATATGATATTTTTCTGTGAGAAACAAGTGGTTTGTATTTTTCTAAGCTTGACAGCCCATGGTAACCATTCGCTTTCATTGTATGGAAAAGAGCAGCATCAACATTCTGTTAAACTTCCACTTTTGTAAAGCACGAGAGTATATAATGAAATAATTTTTATTTTCAAGTGAACCGTCCCTTACTTGAGTACCGGTATATAATATAAAAGAAACAGCATGTGTGGGGGTGTGTACATACCTTGCGGGGGTTTTGAGTAATATCATCCAGGCTGGTGGACAGCAGATGGTCCTTCATACCAATGTAAAGGCGACGACCGTCTTCATCCGGCAGCAGAGAGTTCAGATCCCCAGCAGGCACAGAGAGAGACATGAGCCTGCCGCTCTGCACCAGCTCTGTGGCAGAGAGAGGGAGATAGAAAGAAAGAGAACAGGTTATTTTATTATATATATATATCTGTTATGATTGAAGACCCTCTTGGCTGATGTGAGTTCAGCTTATATGCAGGATTTCTGTTTTCCATCACAAATCCTTTATATCTGACAGGCCAAAGAAATAATGCAATTTAGCTTTATTGTTTATATAGGAAAAAGAAAAAAAACTGAGAAAGATGAGTTTATTCCTTCCTTGCAGCACAGAAGGTGAATTTCTGAAGAATATCCTGGTCAATTTTTCCAATATAACAGTGAATAGACTGTCAAGCTCTAAAATGACAAAAAAGAAAAGAAAAGAAAAAGGTCTAAAACTCATGTTCTAAATCTCAAGTCTTCTGAAGATATACGATAGCTTTGTTCGAGGAATAGACTGAATGTTAAACTGTTATTTACAGGAAATAACAGAATTTTCAAATAATCATTTTTCAATAGTTAACAACACTCGAGGAGATGTAAATAACGACGCAGCTTTGCATGAGAAAAAAGATGCAAAGTTTATCATATGATTTCAGAAGACTTGGGACATAGTGCATGATTCATTTGGACCACTTTAATGAGACTTTTATGGCACTTTTGCATCCTTTTTAAAGGGGTGGTTGATTATGATTTCACTTTTCACTTGTAATGTTGCTGTTGAGCATAAACAACATCTGCAAAGTTACGATGCTCAAAGTTCAAAGCAAAGGGTCGGGGAGATATTTTATTTTTACAGAAATTGCTTTTTAAGGACAACAAACGGCTGGTAGGGACTACAATGAGCTTCATCAAGGGTTAGTGACATCACTAACCGTAAAATGTACATAAACCCCGCCCCCGGGAACGCGATTTATAGATAATCATGACAGAATATGCTAATCAGTGACTAGAAGATAGTTAACTCCACATGAGCTGCATGCATAATTAAATTCATAAATGCATAAATTCATCAACTAACCATTCACTCCTGTTGCATTCTACATGTTGTCACTTCTTGAGTCTCCTTCTTTGTCCAACTCTGGTTTGAACATGCTCATTTGCATTTAAAGGGACACACAAAAACGGCTCGTTTTTGCTCTCCCTCAAAAAGTGACAATTTTAGCATGCTATGAAAAAAATATCTGTGGGGTATTTTGAGCTAAAACTTCACATATACACTCTGGGGACATCAGAGACTTATTTTACATCTTGTGAAAAGGGCATTAGGACCCTTTAAAACCTGAAAGCTCTAGTCTAGGCTGCATGGAAAGTGTAACAAGTAGCAGATTATTCAAATCATCTTTGTGCTCCATGGAAGATAGAAAGCCAAGCCACATGTTTCCACAGGTTTGGAACAACATGAGGGTGAGTATTGAGTAAATAATGTAGTCAGTGTTCACTTTTGTAAGGTGTTTGGACAGAAATGTGTGTTGGCAGTGTGTGTACACAACCACCCTACAGTGATAAAAATCCACTCACTCCTTTTTTTTTAAATCCCCATAAATCATAAGCAGTGTCTGTCTCCCAACGACCTGTTTTCAGAATGCGGCTTTAGTGACGTCACTAAAGCCACAGGCCCCGCCCACGAGTGTTGCCAGACATTGCCGTTTTAACATAGACCCGCCCTGATCGAGTTCACAGACAGCAAGTTGTACACATCCGCCATTGCTGCACTAATGAGAATTGCTGCGTCCCAATTCGCATACTATCCGTCCTAAATAGTATTCGAAAATAGAATTAGTAGGTCCCAAATCGTAGAATGTTGAAATGAGTGTCCCAAAGAGACCCGGATGGTCTACTATATCCGGTCAGAATCCGAAGTGCAGATCGATGCGCACTCTAACGGCTGATATTGCCCACAACCCATCGCGCGTTGGACGAGGATTCGGTTAGAACTACAAACACGAATGAAAAGTGTTCAAAAACTACAGACATGGAGGACGCGCGAGTCCGACGGTTATGTAGAGAGGTTTAGATAAAGGGGTTTGAGTGATTAATTATCAGTATCTAACCTGACGAAAATGTATTTATGCAATGTTGTCCACATTATATTGCATCTGCAGCAGCATTGTGAACTTTTGCAAAGATACGTTTAGCCATTAACTTTTAAATGCCTTATATTCAAATTCCAAACACATGAGGAGAGTCTCCGCATGAAAGATCCATGACTGGCAGATGAACGTGCGACAACAATTCTCTCCGAAATGGTAAGAAGTTATATAATAGATTGAATGGAGGATTTTAACTGTGACGAGATGATTGACAGGGCAGTTTACGGTGATAGGATGCACGCGACAGATCTGTCCGTTAAAGATGACGAAGTAGTATGTCCCAAAGCTTGCCTATTCTTTTGCTACACACTCAAAAGTATGTACTTTTTCTTCACAAAAAGAGTACATACTTTTAGGGCGTAGTAAAAGTAGGCGAATTGGGACGCAGCAAATGTCTCCCAAACGTTGAAGGTGTTGTGGCTGGATGTATTCATTCACATAGCTCTCTCTATTTACTCCTGAAATCTGAGCCACCCGCTGAAGACGAGGTGGGTTCATTTTGTCTTTGAAAAATGCTCCCTCAACTCTACCGAAATGTGTTTATGTACCTACGCACTTCTTATACTGTGTTTACTCAGCTCTTACAGTGATTTTCTGGAGTAAAACTGACGCTTATTCTTTTGTGTGACATACAATAAACTTTATTAAACTCATCAGTATATTTTCTGTAACGTTAATCATTCAGACATAGTCCTACAGCAGGCTTGATAATAGTGGCTACAATCAATGACACATAGGTTATAACCGTAATTAAACTAAACTATACCTGTTCCAACTCCATACATCATATATTCTCGAAATGAACACCGTTACTGTGAGTTTCTGTTTTGATATTATCATCTTTCCGTGAGTTGAGATTGTTCACTGAGCGCGAGCTGGTTAGGCTCCGCCCCCTGTGCTGTGAACCAGCAGCTCATTAGCATTTAAAGGAGCATCAAAGCATCTAAAACAGTGTGTTTTTCTCAGCCCCCAAAAATGACGATTTAAACATGCTGTAAAAAATTATCTGTGGGGTATTTTGAGCTAAAACTTCACATACACACTCTGGGGACATCAGAGACTAATGCCAGGCAGATTTTTGAGCACGTAAATCACAACTTCAAACCACGACTCACGGCTTTGTAGCGCTCCAGGCCAGTCACGCCAAACTACCTGAGCGCAATATACATACTTATTGTTTCAGACACATAACATTGTAATACATAATCGTGTGTATTATTATTATAATTATTATTAATTTGACTGCAGCGTTATATTGTCCTAAAGTGTATTCTCACCCAGTACCGCCTGCAGAAACACTGCATCCGGGGCTGCCATTGTTGTTTTGTATGGTTTGATTGGTTTCACGGGCTATGTGACGTCAGAGCTCGTAACTGGGAGTACATCGATCTAGTACGAGTTCACGGGTGGGAAGTCACGGGTTTGACTGCCGTTCCAGTACACTTTCACGGGTATAAGGTTGGAAAAACACGGGTTACAGGTTGCCTGGAACGCGGCATTATTTTACATCTTGTGAAAAGGGGCATAATAGGTCCCCTTTAAAGGATTAGTTCACCTCAAACTGAAAATTTCCTGATAATTTACTCACCCCAATGCCATCCAAGATTTTCATTTCTTTTTCTTTCTTCAGTGGAAAATAAATTAAGTTTTTTGAAGAAAACATTTCAAGATTTTTCTCCACACAATGGACTGCAAGCGCTACCAACATGTTGAAGTCCAAATCAATGCAGTTTCAAAGGGCTATGAAGTGCTTCAAACGGCTCTGCACGATCCCAGTTGAAGAACAGGGTCTTATCTAGCGAAACGATCAGTCATTTAAAAAACAAACAAAAAAACATTTATATACTTTTTGTTCGTCTCGTGCTGGTCGGCGACGCGCCGGGCATTACGTCATCACGTTGGAAACGTCACGAATTTTAAAAAAAAAATAATAATAATAATAAATTAAAACAAAGATGTCAGACGATTTTGAAGTTGGAGGAGAAAACGGGAGAAAATGAGATGGAATTTTTCGCCCTTCCCTGCCTTTTTGAACCGGAGTACACTGATAGATGACGTGCCGCGTGACGTTTCCAACGTGATGACGTCCCAGACCAGCACAAGACGAACAATTGTGGTTAAAAAGTAGGCTATCTAAATGTTTGTTTGTTTTTTAGAAAATGAACGATCGTTTCGCTAGATAAGACCCTATTCCTCAGCTGGGATCGTGCAGAGCCGTTTGAAGCACTTCATAGCCCTTTGAAACTGCATTGATTTGGACTTCAACATGTTGGTTGCGCTTGAACTTGAAGTCCATTGCGTGGAGAAAAATCCTGAAATGTTTTCCTCAAAAAACTTAATTTCTTTTCCACTGAAGAAAGAAAGACATGAACATCTTGGATGGCATTTGGGTGAGTAAATTATCAGGAAATTTTAATTTTGAGGTGAACTAATCCTTTAACTGCATAACCTTCCTACTAATGGTTATAAATTGTGTGGATTATTTATTGTTGTGTTAAAACGTTATAAGTTATAACGTTTTAACACAACAATAAATAATCCACACAACTCTTTTTAACATGGCAAATACAGATACTCAGAGAATATACAGAGAATACTCTTATTTCCGCGATGCAGAAAACGCGCGCACGGAATCCAGTCACAAAATATGGAATTTACTATATAAAACAGAATGTCATGGAATTTTTGAACGCATAGATCAAGAATATTACAATGAATCAAATCGCTGACAACTGTCTGTCTGTATGAGGACATGAACACATGCACTTAATCTCGAGATCTACTCTGAGAGTCACTTTACAAGCAGTTTACCATTTCATTTCAGCTGCCTGTCTCTGCTTTAACCGAGGAGTGTAAAGGATAATTCCGGTATTTAGCACTTTGAGTCTATTTTCTAGTTTGTTTTGGATGAACTAGAGTGGTGGACTTAGAAATTTTGACAATGGGCGGTGTCCTGACCCGACTTTTTGACTATTTTAGAATCGCCTCTGACCGCTTCAGAGTGGCTGTCTATGGGCAGCATTACTGTAGGTTACTGTAAAGCTACGTCTTAGTTTTATCTTGGCGAAAGCCGAGTACAAATCAGCATGACGTTTTAACATCTACTCTCGTGTAATGGAAATTATTAAAGAAAAACAATCGCTATGCCTATATCATATACACAGACACTCAAAGGCCTTCAGGACAACCCGTCAAAATAAAAGTTCGGTTTAACTTGAAGAAATTATAACAGAAATATATTATTGCACAGTAGATTATTCAAGAAATAATAATAATAATAATAATAATACAGTTTAATAAAACACAGTGAAACTCAAATGTCTTCTTTATAACACACCAAAATAAAAGTTTGGTCAAATTCAAGGAATTTTGAAACAACAATATTACTTTTGCACAGTAGAACACACTTTTAAAAGTAATAATAATAATACAATTTATTAAAACATAATTTTTAAGGAATATCACACAAGTTTTCATACGTGTATTAAACAGTAAACCTGCCAACAAAAAAAAGGAATACTTAAATTTTCATTTGATTACATTTTAAAAGATTAACTAAATTGTTCGCTTTATAAATTGATTACCAAAGTTATACAATACAATGTTTTTAATAATACTTTAATAATATACTTTAATAACATTTTAATGTACTCCTGACAGTCAAATAAGCCACTATAAACATATAAAGAAAAAAAAAACATGATATACCGTGAAACTGACAGAATCTTGTATAATATACTGTGATACAGATTTTTGGCCATATACTGCCCAGCACTAGGTAAACTATCCCTTTAAATACATTTAAAACTCTCTTCCAGAGTAACATTACATTTCCTTAATTCAATGAACTCATATAAACCAAGGGGGTAATCCACCAGCCGGAAACTGAAGTCTCCCCGGGGGGCCGCCATTGGCTAGCAAGCCTTCACCTGCTGTTAGCAACATTGACTCCCATTCATTTTGGCATCACTTTGACAGCGAATAACTTTACATCTGAGGCGTTTAAAGACTCCATTTGTCCATTGTTTATTTCTAAAGAAACACGACAATGTATAAAAGGCTCCATTACCTTGTATCTTACTTTATGGCCCCGTAGAAGCAGTATTTGTAAAAATAGGCTAACGATTGCGTCATAACACGCGACTCTCTGTCGCACAGTAGAGAAATTACCGTACAGACAGAAGTAGAAGCTCGCGTGCAATCGGGGGGACGTGGAGGCATAAAGTCAAGGGAGAAGCCCATAGAGAGTTGTAAAGTTGCTCCTGGTGCTAGCTCATGGACAGCTAATACTCACAATCTCCGTGTCTGTGAGATTCGGAAGGGAATGATTCAGATTCCTCTTGGCACAGCTACTAGAAGACGTACAGGTTGCTCACGTCACATCTACGTCATCAAGCTCAGTTTGAGCCTGCGCAGTACGCTTGGCAATCAGGAAGTGAGTGCTTCTAATAGACTTCACTTTTCTCCATTGAAGTCTATGGGGTCGCTGTGTCCATTTCTTTTACGGTCTATGATATAAACATATGTGGACCAGACAGACTCACCTTTGGCCAGAATAACCTGTTCAAAAATCTGAACAGCTGATGAGACAGAGAGATAAAATAACCCATGAGATGAATAGAATAGATAAAAAGATTGAAAATATGCCAGAGAATAATGGGAAATGAATTTACAGTAAGAGTGTGTCAGATAATATCTTATCTTAATAGGCTTCACCAAAAATCGAGTCGCTCAAAAATAACATACAAACACACACATATCATGTTGGTTTTTCTATAGGCTTGCATGTTCATCACTCCTTTAAAATATTCTCTCACCCACACAAACACTAAAAAAAATTCAGCTGTTCACGAGGGACATGCACACAATCTGTCACAGCCTGCAACCTCACACACATTCCTGGCTTTTTCTCAGTGGCACCAGTCCTACTCGTTGTCCCCTTTCTTGGGGGCAGTTGCTGTGGCAACAAGGGTGTGTGTATGTGTGTGCTAAAATCACTCAGGTGGATTATGGGATGGTGTGCACCTGTCTCCTGTGTGTTTAACAGGAAGTGAGTTTTCATGACTAGGTGGTCTAGAAATCCCTAGTCTTAGTTTGACTCGTGACCTTTTTAGTCATAAACTAAATTAGACAAACAGTGAGACATTCTGATGGTCTTATACCATTAGTACAACTACAACTGTCATTTTACTCCTTTACACACACACACACACACACACACACACAGATATGAACACAAAGTGAGTCACAAACCCTTTCTGTCCATCACTCTATGACCAGCTGAGGGTATATTTAGCCACATAGAGACCTAGTGTTGTATATTTAACCACACACAAGCTGTAAGTGTAGGCTATATCTGAACCTTAGATTACCTCAGTCATGAGGGAGACTGATGTTGGATTACTCGATTAGTACAAATGTGTGCCGTGTGATACAGCTAAGAAACATAGATGCCTACTACATCGATGCACACGAGCACAAACCCAACCCAACAATATTTCAAAACTAAAAAAATTGTTTTTACAATTAATCGTGATCTTCCTTTGAACAATCCCGATATCAATTAAAATTCTAAGATCAATATTTTACTTTATGCCTATTTTCAGTGTCTGCCTAATGTGTTTTTTACAGCGCCATATTCTATTGTAGATGTCAGCAAAAAGAAATGAAAGGGTAGGCTACCTAAATTGTGAATGTGAGTGTACAGTCTGTATTCAATGTGATAAAATAAAAAGACTGTAGGCCTACCATTAAATCGCGGACTGCACGCAAAAACTAACATACAACCATACAACGCAACTGTGTTGTCCGATTCATGAACAACTGACTCTTTCTTTTGAGTCTGTTCTTTTAATAAAGAGTTGCCTGTTTGAATCCGTATTGCATTGTTATTGTTAACTAAAACTATAACTATTAAAATTTTCGTTAATTGAAATAAAGCTAAAATAAAATAATTTATAAATATCAGATGAAAAACTTAAATTTACAAAAACAAACATTGGCAACTGAAATAAATAAGTTTAAGCTGAAGTATTAAAATAAAACTTTAATAAATGTAAATGAAAGCTGAAAAAAGGACCCTTTTCGCAGGTTCTCAGAAGTGGAAGTCCTCATTGCTGGGTAAACTTCTATTGCAGTGAATGGGAGATGACAGCAAATATAATTTTTGTATTTGCATTTTCTCTAAAAGCAAAAGAAAAAAAATCCATGATAGCGTTTTCACGACTTTCCAAAAGAGGGAAAAATTATCAAAAGATTGATTACAGTAGTCAGAAGAGAGAAAGATGCCAAATTTGCGGTAACTCCCTCAGCCGTTGTTGTATTAGAAACACGTCCCTCGCACCAGCGTTATTAATTTTTTTGGTCATTTACTGCCAAGGTAATATAACAAAAAGTATACCATTATAAATGTATATTGATTTTGTTTAATTAAAATATTAAAAACTTTATTTGCGATGTTGATTACTGTGGAAAGGGCCAATAGGCTAAATGTGATAAAACAACATAACAAAATGACTAAAACTTTAACTATAACAAAAAATATTAATATTAATAAATAGTATATAGATAATACTATTTCTGTAGAACAGGGTTTTGCACCTTAATTGATAACAACTACTTATTTGGATCCTGACATCTAAGGGCTCCCATCGAAATTCTTGTGTTTCAGGTCTTTCAGATTTCACTGAACAATGAGGAGGGTGAACAATGAGAGATGGGATCCAACCCTTTGCTTTGTCATCTGAGTTCTTTAAAAGTAAGATGTTTAACACAACATGATGATGAAAGATAAATAAAACCAAGCTCTTTACAGCATTAGCAGAGAGAGATTCCTTTCTAAGCAAAATGGACATTATAAATGAATATTCTGAAATATGAATCACAATGAAACCTAAATCGATTAGAAAGCTTGTCAAGTCATGTCACCTTTATTAATACAGATTGTTTCTAGCAGATTTACAGTACTGTAAATGATTCAATGATGCAAACAGAGTTCATTACAGTCAATTTGAATGGGAATCCAAACAAGAGTTTGTGAATCGGAATCGAATTGGGAAATTTGTTTTAAAAAACCTGCTCACAAGCATACACTTTACTGCAAGTGTGAATGAAAGTTAGGGTGTGTTTCCTTGAGCACATCTTTTCCCATAGTGCTACTGGTGGACAAGAACAAACAGAACATACTTCTTGTGCAAATTGAGTTATCAGCTATTACTGCTCAGTCCACCAGCTGGCATGTTTATATGTGTGTGGTGGAAATGTTAACAGGTGCGAGTCGTGCGACTATAGGTCTGTGACTGGGGAACACAAGGCTCAGCAGGGTTCATGCATAAACACACAGTTAAAATAAACTGGTGAACACACATTGCTGTGTTCTGGTATTTCTCAAATCTCTGTCAGTCAGACCTACTAACCTTGACCCTTGATCTGAGAAAAATAGTATACATCATAATTATAGCACTCAAATGCACACACACACATACTTCCAGAGCTTAGCTAATTGATTTATGCTCATGTTCAATCAATCACATCTACTGAAGGCCAATCAACTGCAAATTGACCAATCATAACAGACCAGATGGAAAATAGATTTTATATTGCTGAACTGAAGGATTTTCTGACTATATATTACTAGATATGTGATTTCACTTATGCAATCCCACAAAATTGTTGTTTGTATGTGTGCGCTACTCAAGAGCTGTCATTTATCATCTCATCAGGGAAATCAAGCCAAAATGAGCTGTATAATAATCAACCACCAGACGTTCCCTAACACAAACACACACTTATGTTCATACCCTTTGAGAGTCTGCGTGAATGAAAGGCTAATTGGGTAATTAAGAAAACACACACACACACACACACACGACACACGGATGAATTAGGATATGTATTACTCCAAGAAATTTCTAAACTCAAACACTTTATACACAAATCACACACACAATGTTTTGTCCCACATACACTTTTGTTTGTCCCTGATAGGCAGAAAGGTGTGACGGATTAATAGCTATCTGTGCAGGGTTTTCTAGGTCATGGAGAAACGCACAGACAGTTTTAGTCTACACAATGTCACACATGATATACTCCTGTCAAACCATGGCTGATTACAGATGGCATTAGGGTAATGGGTTAAAAAAGAGAGAAAGAGTTTGTGTGTGGAGCAAAGAAAGACTAAACATTTTTGTGTATGCGAGTCCACAAGAATAGTAAAACCTAAAATCATATATACATTGTGGAAAGAAAATAGCTTAATGAACATACAAATAATGTCTGGATTAGAATGTTACATGCAGAGAGGTTTGTGTTTGGGTTAGGGAATACCAACTGCTCAATAGAAGGTCAGTTGTCTGCACTATGCAGGGCTGCGTTTCCCAAAAGCATCGTAAGCCTATAAGTTGATCGTAGACACCATTGGTGGTAATTGTTCTACGATCAACTTAAGCTTACGATGCTTTTGGGAAAAGCAGACCAGACCAATAGAACATATTCATAATGGAACTGTGGTGCCGCATAGGGCATATGATGAATGACCCTATGATGGGCCCCGTTGACTTCAACAGTATTTTTTTCCCCACTATGGAAGTTAATGGGATCCATCAACTGTTTGGTTATTGACATTCTTCAAAATATCTTTTTTTTTGTTCAGCAGAAAAGATAAATTCATATAGGTTTGGAACAACTTGAGGGTGAGTAAATGAAGACAGAATTTACATTTTTGGGTGAACTATCCCTTTAAGAGTTAAAAAATAAAATACCAACTGCTCAATAGAAAAGCATCAGAAGTCAATGGAAAGTCTGTTGTCTCACCTTAGTGTTGCACTATGAAATATCCAGACCAACAGAATTATGTGGTAATGTGGTACTATATGTTAAATGACCTAAGCTTTGTTAATGATTTGAAATCTATTATATATCATCTATATTGTGGTTGAAAATGAACATATAATGTCTGGATTGCAATGTTAAATGCAGAAAGGTTTGTGTAAAGGTTAGTAGATTGAAAAGTCAATAGAAAGTCGGTTGCCTCACCTGAGTGTTGGAAGTGCAGTCGTGGTTTAGATGGTCTCCATGCGTCCGTTAGAGGTGCCGCCAGTGAAATTAAACAGAAGAGAGCCAGCATCCTCATGACTGTCTGACACACACACACACACACACACTATGTGACTCTAGCAAGGAGTAAACACACACACACACTCTGCGTCCTCTGCTCAGAAATAACACACACACAAATGGTGTCTACCTGATGTCAGCATAAAACACCTCGTGTGTGTGTGTGTGTGTGTGTGTGTGTGTAGTGCAGTGCAGTGCAGTGTAATTTGATCCTGCTCAGGTCAGTGTTGCAGCAAAATCCTCTCTTGGTCTGTCTTCTGTGTTTATAATATTGCTGGCATTTCTATTTGTCTTTTCCGTTCTCTCTGTTTTGTTCACTCTGTTATTGTCTTTCCTTCTGCTTCTCTCTGCATCTTTTAACTCTTTATGATCTCTCTCTCTCTCTCTCTCTCTCTCTCTCTCTCTCTCTCTCTCTCTCTCTCTCTCTCTCTCTCTCTCTCTCTCTCTCTCTCTCTCTCTCCTTCAGTCTCTCTTATCATTCACTCCTTTCTTTCAAACACTCCCCTGCTGGGAAGGAGGGAACTGTCCCAATTGTGCCCAACCCCTCTCTCACTCTCTCTTTCCATCTCTCCCTCCCTCCATTAATGTGTATATCTTTTTTTAAAGAATAAGACAGCTGCTGAATGTGACCCTCTCTTAGGATTCATTTGCTTAACGACTGTTGAAATCTCATGTTGGTTCTCTCTCTTTTCATCTCTCACCCTCACTGTCTTGTTTATGCACACACACACACACACACACACACACACACACACACACACTCGAAACACTCCAATTAAATCTAGCAGCATCAGAATTAATGGTAGCTAAATCAGGTCACATAAAAAATTAACAAAAAGAAGTCTCCCCTAGCAGACTTATAATACAGAGAGAGAGAGAGCTCTGAGGGATCATAGTTTTTTACTGAATATCACTGAGATCATCAGAAATGCAACTGTGTGGATTTGACGCCCTCTAGCGACTGAACCAGGATTAATACACCACCCCTCATTACAAGTAAAATTAAAGTCTACATGAAACCGAAGTTGCGATAGTCTTTTCTTCCCTATGACCTATATCCAAATGAAATGGCTTCTTGAACAAGAAAAAATATAGGGTGGGACTTGATTTTGTCTATAAGGAATTGATTGGATCATCGGATTGTTTTCGTTTGCTAGTGCTGTGATCTCATGTGATATGTCTCGTCGGTGAACAAGTCATCAGAAGCTACGTCTACATTAATCCGGATACATTTGATAACGGCGTTTTCGTTTAAAAACGCTCTCTGTCCACACTAGCGTTTTCAGGCGTTTTCCGACATTTCAGTGTGGATGAGAAACTTTTGGAAAACGCCTGAAAACTTTCAATTCACCTTATGCGTAAAACCTCACAAAAGCTCACTGAGATGATACAGTAGGAAAAATAAATAATAAAGTTATCGCGCAATTCTTCTGACAGGATAATTTTATATAGAAAAATATCTCACCATTCACTGATGCGTCGAGGTCGCACTCAGTCATTTACATTTATGCATTTGGAAGACACTTTTATCCAAAGCGCCTTACAAGGTGTTACAGTCGTCGTCTGCACCATCCTGTCTTCGTCTTCACTTGACTTCCCAGAATCCCTTGTGTCTCCACACCTGAACTCACTCCCTCATTACCCACCTGTTTATCGTCATCATCATCTGTCCTCACCTCGTTAGTGTTCATTAGTGTCTGTATTTAGTTCTCTCTGTTAAGTCTGTCTTGGTCGGTTCTCGTTTATGTAAGGTGTCTATGTTATGAGTTGTTATCACCAGAGTGTTTATCTTCTGTCTGTTTGTACCCTGTGAGTTTATTATTGTAAGTAAAGTTTATTGTTATTGGAAATTCGACTTCTCGTCTTCCTCTGCATACACCTCCCCTGACAGAAGAACCGACCAAACAACGGGACAAGATGGGCATACTCATCACCTCTGCCAATTCCACCGACGGTCTTCTGACCTGTTTCCAGGACGGCCGTCACATAGAGCAATATGTCGCAGAGTTCCTGGAGCTCTAGGATGGGGTAAGCTGGGTAGATGACGTCCAAAAGACTGTTTTGGTACGGGTTGGACGATCATCTGCACCAGCAAGCTCCAGCAGCAGCGATCCTAGGGACGTTCGCTCGTTATCTGGACTACGTGCTTTTGTTGAGCGGCTCAGCCTGCACTGTGGGTGAGGCTGATTTTAACATCGCCGCTCAACCACTGTCACCAGCCTCCGTCACCACCCGTCCTGAGTCTCATTCCACCGAGACCGCCTGTCCAGTGTCTCCTGTTTCTGTCCTCGTCCAGAAACCGGACGATAAGGACTTAATTGACCTTTTTTCCGAGCCTGTGCCCAGCCCTGCCGAGCCTTCACCGCTGGTCCCGTCCAGCACAGAAGGGTCTTCACCGCCATGGCCGCCCGAAGGGGCGTCTCCGCCATGGCCCCCTGCTCATCCTGCTCCAACCCTGTTCCCCTGATCTGCCAGCTCCGCCCTGGAGGCTTCCTGCCACGCCCTAATCAGCCCCTCCACCCCTGTGGTTCCACGGCGTGAGGTCACGCCTTCCAGGAGGGGGAGTAATGTCACAGTCGTCGTCTGCACCATCCTGTCTTCGTCTTCACTTCACTTCCCAGAATTTCTTGTGTCTCCACACCTGTTCATCGCCATCTGTGTGACCTGTCCTCACCTCGTTAGTGTTCATTAGTGTCTGTATTTAGTTCTCTCTGTCTGTCTTGGTCGGAGTGCAGCAGGCGCAATGATATGACAAACTTAGTCCCTGTCACGTTGGAAGTTACCGAGCTGGGAACTATTTTCAGGCGCTGCGTCATATCATTACGCCTGCTGCACTCATGGTACGGCAGTAAAGTTTCTTGATTATTACGCAGGAATGAGAGTATAGTTCCTAGCCATATCAGCCTAGAAAATCGCAACTTTACATTTTCCATCGGTCTTAGTGCACGATGTAACTACAAAAGAGTCAAGTTTTAAATAGGAAAATTTAAAATTGCTTTTTAAATCTTTTTTTTTTTTGAGAAATGCTAATGGTCTTGTCCACTTCAATGTATGCTAAGCTATGCTAAAAGTGGTACCGCCAGAACCGGAGATTGGCTGAATGGATTCAAAAACAGTAAAACTCAGTAAAAGGGAGTTGTAAAATGAGCCTATTTCCAAAAAAAGTGGAGTATCCCTTTAAACGAAAACGTATTAGTGTTGACAAGGCAAAGAGATGTTGTTGCAAGTGGGAGGGGAAGTTTGTCTGAGTAAAGATTAAAAGGGGCACATGAATTAAAATTAAAATAATAACAATGTAATGTGCACTGATCATTTATAATAAACAGCAATATTCCATTAAAAAATTGTCCATTTTGATTTCATGGTGACTTTAAGAAAAGGAGCCGCAGTGTTAACCCTGGACAAATTACACAGAGATCTTGCATTATACCGAAGTTTGTTTTGTGACAATGACAGACTAACTGTAGGCCTAGTTATACTGCTCATAAAGGCTACTTACCAAATAAAGTATGTAGTTGAAATTGTTTTCTTATCTTTCTTACTTGTACATTGACAGGATACATCTTCAGAGCAGCAACACACAATAGAGGAACATTTTACAATATATTTGATCATATAATGTTATAGTTAGCCTATCTGCATCCATGTTATTTTTGTCTACTAGCTGGCTGAAATACATTTGCTACAAATAAGACGTCTATTTTAAGTTCTTTCTTGTCTCTTTCCGGTTTCTTTTTCTTCTGAGAATTGTTTTCTTCTTTTTCCTGAGCGTCTGCTGAATGATTACCATATTACCATAGTATCCCCAAGGTTTTTCAAAGAATAGAGTGCAGGCTGTTATGGCATCTGTCCAAAAGATCATGGCATTACAATAGTGTTGTGTTTTAGTGTAAGAATACAGGAAAAGGGTCAGCATCACATTCACAATATAGAGCTGGATTGAGCAGCATCTATAATTTGAGAAAACCACTAAATACGCGAATATGCAGTAGCATAAACGACCATATTTAATTCAATATCAAACGTTGCGAGCATGAATGCGGTTAAATAGGCCGAATACAATTCTATTTCAATTATAGAATGCAAAATACAAGTAGAATTATGATGATTGGCCACCAGGTGTCGCCATTGTATAAACCTAGTCTTTAACTGTTTAACAGTTAAAAGTTTATATCTTTGTTACTTTGATTGCTTTATTAATCTCCACATTATGTCATTTAAAGTAGCCTGTACACATAATACAGTATAATGTAGCCTATAATCACACACACACACACACACACACACACACACACACACTAACAAACAAAATAAATAAATAAACCGCGATATAGGGAAGTGGCAATATATGATTCACACTATAGGGAGTTGTAGCCTACAGACTAAGTGGGCAGAGAGGATTGTCCGTGTCTCAGTTGTACACCAGGGCATGATAAGTGTAAAGGAGAAGGTGCTCTTATTGTACTGCGAGGGGATATCCATAATGTTTAAATGTTTGGACACTGCTGGAGTCTGGACTGACAGCATCCTCCCCTCGGTCACCACCCTCTGTGAGTAGTTTAGTCTCCAGGACAGACCCTGCCTTCCTCTGAATTTTCTCTATTCTATTGGCATCTTAATGCTGATTCTTCAACACACCACTTCATAGAAAACAGCACTTGCTACCACAGAGACATAGAACATATTCATCATGGTACTGTATACTATAGTGCATACATTGAATGGTCCATGCCATTTATTATTGATTTTATTGTGATTATCTTATAATGGTAATTGTCATTATTTAACCCTATAAAGCCTACTGTATCATATTTGATACACAAATTTCTAAGGCCTCTAAATTGACAAAATGTTCAAAAGTTTATATTTTTTAGCAAGTAAAAGGCCTTTTAGTATAATTCTAAAGTCTCCCTTCAGGTGGCGGTACTCGTTTTTTGCTGTATATGATACACAACAAAAAAGGTTTATAAGTTCATTTAAAAATACACCGTTTTTGGACTTTTATTTCATATGTCAGGCTTTACTGGGTTAAATTATGCAAATGTGTAAATATAATGCATCTTTAATAATGTTTTATTATTGTTATTTTATTTTTTTAATAAAATTTGTATGTATTAATTAATTTTACGACCATGAGAACGCGCAGGGCATTGCGCGCTCCCGTACTGCCAGCACGCTTTCCATCAGCTGTCCGTTTCTTCTTCTTCCCTCTCTCTCTCTCTCTCTCTCTCTCTCTCTCTCTCTCTCTCTCTCTCTCTCTCTCTCTCTCTCTCTCTCTCTCTCTCTCTCTCTCTCTCTCTCTCTCTCTCTCTCTCTCTCTCTCTCTCTCTCTCTCTCTCTCTCTCTCTCTCTCTCTCTCTCTCTCTCTCTCTCTCTCTCTCTCTCTCTTTCTGTGCTTCCCGCCCACGTGCTCACTCCTGTGCTCTGATTGGACGTGCAGGGAAGCGATGAGCTCATATTGGTTAAAAATAGCTTCACGCGCTGAGGCTAAAAATAGGCGCATATATAAACCCCGGCGTTTCACTGAGACTCGCTGCACTTACGCAGCAGTCGCGGGGAAGGTTGGAGCTCTCGGAGAGACACACACAGAGAGAGAGATTGCGAAAGGGCGGCGGCCTTTTTTCTCTCAGTCCCACGTCACGGCGAAGTCTTTCACAAGAATGACAGAAAAATGGCAATGCGTTCAGTTTTTCAGCCAGCCTAGTCTGGGTGTTTCTCGCTGGGGGTGGGGGCTGCATGACTATTTCCTTCCTTCCTCAACAAGTCATGTTTTTTTCTCCCCTTCAGTCAAATAAAAGCAAGCTGTGTTATAATGCATAATTATCCACTACACTATCATTAACCATATTGGTAAAGATGGTTTGGAGAATTTCATCAGGCTTTTCTGAATCCTGGATTATCCAGTGGGTGGCAACTCAAAATAAATTACAGCTCCTCTTCACCAAGTTTTGAATCAAAAGCTCTCTCAACATTAGTTGGAGTGCAGGCTTAGTCACCAGAGTAAAAACAGAACATACTGTTCACTGACAAAATGAAAGCAGAATTTCCACCTCCATTAAAACTTTTTTCATTCCAGTCCCGTGAAGTAATTGTCTTGTCACCTATTACATTTTCATGACCCCATAAGGCTCAGTTTTTTCTACACAGATCCTATTATGATGATATGTTACCAATCTACATTTTGTTGCGGTGTAAAAGAAACAGCCATAAATCTGAAATGAAAAATAGTTCCTGATTTTACACCAGGAACTGAGATTTACAATGTTTGGTGATCCCACCATTAAAAAAAAGCAACATTAATATCTATTCCACTTTTACTGAAATCAAACAATTCTGGATTTGGAAGCAAAATACTGTGAGTTTAAGGGAATAGTTTGAAAACTGTAGTATCTTCACTCATCCTCATGTCATTTGAAATATGGCTTTCTTCTGTGAAACACAAATTTTGAACAATGTTTACACTACTAAGTTACATAAAATAAACACATACAATGACCATAAATAGCACCATAAATGTAGTCCATATAACTTTAAAGTTATACAGGAGCTTTGTGCGAGGAACGCACCAAAACGTCATTATTCACCAATAATCTATTAATGTGATTTATTCTATTGTACTTTTTGTCCATCTGGAACTTGACACCTATGGACTCTACATGATCGCTTCTGTATTAGCCTCAGCAGCCACCACAACTTCTGGAGCAGTGTAGTGTGTGGAAATTGTGAGAACATTAAAGGGGTGGTTGATTATGATTTCACTTTTCTAACTTTAGTTAGTGTGTTAGTGTGTGTTTGAGCATAAACAACATCTGCAAAGTTACGACACTCAAAGTTCACAGCAAAGGGAGATATTTTCTACAGCAAACGGCTGGTAGGGACTACACAAGCTCCCTCCCGGGTTAGTGACATCACAAACCCTAAAATTTACATAAACCCCGCCCTCGGGAACACGCAAGCAGTGTTGAGAAGCTGTCGCATTTGTCTTTTCACATTTATTGCAATACAGTACGTAACACAAACGCAATAGCATGTCACTCTGTAGGCATCTTACAATAGTTCTCACACTAGTGATTTATAGATTATCATGAAAGAATATGCTAATCAATGACTAGAAGATAGTTAACTCCACATCAGCTACACAAATTCATCAACTAACCATTCAGAAATGTCCTGTTGCATTCTACATGTTGTCACTTCTTCTTGTGACATTGTCCGACTTCGGTTTGAACATAAAAGGCAGATCAGTTTCTGATTTTAGTGCATGTCTGCAATCTACCTGCTAACACACAAGTTCTTAAGCCTTGTTTATACTCGACGCGTCCGCACGAGCGCGAGTCTCCGCTGACTGCGCGCGGACCTCTCCATATGGACGAGGCGTTTATACTTGACGCGCTCGCCGTTGTGCTATTCTGTGAAACGACAGGGGGCGACTCGGAGTAATTCTCCTCTAAACCACCAGGAATCAGCAGTGAAGAAGTAGTTTGCCATTTATTAGTAGTTTATTAATTTCTGATTCATATAAAAAGAGTAATAAATGCAGTAGGTTTATTGTACTTTCACTGCATGTAAACTAGTAAACAACTGAAGCCTTATTGAAGAGTGTTTAAACCTTAATTTCATCAGCAGGGCTTACTTCTGCTATTGTAGGCTTATTTTGTAAATATAAGCAGTTACTTTAGAGTGCAAACTGGGTGCTTAATGTAAATGTGTTCCTATTCAAAAAATGAGAGGCTTTTATGGTCGCCCATCAATGCAAATGTATCTGTGTATAGAAGGATCATAAACATGCTGATACAGACGCACCAGTTCGGCCAGATTCGGCTCGAAGTCGTTCATCTTCGGATGCGGCGCCGCGCGCGATGTTACAAAAAGTGCCGTGCACACCGCCAGGCGAAATGGGGTCTTGCGCACCCAACGCGCACGACCGCCCACACCGCAATGACGTCATTTTTGCCGCGCGCACTTCGCGCTCTTGCGGACGCGTCGAGTATAAACAAGGCTTTAGGCTTGTTCGACTTGAACCGGCGCTGCACAGACCGATCATGAATGACATCAAAGTACCGCGAGAGCGAATAGAAAGTAGACAACTCATTATGCTTTTGAAGTGCTCTCGCGGTACTTTGATGTCATAAACCCATCGGTCTGTGCAGCACCGGTTCAAGTCGAACAAGCCTCTTGTCTTGAAGCACCACCCTCTGTACCACCCTCTGAGCAGCAGCTCATTTGCATTTAAAGGGACACACAAAACGACGTTTTTTTGCTCACCCTCAAAAAGGGAAAATTTTAACATACTATAAAAAATTATCTGTGGGGTATTTTGTGCTAAAACTTCACATGCACAATGGAGACATCAGAGACTTATTTTACATCTTGTAAAAAGGGGCATAATACCACCTCTTTAAGCACAACATTACATCTTGAGGAAGTGTCACAAGTTAACAGGACAAAGGCGATACTGATATAACCCAATTTTGCGCTAAAGGTATTTAAAGATGACATATTATGCCCCTTTTCACAAGATGATGTCCCTAGAATGTGTCTGTGAAATTTCAGCTCAAAATACCCCCCAGATCATTTATTATAGCTTGTTAAATTTGTGTGTGGGCTAAAACAGGACGTTTATGTGTGTGTCCCTTTAAATGCAAATGAGCTGCTGCTCCCCGCCTCCGTTCAGAAGACGGCCGATCATTTACATGAGCTTCGGATACTCCGGCCACAACAAAACACAAGAATTTCACTGAATCCAAAATCTCAGAAATACCCAGCAGGGGAGTGCAGCCGTCCGGAGAGACTCAGGAAGAGGTTGCAACGTTTAGACTGCACCTGGACGTTTCTGAATGGTTAGTGGATACATTTATGTAGTTGTTGTGGAGTTACATTGATTCATCTCATCGACTTGCATGTACCGTCATGTTTAACTTTTACACAAGTTGACACAGTTCCCTGAAGTCTTAAGACAGCTGTGACATTTTTTGGTTAAAGTGTTCTTTGCTTGTCTGTGCAGCCAGAACAGTTTGCATGCTTTGCTCGAACTTTTACCATTGCAACTGGTTACTCTGTTCTGTTGTCACTTGCGAAAACCAAATTGCGCCGCCGTGGGTTGAAACGTGCAGATTAAAGGGCGGTAATATAATAAGATCCCCTTTCTATGTCAGAATGGGAGCGAAATCTGATCGGCTTATTTTTTGACATGCTTGTAGAGAAAAGCTTGCCAAAACTGAGTTACTGGGTTGTCACTTTTCACGTTTTCTGGGTTGGTAGATGCACCGGGACCCGATTATAGCACTTAAACACGGAAAAAGTCATATTTTCAAATTCTGGAACTCATTACTAAAATGTTGCTTCAATATAATATACTAAAATGTTACATTTAGAATTATTAATATATATACACATACATATAATCATTTAGCAGATGCTTTTGTCCAAAGGGACTTAAAATTGAAATATATATATTTGTGATTAACAGTTAATGGAAATCTGAAAAAAATATTGCCGTTATCAGTTTGCTATGGTATAAGCGCACATAGCACATTTAAGCAGGAATATGTATGCAGTAGGTGTGCATAAAGTCCATTCATGACTGTGGTGATTATATGCTTTTATTGAATGGAAAAAATAGTGTGAACATTCCTCAAAATGTCTACACTTCTCAAACGGCAGGTTTAGAATGAGTAAATAACAGAACCGTATCTTTTGCAGTTAACTACTCCTTAAAAAAAAGGTAGGACAAACAAAATGTTTTTTCTGTTAGTATCATTTACATTCTGCTAGTTTCTGAAGGTTTAGACATGAACTGTCTGTAAATAATTTTTGTACATGCACACAAAAACAGGATTGCTCCTTATAGAACATCTTTTATTACACAAGATTACCAAGTCTAGTTTACAAATACGGTTTCCAGTCCTGAATGTGTGTACATATAAATACACACATGCTCATATGTACAGGTATGTATACATATCAACCCCCCCCCCGTCCCCATCCCCATGCCCTTTTTTTGCTTTAAAACAGTTATTGTTCTAAAATCCCAATCTTGCCCTGATCTAAAAGAAACCCTTAAAATGATTCATACATACAGAAACAATCAAGTTCAGCCCTGTTTCATGTTGCAGAAAAAAGCCCAGCATATGAGGGATGGGCTGAAGTATTGATTGGCAGCTCACAGGATCACTCCTTTCCAATCAGCCCACAGGGTCACATGACATCATTTGGCAGATGGGCAAGCTTAAATGATACCACAAATCCAGGTAAAGCATCAACAAAAAGTCCCATTTCTCAAAGTTCTCTTAAATACTGATAAACATCTCCATGACTAAAAATATAAGACCAAAAGGGAGGAAAAAACAGACAAAAAGCTTTTTTCTGGGATCTTTCCCAAAAGCATTTGGCGAATGTGAGGGGGATGTATGACTGTAAATAGGAGTGTGCCCCTCACACACACTCTTTTTGAGCCCCAGTAGAGGCATAAAGTCCGATGGCGAGTATTCACAGCAGACTGCATTTGTTGTTCTTCTTTCCTCTGCGTGCCTGCAGCGCTGCTCTAGTGGCCATTTCAAACACCTCCCGAACTCCATCTTTTGTTTTGGCTGAGCACTCCATGTAACCAAATGCTCCAATCCGATTGGCCATGTCTCTACCTTCCTCTGCCTTAACAGGCTCCTATTGGACAGCCAACACAAAATACGCTGTCAGTACAAAATATCTGCACATTCATTTTGTCTATGCCAATAGTAAAAATGACCAAATACAGTATGCGTTTCTATTTTCGAACAGGCAAACACTCTGTATTTGTTTACCTGCTTCATCTTGGTCAGCTCCCTGCGTGTGTGTTCATCATTCCGTAGGTCTTTTTTGTTGCCTACAAGGATGATGGGAACGTTTGGACAAAAGTGTTTCACCTCAGGTGTCCACTTCTCTGGAATATTCTCTATACAGAGGTCAGAGAACAAAGGTCAGTTTTATTAGAAAATGAGAAAGTAAGTGTAATTTAAGCAATCACATATGGTAAAGGAACACAGAAAGATATACCAAAAAGTGTATCCTTACCTAAACTGTCAGGACTGTCAATAGAGAAGCACATTAGAATGACATCTGTGTCTGGGTATGAAAGAGGACGGAGCCTATCATAGTCCTCCTGTCCTGCGGTATCCCACAGAGCAAGTTCTACCTATCGGGTAAAAAGACACACTGAGCTTGAATGCACATTCTGAACATCCCAAACCATTAAAATGGACTTGCACTGCAAAAAAGGACAGATGGAGGGGCCATCAGCATGTTAAGCTAAATAAGGAAAGTGAATCAGGTCAATATTTTCACATTAAAGCCACATCTAAGACCTCCAACTGACAGGCAAAGACTTAACTTATTAAACTGGGTTTTGGGGTTTACATGTGAACACATAAATGAGCCAAACTTTAATTCCATCTTCATTTAACAATCCATCGTTTCATTAACCAGCATAAATTAACCTCAGTAAGTGATGTTATTTGATACATAACTACATAAAGCAGCAGAAAAACAAGGATGTTTATGCACATTGCATTTCTCATGCGTGTTTTGCTCACCTGTTTGCTGTCAACCTCGATGTCGGCAACATAGTTCTCAAACACCGTGGGTACGTAGACTTCAGGAAACTGGTCTTTACTGAACACGATAAGCAAACAGGTTTTACCGCACGCTCCATCTCCTACAATCACCAGCTTCTTGCGAATAGCTGCCATTCCTACAAAAGACACACACGTACACAGTTAAACACTGCTGCATTACACTCCGTCATCTTTTCCGCAGCAGCCGGGATAATCGTCATGGTTAAAATGCTGGTATACTTCATTTTTGAAGTATTCCATGTCATGTCCTGCAAAATTCAATCTCTAATATGAACAGTACCCTTCGTGGCAGTCCTCCGCTATTATAAAGTCCTGTAAAGACACACCATCCCATCCCTTAGGCCCAGTAATCAAAGCCACCCAGCGTTCAGAGAATCCTGAGTCCTCAGTTGACTCATCACCGCCAACGGTGACATCCGACAAGCCTTCACCAGAGTCATTTCAACATGACCACAGCAGAACCATCCGATCGCATCAACGTGATGCGTCACTTCATTTTCTGATCCAGAACAGACGTTTAAATAGAGGCAGATCTGGAAGTGTCTGTTAACTGGGCCAGATGTCTTTGAAGTGCAAGCTGCACCCCAGTGGCCAAGATAAAGCTGGCATCTACAGAACAGAGCCCACATTTTTGATGAACAGGCCCGTGGCGATGAGAGCAGCTCAGATGGACAGTAGATTAAACACTGACACACACACACACACAGTGCAGCAAATCTGAAGATCAAAGTCTGAAAAACAGCAGAAGAGACAAAGCCTTGCGCACTAAATATCAACTATTGGTTCTATCTTCCATATGGCCCACTATATTAATCATAAATGTGTAATGATGTGGGAGATTCTCACTCTTAACTTCAACATGTCTACTTAAATGGAGACAAGATACTAATGATATATTAATATAAGATGCTGTGCAGGCCGAGGGCCTGGAAAAGGCAAGGAAGCTCAAGACCTGAAGATGAACATGATGTTTATCAACACCTCCTTAAACTTATACTCTTATATCCTCATGGAAGTCAAACTTCATTGGGTTGCATGTGGCCACATGGCTTCTGGGACCTCCTGGTAACTGCATGGCAACACTAAGGTTAGTCAATTATTTAAAGTGATACAGATTAATCTGGATGACACCTGTTGGCTCAATAAACCTTCATTCGTGAAACACGGAGAACACGTTTCTGTGTAAAAAGGCTGTGGTATCAATCAACAATGTATATTTGCATAGAATTATTAAAGATTTACAATGGACAGTGTAAATAAGGCCCAATTGGAGTTTCAAACCACTGTATAGGATTAATGACACATATTAATAGGTATATTACTCACAATGACTTCTAATGGTCACTGGGAAAATTTAATGCATTCAAACAAAGGATTGCATTACTGTATCATAGCTAACTGGAAAAAAGTGAAGCTTGGGTCAATGCTTCTGACTTCCTATGCTTTTGTCTCCAACTTTAAAAAAAATCTGTTTGAATGACATTTTAGATAAACATATCTCACTTGAACACACCTAAATACTGTTTAATGCTACACTAACGTTACATTAAGCAAATCATAGATAAAAAGATAAAGTTCTTTGTCCAAAACTAAAACAATACCAAAGATTATCCCAGAGAAACTCATACATTTCAAATGATCAATAACCAGATAAGTATACATCAAAGGTTAATAAAACAAACCAATCAATCAGATTATAATTTACAAGATTTTCCAAAATCAGTTTATGAAACATGCTTATTTTAGAATACTAATCTTATTATATATCTATATTTTTATATATAAGTTACCACTGTAGAACAATGGTTCAATGGACGGTAAAAGATACATAAAATCATTAATCCTCTAGTTACGTCTAAATCTGAGATTTTGCGCATGTCTAGGTCGAGCTTTACGTTACGTTAGCTCTCTGCTTTAAAAAAACAAACAGCTCCTAACCAGATAACGTTACAACTGTTAGCTGCTACCGGTAATACAGATGAAATTTACGACCAAACACTTCTGTGTAAACTTCACCAGTTTCCCCAAACATTTAAAATCTCCTTTCCATGTCTAGATACATGGATAAAGCTTGAAACGGTTTTAAAAATCTGGACGCCGAGGGTAAGCTGCTAACGTTACTCCCGGCCGGCGGTTGCTTGCGGAAGCGGCGAATGGTCAGTCGCTAAGCTCGTACCTTTCCATGATATCAAAAAGTAGTTTTAAAACAACCATTCAGCGTCGAATTGGGCTTATAAAGTTTATAACAGGTGTATAAACACGGAGACGAGAAGATAAACTAATCTTACCAGCAGTTTAGATGGCTAGCCGTTTGGTTTTATTCCAACGGTGGAGCTCCGTCGCCTCTTCTGTCCGATACAATAAACCGTTGACGAGCACGCGCAGAGCGCGGGCATTCAGAAGGGGGAAGGGATGGCGTGCACGAGCTTGAGCCACGCCTGCGCGAGCACGTTGAAGAGAGTTTATTTGGCGGTGGATGAATGAGTCATTATGAGAAACGGACCACCCTTAACCACTATAACAAGGCAGTTTTGTGTTATATATGAATTTAAAAAGTAAAAAATGTGTGCCGTTCATGGAACAAAAATGACTATAATCTAACCAACGCACAACTTTTATTCCAGCCTAAAACAACCTCTACCACATAAGCATACCTTTTAATAAAGTTTCTTTGGAAGAGGAAATGTATCGCGGCGTGAAAGGTAATAATCAGCACCAAATATTATGTTTAACAGTTGTTTTTTTATAGGAGGCAATCGCATTTAACACTAACAGGATATCCCCCAGGCTGAATGAGTTTGTTGTTTTGAGTGGATTAGGAAATGCGTATTTGGAGGTTGCCCCATCTATTGGCGACTGTACCACATTACACTGCCTTTAGTCCACAAACAAACCCATGTTTTAGTGTTTATGCCACAAAGAAACTTCTGTAATTATTTACTTAATATCACGTTGTTCCAAGCCTATATTCTTCTGTGGAACACAAAAAGAGACACAAGTAGAATGAACGCTTTAGTCACCATCTACTTTTTATTGCATCTTTGTTCCATATAGGCTAATGTAAGTGAATGTTGGAGTGGGGGTGCTTTACTGTGGTCCAGCTTCAATTGTTGTAAAACACAGTAAGCCTCATGCAGAGCCTTTGTTAACTGCAATTATTTAAGGTCAATGCAAAGAAATGATCTCTGATTAAGGCCTAAATGTGTTGCAATCATGGGATTTTTAATTATTTTAATAGTATTCTGACATTTTTAAGGTGTATATATACTACCATTCGAATGTTTGGGGTCAGTAAGATTTCTTAATGAACTTTTATTCAGCAAAGATACATTAAATTGATCAAAAGTGACAAAAATGAGTGTGCACCATCCACTTGGATGATGCGATGGCAGCCACAGGGCAACGGGACCAGTGAGCTTACCACACAGGTGGAGAGGAGAGATTCAGTTGATGGGGATTATTAGGAGGCCATGATTGATAAGGGCCAATGGATGGAATGTGGCCAGGACACCGGGGCTACACCCCTACTCGTTTATGAGAAGTGCCATGGGATTTTTAATGACCAGAGTCAGGACCTCGGTTTAACGTCTCATCTGAAGGACGGTGCTTGTTACAGTAGTGTCCCCATCACTGCACTGGGGCATTATGACCCACACAGACCACAGGGTGAGCACCCCCTGCTGGCCTCACTAATAGCAGCAACTATGGGTTTTCCCATGAGGTCTCCCATCCAGGTCCTGACCAGGTTCAACCCTGCTTGGCTTCAGTGGGCAACCAGTCCTGGGCTACAGGGTGATATGGCTATAGCCATATCAAAATTAAAAGAATGTTTTCTATTAAAATAGAAAACATTCTTTTAAATTGTAATAACATTTCATAATATTACTGTTTTGTACTGTATTTTTTTATCAAATAAATGCAGCACTGTTGAGCTTAAAGAAACTTCTTCCAAAAACATTTTAAAAATCTTACCGACTCAAATTAATGTTAATGTATGTACATAGGCCTATATGTATAAGTTTATATATATATGCACAGTTTGCACACCATAATAAACACTAACAAATAATGTTAATAAATAACTGATCATTTGTTTTGAATCAATAAGGTCCTCTGGTGCAGGTGTGTTCATTTAGTCTTTATTAGAGATGGAGAAATCAGAGAATTAGGCTGAGATCTGAATCAGAGAAAGTGACTACCAGAGAAGCATCAAGGTTGACGCCTTGGAACCATGGTAAAACAGATCAACAATTACTAGTAAAAACCCCAAAGAAAAAAAAGGTTAAAAATATCAATGAAAACAAAGATTTAGGAACCCTACCCAAATATCATACATAACCACATTTCTCCAAAGAAATAGCTGAGCTATTTGTCAGAATACAAACTCAAACTCAAGCCACATTGTGTAGACAATCTGTGTTTTATAAAAACAGGTCCATTATGTAAGCTCATAATTTAGAGTTCAACACTCTTATCAAAGCCAACAGATATAGACATCATTAAAGTACAAGAGGAAAAGGGTACAACAGGGAACAGATTCAGATTCTATATTGCTATTATCATTTCAAACTATTCTGAACAAAAATATCTTTGAAATGACTGTATCCAACTCTCTCCTCTCTATGCCTCCACCTATTAAATCGCCGTGACTGAAAACAGGAAATCAGAGGGCTACATCCTGACCAATGAGAGGAGAGCCTTAAATTAGAGATCACTTTCTTTGAAAAGTCCCAACATTTGCAAACAATCCTTATCTTTAGCAATCCAGCCCTTGATGTTCCAGACATTCTTATGATGCTGTTACATCAGTAAGCAGCAATAAGTCCCATGGTCTGCTCAATAAATATCAGGAATATTGCCTTTTCCTGATACAAGGCCAAAAAACACCAAACAAAAAAAGGCAACCCATACAATTTTTTTAGAGTCTGCCATACATTTAAAAAGTTTTAATCCCATCAATCATTAGAGCATTTATTCAGAAACAATTCATCCCAGAAACCTTACACAAGAGGCCAGAGGGAGAGAAGATATTCTTTTTACAAAGCAGAAGTACTGGAGCACTGCAGATGCTATGATTCAGGCTAGTCCAGGGTTTTTTGTACAGCTGAAAAACTGAGTGTGGATGTCTTTGTCATTCAGTTTACTTATCTGGGTGATGTGTTCATTTAGTGGCAACTCCTTGTTTGTCTATGTAAAACTTTACCAAGATAGTGTGTGTGTCATGTCTCCAGTAGCATTTGTGTAAGGTTAAACTGAACTCTGCAGGACAAAAAGAAGGACTGTGTGTGTCTGTGTGTTAGGAATGGGTTGGAGCATCTTCGAAACTTATGATGCTGGACTCCTGTTGTCCCGTAGGATTTTGTGTGGTGCTGGGTGCTGGTGGCAAAGTCTCTCGGCTGGAAAGGAGAGGAGTGTCTGTCCGCACCTCCTCATCTTCGTCATCCTCCTCATCTTCCATGCTGGGCCAAGCCGACTGGTCTTCTGCGTGCTTCAGGCGCTCGTTCAAAGCTTTCAATGCCAATTGCCTATGGGAAAACAAGAAAATAAATTGATGCTGCTATCAAGACAATGAAGTTGCAGTTTCCCATAGGGCCATTTTTCTAGTTGCATTCGCACCGCCAGTAGGATCTCTGAAGTAGAGCTAGGTCTCGTTCAACATTTTTTGATACCGGCCCTGATCTTTTTTCCAATACCAATTTTATGAAAACTGTTTTAACAAGATTACATTACATATTATCTAAAAACGTTTTTTTTATTTTTACTCAGACTCATATAGGACACTGGGGGGTGGAATATATGCCTCGCACTCAAGCGTACGCGTAAAGCTTGCCGCAAAGCACTGGCAAAAGTAACCTATTGATTATGAATGTGTCGGGAAAAATATCAAGGAGACAATTTAATTTTGTATTAATAATCTGGTGTTTTCTGAGTCAGTGTTGGCTGCAAAGATGAAACTGACGTTGCTGACTCATCTCCGCATTATAATGAAAGCGCACGCGCGCCTATAGAGAGAAATGCACCTTTCATTTGGATTACATAATCAGAGAGAATTTGTTTTCGATTCGAATTGGTTGGTTTCAAGCTTTCTATATGTCTTTCTCATGTCTGTGAGGCAAGTAGCCTATACGCTGAGTTTCGGTTCATTTATATGACGCGCTCCATTTCTTGCAGTCGAAGACGGAGCAATTTTTTGCTCTTATGTTTATTCCGTGCAGTGTCAAGTGCTTCATCAGATTTGTTGTGTTGCCTGTCTTGGCAGCAGTTAACTTATGGCAAACATTGCATTACGCACTGTTGGCATCGAGCCTGGTGAAATGTAGCTACGCTTTTGATGTTTTCCACATCTTTTACATCTATGGGTGTTGGGACGCTTACACACTACAGCCTCACGTGTGAGCCACGTCTCTGGGCGTAACTAGTGTTTTTCCTTGATCCCTCGCTACAGCCAATCATACTACATGCTTATTGCTCACTGACGTTGACAAGATTAACCCCTTAAGCTATCGAAATTTGGTACCGAACTACAAGACATTTTTTGATAATCGATAGTAGAGGCAATTCAGTCGATGCCTAAAAAGTACAAAACTTGATACCCAGCCCTATTCTGAAGTGACTGCCCTGCCACTCTGGTTGTTGTGCGGGACTTTTATTTTGATGGCGCACACACAGTGCTCCCATTCTTCGTCTTCATCCAAGTGTGTCGGACTGAAAAGTCCTGAAAAGTGAAGCCAAAGCATTTTGATCGCCCCCTGGTGGCTAAATGCAGTATAGGTCTTAAACCATAGACTGTAAAAAAAATATGGACGTAGTGTCTGTGTCATCACCTGTAGGTTTCTGAAGAGCATTTTTAAAGTCTAAAAGTGGGCGGAGCCGGCCATCGCCATCTTGGCACCACGTTACTGCGCATCACTCCCGGATAACAGAAAATGGTCAAAGAGGCGGGACGTGGGTGGAGCTGAGGTGCCTGGTTGTCAGCAGGCAAACGGCTAGTAGTGACAGCAGTGGCAATCCACCTGTCACTCAAGTGGCCACGCCCTTAATTATGCAGAACTTTAAGGCTTAATATAATTTAAATGGATGAGTTATAAAAAAAATTCACCCCCCTCACAGTTGTCATTGAAGGGCAAAATTAGATATATAGACCAAAACCAATTTTTGTACCAGGCTGCAAAAATATTTCTTTCTGCTTTTATTTTTAATTTATTCTTTTTCCTCTTCTTTTAAGAAGTGTAAATTGAAGATGTATATGTAAAAGAGTGTAAGCATGTGTACTTGTTCTGTGGTTGTAAAATGAGAAAAGGACAAACGTATTGAAAAATAATAATAACTAATAGTACACTAAAAAGTATTATAGCGGTTGCTGTGTCGGTGATGCCTAGGGTTGGGTACCGAAACCTGGTGCCAATATGGCACCGGTACAAATCAGACGCAGATTTCGATGCCACTTAAATGTTTAAGTGAGTCATTAAACCGTTCATTCAACTAACATGATCCAAAGCGCAGATTCATTCAAAGACAGATGTAATGAAACAAGGTGTTGAAATTATTTTAACTGAGCGCCACTTTACAAGGCTCGGCTGAGCAGCAACACACTGCATGGGCAACACTGAAACTGGTGTTTCACTTTATAGAGATCAATGGCATTGATTTAAAACACTGACCAGCCATTCATGGGGAATACCCTTATTATGCAAAATTCCCTTTTATATGGCGTTTGAACATAAATGTGTGTTGGTAGTGTGTGTACACAACCACCCTATAATGATAAAAATCCACCCAGTGCTTTTTTTAAAATCCCCATAAATCATAAGGACTGTCTCAGAACAAGCTGTTCTCAGATTCGGGGCAATGTGATGTACTTTTGCACAAGCCCCTCCCACAACTGTTGACTGACACTGCAGTATTAGCGTAGACCCGCCCTGAGTGAGATAAACAAGACTGCCAATGTTTCGACGCCAGAGCAGCTGTAGACAAGAATGTCTCCTAAGCGATTGAGGTGTTTTGTTGTTGGATGTAAGAATGAACATAGTAGTCTTCATTTACTCTCGTTGTTACTTGAAGATGGATCTGTAGCAACTGTTCGTGATCCAGTTTACAGTCTCCTCAGCGATAGGCCTAATGTTACTGATCACTGCAGTAATGAAAGTGAGAGCACAGACTTTATCACAGCTCATCGAGTCGTTTTACGAATATGAAGTGTACCAGTTCATAAGCACCCACTGAAAAGTTAGTTGTAATGAGTGTTTTGTGCACTTCGCTGTGTATGTTGATGATAATGAAAGGGATAGAGAGAGAGTTTATGGATAAGACTTTAATGCATACTTCTTATACTGTGTTTATTCAGCTCTTACAGTGATTTTCTGGAGTAGAACTAACGCTTCAAGTTTTGTGTGATGTACAATAAACTTCGTGGAACTCATCAGTATATTTTTGCCCATCATTCCGACGGGGTCCGCTACAGCAGGCTTGTATTAGTAGTGGATAAAAGCAGATGACAAATACGTTATAACCGTAATTAACCTAAACTATACCTGTTCTACCGCCATACAGCATATATTCTCTGGCTCTGTGGGCATTATTGTCCGACTCCGGGTAGAAATGAACACTGCTACTGAGAGTTTCTGTTCTGATATTATCATTCGGTGAGATGAGATTGTCCTGGCTCTCAGCGCGAGCTCGTGATGCTCCGCCCGCTGTGCCGGCAGCAGCAGCTCATTTGCATTTAAAGGGATACACACTAAACGGTGAGTTTTTCTGAGTGACAATTTGAAAAAGTGACAATTAAAACATGCTGTAGAAAATGATCTGTTGGGTATTTTGAGCTAAAACTTCACATACACACTCTGGGGAAATCAGAGACTTATTTATCATCTTGTGAAAAGGGGCATTATAGGTGCCCTTTAAACGTTAAAAGAATGATACAACAAAGATTTAGCTTTTCTTGGACATGGCAACTTTTTATGAATATATGACTTGACCTGAAGGACAGAGGTGTGTAATCGCACGCGCTAAGTCAATCTCTCTCTTGTTCACTGTCTGTTAGTGTTGTCAAAAGTACCGTACATCTTTGACGCTCTTTACCGAGCACTTACACAAATACACACGGGAACGTTTGAACGCAAGCATAGATAGATGGATCCATTGATAGACGCCTGCGTTCAAACGCTCCCGTGTGCATCTGTGTAAGTGCTCGGTGAAGAGCGTCAAAAATGTCTATTTACAACATGTTTTTGAAGAGTTGATCATTGTAGCCAATCACAGACATATATGTTGAGCGGGTGAACACAATGGCCAATCAGAGGTGTTTAAGAATCCATTCAACAGCGCTCAAAATGCTAGAGGGAAATGCTGGTATCGTCATATTTTTTTAAATTTTAGTACTTGGTACCCGAAGTCGGTAATTTTGACAACACTAGTGTCTGTTTAGGCCTGTTAAGTGCAAATCCATAGAGCCTCGGTATAAATAACCATGATAAACACAGTCTTACCATTATTAACTGATTTAACATTCAATACACATGCACAGTGCAAAACAAGAAGGGCATAGCCTTATGGAAACAATGAAAAAACGTGAATATCGCGTTTGCTTGCATTCCTCTACTAATGCCTATTATTAGTACTGTAACTTATTTAGTGTTAAATTATTGTAGTTGGGTTAGGATTTATTGTGAATTTGTACTGTAAATTTGTTGTTTTGTGTTTACTTATATTTATATATTTAAGTATACTTTAAACTTTAGATTTAGATTTTTTTTTACAAATAAATCCATAGTCATTTTGTGGCTTTTTAAAAGTATCAGTTCAGGCACCGGTACCGTTTTAAAACTATTGATTTGGCAACGGTAGCTTAAAAAACCCAAATGATGACCAATGTCGCTAGCTGAGCAGAAATCAATTTTAAAACCTTCCATTGGCAAGTGTTAATGTGCCTACTATATACGTACTCTTCATCGTGCCTGAAGAAGACCTGAGGGTCGAAACGTTGCTTGCTTTTAATAAATTTCTTTTGGAGCAGTATTTTTCAGTGTGCGGACTTCACACTTCTTTATTTTGTTTATTTCACTTAGTTGTCCTGCACCTGAGCCCAATTTGGGTGTTTGGGATGTGCACACCAGCTTTGTATTTTTTGACTACTATATACGTACCCATCTAATGTATATGAGAACATGTTTGTGAGAGGATGTGTTGAGAGACGTCTGTTTTTTGTATTTTGTACTTTGTGTTGTCTTTGTAAAAACTGCGGAAGGGTCCAAAACAAATTTCCCTTCCTGGGACAATAAAGTATATCTTATCTTATCTTATGTTTCGCTTGGTCCCTTCAAAGTAGAGTTTCAAATCGCTGTTTTACATGTTCGTGGAGTTAATTTGTGTTAAATGTAAACAAACAAAAATTTGAAATGTTGCCTTGACAACTAACTGAAGTAAAACAAAAATATTAAACATAAAAGAAATAAAGCATGTAAGAAAATTGCTAAAAAATATAATAAAATGGAAAAAGAAAACCTAAATCCCAAAAATATGATAAAAGCCAAATCAAAATATTAATAAATACGATAATAGTATATAATACTAAAATAAGGTAAACGTACCTCCGCCTTTCTGCATCTTGAGGGTCTGTGCCTGGCAGGCTGATGGTGATGGAGGATGGAGCCCCAACATCATAGCGCTTCACCATTTTACGACAAACTTTCATCTTCACAAGGACGGAGTGCACAAGCCCGGCTGCAAACCCAACAGCCGGCTGGAGAGCCTCTGGGAAGAAAGAGGCGAAGGCAAAGTGGTCCGACATGTCTCCACGCCCCCTAGAGTGCCTCTGGTAAAAGCGCAGGTAAACCCACCCAGACAGTGCTCCGTACCCACACGCTGCTAGTGGAGCTGAAGTGTCCAGCAACCCCGCTAGCCGCAGCACAGCTATTGCAAGCAGAGCTAGTGCTGGGGCAGCTTTCAAGCGTATTTGAGGAACTCGAAGCACTGTGGTGTCTCCTGCAGTCTGCTTCAGCGCTACAAGAATGCCCCCAAGAAAAGCAGGTGCGCCGTACACCCGCACGGCAAACAGGTAGTCCAGGTCAAAGGTCGCAGCGTAGGTGAGAAGGTAGGAGAGTCCAGATAGGAGACCGGCTGCTACATTTACCACAGCGAAGAAAATCAGCAGCTCCAGCGCTCCCCATAATGGCTCCAAAAGCCGCCCGGCAACCATCACAGTAGCAATGTTTGCTGCCACACCAAAAATGTGCTGCTCCACCACCGCATGGGTCAGAAGTGTCCAAATCCAGAAGTTGGGAGGAAAAAGGAAGCCAGGTGTGACAGCAAGCAGGTAAGTGGTGTTAGCAGCCCAGGAGAGTAGGTACAGCAGGATTACTGTGGCACATATGGATTTGACCACCACACTCGTGCTTGCGAGAGCACTCAGAAAGTGCTGCCGTGCCACAGGCAGGTAACGGTTCATCCTGACGGATTCGAGTCCTCAGTTGCAAACACTCCAGAAACGGTGACCCTAAGAAATCAGCAGCTTGTGTCAAACATGAGGAACACAAGCAGGAGGTGAAACCTAAAACTCAACATGCATGCAGTGTGACCTCATCAACAGAGGTTCTGCAACATAAGAAACTTTGGGATGGGGGGAGAAAATGACGATTACCTCACACTGGTCTTACAGGTGATTGCAACACTTGTGGTGAGATAAGTAGACCTTAACCTCCCTCAAAAAGCAAAGAACTGTTGCTTTAAATAATATTGTTTCCTAGCAAATAGAACATCTGATCTGTCATGTAACGTTACGCATACAAAATACTTTAAAATACTAAAGCTTTATTCAAGTTAACTGTTGCTGAATAAGTAGTTGACCTCACTGAAAAAACATTATTATGACTATCTACCTGCTCAGGGTTTCCTGTTTCAGAGTTGTTAACATATAATTCATCACTTATGCGTTTCTATCCGAGTCGGTACTCTACCTGCTTATCAGCACCGTCTGCTAACACTCCATAAACCTCCCCTCCTCGGTCTGTTTTAGCACATTTTGTAGGTCAGTTTGACAGTCTCATGTCTTATAAAAGTCTTTTGGCTTTAGTTCAGGCACTTGCCGTATGTTTTACGGGTAAAACACGCGAAGATAGGCGAGTTTTGAGCAGCTTTCTCGCCGGTGGCATGTCCTCCCAAACCGGCCTGGAGTCGCAGTTCAGTCCGGGGATTTCCTCTCACAACAGGCCTTCAGGTAACAGGTTTGAAGCCAGAAACCGTGAATCCGAAACAAAAATCCCGGCTGATGTTTTTAATATCCTAACATCGTCATTTTACTTGAATTAAGCTTGTTTTGTTGTTTGAGAGTGTGGTGTTTCCAGCTAACAGCCACAAAGCGCAAACATCAGATTTGCAAACGTCACCGTCCAGCGTTGCGACTGGGCGTGTCGTTTACAGTGCTGCTTAGCTAAGACTGCTGGGAAATGTAGTCATTCTTTCCCCCATGAACGCTACACAAGTCGTTTTTCCTTTTTAACAGCTGTTTTCATCTATTCCTTCAAACTAACAAGTAGTTATTTTATGTTACTAGTATTTTTAAATACTAATAAGAAATTCAATAGTGACTAGTAGATAGAAAGGCTACTACAACTATTGCTTTGCTACTATCAGTGCTCGAGTAGCACCCCCTCAAGTTGGTCACGCGGATTCGTTGACCAACAGAAAGCTGTTTGATTTGAAAAAGACTCATGTGAGATGTGAGCAGAATTAAACTAGCGATTCAATTGTTTTAACAATAGTCAGTAACTACATGCAATAGCCACTGTATTAGCCCCTAATTAATATTTACTACTGAAATACAAATATATAGTCTGCTAGCCTAATAAGTATGGGATTACGTGCTATTAACTAAAAATACATAGTTTGTATTAAGGATTAAAGAGCAAATACCTGTTAAATGACAATATTTAATGCATTAATGTATTGTCCTATCTAGTCCACTAGATGGCAGACATAATTAATCTCACAATGACTTGTATGAAGCTTCTTTAAGCCTATTCTAGTTGTGATATAATAAGTGATGACAAATATCTCGAATTCCATCAGAGTCTGAAAAGGTTATGCAGTTACACAGAGGATGCGACCTCATGTGTGTAGAACATCATGTACAAAACCGGCCTCGGCTGTTCATTCACCTGTTCTCACCTGTACATCTGGGGTCTTGTGTACCCGCTGAGATGCTGACAGGTGTAATTGCACATATTTTGCCTTGTAGAGCAGACAGTGATACTTAAGCCAGAAAGAATAAAATGTTCTCACCCTCTCGCACACAAAACAGTTCCTGACGTCTTCAAAGACTTAGCTCCTCCACAAATTCAATATGTTTTTAATTTCAATGGTCTATGTCCATTTGTCTATCCTGGCAGTACACACGCACATTCTATCATGGCAAAGACTTTCCATTGAGTTCCATACTGAGCTGTTTTCTTGTATCCCCCAACCCTAAATCATTCAGCATTTTTACATTTTCATTAAGACAATTTACTGGGTTTGTGGGGAACATCTGGTATCCCAAATATTTTACTGTCCTAGGTGTCCTAGGAGGGTAACGAACAAGGCAGGTGGGAAACATTAAATTAATTACTAGGAAACGAGATGGGAGGGGCTAGACAATTGACAGGAGAGCACATGGCACAATGAATAAAAGACAAGCCATGTGCTCACAATAAACCAGACCAACACAAACACATGACAAACCAGCCCAGAGAAGACACAGATAAGGGTGACAGAACTGTGACACTACCCCCCCTCAAAGGGACGCCACCTGGCGTTCCCAAGGAGGGACACCAAGAACAAGACAGGAACAAGAAAATACAAAGCACCCGAACACAACAACGGACCAGACAGACAGACAGATCAAAACACCAATACAGGGAGGGGAGTGAGGGAAGCCAGTCCAGTCACTACCCGCCTAGCGGGCCACAAAGTCCTAAGCATAGACCAGGGAGGGACGGGAGGGTTGAGCCAAGTAACCTCAGGCTTGTCAGGAGTCCTGGCTGAGGTCCAGGGTGGTGCAGGCTGGACAGTACACCAGGGCGGATCAGGCTGTGCAGTACACCAGGGCGGATCAGGCTGTGCAGGACACCAGGGCGGATCAGGCTGTGCAGGACACCAGGGCGGATCAGGCTGTGCAGGACACCAGGGCGGATCAGGCTGTGCAGGACACCAGGGCGGATCAGGCTGTGCAGGACACCAGGGCGGATCAGGCTGTGCAGGACACCAGGGCGGATCAGGCTGTGCAGGACACCAGGGCGGATCAGGCTGTGCAGGACACCAGGGCGGATCAGGCTGTGCAGGACACCAGGGCGGATCAGGCTGTGCAGGACACCAGGGCGGATCAGGCTGTGCAGGACACCAGGGCGGATCAGGCTGTGCAGGACACCAGGGCGGATCAGGCTGTGCAGGACACCAGGGCGGATCAGGCTGTGCAGGACACCAGGGCGGATCAGGCTGTGCAGGACACCAGGGCGGATCAGGCTGTGCAGGACACCAGGGCGGATCAGGCTGTGCCGGACCCCAGGGCGGATCAGGCTGTGCAGGACACCAGGGCGGATCAGGCTGTGTAGACCCTTCGGGCGGCCATGGTGGAGATGACCATTCAGGTGGCCATGGTGGACAAACAGGCACCGGTTCAGGAACAGGCACCGACTCAGGGACAGACACCGGCTCAGGGACAGACACCGGCTCAGGGACCCCAACGCAAACAGTCTCTTGTGCAGCAGGCACGACGTGAACGGTCTCTTGTGCAGCAGGCACGACGTGAACGGTCTCTGGATCGGCAGAAGTGAGATGAGCGGTCTCTGGTTCGGCAGAAGTGACTTGAACGGTCTCTGGATCGGCAGAAGTGACTTGAACGGTCTCTGGATCGGCAGAAGTGACTTGAACGGTCTCTGGATCGGCAGAAGTGACTTGAACGGTCTCTGGATCGGCAGAAGTGACTTGAACGGTCTCTGGATCGGCAGAAGTGACTTGAACGGTCGTGACTCGAACGGTCTCTGGATCGGCAGAAGTGACTCGAACGATCTCTGGATCGGCAGAAGTGACTCGAACGGTCTCTGGATCGGCAGAAGTGACTCGAACGGTCTCTGGATCGGCAGAAGTGACACGCATGGGTGGCGCCGTCAGGGCGAGACGCTTGGGTGGCGCCGTCAGGGCGAGACGCTTGGGAGGCGCCGTCAGGGCGAGACGCTTGGGAGGCGCCGTCAGGGCGAGACGCTTGGGAGGCGCCGTCAGGGCGAGACGCTTGGGAGGCGCCGTCAGGGCGAGACGCTTGGGAGGCGCCGTCAGGGCGAGACGCTTGGGAGGCGCCGTCAGGGCGAGACGCTTGGGAGGCGCCGTCAGGGCGAGACGCTTGGGAGGCGCCGTCAGGGTGAGACGCTTGGGAGGCGCCGTTAGGGCGAGACGCTTGGGAGGCGCCGTCAGGGCGAGACGCTTGGGAGGCGCCGTCAGGGCGAGACGCTTGGGTGGCGCCGTCAGGGCGAGGCGTTGGGGCAGCGCTGGTTGGGCGAGGAGTCTGGAAACGGTCTCTGGGTTGACTGTAGGCTTAGGCCTAACCCCCGGGCCCTGTGGGATGCAGGAAGTCCTTCTCCTCCTTCTAGAGCGAGAGGGCGCTGCAACCTCCCCAGTCGCCACTGGATATGCTGCAGCCTCTTGGAGCACCAGACTTGAGACCCCCGAAGTCGGGTCCTCTCGGACCACCAGGGTTGAGGTCCCCGAAGTCGGTCCCCCCCCCCCCGGACCACCGAAGACGGGTTCTCCCGTACCACCGAAGTCGGGCCCTCCTGGACCACCGAAGACGGGATCTCCCGGATCACCGGACTTGAGACCCCCGAAGTCGGTTCCTCCCGGACCACCGAAGACGGGTTCTCCCGGACCACCAGACTAGGAACCTCCGAATCAGGGGAGGCAACAGTAGCCCTCCCTCTCCTGCGCTTCCGAGGTTGATGTGGTGTGGGAGTAACCACCTCTGGAGATGCTGCCACTTTTGGGGAAACCATAATCCCTTTAGTTGGAGAATTGTTGTGACGATCAAGGAGGCTTACAAAGTCCTCAAAAGTCAAAAACGACAATCCTCTCATGATCCCAAAGGATATGGGCTCATCAAGGGCATAACTGAACAAATCCTTCAATGCTGCATCACCAAGATTCAGTCCCTCAGCAGCAGCACTGAACCTCTGGGCAAACTCCCTCACGTTGGTCCCCTGTTGGCGAAGAGATGTCAGATCTCTGACTCTCAATATGCGTTCATATTGAGGGCATGACACTGGAGAGGCCGGTGGTTTGAAAAAACCCTTCCTCCGCTGAGTCCTCATAATGGCTTGTTCGTTCTGTCACGGATTGGTGTAGAAAAGGAAAGCGAGAACTCAATAGCAGAGAATGAAGGTTTAATAAAAATAGAAAATAAATCCAGGTACAAACTGAAAACAAAAGCAGGCAAACAGATAAGCAGGTCTAACGGCAGGAACACTAGGAAACATAATATAACGAACAAGCACAGGACTACAAACACAGGGAGACTAAATAGGGAACAAACAAGGAGGGTAACGAACAAGGCAGGTGGGAAACATTAAATTAATTACTAGGAAACGAGATGGGAGGGGCTAGACAATTGACAGGAGAGCACATGGCACAATGAATAAAAGACAAGCCATGTGCTCACAATAAACCAGACCAACACAAACACATGACAAACCAGCCCAGAGAAGACACAGATAAGGGTGACAGAACTGTGACACTAGGATCATTTGGACCTTACTCACAATGTATATAAAATCTGAACGCACACTATAGGGATATTTTCTATTTTCAAAACTAACCCTAACAGAAACCTTTATTTAGATTTTCATTACACCATTATTTATATATTTTCCTAATGGAGACCACTGGCTTCTGCCCATCCCCCTTAAACCCACGCACACCGAATACTAAACAGGACCTTTCCACAAATTCAATATGCCACATTTCTAGGAAAAGGAAGGTCATGACCCAATGACAGCACTCTTTAATTTTTAGTAGCTTTAATTAAGGAGCTCTGTCTCCTATTTCATTAGCCTCCAGTGACACATTTATCCAACACACCTAAGTGTGACGAATCAACACCTGATGAAAACATTTGGTTATGGAGACACAAATACGTGTGGTGCATTTCAATGTGAGAGAAAGAAGCAAGGGGAAAAGAGAAAGATAATAAGGGAGGGCAATAAGATCAATGTCACTGAAAATTGCTGCCGGCCCAGGCTTTGAATATACACTCACTTCATGCAAAACACACGGAAACACACTCACACTATCTGTCCTCTCCAATACTGTCAGTTTGTCATCCTGCGTTCCAGATCACATGGCATCTTTTCGTCTTTCATTCAGCATTCATCACACTACTCATCTGTTGTCCTCTTATTATCACTCTTATTAGCTGCTGTCAGTCTGCTGTTATTTGCTCCATCATTTTTTAACCATTTCTGTCAACAACAGTAGAAATGCTTTTCAAAAATCATCTTGTGCTCCACAGAAAAATGAAAGTCATATGATATTTTAATCTAAATGATGAATGTTATTTTTTTTTGAGTGAACTATCCCTTTTATGTCCTCTTATATCCAGTGTGAAATTGAATCTGCATGCGTCACTGATATCATGCAGTAGATATGAACATTAATGTGGGCTTGTGTCATAAGCTGTTTTTTTTCTTTTACAGGCCTTTTGATGGCACTAGACCAGACAAGACCAGGCATTCCCAATTAAAGCCTCTGGTCTGCTGCCATTCTTATTCACAATCACAGCTCATGGAATGTGATCGTCAATTACAGAGACTGCGAGAAAGAGAGAGCAGACACAACCTCACTATTTAAACGGTCAGACAGTGTGATCAAAGCAAATCCATGATCTGCAGAAAGGTTTTATAACTAAATTAAAATTATACACAACATGTTTGATAAATTAACAAATAATGATTACAAGGAATGCTGTTTGATAGCAACACAGTATGTGTCCGACTGCTACAAGATCAGGGACAGATCTGATTTGGGTTTGTGTTTCCATCACTAAATTTAAGACAGCTTAGTTCCCACTGTCTCCGAAATTCATGTATGATTGTCACCTAGAGATGTAGTCACAGAACTTTTAAATCGGTCATGAAGCAGTCGTACCTCCCCTTATTAACCATGATAAAATGAAATTAAATACACACAAAACAAATTACCACCAGTATGTCTGAAAGAAATACATAGTAGGGTTTTACATTTGTACACATTTCGACTAATAATTGTTAGTAATTAGGTTATTGTTGCAGGCCCCGGCTCAGGAGACCCGGCTGACAGATTAACTGTTGCCTGTAAAATAGGATAAAGTGAGAAGAAGATCAGGAGAGTCGCGTCTGGTCTTTCGCAGCTCCTCTGGTGATATGAGGAAGCATGCGCAGTACGCTATTCTGTTTATGACTCCCCAGAATGACAAAACAAGAGTCCCTTTTTTTTCCCCATTTTGTCCATGTAGTTGAATATACATTTGATTAATTTGCACATTAGCACTGCATAAAGAAAGTAAAGCAACATAATCAGTGAACTCATAACAATACTCAGAAAAAAACGTACAGTGTGTCCGGTGTGTCGGTGCTGGTGTGTCCAGTGCCTGTCCCGGTGACCGCGTGTCCGTGCCGGTGTGTCCCTGCCGTTGCCGGTGTGTCCGTGTCGGTGTCCGTGCCGGTGTGTCCGTGTCGGTGTGTCCGTGCCGGTGTGTCCGTGTCCGTGCCGGTGTCTGTGTCCATGCCAGTTTGTCCGTGTCGATGTCCGTGCCGGTGTGTCCGTGTCGGTTTCTGTGCCGGTGTGTCCGTACTGGTTTCCATGCTGGCGTGTCCGTGCCAGTGTCGGTGTGTCCGATGTGTCCGTGTCGGTGCCGCTGTCCGTATCGGTGTCCGTGTCGGTGCGTCCGGTGCTGGTGTGCCTGTGCCGGTGTCCGTGCCGGTGTCCGTGCTGGTGTGTCCGTGTGCCCGTGCCGGTGTGTCCGTGCTTTGCAAAGTAAGTCTGACCAGGTGTGTGAGCCGGCAACATCTGTGACAGAGGGACATTGGTGGAGCTGGACACTGACGAGTGCTTGATAGACTGGGAAATGGAGGTAATGCTTTTCACGCTGCCCGGTTTCATCATCTTGTATTGAGATGGAGTTATTGTCGCTGATCCTGCGCAGCTTCCCTCTTCCACCTCACGCACCTTCCCGGAGGGGGGTGTTCTGTTACGACTATGTTCAGTTAGTTTTCTTTCATGGACTTTTAGTTTGTTTATCATCTGTTTCCTTTGTTCTAGTTTTCCCATCAGTCATCTGTTACCATGGATATTAATTTAATTATCGCAGCTGATCATTATTGAGTTCATTATCATTGAGTATTTTAGTTCCGCATTTCCTTTGTTTTGTGCCGGTATTGTTGGTGTTTGCTATGCAACACCATACACCATTGCAAACACCATTGTCCGCTTTTGTTAATAAACATTGCTACTATATTGAAACTCTTAACCTGCCTTCATCTTCATCATCTTTGGACTTTAATGTGACATTTAGTCTATTGTTGTTAATTGATTAATTTAATATTAGCCTACTTTAATTTTTTTTTCTATTTATTAATTGGCACTGTCTAGGTTATTTTATTTTAATTCATTTTTACTTATTTTGCTCTAATATTGCATTTGATTAGTTAATATTGTGTATTTGCACTTTTTTTTTTTTACATTTCATCTGTATATTTATAATACCGTATATTTCCATTACATCAACATAGAGGAAAAGATGTAGGGAAACAAAGGGGGGAAAGAAAGGGGAAACAAAGAGCAAAAAGAAACCAGAAGAGAGACATAGATTTTTCTTTTATTAGAATTCAAACAAAAGATTCAGAGATGAGATATCTTGTTTTTGTGTTTTCATGGTTAACTTTTTTATTTTATCTACTGTCTGTTTATTACATCAAAGAGTCTTAGAACCTAAAAAACACAACATCTTTCTGATCTCAAGGTCATTAGCGGGTCTTTTGAACGCCATCTTTTATAGATGACGCAGATGATACTCACTCTGTCCTCTGTGTGGATGACATATTATATTTTATCTTACTGTGATCTTGTGATTCACATATAATAGTATTTTCAATAATAATAGCACAAATCATTTTATGGATGTGTAAGCAGGAATTTTTATTGTAAAAAGTAATATGTTGAAAAACTTTTCTTGGATTACCAATGACAGAAGTACAGAAATGCAGAGAGAGAGAGATCAAGGATAACAAACCCTGTGATTTCATTTTATAATTCATTGATTTCCTTCAAAACTTTCAAAGCTTTACTCAACAAAACCACGTCATCAGAAAAATCCAGCAATCAAAAGCACTTCCAACATTCTGTGTTTGTTCTTTTGAGACAGTTGTGGTGATAACAGCAGGCTATCAAGACCAGCTCTGTAAAAACTATACATCAGACAGCAACTTCCATTCAACAGAGAAACTCTTGTCAATAAAAATCATCTTGACACTTTAGAGAACAAATTACTCTACACAAAGAATAACATTTCAAGACACAGAATGGAACTAAAGTTCAGTCAGAGTATTTGGTCAAAGGATTATTGAAAAAAAAATTGTTCTTGGAACAATGCAAATGCTCCTAAACACACTGTAAAAAAACCCCCGTTAAATTTACAGGAAAACCCTGGCAGCTGTGGTTACCAGAGTTTTCCTGTTAAAAATACGGTAGCAACGTTTTAGGTTTTACAACTTTTAACCGTATATAATTTTACAGCAATAAACCGTATTTCATTATCTGATATGATGTTAATATACTGACCTTTTGAAGTATTAATATCTGTTTTTTTCCATTGTAATACACTGACAGCCAACAATCAAAGCAGTGATGAGAGTCAAATGGTCAACCAAAGCTCATCATAAGCAGCTTTTCCACAAGAAAGTTAATACTAATATACAGAAGCTGCACAGTGTCATTCACACAAACATTAAACACCATCATGGTAACATGTTGAAATTTAAAAAATGCAATAAGCATTAATTTAACAACATTAAATGTAACATAAAACCCTAATGTACATAACTGATTAGAAAAAAAACTAAGAAAATTATGAAGAAACAGTTATTTAAAAACAAAATACATCAAATGTGAAGTGTCACGCAGAGAATTGTGGGAATGTCAATTTAAATTTTTTCACTGTAAATTATACAATGACTTGTTCTTTTTCACTTCCAAAAACTGTAAATTTAACGGTATTTTACAGTAAAATTAAATTAAATGTACCATTATATATATCACAGTTATTTACCATATATAGTAAGGAAACTTTCTGTTAACCAATTAACAGGTTTTCACTGTAGCATTTTTACAGTATTTTACCGTTAAAATCACGATCCTTTTTTAACATTCATGAAGTGTAGCTTTTGCTATATATGAATTATGGCAAACAATTAAATGTATGCAATAGTAATTTTAACACAAAAAGAAAACATGAATACGGTGATGGTTTGCAGCTGAATAACCTCTCTATAGTCACAGTAATTGAATTGCTGTCTGTCTTTTATGACCTTGCACACTCACATCCACACAAACATTCTGCCACACACTCACATTGTCTCTCCATATTTTCTGCTTTGTTCTGTACCAAGATGACAAGATAAAAAAATCTCTTGTGGAAAGTTCCATCATAAAGACTAGAGATGCTATTTAACTCGGTTTAAGAACTAAAGTAATAATTCAGATAGGTTTCACTTATAACAGACACATTTTAAGAAACATGCCATGATATTTGTCAAGGTCAGAACAGTGCCATGTTGCCTACATTTATTTCACAAAGATTTTATATTTTAAACATTAAAACACTCGGTAGAATATATATATACATCAATAATTAATCTGTGATTTATAGGAACAAGCTGGTCTAAATAAACTGTCCCATCTTTAATGGATAAGTGTTTTGCAAATTCCGCATAGACCTCGCAGAGATTTGAGAAGCAATCATCAGTAAAATGATGGGAATTGAACAAAAGGTTTTACTGCTTTGGTATCACTGTGGTCATTTTAACCAGTGACTCTTTACATCCTCATTCTTTGGAAGTGTTTACAAAGAGAACTTTTGCAGGGCGGAAAACAGTGTCAGTAGCTGCGTTTACATGGACACTTATAATCGGATTGACGGCTCAATCGGACTAAAAAACCTTCATGTAGGTGTAACCCAGGTTACTAAAGATGTTTTATTTTTTTGAAATAGAAAAGAAAGAAACTGACACTTATGTGAATAAACAGTTATTTTATTAAATATCTGTAAAGAAAAGAGAAAACAAGAATACATAAATTAGAGAAGAGTGATTTGATTAAATGAGACAATGATTGGTCCTAATAGACGAATCAGAGTTGGCCGCCTTAGTGGGTGGAGTCATCGGAGTCGAGAGATGATGCAATGATCATTTTTTCCGAGAGAAGCACCGACCGAGAAAGAAGCACTGAGCGCGATCTGAGAAGAGAAAGAATTAGACTGAGCGAGCTAGTAGTTTGTTTAGAGAGATTTAGAGATATAGAACATAAAGATTTTGAGTAATAGAAACAGAACTTGATGCTGTGATTGATTGATTTTGAGTAAAAGTGAAACTAGCTTTTGTACGTGCATTGAAGTACGGGCCTAAAGCTGAGAGAGCTGCCGCGAACTTTTTCTAATTGATATTAGAGTACTCTTGGTAAGTGAAGTTTTCGTTTTATTGTTATTACCAAGGTTCTTATGTATAAATATCCGATAAAATGTGTTCAAATGCCAAATATGTGTGTTATATTTAGCTAAATTTATGTAAGAGTCAACCTTCTGTAAAAAAAAAAGGGAAAAATAATAGAAGATTTCTTCATAAATGTGTTAAATAAGTGATATTATAAAGGGAGAAGTTATTTTTGATGATTTGTGAAATGTAAATTTGTAGTTTTCGTCGAATAACTGAGTTTGAGCTAACGGATGAGTGTGACGCACGTGAAAATTGAGCAGATGTGGCCTAGCGCGTCATTTGAAATCCTGTTTTTTTAATATAAATGAGAAGTTAAAGTGTTAACATTATATGAAAAGTGAAGTTTGAAATGTTAATAGTTGAATATATTGATATTAAGTGTGGTAATATGTGTATTTTTGAGAAAAGTGCCTAATTGTACTTTTGGCCTTGTTTTTTCAAGGTTGGGTTTTTTTCCTTCCCCCCCTTGGGCTTTCCATTTCTTTTTATATCCTTTCTGGATTTTCTTTTGGTTTTGTCTGATATTTTCTATTTGCTGAGTTTGGATGCTGAACGAGAATCAAGGAAGCTGCACGTGAGATGTCCCTGCTTCACAGCGAAAGTTCGAGAGTTGGTGCAAGCAGGAACTGGCGAGCCATGCCCAAATAAGGATCGAACTGCGAATCGAACTGTGAATATTGTGGTAGGATTGAGTACAGGTTTTCTCTTCCTGTTGCTATTGAACTGTGAGTTAACTTGAGTTGCGGAAGAAGGATCTCGTGAAGGAACATTGAACTGGAGCTGAGAACTGAGATAAAATCTCATATCACATTGAGATTTCTGTGAACACTGAGATAATTGGACGGTGATTTATTTTCTTTATTGTTATTTTGTTTCAATTCTATTGTGATTTATTTCTTTTGATTTGTCTATTAAGTGTTCATAATTTCTATTTTTGGGTAATAAGAGTGAACTGAAAGGTAATTTGAAAGGTTGAAATTGAAAAGTTACATTTAAATCAGACCAGAGGAGAAAAGTATTCTTAATATAAATAAGTCAAATTAGGAATAATTCAAATAACTAAAGAAACCGTATATCTTACTTATACCAAAATAAAAGCTAATTAGGTGAAATTAGATTTAAAACTAAATAGAAAGTATAAATTATAGTAGATAAAAAGAAAGAATAAAAGGTTACAATTAGGATTCAAATAAGAGTTTATTTATTTCTGGTTTATTTTCTTTTATGTGATGTGGTAATAATTTAATTTTTTATTGTCTTTTTGAACATTTTCTTTTTTTTTGTCTTAATTGCTTGTTATTCCTTTTAAATATATCGTACCTGTTTTTCTAACTCAAACAGTGTGTCCCTGTGCTTCTTTGCTGCTAACACAGTCTCTTGAGCGAATTCTGGTCTTCTGATCGCTGGTCCATAGATTGAAGCAGTGTCTTCTTTCACTCCCCTCTGTGTCTTTTACTGAGGAGAGTGAGGGTAACACACTTGCCACGACACGGGTTACAGAAAGTTGGCGAGCCAGCCAGGAGACTGTTGCTTAGCAACAAGGATAGTAGTAGGAAACGAGCTAATTAGTAACCGAAATTTTCTCAGAGTGTTGATCTTACATTGTGACGATGGAAATCATTGAGAGAGAGAGTGTGGACGTAGCAAATGCGCTTCTTGTCAAAGGTCTCACGTTGACCGAAACGGATGATGAGCTGAGTATTTTCTTGCAAAGGTATGGCTCGGTTAAACGTAATTTGATAATTGACGATCAAACGTCTGAGTTCCATCAGCATGCCATTGTAGAATATGCTCACAGCTCTGCAATGCTGGACTTAGCGCCAATGTTACCCATAACTTTGGGAAGTCTTTCGAATCCAAGCGTCATGTTCCAAGTACGAGCTTTGGCTAGTGTCCGTAACCAGACGACCAGTGAGAAACCTCTTTCAAATGTGTTTCAGGAGGAGTTGAATGAACTCCAGGAAGTTCACTCTACCAACTGTACTCCAGAGAGAGTGCGAAATGTGAGCTGTGATGATTCTAGGAAAGCAGAAACAGTAGAAATGCGAGATTTAGAATTCAAAAACCCAATCAAGAGACAGACGGGCCCTATGGCCTTTCCAGAAACCACCGTTGATGGTGTTACAGTGACTACTCGTTCTGGTTTCCCCATGAACATTGTAGACCCACCAGGTGTTCAGAAGATGGTTGTAGAGCACATAGTGAAATCGGCTGATGCTACGATGTTACAGCAAACGTCAGTCCGTCTTAGGAATTTCTCAGGGAGGTGCCCGCGTCCTCCAAATGAACCTGACTTTGACACTTGGCGAGTAAGTGTAGAACTCCTGCTAAGTGATCCGGCTATTTCCGATTTGCAAAGAGTACGTAGGATCCTAGATCGCTTGTTGTCCCCTGCCGCAGACGTAGTGAAGCATGTACGACCTCCCGCTTTGCCTGCGGTGTACCTTGAGTTGCTAGAATCAGTGTATGGTTCTGTAGAGGATGGTGACGAACTGTTGGCCAAGTTTATGGGCACCTTGCAGAACCAAGGTGAAAAGTCATCAGATTTCTTACACCGGTTGCAAGTTCTTCTGAGTTCAACGATTAAGAGGGGAGGCATCGCGGAGAAAGATCATGACCGTTGTCTTTTGAAGCAATTTGTGAGGGGATGTTGGGACAATGGTCTCATTGACAGCCTTCAGTTAGGGAAAAGCGGAGCCCAGCCACTCACTTTCGCTGAGTTGGTTGTGTTAATTCGAACAGAAGAGAGTAAACGTACTTCCAAAGAAGAAAGAATGAAAAAGCACCTTGGGTTGCCAAAAACTCCTGTTGTTTACCCGAAACCTCGAGCTGCCACCCAGCAAGTGGCAGTGTATTCTCATGAAGCACCAAATGCCAGTAGTTCTGAAACAGATTCTCTAAGAAAGCAACTTGCAGAAGCTCAGGCCCAACTTGTTACTTTAGGTGGAAATTCAGATCAGAAACGCCAGAGCGGATGTTCTGAGAAAACAGAATTTGATGCTTTGAGAAAAGTAGTGGAAGAGTTGCGTGCTCAGATAGCCGCTATGCGAGTTTCCATGACTCAAGAAGCAAAACGTGAAGATTCAGATAGCTTAGAAGTCGCTAACCTACGACGACAGGTAGCTGAACTGCAAGCTCAGAATGTTGCTCAGAGAAATTTTAGAGATCACTCCCATGTGACTGCTAGTCCTCGAGTTTTTCCGCCTCAGAGTTTAATAGAGACAGATACTGGTCGAGATGTTAGAAGGGCCCAACCAATGACCAATCGGCCTCGTCCCGGATATTGCTTCCGATGCGGAGAGAATGGTTATTTGGCTGTTGCCTGTGATAATCCAGCAAACCCCTTGAGAGTTGAAGAAAAGCGTCGTAAGTTGAGAGAGCAGCAGGCCCAGTGGGACTCTCTGCAAGGGAATTCTTCCTTGTCTTTAAACCAAGGGACGTCTCTGTAGCGGGGCATACAGAGACGAGGTGTAATTTGAACCGCCCTAAGTGTTATAGACAAGCGGCCGTCACGAGTAACCAGAATAGATCACCATTAAAGAACCTGCCAGAGGGGTTAGTAGGAGTAAAGTGCACAGCGCAGATTGTTATTGGGGGTAAAGAAGTTAGTTGTCTCCTAGACACAGGATCTCAGGTTACTACCATTCCTCAGTCGTTTTACAAGTCGCATCTGTCTGATCATTCGTTGAAGTCATTGGGAAACCTACTAGAGGTAGAAGGGGCCAATGGACAAGCAGTTCCATATCTAGGGTACATAGAGTTGGTCTTGAAGTTTCCGAAAGAGTTTGTGGGTGCAGAAGTTGAAATCCCTACCTTAGCTTTGGTAGTTCCGGATCTCAAGAGTCTGTCGCAAGTTCTAGTAGGTACCAACTCATTGGATGTGCTTTATGGTCACTGTATCAACGAGAAACAGAACAATCCTTGTTCAGACTTTCACGGGTATCAAGCAGTGCTTAGAGTTCTTGAAGCGAGATGGAGACAAGCTGGCAGTGAACCGTTAGGACATGTGAAGTTGATGGGAAGTATACCCGAGGTTGTGCCTGCCGGGAACACAGTAGTCTTGAATGGTTATGTTCAGCTTCGGGAACCTTGCTTAGAGAAATTGATAGCTCTTGAACCGCCTTCAACCCCAGCGTTCAGCGGTCTTTCGGTGGCGAGTTGTGTACACACTTTGCCATCCAGACGATCCTCCCAGCTGTCAGTTCTGCTTAAGAATGACACTCGGACTGATATAACGATTCCTCCTAAAGCTATACTTGCAGAGATCCACGCTGTAGAGAAAGTGATAGAGAGCACCAAGAGTTATTGCGGAGTAGAGTCATCAGCACCTACCTCTGCCAACCTTACCTTTGACTTTGGAGATTCTCCTTTGCCTTCACATTGGAAAGAGCAAATTTCGAACCGGCTAAATTCCATGCCTGAAGTTTTCTCTTTGCATGATCTTGACTTCGGTTGTACAAGTCAAGTGAAGCACCAGATTAGATTGACAGATGAGACACCCTTTAAGCATAGGGCGCGTCCAATTCACCCTCAAGACATCGATGCCGTTCGAAAGCATCTTCAGGAATTGATTTCTGCCGGAGTCATTCGCGAGTCCGAGTCTTCCTTTTCTTCGCCCATAGTGGTGGTCCGGAAGAAAGATGGTTCGGTTCGGCTCTGCATCGACTTTCGGAAGTTGAACTCTCAAACGATTAAGGATGCTTACGCGCTACCTAATCTAGAGGAGGTCTTTTCTGTGCTTACTGGTTCCAAATGGTTCTCGGTACTTGATCTGAAGTCTGGATTCTACCAGATCGAAATGGATGAAGCTGATAAGTGTAAGACTGCTTTCGTATGTCCCCAAGGCTTCTGGGAATTCAATAGGATGCCTCAGGGAATCACAAATGCGTCTAGTACATTCCAGAGGTTAATGGAGCGGTGTATGGGTGATCTCCATAGGAAGCAGGTCTTAGTTTTCATTGATGACTTGATTGTCTTTTCAAAGACTTTAGAACAGTGGTTCTCAACCTTTTTTGGGCCAGCGCCCCCTATCCAATATCCAGGTCCCTGACCGCCCCCCCCCCCTCCCCCTCCCCCCCCCCCCCAACTAATGCCATGTTATGAGCGAGTCAAGCGAGCGAGAGTTAACAGATAAAAAATAAGTACAAAATTGTAATTTATTTATACAATTAAACTATACTCCACAGTGATTAACCCCCCCCCCCCCAAAAAAATTCAAAAATTTGAAAATTCAAACCTCTTTTAGTTGTGTCTGTCTACATTACACTACTACATAATAGTTATAATATTAATCCCATGACAGTAATATATATTTGTAAAACAAATGCACTGAAAAATAAAGGACGGTCATTAAAGCGGTAATGTTTGCATGCAGGTTTTATTACTCATTTAGGAGAGTATTGCAAGAAGCTACTTACATTAACCTTACTTTCGAAAAATAAATACAATCCTGATTTTTCATGAAAAATTATGTTAGAATTGTAGGCCTAAAATACCTTGGTATCAGCTGGTTTTCATCAATGGCATAATTAATACAATTGATTTGGTTTGTCGTGATTAATTTGTGTTCATAATCAGTAAAAAAAAATAACAAGAATAAACACATATGATTAATTAAATTCAATTAAATTATTATTGTATTATTAATTATTTTTTAACTATCTTGAAACTATCCAAGCAGCGTTTCGCGCTCAGATGTGATGGCGGAATTATTACATTACCAAAATGTGAAAACAGAATATATTTAAATTATCCATCAAATTGTCATTTTCTCCTTACTATCTTGCGAGTTAACAAAAAATTTCTGACCAGTAAATTACTTGGTGAACAAATAAAACATTTTGGCATTAGGCATTGGGGTTGATAATGACTAAAAATGTAAAAAAAAAAAAAGGTTTTACCTTATAAATAGAATTTAGTGTGAATGGGAACATGATTTATTGAAAATAAGTGTTTCTTAAGTCAATACTTTTTAATGGCTTGTCAACTTTCCATTCCTCCGCTGCATGATTCTAGTCAGCGCTGGATTCAAGTCGTCAAAATACAACTCGTCAAAACTTCGCCAATCACAACAAGCATATCGGTGAGAACACTCATTTAAACAGCATACACACACCCAAACTTGACTGCACATCATATTTTTGACATTATTGGTACTGCTTTCAATGGTAATGCAATAGAAATGAACACAAAAAAAACTGCATAGTGCCTACCTACAACACTGACGGTGGACTTGCGGTCAGGAGTAGAGTGGACGAATGTTTTTTTTTTTGTTGTTTTTTGAGAGGCTGCTGTGCTGACGAATTTTTCTACGTGCACCATAGACGCGCACACACAATATGACCTCACGTTCTGCGCATATGTTTTACAACATAATTTAACATATAAATAGCCCACTTAAAGTGTTTATTACAAATAAATTATTAAATGCTTAAAATGAATAAAAGTAAATGAACAAATATTTGCGTTATATTTAAACTCATGAACGCCCCCCATTAACACCTGAACGCCCCCCTTTCAAAAATCTTGCTTCCAACGCCCCCTGTTGTTCTCTGAACGCCCCCTGGGGGGCGGTACCGCCCCCGTTGAGAACCACTACTTTAGAAGAACATGAGTCGCGGTTGGTACAGGTCCTAAACCGGCTTAAGGAGTACGGGTTAAAGCTAGCGCCTGAAAAATGCCGTTTCTTTCAGACATCAGTCAAGTATTTGGGGCATGTTGTTTCAAAGGACGGAGTAAAGACCGACCCAGTTAAGGTCGAAGCTTTAAAGACTTGGCCGAGACCTACCAACTTGAAAGAGTTAAGAGCTTTCTTAGGCTTCGCGGGGTACTATAGGAGGTTCGTGAGTGACTACTCGAAAATAGTCAAACCTCTCACGGGACTCACTGAGGGGTACCCTCCACTTCGCAGGGGCCGCAGTGGGAAACGAGAGGGGGGCGAGTATTTTAACACGAAAGAGCAGTTTGGTGATCGATGGACTGATGCATGTCAGAATGCGTTTGATGATGTTATTTCAAAGTTGACCTCTGCTCCTGTCCTGGGCTTTGCTGACCCCAGACTTCCGTATACGCTTCACACTGATGCTAGTACTACGGGGCTGGGTGCGGCATTGTACCAGGAGCAGGACGGGCAGATGCGAGTGATAGCGTTCGCCAGTAGGGGATTGACAAAAAGTGAGGCGAAATATCCGGCCCATAAGTTGGAATTTCTTGCATTGAAGTGGGCTGTCACAGCTAAGTTTAGTGATTATTTGTATGGTACAGACTTCACTGTTGTAACAGACAGTAATCCTTTGACGTACGTTTTAACATCTGCGAAACTTGATGCTACCAGCTACCGTTGGCTGTCTAGTTTGTCAACCTACACTTTCAAGCTCCAATATAGGGCTGGGAGCCAGAATCAGGATGCGGACGGTCTTTCCCGGCGTCCACATGGTGAGCCTTTAGATGATTTGGTCTCTCAGAAAGAACGAGAAAGAATTGAGAAGTTTACACTTCATCACCTTGCAGATCCTGAAAACAAGTCTGATGTTCTCATGGCTGATGTAGTGAAAGCTATATGTGAAAGGCATCAGGTGATTAGTTCACCTGAAAGTCTCAGTTTGACACACCCTTCTATTACATTAGTTGAGTCTCTCGCTCATTGTGTTAATGCTTTGCCGAAGGAGTTGCAACATGAGACTGAGCATGGGTTGCCTGTTCTTCCCAATCTCTCGGAGGCAGCATTGGCAGAATGGCAAGAGAAGGATCCAGAGCTCAAGGTGATAGTTGAGTGGATGAGGAATGGAACTAAGCCAGGTACCCTGAGGGGTCAGCCATCTGATTTAGCATTGTGGTTGAGAGAATGGAGTCGATTTGAGTTGAAGAACGGAGTGTTGTATAGGAAGAAGCAAGAGAACGGAGTCTCTCACTATCAGTTAGTGTTGCCAGTTGGACTAAGAGACATGGTGTTGCGTAGTCTTCACGATGATATGGGGCACTTAGGTATTGAGAGGACTTTAGACTTAGTGAGGTCCAGATTCTTTTGGCCAAGAATGTCCCAAGCCGTGGAGAAGAAGATCAAGACGTGTGAACGTTGCGTGCGTAGAAAAAGACCTCCAGACAGAGCCGCTCCCCTGGTTAACATTCAAACCAGTAGACCCTTGGAATTGGTCTGTATGGACTTCTTGTCATTAGAGCCAGACCGCAGTAATACCAGTAACATATTGGTTATTACGGATCATTTCACGAAATACGCCGTAGCAGTACCGACCCAGAATCAAACGGCTCGTACAGTTGCGAAGTGTCTGTGGGAAAATTTCCTGGTACATTATGGGTTTCCCGAAAAGCTACATAGTGACCAAGGACCTGATTTTGAATCCAGTACAATAAAAGAGTTGTGTCATGTAGCGGGTATTCACAAGATTCGTACTACGCCTTATCACCCCAGGGGTAACCCGGTAGAGCGTTTTAACCGGACGCTTCTCCAAATGTTGGGAACGCTAGAGAATGAGAAGAAGTCTAGGTGGAAGGAGTTTGTAAAGCCCTTGGTACATGCATACAATTGTACGCGTAATGATACAACAGGGTATGCTCCTTACGAGCTTATGTTTGGACGTCTTCCTCGTTTGCCTGTAGATTTAGCTTTTGGATTGCCAGCAGAATCTCCAGCTAAATCTCACTCTCAGTACGTTAAAGATTTGAAAGAACGGTTGCGAGAGAGCTATGAAATAGCTAAGAAGAATTCTGCTAAGATAGCAAAGCGCAACAAGGGAAGGTTTGATAAATGTGTGGTTGATTCAACCTTGGAAGAGGGTGACAGAGTTCTTGTGCGCAATGTTAGGTTGCGAGGAAAGCACAAGCTCGCAGACAAGTGGGAGCAAGGAGTTCAAGAAGTGGTTAGGAGAGCGGGAGATTTACCGGTGTACACTGTCCGACCAGTTGGGCAGAGTGGTCCCCTCAGGACATGACATCGTGACTTGTTGTTACCTTGTGGATTTTTGCAGCCGAGTCAACATGAGAAACAGCCTAAGCAAAGGGGTCGCAGGCCCAGAACTAGAGCCTGTGCAGATGATAATGATTCACAAGAGCCAGAATCTGAGTGTGAATATGAGTCTGACACTGATCGATTCATTAATCCTGCATTTAGGGATACAATTGATTTTGAAACCCGAGTTTTGGTGAGCCCCGAGCACTTGCCTTGTCGAAATCCTTGTAACGTCCCTGTTGACTTAACTGTGGATGAACCTGTGAGAGAGAACTTACCTGAATCTGGAGAAGCAGAAGCTCCTTCTGTTGAGATAGAACCTGTTCGTGTTGATTTAGAGATTCCAGTGAGAGAAGATCCAGAAATTGATCCCTGTTCTGAGTTTCCTTCCCAGGGAGCTGAAACAGAAATTGGTTGTGAAGGTGAGAACAGAAATGAAGAGAGTCCAGTTTTGATTGAAGCTGGAGATGTTGAACTTGATCAAAGTGAACGAGAGAACGACACAGAGTTTGAAGAGGGAACTATTCCCAGACGTTCGCAGAGAGAGCGAAAACCTGCAAAAAGGCTTGAATATCCCCAGTTAGGGAACCCACTTACCGTAGTGATTCAATCTCTGTTGCAAGGTCTAAGTGTGGCATTCAGTACTGCCTTAGAGGAAGTAAATGCTTCTTCTGTTGATGTACCTGTGGTTTTGATTCAATCCCAAAAATGTGTAGATGCAGCGGGACGTGCATGTATTCAAGAGGGGAGGGTGTAACCCAGGTTACTAAAGATGTTTTATTTTTTTGAAATAGAAAAGAAAGAAACTGACACTTATGTGAATAAACAGTTATTTTATTAAATATCTGTAAAGAAAAGAGAAAACAAGAATACATAAATTAGAGAAGAGTGATTTGATTAAATGAGACAATGATTGGTCCTAATAGACGAATCAGAGTTGGCCGCCTTAGTGGGTGGAGTCATCGGAGTCGAGAGATGATGCAATGATCATTTTTTCCGAGAGAAGCACCGAGAAAGAAGCACTGAGCGCGATCTGAGAAGAGAAAGAATTAGACTGAGCGAGCTAGTAGTTTGTTTAGAGAGATTTAGAGATATAGAACATAAAGATTTTGAGTAATAGAAACAGAACTTGATGCTGTGATTGATTGATTTTGAGTAAAAGTGAAACTAGCTTTTGTACGTGCATTGAAGTACGGGCCTAAAGCTGAGAGAGCTGCCGCGAACTTTTTCTAATTGATATTAGAGTACTCTTGGTAAGTGAAGTTTTCGTTTTATTGTTATTACCAAGGTTCTTATGTATAAATATCCGATAAAATGTGTTCAAATGCCAAATATGTGTGTTATATTTAGCTAAATTTATGTAAGAGTCAACCTTCTGTAAAAAAAAAAAGGGAAAAATAATAGAAGATTTCTTCATAAATGTGTTAAATAAGTGATATTATAAAGGGAGAAGTTATTTTTGATGATTTGTGAAATGTAAATTTGTAGTTTTCGTCGAATAACTGAGTTTGAGCTAACGGATGAGTGTGACGCACGTGAAAAATGAGCAGATGTGGCCTAGCGCGTCATTTGAAATCCTGTTTTTTTAATATAAATGAGAAGTTAATGTGTTAACATTATATGAAAAGTGAAGTTTGAAATGTTAATAGTTGAATATATTGATATTAAGTGTGGTAATATGTGTATTTTTGAGAAAAGTGCCTAATTGTACTTTTGGCCTTGTTTTTTCAAGGTTGGGTTTTTTTCCTTCCCCCCCTTGGGCTTTCCATTTCTTTTTATATCCTTTCTGGATTTTCTTTTGGTTTTGTCTGATATTTTCTATTTGCTGAGTTTGGATGCTGAACGAGAATCAAGGAAGCTGCACGTGAGATGTCCCTGCTTCACAGCGAAAGTTCGAGAGTTGGTGCAAGCAGGAACTGGCGAGCCATGCCCAAATAAGGATCGAACTGCGAATCGAACTGTGAATATTGTGGTAGGATTGAGTACAGGTTTTCTCTTCCTGTTGCTATTGAACTGTGAGTTAACTTGAGTTGCGGAAGAAGGATCTCGTGAAGGAACATTGAACTGGAGCTGAGAACTGAGATAAAATCTCATATCACATTGAGATTTCTGTGAACACTGAGATAATTGGACGGTGATTTATTTTCTTTATTGTTATTTTGTTTCAATTCTATTGTGATTTATTTCTTTTGATTTGTCTATTAAGTGTTCATAATTTCTATTTTTGGGTAATAAGAGTGAACTGAAAGGTAATTTGAAAGGTTGAAATTGAAAAGTTACATTTAAATCAGACCAGAGGAGAAAAGTATTCTTAATATAAATAAGTCAAATTAGGAATAATTCAAATAACTAAAGAAACCGTATATCTTACTTATACCAAAATAAAAGCTAATTAGGTGAAATTAGATTTAAAACTAAATAGAAAGTATAAATTATAGTAGATAAAAAGAAAGAATAAAAGGTTACAATTAGGATTCAAATAAGAGTTTATTTATTTCTGGTTTATTTTCTTTTATGTGATGTGGTAATAATTTAATTTTATTGTCTTTTTGAACATTTTCTTTTTTTTTGTCTTAATTGCTTGTTATTCCTTTTAAATATATCGTACCTGTTTTTCTAACTCAAACAGTGTGTCCCTGTGCTTCTTTGCTGCTAACACAGTCTCTTGAGCGAATTCTGGTCTTCTGATCGCTGGTCCATAGATTGAAGCAGTGTCTTCTTTCACTCCCCTCTGTGTCTTTTACTGAGGAGAGTGAGGGTAACACACTTGCCACGACACGGGTTACATAAACACCTTAATCGATCCGATTGAGCTCGATCCGATTGGAATTTCGATCTGATTTGAAAGGGGTGGCCTTACTGCAAAAAGTTTTTCACACACATCCGGGAAGGCACGGCGGCGGGGAAAGGCGATTACGCATCGCACTGCGCCCCCAGTGTAACCCGGGAAAGCATGGCTGTCAAGTCTGAAACTGATTCAGCATGAGCATGCACACCATTATAGTGTGAGCTCAGCATCATCTTCATTTCCAGAGCGTAACAACCCTCTCTCTGATGTAGCAATCGACGTCTATCCTCTCCTGGAGCCCCGAATGAAATGCTAGGTCTATCATGAGAATGACCAGCATCCCATCCAGAAGCTGCCAGGCATGTGAGACAGTGAATGTGGCCGTCACCTGGACGGCACACAGCACGCTGATCGCTTAACCTTAATGAAAAAGGCAAGACGAACAACATGCTGACGTGGTTATGTTCTCTTATGTTCTCTTTGTGGGTGGAATACAACCACCCACAAACAGAGTCTCAACATATATGCGATGCGATAGAGGAGTTGAGGGTCCAGAAACACACGGTTTGAATGACCGTCAAACCGTGTTTGCCGGCTCTCGTGAGATCGCAGCCAGCACTGTCTGCGCTGTAACACCAACACCAGCTTTGAAGAGGCGTTCCGCTGAAGAGCAGACTCGTTTTCTTCTTTTGAAGTTGAACACTGTCAGAAGATTGTAGAGCAGGAACAGTAGAATCGTTCGGCTCCGAAGCGAAATACAATATTATGTTTATTACAATTATTTTACATTCACAAACATCTATTGCACACAACATGGAATATCTGAAAAAGCTTAATAGGGGCACTTTAAGACAACACACTTATCCTCTTCCATGCAGATTATTCTTAATTATTGCCTACACACACATTCATTAGTTTTACTTTAATGAAAGATTAGATTTTTTAAGAAAAATCAAAAGGATAAACAATGCAGATTTATTTTCACAGCCTTCTTTGATCATATTCACCAAGGGTGCCAATAAATAAAGATGAAGAACTAGAAAAAAAAAAACACTTTCACTTTCAACAGGGAACCAACTCAAACTGAGGGCTTCAATATACAGAGCAAACAAAGGAAACGTCTCAGGTTACTACTGTAACCATAGTTCCCTGAGAAAGGGAACGAGACGATGCGTCATCGACGCTTTGGGAACGCCCCCAGCGTGAATGCGTCTGAGCATCAATGTCAACTAGTCCAATGGAAAGAATGAGCGTCACGGGCGGGTGACGTCATGACCAGGAAGGCATAAGAGCACATCCGGTGAAACGCGGCATTAGCTTCAAAAAGTCGAAGCAAGCCGATCACAGGGATGCAGGAAGTATGGCAGGGTGACGCATCGTCTCGATCCCTTTCTCAGGGAACTATGGTTACAGTAGTAACCTGAGACGTTCCCTTTCGAGGGAACTCACGATGCGTCATCGACGCTTTGGGAACGAGAATACCCAAAACGCCAGAATTCCAAGTACCTGAGTGTCAGTCTGTTGGAACTAAGCACTAAGCACCTGAGAACCTGGGGCAGCATCCAGGTCCAAACTGTAAAACCTGACGAATGTGAGCGGTGAGGACCAGCCTGCCGCATCACAAACGTCTTGGAGAGAAACCCCAAATAACAAGGCTTTAGAGGCCGCCATACCCCTCGTAGAGTGAGCTCTGACCACCAAGGGACACGGATGGTCAGAGTACTCGTATGCAAGTGAAATAGCCTCGACTATCCACTTACTAACCGTCTGTTTAGAAGCAGGAAGACCCTTCTTAGGTGATCCAAAGCAAATAAATAACTGGTCGGACTTCCTCATTGAAGATGTCCGATGAACATAAGTATCGAGTGCTCGCACTGGACACAAGAGGTTCAGCCTTTCCTGGTCCGCAGATGTAAAAGGAGGAGGACAGAAAGCCTGCAGCACAATAGGCCTCGGAATCAAGGTCGGCACCTTAGGGACGTATCCCTGTTTCGGATATAAGAATGCCTTGACCATCCCCGGTGCAAACTCAAGGCAGGTGGGGGAAACCGAAAGGGCCTGAAGGTCTCCAACTCTCTTAAGGGAAGAAATAGCTAGCAGAAAGATAGTCTTGAGGGTAAGAAATTTCTCTGAAACCGAATCTAAGGGCTCGAACGGAGCCCTAGACAGGCCTTCTAGTAGGGATGTAACGATATTGACGATATCGCGCTATCGCGGTGGTAAACGTGTCTCGATATCGTCGTGGTTGGGTTACAATATTAAAAGGACATGTGTCCGTCACAAAGCAAGAGGAATAAACACAGTCCCGCGGATCACAAACTTCCAAGATGCAGTCTGCAAGTGTGTTTATTGTCTGCAACAAATCGCAGAAATCAAGGGAGAAGAGAAATGTAGATGAACTGCTGCGCTTGTGACAGGGCGCATGTTTACCTGAACGAGCAGAGAGAGAGCGAGAGAGCGAGCCCCGGTCGCGCGCGCGCTCTCTCTCTCTCTCTCTCTCTCTCTCCGGAGCCAAGCAAGCGAAAGGCTCAAAAGGTCTCAAAACTAAGCGCTGTATTGCTCTCTCTCCCTCGCAGGCTCGCACATATTAATCAAAATAAATCGACAAGATGTTTTTTTTTTCCTGACGTACATGAACGCTAAACAAGTGATATGTTGATGTGCATTTTAGCATTGCTAATATTCCTGTGTTTTCGTCTCGTTCGGGATCCGTTTGAAGCTGAATGCATCACCTGAAAAGCTGGCACGTAACGTTACGTGTCAGTGTCAAATAATGTACACATAATGAATGGCGACTGTAGAAAGTAAAAGCTGAATCCCGGACATTTTGGGTGATCTCGAAATGTGGGACTGAATGTGCAAATCAGCAATGTAACGTTAGGATAGCCTAGCGTAGCAAACTAGCGATTTTTAAAAACGTTAAAAACATTTCAATAAACAACATAGTTGCAAATATATATGTACATAACTATGTAGAGCACAAAACAAGACTGTCATAATTTTTTAATCAATCATTTAAGCCAAAAATACTTACATTTATGGGACTCTCTGGATGATATGCCTGCCATTGTTGCCGGTTGCGCAGTGCATTCTGGGTACCCCTTGGTTTCAAGTAAGCTCGCGAAAATTCTTGGTTTTAAGGGGTGTCTACCCCTTCCCCTTAGCCCTATTATTTAGATTATCATCACAAACACTATCGTGAGCTATTTAACAATACCGTGAGCTTTTCCACAATATCGCAATAAATATCGTACCGTGAGGTCAATATCGAAATTGTATCGTACCGTGAGATTTTGATATCGTTACATCCCTACCTTCTAGTACTATAGCAAGATCCCAAGCTGGCACCTTAGTGCGAGTTGCAGGCCTCAGCCTCAATGTGCCACGAAGGAAACGTGTAATCAGGGGGTCTCGACCCAACGATGTACCCCCCACCAGGGCGTGGTAAGCCGCAATGGCCGCCACGTAGACCTTGAGCGTGGAAGGACATAGACCTGACGTAAAGCGCTCCTGCAGGAACTCGAGTACTGTGTTCACAGAACAGTTAACTGGATCCCACTGATGTCGGTGACACCATAAAGAAAAAACTCTCCATTTAAGCGCATAAAGTTTCCTAGTAGCTGGAGCTCTGGAGCTTAGGATGGTCTCAGCAGCCTCAGCTGAGAGACCACTCTCTATGAGTTGGGCCCCCTCAGAGGCCAAACCCACAGGTTCCAAATCTCTGGTCGAGGGTGAAATATTGTGCCCCCGGCCTGAGAAGGAAGGTCTCTCCTGATCGGGATCTCCAAGGGAGGACCGTCTAAGAGATTAGCCTCGGCCACGTCTGCACCATAGCATCCAGCCCCAGGGGGGCTGGGTGAGTAAGGGAGAACCAAAGTGGACAGTGCGTCGTATGCTGAGACGCAAACAGATACACCTCTGCTTGGCCGTGAAACTCCCAAATTTTCTCCACCGCCTCGGGGTGGAGTCTCCAGTCCCCTGGCCTCAGCTCCTGCCTCGACAGGATGTCTGCCCCCATATTCTGGTCCCCAGGAATATACACTGCCCTCAGGGAGAGTACCTTCCCCAGAGACCACAGGAGGATCTGGTGCGCCAGTTTGCAAAGCGGACGCGACCGCAGACCCCCCTGACGGTTCAGATAAGAGACCACTGATGTGTTGTCTGTTCGTACAAGCACATGATGGCCCCTCAGGTCTGGGAGAAACTGTCTCAACGCATTGAAGACAGCCATCATCTCCAGGCAATTGATGTGCCACGAAAGATGATGACTTTTCCACAGACCCTGAACCGAGCGGCCTTCCATTACCGCTCCCCAGCCGGTGAGGGAAGCATCTGTCGAGATCGTAACACGATGGCAAAGAGCTCCCAATACCGGACCCTGGGTTAAGAACCAATGTTTCCTCCATATAATTAAGGCACGAAGGCACCGCCGCGTGACCTTGATCATACGAAGGGGGTTTCCCTTCGGGGAGAACCCTCTGGTCCTTAGCCACCACTGTAAAGGTCTCATGTACAGCAGGCCAAAAGGTATCACGTTGGACGCTGCCGCCAAGAGACCCAACAGTCTCTCGGACTGTTTCACAGTGCGTGACTGGCCTAGCTTAGCTCTTTGGTGGCTGACAGGATAGCAGCTACACGAACGGGCGATAGAGTGGCCCGCATCGTCACTGAATCCCATACCACACCAAGGAAAGTGGTTCTCTGTACTGGAGAAAGAACACTCTTCTTGGCATTGAGCCTCAACCCCAACATCTGCATATGAGCGAGAACGACACCTCGGTGCCGAATTGCCAACTGCTCTGATTCCGCCAGAATCAGCCAGTCGTCGATGTAGTTCAGAATACATATGCCCTGAAGCCTGAGAGGGGCTAGAGCTGCATCCACGCATTTCGTGAACGTGCGGGCTGATAAAGCTAGACCGAAAGGAAGAACCCGATATTGGTATTCTTTGCCCCCGAAAGAAAACCTTAGGAACTTCCTGTGCTGAGGGAGGATGGAAATATGGAAGTAAGCGTCCTTCAGATCTATCGTGACAAACCAGTCCTCAGACCTGATTTGAGTCACGATCTGTTTGAGTGTCAGCATCTTGAATTTGAGTTTCTGTACTGAACGATTCAACAGACGAAGATCTAAAATGGGACGCAACCCCCCATCCTTTTTTGGAACAATGAAATAACGGCTGTAAAAACCCGACTCTCTGTCGGGTGAGTACACCTGTTCTATAGCTTCCTTTGCTAACAGGGCCTTTACCTCTTGCTCCATTACCAGAGCCTGCTCGGGATGCACCACTGTGGGCAGCACCCCGTTGTAACGAGGAGGACAAGAACCAAACTGGATTCTGTATCCTTTCTCTACAATCTGCAGGACCCAATGAGAAATATTCGGCAGAAGCTTCCACGCTGCCAGAAAATTTACTAAGGGAACCAGCCTCTCGAGGCTGGTCTCTGGTGTTATCGAGACAGCCAATTCCGGAGCCTGAAACATAATGGCAGGAACTACCTGAACTGGCCGCTCTAAAGCCCCCCTCAGAGGGCGCGAAACCGATGCTGTGCCGCAGCATAGCATCAGCGACTCGCTGGAGACCGCTGCGCCCTGAAGCACCGAGGGTGGCAGGGTTGGCAGAACGGGCTCGTGAGGACCCCGAAATGGAACGGGCACCGTATAATGAGGTGTACACCGCTCTATTTCGGTCGGGGCTGTCCTCACAGGCCTGATGCATGAACATCAGGACCTTTTTTTTTTTTCTGAGCCGAAGTCTTCTTCGCCTGAAGAGCGGTCCTCAGATCCGGCTTCGACTTAGAAGACTTCGGCTAAGAGGGTTGCGTCTGTCTCCAGTTTCCACGTGGAGGTGCACGAGACGCAACACTCTCTTTCTGATGCACACGATATGATGAGCTTGATGGCTGGGGCTGCTCACGCCCAGCAGCCCCAGGGGGCTGGACACGGCGAGGGATAAACTTTTTGAAAGCGTCTGCTTGCTTCTTTGATTCCTGAAATCTCTCGACGACCGTGTGGACTGCGTCACCAAAGAGACCAGAAGGTTCAAGCGGAGCATCTAACAAAAAAGCACGATCTTTTTCTTTAATCTCTGAAAGATTCAACCATAAATGTCTCTCAGTAGCTACCAAAGCTGCCATAGACCGCCCAATTGCTCTGGGGGTCTCTTTAGTAGCCCTGAGAGAAAGATCGGTAGCCCGACGAAGTTCTCGAATATCGTCATGACTAACTCCCTCACTATTATCCAGATCCCCCAGCAGGTCAGCTTGATAAGCCTGAAGCACTGTCATAGTATGCAGACATGCTCCAGCTTGACCTGCTGCCGTATAAGCTTTGCCCACTAACACCGACGTGGCTTTGAGCGGTCTAGTGGGCAAAGCCGAGGCTTTCAGAGACGATGCGGGACCAGGGGAAAGATAGCTGGCTAAATTCTGTTCCGCCTGGGGCATCGCCTCATAACCATACTCTTTCAGCCCTCTAATTCTTGAATAAATATTAACTTGAGGGCTGAAAAGTCGTGATGAGTATGGCTTATTCCATGATTTAGAGATCTCATTGTGAAGATCAGGAAAAAATGGAAGCCCTCGTGGTGGAGATGAAGCAGTAGAAGATAAAAAGCGCTCATCTAATTTACTCTTAGGACGAGCGCCCCTATTATCAGATGGCCATTCAATCTTTAATTTATCTACAGCCCGCGACATAACATCCACCAGCTCATCATATGCTGGGGAAATAAATTGTGAATCTCTTTCCCCCATGTGTGTGCTTTCACTCTCCAAACTCAATGAAGGAAGAGCAATGAAGTAATGGAGGGCTCTCTCCCCGGGCGGAAGAAACCGCAGAGCGTGCTTCCGACACCGGGGGGGGGGGGGGGGGGGCGCTGGATCTTTCGGGTAAGGAAGGAGAAAGAGCCCTCGGACCCGTCTCCAACCCCTCCGAAAGATCCTTTTGCGATCCCCAGGAATGCATTCTCCGCGCTGCCTCGGCAGACGCGGGTCCTGATCCCTCCGGATCGCGAGCCTGCCCACTCTCTTTATCAAAGAGTGACAGGCGAGAGCGGAGCATGCGAAGCGGTAACATCTCACAATGCTGGCACTCAGCCCCCTCGAAGGCTGAGACCGCATGCTCCACTCCCAAACAAATGACACAAAGCTCGTGTGTGTCCCCACTCGTTAAATAACGCGGGCAGGGAGAAGCACACTGTTTGTACACTTGTTTAGTTTCCATCCTTTTCCGCAACAGACAACAGTAAATAGACAGAGACAAAATGACACAGATCGCTTGCTGAGACACAGAAGCTAATGCCGCGTTTCACCGGATGTGCTCTTAGGCCTTCCTGGTCATGACGTCACCCGCCCGTGACGCTCATTCTTTCCATTGGACTAGTTGACATTGATGCTCAGACGCATTCACGCTGGGGGCGTTCCCAAAGCGTCGATGACGCATCGTGAGTTCCCTCGAAAGGGAACTAGATGGCACAAAGGTGAAGGGAATCAATAACAAGGAAATCAAATCAGTACCTGACAACCAATAAGAAGCGGGAACATAAACAAGGTCAAACTGAACAGGCAAACAGGAACATAGCAGAATGTTCATGTTACAATATATAAATTTTGCATCAGATGTAATACGGTTAGTGCTGATAAACAGGGAAAACATCGCCTATAACATTCAGCTCTAGCCGTGAGCAAGATACATCTCCTGGTTCTCCATGGTTCATTTTAGGATTCAATTCCAGAACATCACTTTAGGCTAATTCTCATTCCAAACTGCTAATACAGTTCTGGTTCCATAATTCAACTTTTAACCTGGATTGAGTACTCGAGAGTACTGAATATCTGCTATTTTAAAGTCTTGGATGTTCCCAGAACAGGTGCCAGAATGAAATTAATAGATGAGGTGGATGGCACTGAACTTGAGAAATGTGGACAAAGTGTGTGTGTGTGTCTGTGTCTGTGTAAACAACATCCATCTTTGTCCCTGTGGCATAATGGCGGTGCTCACCAGCTGGCCTAACATGTTGCCAAAAAGCACACTTATTTCAAATGGTTTTCAGTTGAGGGGATAGCTGTTCTTGCTGATCATGTGACGAGACTGTAACATCATGTTGTTTCCTTTCTCCCGTAAACAAAAGACAATTTTCGGGATGACTTAACCAAACTAGCCTCAGAATTATATCTAATAAAGGGTCATGAATTCCATTATAATTTCAGGTAAACATAAATATTTATATTTATTATAAATATTTATAATTTAATGTTATAGAATATAATTCTGTATTAGACATCTTAAATTTAGTTGTTATAGAGAAAGATATTTGATATATTTATATTTATAAAAAAAGTATTTATGTTGTATAATTTATTTACAATACCATATATACAGTATATATGTGTGTGTGTGTGTGTGTATATATATATATATATATATATATATATATATATATATATATATATATATATATATATATATACATATATAAAATTAATCACACACAAACACACACACAGACATACTTCTGTATATATATATACAAAAAATTACAGGGAAATATTGGGTAATATTCACAAACTGTAAAATATCAATTTTTAATATGTCTGTGTATGGGATCATGTGTGTCTCTCAAAATTGTGTGCTGCTGCTGAGTCAGATGAACAAACTTTGCTCTATCACCCTGAAGCAACATTGCTTGCCATATCATCTCATCCTCTAGCCCTCCCCCCCTCAATCCATCTGCCCATCTTTGCTTTCCCCGCTATTCTTGTCTTCATGCAGTCGGTCTACCCTGCAGTTACAGTGGGATACCTTATTTTCACCTGACTTTGAGGATAAATTTAAAAGGTGCAGTAGCAGGGAAAAAATTGTGCACAGACATACGCTGAGGCCACAGGCACAGTTGCTCTCACAGTCGCACAAACTTTCAGTAGTGTCATGCTGTTCGGCTCAGACATGTTAGGTGAAATTGAATCCTAACAATAAATTAGTTCTTTTTTATAGTCTTGTGTAGTAATAAAGCTAGTCTTGTGTGTAATACATTTAGCTTTTATTTTTATATTCTCAGTTTCATTGTAATTGTATTTTTTTATATTTCTATGCTTTAGTTAATTTGTTAGTTTTTTTAATTGTTTTTAAAATTTAGTAATTTTAGTCCTTCAACATAAACTTATCAGTTGCTAAGGTAACATTTCTTATTTCTTTTGTGAATTTGTTTTTAAAAAGTTTTTTTTTAAGGGGTCATATAATGCCATTTTTGTACAAGTTAATATGAATGTTTAGGGTCTAAATGAAAACTTTGTAATATACTTTTATTTAAAAATTCTCATTAGTATTGTAAGAAAACATTAATTTTACCTGGTCAAAAACAGCTCTGTTTTCAGCACGCCGTTTCAGTGCTTGTGTCTTTAAATGATAATGAGCTTCGCTCACTCCCGCCCCTCTGTTCTGCGGGCGTTTAGACACAACACACGTGAAGTGTTGCCTTGACAACAGTTGAGGGTATATTTTGGAGAAAGAATGGCAGTGGGATAGCCTAGAAATCTAGACGCACCCTAGCGGCAGCGAAAATTATTTCGCAGCCAGTGTGGTCTAGCAACTCTCCATAGGCTTTTGAGCTGGAAAAACCAAAAACTGTTCGGGCCAATCACATCGTGTGTGACGGCACACATCAACACAATGACGGCACAGTTCATGAAGTTCCGCGTGATTTCCATAGGTGATTTCCCTGCTACTTGAAAACAATGAAGATGCAGCGGTCTTTCGAATCGGCTTTGGCCGCGACTCTGGAGGACTTGGAGTTAAGAGAACGTCACTTAAGTCATTCTTAAAAAAGGAAGATGTGTTCGGAGTTTTGCCGACCTGATACGGCAAAAGTTTAATATATCAATTAGCTCCCCTGGTGGAAAAACGCATGGGACTCACTCATCCACAACCGTTCGTTGCTCTGGTTGGTTGTGGCGTTATCCTATTGCGTGCAGAGGGATTTTGAAAGGTAACCGTTTATCCCGCCCATCGGATTGAGGCATGTCAATGGAGAGTTCCCAGACCTTACATCTTGATGTTGGTCTGGCATGCCAGGCTAGCAGTGGGAGTCTCTGATGACACATCTGTGCAACCGTATCAGTTTGAACCGGAGTCGGACCCGGAACAAGATGACGGCCGCAAAGAAGTTCGACAATTAAGGCTCGAACAGGACGTTTCTGAATGGTTGGTTAACGTAATGTCACTTTGATCTATCTTTGTATGTACTGGCAGGGTAGAGTAGTGAGAAAAGAACGCTGTGTTTACTGATGTAACGTTATAGGTTAGTTCCTTGACAGATTGATGTTACAGTTAATGGTCATGAACAACTTTTTTTCGCGATTTGCAAAGATTAATATAAAGATTAATAAAACTTTACACTCACTTCTTCTGGAGATGCAGAAGGGACACAAATAGTTGGTACCGATTCTTTTTTCAGGAGCAGCTTCTTAGCAAAACCAGCTTTATACTGACCCTCGTTTATAAAGCAGTCTGGTGAGAAATGATTCGCGCAAACATGAAAGCATTGACGTTGTTCGTGGGGAATATTCCCATCGAAAACAAAACTCAGCCACTGTGTCTTCAACGGTTCGGATTTAGGAACATCAAAATGACTGCTGTGTTCGTTATTACACCCAAGAACAGAACACCACAATCGCTTAGACGCCATTCTACTCAAGCGTATCAACAATGGTGGACTATGATGACAGCTCGCTTAGGTCGGGTCTATGTTGAAACGCTGCTGTCAATCAACAATCGTGGGAGGGGCGTCCGATTTAGTGACGTCACAAAATTGAACGGCTCAATTTGAGATAGGGAAAACATATAAGGAGATTCAAACAAAAACACTGGATGGATTTTTATCATAATAGGATGGTTGTGTACAGGCACTGCCAACACACATTTCAGTACAATCAACTTGAAAAAGTGCATGTACCATTATATGACCCCTTTAATCTAATATTTGTATTTTACTTTATTTCCAGGGCCGGATTATCCATAGACGGGATTGGGCGAGTGCCCTGGGGCACCAGCCAATAGGGGGGCACCAAATGATTAAGAGAATGACTAAACCTTTAAAATAGTTTTCATGTTTTGTATATATATTATTTTGCTGGAAGAGATGCAGATATAAAATGAACAGTTAATGATAACATATATACAGTAAGAATATAAAATATGCATATAAAGAATTGCGATTGGGTCAGGTCACAGTTTAGCCTATTTCTTCGAAATGAAGAAAAGACAGAGACATCGATCGGCATCACCAGCAGAAGCCACTAGCAGCGAAAAATGCCTCAACCGATACTCAAGCAGCAGCTAATGTTGTGAGCAAAGGCGGTAGCCTAACACAAAGTCTAGAAAAAGTTGTTCCGCTAAAGGTAAGGCTTATTTACCATTATTTCTGGGCAAATAGGCTACTGTAGGCTATGTGACGCTGTTGTCGATTTGAAATTTGGAACGGTTTTCTCTTTTAGCTGGTTGCTTAGTTAGAGATGCTTATTAGATGCATAACTTTTGTTTCAATCGGACTGAATTCATTCCGATTGATGAATCTGAATGTTATGTTTACATGAACGCTAAACGTGATCGGGTTGATGCGCGTTTATACGCAAGCTAAAAATCGGAAGAGGTAACGTTAGTAGGCTATACTGTGCATATACTTATCTCCTACATTGGTTCTTTATTTGTTTTAAACAGCAGGCTTAATATTTATCCATATCTGGTCATAATTTGGGGACAATGAGCACATGAACCGTTGTTGTACCGTGTTGCTTATATTTATCAGTAAAATGCCCCTCCCTTCTCGCGCCCAAAACCAGTCGTCTCTGGGTGATAATCCGAAAAATGACTGGTGGGACATTGTCCTGCTCCACTTCACAGACGCTGAGTGAAAGGAGAATTTTAAAATGACGGGACACTTGATTTTACTCATTGCACATACGCAGTCCTTTCAGTTTCGGTTTTTAATCCGAATAATAAAGGAATAGGCTAACCCACCCCTTTCAATCCGATCGAAATTTGATTCCGACAATCCGATTACTATTGGATTTGGTTGCATTTAAATGTTTTGCTGCTGTGCGTCTCTGTGGTGCTGAATTTAGCTGATTCTTGGGCTTGCTTATTTGGTATATGTTTTTTTTTAGACATAAGGTTTTGCATGTAGTCCTCATACATGCCATTTATGATGGAAATAAAGATATTTAGTATGACATGTCCATGTTGCACAGTAGCAAGTGAGTTGTATGGGGTGGGGGTGGTGGGCACTTAAAATGTGGTCACCCTAGGCCACTACACTGTGTTAATCCGGGCCTGTTTATTTCAGCTTTAGTTTAAGTACCAAAAAAAGTTGTTTTTAATAGTTTTAGTTAACAATAACAACCCTGCTTGTGTGATATTGATTTTATACAAAAGTTCAATATACAAAAAATTTATATTAAAGGTACAAAATGTAAGATTTTTGTAATAAAATATCCAAAAATCACGTGCACAATGTGATATATTTTCTGCAGTTCTGTACTTACAATATCCCAAAAGTTCCCAAAGATTTTTAATTTCAGAGAAATTCCCATTTTAAATTATGGCTCGTCCCTGGTCATTGTCGCCTGTCAATGACTTATGCTGCGTTCCAGGCAGGTTTTTGAGCACGTAAATCACAACTTCAAACCAGGACTCACGGCTTTGTAGCGTTCCAGGCCAGTCACGCCAAACTACCTGATCACAATATACATAGCCTACTTATTGTTTCAGACACATAACATTGTAATACATAATCGTGTGTGTTATCATTATTATTATATTATTATTAGTTTGACTGCAGCGTTATATTGTCCTAAAGACAGTGTATTCTCACCATGTACCGCCTGCATAAACACTGGATCCGTAGGGGCTGCCAATAGCCGCGTTTCCACTGCCGGGCCAGGGCCGAGCCGTGCTAGTCGGTGCTAGTGCGTGCTGCCAGGGCCAGTCGCGTTTTCACTGTCACTTCCGATGCTTGAGCGGGGCTTACTCGGGGCCAACGGCCAGGATTTCTGGCCCGTCGAATACCTGGGGCCAAAGCAGGCCAGCTCGGGCTAGAAGCGTGATCAAGGTAAAAGGCGGAGTTTATCGGTGTTGGGGAAAGGTATGGTCTGCGGCAAGATGCACATTTCACTTTTTTATATCGCGCAAAATTATCTTATATTTATTATTTAAGCCTAATAAATATTTTAAAAGTTGATAGCTTTCAATTGTATTGATGGAATCACTGTAATGTTGGATGGCTGTAATTAACGTTTAAAATGTGGGGGGTGTCGTCATTTTTATCCAGACATCAATGGTTTATTTATCATTATAGGTGTTATCAATCATTTAGTTGTTGTTGCTAGTTTGAGTTGAGAAATACACATTAATACACAGAATGATCACTAATCTGTGTGTACATTTTACTTTAGAACCAAGCAAGTTGACTCATGAAACCATTTGTTTATTATATTGCTATCGCAATATTGACCTCATTAATCGCAATATGACATTTTCCTCAAATCGTGCAGCCCTAATTTCTATGCATTGCATAGTGATGGACACATTATTTAGACGGCTGTCTGATGGGCACCTTTTGTATTCTGTAATGCAAATATGGTCCTAGTCAGTAGAATGATAATTAGGCTAAGACATGTATTGGTATAGACTGCTATGCATACTGATGGGCACATTATTTAAACGGCTGTCTGATGGGCACCTTTTGTATTCTGTAATACTGTAAACAGTGTAAGCAGTTTAACATTTTAAATAACAGAAGTGACCATATCTAAATTAATTTCAACAAACATATACTTACAACTGCAATTTAAAAAAAAACTGTAGAGCTGAGTATGTTTGATTTTATTTAAAAATAGTGAGAAGATTGTTAAATTGTATGTTATTAAAACATTTTTTCAGTATTCACTCTGTATGCTTAAATGGCCTATTGATCTGATATTGTCTGATGTAACGCATGTACCATTTAGGATAAAGAATTGTATTCAAGTCACAAAACAGGGTTATGCCAAATCTTCATTTCAAATATTTTATTTGTAACAAACACAATATAACAACAACTTACAATTATTGCTGCTGCATGAACAACTGTTGCAGAGCACTTCTTGCATCTGAACGCTCCTCACCAACATTGCAAAGTGAACGTTCAGCATCTTAATGGTCACACCACTCTGGTATAAATCTGTCCATGTACAATTCGCACAAGTTGTGCAGTGTACAGCACGTCTCAACCATATCAACAACAACATTTACATTGCAGTCATTTCGCTTACTGAGACACTTCCACCTTCCTTTCAACCTCCCAAATGCATGTTCAACCACACAACGGGCTCGCCTTGTTCGCATGTTGTATAGTTCTTGGGCCTCTGTAAGCCTGCCAGTATCAGGATACGGTTTTAGCAACCATTTCTGCAATGGGTAAGCAGAATCACCAAGAATGAAGTATCCAACATCAGTTCCACATATGTTTTTCACTCTGCCAGAAAAACCATTACTGTCTGTGGCCCAAGCCCAGGCGTGACTTTCTGAGGACAGTAGCGTCGTGTTCTCTCCCTGGCTGTCCAAAATTCAGGTCCCAGAACATCCCTTTGCCATCCACAGTTGCTTGTAAAATTATGGAGTGCCAACCTTTTCTGTTGTGGAAATCTGATTGGTATTGGAGGTTTTAATATAGGGATGTGAGAACCATCAATAGCACCCACGCACTGTGGAATTCCATACCTCTCTTCGAAGTAATCTGCCATCTCAGATTGTTTGTTCTGGTCTGGTGTTTTGATAAACTGGGGCCGAAGTAGTGCAATCACAGCCTTACAAAAGTCATGCACACAGCGGCAAATTTGTATCTTGTCGCTGTAGTGCAGGCTTCAGAGTTGTACAAATGTATGTGAATGTTTCTCAGGAAATTCTGAAGTCGCCCAGCCACTGCTCATCTGTGAATCTTCGAGCAGTGTTCTCCCACCAGTCACTTGTTCGCTGATAGGCCCACACCTCAGCGGTCCGTATATATTGGTGTAGTAGTGATGCATCATCTGAAAAATAATAGAATGAAGTGTAAACATTAATTACAGACTAAGTGAAACAGCGCTGCATTACCTCACAAGTTTCATTCGTCTAATAAATTGATCTGTGTGAGTAGTAATTCTGCACTTGCGGGTAGTTCAGTAGAATGAAATGTCCTTATTCCTTATACACTCGCGTGATATCTGTCTCTCATTAGCAATTGCGACCTGCTTCATACCACAGTCATGTTAAAAACATCAATGTATTCACTCATCCATAAACATTATTAGATCCATCAGCATGGAAAAAAAGAAAGAAAGAGAAAAAATTACATATTGTAGCTTTAATGTAACTTACATTTTAGACTCAATATTGCCAGATTGTCTATTTTTTTCTCTGCAAACGACAATAGTTCCAAAGAAAGTCTCCGCACAACATAGTTGTTTGTTTCGTACCTGAATAAATCAGTGTTTCTGAAAGAATCGGTTGAATGAATGATTCAATGACTCATAATGGTCATCAATTGTTTCTTTCCTGAATGAATCATTTGCTGCGTCCGAAAACTTAGGCAGCTGACTTTTTGCCTCGCTGCCTTATCAGGCAATGACTTTGCAGGCAGCATTTGTACATGAAGGTACCTCACGAAACTAACTTCAGACAGACTTCTGAGGCAGCGTAACGGTTTAATGATCCACAGCAAAATAGAGCGAGCTTTGATGATAACTATGCAAATGTTTAATTACTAATTAATTTCTGGCTAGAAATGACATCAGACGTCGAAAACAATGGTAAAAAATGTACATTTACACACAAACTGACCACCAAACGCAAGTTTTATGGCACTTTTCCACTGTGTAGTACGACTCGGCTCGGCTCACTTTACTTTTTGCTCGGTTTTCTTTTCCACTGCAGTTTAGTACGGCTTCAAAGTGCAAAAATCAAAGATTATAGACTGATCGTTATAGTTGTGCCGCCACCTCATCTACTGACCACGACACAACTATGTCTTTTTTCAAGTTGTGTGCAACGGTCGTTTAAAGCAAGTCGTTTAAAAAATACATACTGCGGTGGCTGTTCCTGACTATTTAAATCTAGCAGGTTTGGTGTCTCGTGTCGCACATCCAATGACGCTGGCAGTGACGATTCTCTCTCACCAATGAGTGATCTGCAGTGTTTACACGTCACATTTTAGGCAAGGCAAGGCAAGTTTATTTATATAGCACATTTCATACACAATGGTAATTCAAAGTGCTTTACATAGAAGAAATTAAAATAATCAAAACAAATAAGAATAATTAAAACAGTTTAGAATAAAAAATAAAATAAAGTACAGTAAAAACAGTCCGACGAACGGTGGCACAGTGCTCATTCAGTAAATGCATAGCTAAACAGTGTTTTGAGTCTGGATTTGAATGTAACTACAGTAGGAGCACATCTGATCTCCTCTGGAAGCTGGTTCCAGCTGCGGCTGGCATAATAGCTAAAAGCGGACTCACCATGCTTAGATCATTAGGATCACATCACCTAGAAATACCAAGGGTTCGCTCTGAGTGATCTGTTAGGTCTATATTCAGTGAGCATATCTGCAATATATTGAGGTCCTAGCCCATTAAAAGATTTATATACCAGTAATAATACTTTAAAGTCAATCCTAAATGTAACTGGGAGCCAGTGTAGAGACCTGAGGACTGGTGTGATATGTTCATATTTTCTGGTTCTGCTCAGAATCCTGGCAGCAGCGTTCTGTATGAGCTGCAACTGTCTTTTGGTCTTTTTAGGAAGGCCAGTGAGGAGTCCATTACAGTAATCCACCCTGCTGGTGATAAAAGCATGCACAAGTTTCTCTAAGTCTTGATTGGAAACAAAGCATCTAATTCTTGCAATATTTTTCAGATGATAGTATGCTGATTTAGTTATTGCTTTGACATGACTACTGAAACTAAGATCTGACTCTAGAGACACACCAAGATTCCTGACTTGATTTTTAGTTGTTAGAATCAATTTTAGCATCGGAACGGCTTGCTTGGAACCTCAACCGAGGTGGTACTAAAAAAAGTACCAGGTTCTATACTGTACACAGTGGAAAACCCCCCAAAAGTGAGCCATACCAAGCCGTGCAGTGGAAAAGTGCAATTAGACGCCCTCTTTATTTTTTAGCTCAACTGTCACAGAATGTAAAGCACAGGATTGTGGTATATCAAAGGCAGTGATGGATACATCTATGCTGCCTTTAAAAAATTGTTTAGATGAAGGTATCTCAGGAGACAAGAAGTGAAGCTGAAATTGGATTCGGACATGCCTTGATGCCTTCCCACCTTGGAATCGATCCTCTGAAGGCAGCATTTTTAAGTTTTCGGACGCATGCAGCCAGTGTGTTTGAATGAATCAGTTGACATGGCTCGTTTGTTGCCTCCTACTGGTGTATCTTTGTAAGAAGAAAGTGTCGCTGCAAAATTCCAACCACTAGTCTGTCTGGAACACACCAACACAAACATGAAGTGAAGATAACAGTCCCGTGCTGTATAAATAGCCGAACTCTTAGAACAGTCAATTCGATTTGAAGACCGGAGTTAACTGCTGGATAATGTTGAGAGTTTCAGTCGTCTTAGAATTCAGAGGAGAACATTCTTGTTCTCTTTCATAGGTTCACTCAACGCTGCGGAAAGCGCAGTGGGATATCCTCTGGATGTGCTGATTGCCTGAAGCCCTATAGAATCACGCTAATTCATTGGCTGATGGCGCTCGCGCAAAGCTTGCTCCGCCCCGACGCTCTTACGTCGTAGCATGATGAACGCGCGCGCGCCATCCTCTCCTCAGATTTCTCTGCCTTCACGAAGCGGTCACATCTTGCCCTTCGTTTGGTTTTTCTGAGCCCGAATTCTTCTAAATTCAACTACAGCTTCGTCTCGACACTTCAGCGACTGGTATAAGTGGAACTCTGTTCTCCTTACAGTGACGTGTCATGGATTATCGACGCTGCTCTCCGCCATGCGTTCGTTTTATTTCGAACGACAACCCTCACAGTAAGTGTGTTAAATGTATGGGTTTTTCGCATGCGCGTGAGGCTGTATTAGGATTGTCAAAATGTAAATTTTGTGACAATCTCCTTCTCAAAACCCTCCGCTCTAGACTCGCGTTTTTTGAGAAGGAGTCATTCGTTCCCCCCTGTCGCACTCCCGAGACTGCTGAGGCCTCTCGTGGATCCGCGGCCTGGGGCTCGGATGTTGAGCTCGAGGATATTGAGTACGAGCAGATGGGCCTCGCCCTTTCTCTCCCTCCCTCTCCCGAGCGGTCTGGATGACGTGATTTACACTGCAGCTTCCGACTCCGAGGATTCCGGCCTACACTGAGCTTATTGACGTGCTATCGCGCGCTACAGAGAAGCTCTCTATTGACTGGCCCGATGAGCCCGCGAGTCTCAATCGTCCAAACTCGACGAGAGGTTCCTACGTGGCCCTAATTCTAGGCCAGAGCGAAGAAAGCTGCCCTTTTTCAGTGATCTCCATCAAGAGATCTCCAGATCCTGGAAGCAGCCTTTCTCCGCACGCCTAACTAATGCGGCAGCCGCTGACTTCACCAACCTTGTGGTTTTCTTGGAGCAGGGTTATTCCGCTATTCCAGCGGTCGAGGACACGCTGGCTAACCACCTTGCCCCGTCGTCTGCACCGTCCTGGAAGTCGCGTCCCCTTCTTCCTTCCAAGGCTTGTAGGACTACTTCCTCCCTTATTGGGAAGTCTTACATGGCGGCTGGTCAAGCAGGCATGGCCCTGCATACCATGGGCATCCTTCAAGCCTACCAAGCGGACGTCTTGAAGGACATGGATGAAGGAGAGGGACTGATGCCCGAAGCTGTCAAAGAGCTTCGCAAAGCCACAGATCTGGCCCTAAGAGCCACCAAACACACTGCTCGGGCTGTAGGTCGCTCTATGGCGGGCTCGGTTGCCGCAGAGCGCCACCTCTGGTTGAATTTCACGGAGATCCTAGACAAGGATAAGAGTTTCCTCCTGGATGCCCCTATCTCCCACTCAGGACTTTTCGGGGAGGCGGTCAACACGGTGGTTGAGAAGTTCCGTGCCGCTAAGTCTCAGTCGGCCGCGTTCAGGCAGTTTATGCCCAGGAGGGTAGAGAGCCGAGAGACTCCAACCCTCCCCCTTCAAAACAAACCCGAGAACGCTCTGCTCATAGGGCTGAATTCCCTACTAGCAGGAGTGACCCGGCTCACCACCCACCAACTACGGTCTGGGGAGCCCGAGGTCGTCCATTTCCCCGCCAGCGCCCTCACAAGCGCCTTCAGCTGAAGCGGTTCAACAAATCGGCCGCTCCAGCCTCCTCGAGCCGTTCCTGACCCACAGGTCAGAAGGAGGAGAGCCTCACCAGATCTACGAGGTTGGGACAGACCGCGCAAGCGTTTCTGCCCTCCTCCAACCGGCTCTCCTTCTCCAACCCTGTCACTTTCCCCACCCGGTGTGTTTCGAAGTGCAGGTCCTGTTTCACTCTCTTCACCCAGTCCGGCGCAGGAGGAAGGAGACGCGTCTTGCTTTCTCCCCTCGCTCCCGGTGCACGTTACACCCACCAATCGCTTCCTCGGAGGCACAGTTCGTTTTCCTCTGGAGCAGGCGGACCCAGTTACTTCTATCCAGGTGGTGGTACCCCCCAGTATGTGTCAGGACGCCAAGCGCTCTCCTCCACGGTCAACCACGCCTCCCCATGGGAGCCAGCGCGACACCCTACCTCAGGTATGTCCCTTGCACTGCAACACTCCTCTCCCTCTATCTCATTTCGTCCAAGAATGGGAGCGTTTACCAGGGGTATCGCCTTGGATCCTTCGCACAGTTCGGCTCGGCTACACGCTTCAGTTTTGTCGCAACCCCCCCTTCAACGGGGTCTTTCCTACTGTAGTCGACAGCGCCGCTCAGGCTTCTATACTACAGCAGGAGATTTCATTCCCTTCTGCTGAAGGGGGCGATAGAAGAGATTCCTTCGGGGAAGTCGAACAGGGCTTCTACAGCCGTTACTTCCTGGTCCCGAAGAAGGGAGGCGGCCTGCGGCCGATACTAGATCTTCGCCGGTTGTATTTCTCTCTTTACAAAGGGAAATTCAAAATGTTGACGCTGAAGGCCATCATATCTCATATCCGGCTGGGGAACTGGTTCGTGACAGTAGACCTCAAGGATGCTTATTTCCACATCCAGGTCGTACGGCGACACAGGAAGTTTCTCAGGTTCGCCTTTGGAGAAAAAGTGTACCAGTACAGGGTCCTCCCCCTTGGCCTCGCTCTTGCGCCAAGGACGTTCACAAAGTGTATGGATGCTGCTCTGGCCCCGCTGCGGCTCCAGGGCATCCATATACTCAACTACCTGGATGATTGGCTCCTTTTAGCCCACTCCAGAGAGTTGGTGACTCACCACAGGAACATTGTCCTCCGTCATATTCAGTCTCTCGGTTTGAGGTTGAATACGGAGAAGAGCGTTCTTACTCCAGCTCAGAGCACGGTTTTCTTGGGGGTACGCATGGACTCTGTTCTTATGCAGGCCCGTTTGGCTCCTGCATGGATTTCCAGTCTGGTGACATGTCTGTCCCGCTTTGCGCTAGGCCAGCATGTTTCCGTGAGCACCTGCCGCAGACTTCTGGGCCTTATGGCCGCGGCCTCCCCTGTGCTACCTCTAGGGCTACTCCACATGAGACCTTTTCTGTGGTGGATGAAGCTCTCAGGGGCTCGGCCCAAGGGGCCAGCCCTTCACCTATTGAAGGTGTCGCGCAGTTGCTTTCGCACCCTGTCAATCTGGCGGGACCCCCTCTTCCTTCAGAAAGGAGTCGGTATGGGTGCGGTATTCCGTCGTCAGATGGTTACGACGGATACCTCTCTGACCGGCTGGGGAGCGGTTTTCGAGGGCAGGCCAGCGTGTGGGGTTTGGACTGGCGAGACCCTCTTGTGGCACATAAACAGCTTGGAGGGTGTTCGAGGCATGGTGCTTAGCACATGATAGGAACCCAGTTAGCTGCCTAGTAGGCTCAGTGCTTGAATTCCTGCAGGAAAAGTTTGCTTCCAGGGCGGCTGCTACCACTCTCAGAGTATATGTCGCAGCTATAGCCGCTCATAGAGAATCAGATGAAATTCCTCTGGGGAAACTGAGGTTAGTATCGGCCTTCATGCGTGGGGTTAGGCGCCTGAAACCGGCTCGCCCCCCTAGTGTTCCCTCGTGGGACCTGTCAGTCATCCTGGAGGGTTTGACAGAGGCTCCCTTCGAGCCCTTGGAGTCAGCCCCTGAGCGGATTCTGACTCTTAAGGTTGCTCTTTTGTTGGCTTTATCTTCACTAAAGCGGATGGGGGATTTGCAGGCTCTCTCTATCAGTGAGTCATGCTTGGACTTCGCTAGAAACCTGGCCTGGTTAGGGTTACCTTGAGGCCGAGGTCGGGGTATGTACCCAAGGTTCTTTCCACGGCGTTCCGCTCTCAGGTTGTTAACCTTAACGCTTTTCACCCTCCTCCTTTTGCCTCTGAGGAAGAAAGGAAACTTAACTTGCTCTGCCCGGTCCGTTATTTGAAGTTGTATGTAGATCGCTAAGGCAGTTGGAGGAAATCAAACCAGCTCTTGGTATGTTTTGGTGCTGGCCGCCACGGGCTTGCAGCATCAAAGCAGAGGATTTCCCACTGGGTAACGGACGCTATTTCGCTGGCTTACGAGGTGCGTGGTTTGCCTTCACCTCTTAGCATCAGAGCACATTCCACCAGAAGTGTGGCTTCCTCTCAAGCTCTCTTTAGAGGGGCCCTCTTGGAAGACATTTGTGTGGCAGCAGGTTGGTCCTCTCCGCACACCTTTGTGAGGTTCTATAATTTAGATCTTGACATGACTCAAGGTTCCCAGGTTCTATCTGCTTGAACCGATCATGGTTGTTATTATTATTTGGTCTGGTACCAGTTATGGCAGTGCTTAGCTTGGCGAGTTTAGTATTTCGTTCCCACTGCGCTTTCCGCAGCGTTGAGTGAACCTATGAAAGAGAACGTCTCTGGTTACTTGTGTAACCTATGTCTCTGAATAGGGAACGAGACGCTGCGTTCGCTGCCAAGCTCCTCGCGCTGCCGACAGTTTTTCTTTTCGGCAGAGAAATCCGAGGAGAGGATTGTCACGTTTGTATTAAGGACAGGAAGCAATAGCGAGTCAACAAGTTTAATGTAGAATATTGGACAGTACAAGTAGATGGTGATCAGGTGACGCAGGGACTCAGACGGTCAGAGCTGGTGCAGACAAACAGTGCAGCGGTGACGATGGTGAGACAAGCAATCCAGTAGACGAACACGACGACGACGACGATGAACCGGAACACCAGGCAGGGAGACAGAACTGGAACCAACAAGACACACATCCAACAACAACGATCTGACAAGGAAGATGAAACAGCAGTGAGTATATATAGAGAGGTGAAATGGACTGCAGCTGGTGATGATAATGATGATCAGCTGGAGTGGATTTGGTAATGACATACATTCACGCCCACTACACACGTGCATTCACACAACAACATAAACACGAGACTAAAAGGAAGTAGAGAATACATCTACCGTGACAGTAACCCTCCTCCTAAGAACGCCTCCTGGCGTTCTCAGACTCCCTTACCTGTCGATTGTAATCATCGATAAGGGAGTGATCCAGGATGTCTCTAGCAGGTACCCAACTTCTCTCCTCCGGACCGTAACCTTCCCAGTCCACCAAGTACTGAAATCCGCGTCCCCTCCGCCTCGAGTCCAGAATACGGTTGACCGAATATGTGGTCTCCCCATCTACGAGTCGCGGTGGGGGAGGAACCGGGACTGGCGGATTAATGTGAGAATGAAACACGGGCTTAATCTTAGACACATGGAAGGCGGGATGGATCCTCCTGTACGCAGGAGGTAGTTTGAGGCGGACTGTCACCGGACTAATAATCTTGGTGACAGTAAACGGGCCAATGAATTTAGGAGCAAGTTTATTAGACACGGTGCGGAGAGGAATGTTCTTAGTAGAAAGCCACACTTTTTGACCAACGACGTATACGGGAGGCCTTGACCTGTGGCGATCGGCCTTGGCCTTGGTGCGCGCCCCCACCTGGAGTAGAGTCTCACGGGCTCTAGTCCAAGTGCGGTGACACCTCTGGACAAAGGCGTGAGCGGAAGGGACCGCAACTTCGGATTCCAGACTGGGAAAAATTGGTGGCTGGTACCCTACGCTACACTCGAGATAGGCCCGTGGCCGACACTGGCAACGAATTGTGTGCGTACTCCACCATAGAGAGTTGCTGACTCCAAGAGGAAGGATTCTTGGAAACCAAACATCGCAACACTCTTTCCAGATCTTGGTTGGCTCTCTCTGTCTGACCATTGCTCTGGGGGTGAAACCCAGAAGAAAGACTAACAGTCGCTCCCAGCAATCTACAAAATTCTCGCCAAAATTTGGACACAAATTGGGGACCCCTGTCAGAGACCACGTCTATCGGGAGGCCATGTAAACGAAAGACGTGATCTACGACAGCTACCGCTGTCTCCTTAGCTGAGGGTAATTTGGGTAAGGGAATGAAATGTGCCGCCTTCGAGAATCGGTCCACTACAGTCAAAACGACTGTGTTACCCTGAGAGGGTTGGAGGGCGGTAATAAAATCTAGAGCGATATGGGACCAGGGTCTCGAAGGGACAGGCAGCGGCTGAAGTAACCCATCTGGAGGTTGATTGGAAGTCTTACCAGTGGCACAGACCGAGGAAGCCAAAACAAAATTGTGAATGTCACGAGCCATACGTGGCCACCAGAATCGTTGCTTGACTAAAAAGCTAGTGCGCTTAACTCCTGGATGGCACGCCACGTTGGAACAATGACCCCACTGGATGACGTCAGACCGTACTCCCTCCGGCACAAACAAACGACTCGGTGGGCAACCGGGCGGAGGCGTTACCCCTTCTAAGGCCTTCTTGACCTTCGATTCGACCTCCCATCTGAGAGTGGAGACCACTAATGTCTCGGGTAAAATACACTCTGGAGTAGACGGGCGTTCGGATTGGTCAAAAATACGAGATAAAGAATCGGGTTTGATGTTTTTGGAACCCGGGCGGTACGAGAGAGTAAAATCAAAACAACCGAAAAAAAGTGCCCACCGAGCCTGCCTGGAATTTAATCTCTTGGCTGTTCTAATATACTCTAAGTTCTTGTGATCGGTCCAGACGATAAAGGGAACCCCTGATCCCTCTAACCAGTGGCGCCATTCCTCCAAGGCTAACTTGACTGCCAACAACTCTCTGTTACCAATGTCGTAATTGCGTTCGGCTGGGGATAAACGTTGAGAGAAAAACGCGCAGGGATGCATCTTGTCGTCTACAGAAGAGCGTTGGGACAACACTGCACCTACTCCCACCTCTGACGCGTCGACCTCCACCACGAACTGACGTGATGGATCAGGGGCGATGAGGATGGGGGCTGAAACAAAGCGGCCTTTCAGTTTGTTGAACACAGCTTCCGCTGTGTCCGACCACCTGAACGTCGTTCGGGGGGAGGTCAAGGCAGTCAGAGGCGTGACTAGTTGGCTGAAGTTGCGAATAAAACGCCGGTAGAAATTGGCGAACCCCAGAAACCTCTGTAGGGCCTTACGGGAATCTGGACTTGGCCATTCTACCACAGCCTTAATCTTCTCAGGGTCCATTCGCACTCCTTCAGACGAAATGATGTACCCGAGGAAAGGAACAGACTGTGCATGAAAATCGCATTTCTCCGCCTTGACAAAAAGCCCATTCTCTAGCAACCTCTGAAGCACTCGTCGGACGTGTTGCACATGTTCCTGGAGAGAAGAAGAAAAAATCAATATGTCGTCCAGGTGAACATATATGAATTGGTCTATCATATCTCGCAACACGTCATTGACCAGTGCCTGGAAGACTGCTGGGGAGTTGGACAGCCCAAACGGCATGACCAAGTATTCAAAGTGCCCCCTGGGGGTATTAAAAGCAGTCTTCCACTCATCCCCCTCCCTAATGCGAACCAAATGATAAGCGTTATGCAAGTCCAATTTTGTGAAGATGGACGCTCCCTGTAACCTCTCGAAGGCTGAAGACATCAACGGCAAAGGATAAGTATTCTTTACCGTGATGTTGTTCAACCCTCGGTAATCAATACAAGGTCGCAGAGATCCGTCCTTCTTCCCCACAAAAAAGAACCCCGCCCCCGCTGGAGAAGAGGAAGGCCGGATGAACTTGGTTGCTAGAGAATCAGAAATATATTTCTCCATAGCCTCCCTCTCTGGAACAGAAAGTGAATATAATTTGCCCTTAGGCGGAGACTTACCTGGCAATAAATCTATAGCACAATCATAGGGACGATGCGGAGGAAGAGAAGCAGCCCTAGACTTACTGAACACCTCCTTCAGGTCCAGATACTCCGCGGGCACGTTAGATAAATCCCCTACTTCCTCCTGAAACACAGACACAGGTACAGACGGACAAGCAGACATGAGACAAGACTTATGACATTCCTTGCTACACTCCAGCACAGACTTCTGTTGCCAGTCTACTCGAGGGTTGTGACGGATGAGCCAAGGATGTCCAAGGACGACGGGTGCCAGTGGTGAATCCAGGATGTAAAATGACAAAGTCTCAGAGTGGTTACCGGAAGTGATGAGGGTGATGTCTTCGGTGGAAAAGGATATGGTGGGAAGTTCCTGACCGTTAAGTGCGTGAACAGCGATGTTGTGTGTGAGGGGTTTGAGAGGAATCTGAAACTTGAGTGCAAAACTGTAGTCCATAAAATTACCCTCAGCCCCGGAATCCAAAAGTGCAAGACAGTTGTGCTGGTGAATTGACCATCTGAGTCTTACCGGGAGGAGCGTGGAGGTAGATGTTAACGTAGATGAGGTCTTCCTGGCGGAGATCCCACCCGATAGTAGCCACGTGTTTACTATCGGGCTGGGCCCTTTTACTGGACAGTTGTATGCATAGTGTTCTGATCCTCCGCAGTAGAGACAAAGGCCCTGGGACCTCCGCCTTTCCCTCTCCTCCCGGGAAAGCCGAGCTCGACCAACCTGCATGGGCTCGTGATCGTAGACAGGGCTGACCACGTCCCTGCCGCTGGATCGGGAACTGTCGCCTCCTCCTGGTGTGCGGGTGGACGCGGCTCGACGCTCGACCCGTGACAATCGAGCGTCCACCCGCAATGCTAGGTCGATCAGTCCCATCAAGGTGGTAGGAAGATCCAGGGCGTAGATTTCCCTCTGGACGTGGTCAGCCAACCCATGCAGGAACATGTCCCACTGCGCCTCCTCGTTCCATCTGCACTCCGCCGCCAAGGTTCGAAACTCAATCGAGTAATCAGAAACTGATCTTTCACCATGCTTCAATTCCGCAAGCGCTCTAGCTGCTTCTCTCCCGGAGACGGCACGATCGAAGACTTCCTTAAGGGCGACGGAGAGAGATTGGAACGAGTTGCAGCATGAGTCTTGATTCTCCCACACCGCCGTTCCCCAAAGCGCCGCTCTCCCAGTCAGCAAAATCAGGACAAAAGCCACCTTGGCTTATTCAGTATTGAATGTACGTGGTTGGAGTGCAAAATGCATCGAGCAACGGGTCAAGAAAGATCTGCAGAGTGATGGTTCACCTGAATAGGCTTCGGGAACAGGTAGGCGTGGTTCTGACTGGGAGAGGTTCTCAGGTGGTGTGGGAGGAACGGCTGGTGTGGGCGCGCGCAGCGGGAACACGTAGGCGTTGGATCTGCTGGGTGAGCTCGGACACCTGCGCCACCAGAGCTTGTACTGCCCCTCCTGTGTCGCTGATGTCCTTCTCCTGCGAATTCATTCTTCGTATACTGTTGTGGACAAATTCCTCCAAGGACGATGAAGCTCCACTCGCTGCTTCCATAGCTGGTCAGATCGTTCTGTCACGTTCGTATTAAGGACAGGAAGCAATAGCGAGTCAACAAGTTTAATGTAGAATATTGGACAGTACAAGTAGATGGTGATCAGGTGACGCAGGGACTCAGACGGTCAGAGCTGGTGCAGACAAACAGTGCAGCGGTGACGATGGTGAGACAAGCAATCCAGTAGACGAACACGACGACGACGACGATTAACCGGAACACCAGGCAGGGAGACAGAACTGGAACCAACAAGACACACATCCAACAACAACGATCTGACAAGGAAGATGAAACAGCAGTGAGTATATATAGAGAGGTGAAATGGACTGCAGCTGGTGATGATAATGATGATCAGCTGGAGTGGATTTGGTAATGACATACATTCACGCCCACTACACACGTGCATTCACACAACAACATAAACACGAGACTAAAAGGAAGTAGAGAATACATCTACCGTGACAAGGATGGCGCGCGCGCGCTCATCATGCTACGACGTAAGAGCGTCGGGGCAGAGCCAGCTTTGCGCGAGCGCCATCAGCCAATGCATTGGCGTGATTCTATAGGGCTTCAGGCAATCGGCACATCCAGAGGATATCCCACTGCGCTTTCCGCAGCGTCTCGTTCCCTATTCAGAGAACATAGGTTACGCAAGTAACCAGAGACGTTTTTTAGACCTTCAGATCTTTGACCAAAAAAGAACAATACTTTACTGTAGCTCTTTAATAGTCTTTAAAATAAGATTTATTACTGGAATAAGCTGAAACTAATGGCAGGAATTTGATTTTATGGTCTGAAATGAAAACTTATGTTTTGAGAGTGTTTCTTGAGATATTCTTGGCCAGGCCTAATCCTAAAAGTTTTGCTCAACTTCATGTGTCATGCTTTGGTTGCAGCAAGGTGGACTAAATGTGCAGGATTTAATTGCAGCAGTCCTTCTTTATTTACAACTTAAAGGAAACAAAATACTCAGTAATTTGTACTATAAACACTCGAACAGAACAACCAAATATACATCAACGAGAATGGACAAATACTCAAGCAAAACCAAGGCTATAAATACACAAGGGGCTGATTAAGGAAACATAGAACAGATGTGAACTAATAAGTAGGCCTATAGTCAAGGCAACAATACAAGGAAAACAGACAGGCAGGCAGGCAAGAAAAAAAAAAAAACTAAAACACAGACAAAGTAAACATAACCCTGACAACATGCATGTTTCTGAAGGATTATGAAGTTATGCTATAGGCCTAATATGCATAATTTCCCAGAATCTCTAAAGTACTTCATTGGTGGCTGTTTTCTTGCTGTAGTCTCCACCGCACTTCAGATTCTATTAAAAATATGGGTTGCATTGAGACAGATTGCTTTGAAGCATGTCTTGGATGTCAGATCAAAAGAACGCCCAGAACACATTTGGATTGTCTTGATGAACAATGTTTTTTTTTTCCGGAAGCTAATCGCATCACTGACGATTTTGCAAGCAGTGGGGTGTGTCTGTCTGGTGATTGAAATGCCTTGAGGAAATTAAACGATCTGTTATATTCAAATTTTTTGTTCACTCTAAAAATAACTTTTTAACTGAAAAAAAAAACCCAGTAGTCCGAAAATGTACAAGATTTCTCAAATGTTTGATTCAAAGAACTGACAAGAAAAGTGACAGAATCCAACGTGACAGTTTGTCTTCTTGGTGTTCAGCAGCAGGTTGATGCAAAATAATTCTGAGAAGCCTTTGGCCAGAAAAAAAATTTCATCACGGATGTTCTTATATGAAAAGCAACAGAAAGAAAACACAAAATAGGCAAATTAGTGGATGACTGGATCAAAATGACATTACGCACCACTTTTACAGTGTGGTATTTTACAGTACCACTTTTACCTATAAAAATACAATTTCCAAACAATCAGACAAATGAGAGGGGTAGGTGTGAGGAAAATGTTTGTTTCAATGAAGTAAAGAAATAGAGAGAGAGATTTAGAGAGAGAGAGAGAGAGAGAGAGAGAGAGAGAGAGAGAGAGAGAGAGAGAGAGAGAGAGAGAGAGAGAGAGAGAGAGAGAGAGAGAGAGTGGCTAGCCATAAAATGGGAGTGGAGAAGAGGGTCAAAAACCTTGTGTGTGAGGAGGGGGAGGGAAAAGAGGAAAAAAAGGAACAACAAAAAGACCAGTAGCAGAGAGTGAGTGCTTTCTAAGTGACATCAGACCTCAGTACTGTGTCTTGCTCACTGTCAAAGCACACTGACTGCCATTCGCCTGCTGATCCTCCAGTGCAGAGCACCGGAGCTCAAGCTCTCCGAATTTGGGGATGCACCTCTTTTATGTCTTCCAGTATCTCTCAGTCATGAACTGTCCATCATTCTGTTTGTGAGTTTTGCTGTACTTTGGATTCTACCTGGACTCCATGTGGGTAGTCAAGCACAAACTCGCTACTGAAAGGTAAGTTCTGTCCAGTGTTGGGTGTACTGCATGCATTACTAAGTAATTAATTACTACAATTTATTTACTTTTCCCTTGAGTAAGGATCTATTTATGCTTTTAATGTAACCTCCTCCCTTTAAATGCTTTGGTCAGTTCAAGAATAATTTATGCAATTTTATAATATTTATTTGAAAGAATTAAAAGAGCAGTTTCATGTCTATCCTTGTTCAACTGGTCGAGTTTGATATGGGATTTAGAAAGTAATTAGTAATAAATAATGCAATACTTTTTAGAGAGAGTAATCTAATTACACTGTTGAAGATTAATTGGTAATAACTAGTAATTAATTACTTTTTTAGAGAAACTTACCTAAAACGGGTTCTGTCTAGAGTTTGTGATTGAGTGGATATGGTGTAGGGCCGCCTAAAATAGGCATCACCAAACTGGGTTCACGTTATTCTGTGGCAAGTATCAATGGTGATTGTTATGGGTGTCAAGCTGGAACAGAAAGAAGAGATTTTTTTTTAATGTTCCTGAAAGTTTGCGGCTAAAGAATGCTGCGGCTTTGTGATAACTGTTTTTTTAAATGTAAATATCTTTATTTTAGTTGCTTGTTTGTATTGTCCAAATAGGAAAACTGTCATTTTATTTCACCTTTGCTGTATGTTATTAAGGATTTCTGTTAATACTGATGGTTTGATATTGGAAACCCTTTATTTTTATTTTTATTGTTCACACACTCAGTCACTATTTAAGAACATAGATGGTTGAAAGGAGGCTGTGAATTAGCCTACCATATAAACTGGAATGTTGACATAGCTGAAACATCATGTAGCAAACAAAAAACTTAACATGTTTGATTACTTATGCATACATTTCAAATAAATAAATATTATTAATAATAATTAACACCAATATATTTAAATAATATCTTTAAAATGTTTAAAAAGTCTTTCAGGTTTTGAGTCATCATCCACATTGGAGACCAGACAATAAGGGAGAAAAAAGTGTTTGCTCTTATAGTGCTTGTAATTGGTGAGGTGATTGGGAACAGAGGAACAGATGTGACTGATTAATATTCAGGAGATTGTGAGCGCTGGGTGATGATGGAGACTGACAAAACCATGACACCTTTTAAAGGTACGAGGTAGTTCTTATTAAGAGAGGAGACCCTGCTCATAAGGACACCAAAAAATTATGAAAAATGCACACAAAAAAAGAGAGGAGAGGAGCATTGACACAATTATCAAGAAAAATTTGACAATTAAGCTGTCTGGCTTCGAGTTAACAAATGACATGGCAGCAGAAGATGGTGTGAATTTTTCACAGAAATGGAATCTTGTGTTTATAGGGTTTAATCAAGGACCCTAGTCAGCGAGAAAGAAAATGTACACTGTTAATGATGAGACAAAAATGGTTGAAAGAGAAATCCAGCTGGGCTTTTATTTTAGAGGCTTTCGGTCAAATGAATCCAAACTAAAATAACTGGAGAACTGATCAGAAACAGATTAGGGGAAAAATAAGACAGACAATACACATTTTGAGGATTTTTTGAAACATTTGCTACCATGCCAGTCCTAATGGAAAAACCCAGATGGATGATAATTGATATCATCAATTATAATATATATACTAACCACAAAGGATTAATGAATTACAACCAAATAAAACTTGTAGTACAATTATCATGTGTCACACATAGAGTGATGGTATACAAGACACCAGCTAAAGGCTAAAAGACAAAAAGAACACCACAGCTAAATCATATGAAATACAATTGTTCATATTTACCAGTCTGTTTAATTAGTCTGTCTCACTGTCAAACAGAACCAAATAACTCACTAATTCTGGCAACTTGCCTGCTGCAATGAAAGCTCTAAATTCAGCCAAATGTTAATTGATTGACTCAGTATTAAGTGTTGATCCGATCTGTCAGATAATTAGAAGAGTAAGAGAAAGAGGAGGAAAGACAAAAATTATTTAATTTAAACTAATTGTCCCCCAAACTTTTCCAGGAAGTGAATTAGGCAACATGAATTAGAATATGAAACATCTCTGAGGAACTTTTAGCAAATTGTTGAAGTTTGTAAGTCAGACTTAAAGCTTAATTAGAAAAATGACATGATGCATGGGCATTCTTCTTTTGTGTTCCATGCAAGAAAAAAAGTCATACAAGTTCACAATCTAAAGCCAATGTGTCAGAGAACAGAGATGCATTTGAAGTTCTGTTTGGAACTGTATCTGACTCATACTTCAGCTCTCTTTCTTTCTTCCCCACAGATGGGCAATGTGTCAGAAACAGCCCTGTTCGTATCCACAATCTCCAGACAGCACGACGTCCTCATGGGATCACTTTATTCAGTGTTCTGTGAGTCCACAACCACCATTGTGTTTTGGCATCCTCTGCATCTTCATATGTAGTTTAATCAGAGTAGAACAGCAAATAATGCCTCAATGACTTTGCATATCTTTATTTCTTATGAATAGTTGAAATGGTTTAGCTGTGTCATTAACCTTCTTCTGTCGCTTACCTTGGCTGTGTCCACCTAGGCCAAATTGTCCTGAGGATGATCAAATATATTTTTAAATGCTTTCCTGAGATGGCCAAAGATAGGGTCTATAATTAGTTTGGGAAAATGATTGGGGTGGCTCACACTTGATTGTCTTTATTTATCATTAATTTATGAAGCAATGTGCAGAAGATGACTGGCTTCTTTGATTTAGATAGTTTGTGGATCGTTAAGTAGAGCTCACAGCGGGTGATCGGTCAGAATCACACAAGATTTCTTAATTGAAAGTATTTATTGAATTTAAAACTGCATGATTGAATATGTACATTGACGTGTGTGTGGTTCTGAAACAAATAGAAGGAATAAAACCAACACAATTAGTTGAATGCAAATGAATGCTTATGCAACAAACCTCTATTTGTATTAACTGTATCCTCTAATAATATAGCAAGAATAAAATACAATAATATTTTAACACAACCGAAACTGGCATTAACAGAATGAAAAAGGCTGTTCTGTGGATCTAAACACTACAACAGTAACAATGAGAAAGGATAAACCATTCGCAATACAATGGCTTCCTCTGCTGGTCACATAAATAACTAAACCAAGCCACTCCGAGAGGTGTCACGTGATGACCAGTGTATATGCGGGAGGCGCGCGCCCATAACCGATTAACTGGATTGAATGCAAATATCACCACGATAGCTTACAAACTATGCACAGACAGGGGCGGACTGGCCATCTGTGTGATCTGGAGAATCACAGAACGGCCGGTACTCCAGGACGGCCGGTGGGCCGGCCCACCACCCGCCACACACGCAGTCACAGACATCCCAAGTCTCCCGGAAGTTCCCCGCATATTTATAGCGGCTCACTGATGCCCGCAAATTAGTTAAAATCTCTCGGAATCTAGAGCGAATAAGAGTGCGCATGCGTAGCGCGCGCACGGCAGAAAGAGGGAGCGAGCTAGAGACCTTGCGTGTGTGTGCTAGTGTGCGCGTGTGCCTCACGAAGCGCATGTAAGGACCCAACCAATCAAGTGCGGGCGGGCTTTTATCTCTACTACTCTGACGAACCGAATTAATCAGAAATTACTTTGCAAGTTACTTGCTAGGGATGATGTTAGGAAGTGATATTCAGCTTGCTACATTTTTAATGATTACAGTAGTTAAAACAGCTAAACTTCAACATTTTAGCTGTAAAATGCCACATGCAGTAGCTAATATTAAGAAATATGTTGTGCTTTTACTTTTAAAAATGTTGGTAACGTTACAGTTAATGCTTACAAACTTTGAAGATTTTGAATACAGAAGTTACATTTGTAATGGTGTAGCCTATTTTCATTTAGATGTGGTATTATTATTTGTGCAGTAGCTAAGATTAATTACTGCATAAATTAATTAAGATTATTAAGTAATAAATTCATTTTAAGACAGCATGGAATAAATTGTATAATTTGCTGTTAGCTAGGTATAGTATTATGAGCCACAATTAAAGTCTTGTGACACTCATGCCAGGCAGCAGGCGTTATTGTTGTTGTTGTCGAGTTTCCGCGCGCCGATTGCTTTGGGCCGGGCCTAGTCAAAGTCCAGGGCCGTTTTTTAGTCCCAGTCCGTCCCTGTGCACAGAAAGTGCTTAACTGGTATTTCACAATGTGTAACCAAAGAATAATGCCCGATTGGAAACTTATACATCGATAGAAAGAAGCAAAACGACACGAGGCCTAGCCGAGCAGGAAAGCCTGAGCTTACATTTAGCAACACTAAACAGACGAAACACTACCAATCTAACCTTTGCAATGACAGTAAAAGAACAACAAAATACAGATTCTTACTTGTAAAGACGCACACAGAATAAAGCAGTTGTATCAAGGTGGGTATTGAGTCTGTGCGGTTAGCATACACTACTGGCAACGCCTCTGACAGAATACTACCCGCGCGCAGCGATGCTGAATCAACTTTTGATTGGCTAAGAGTCCAGGTGAAGTGAGGCGTCTTCCAGTAGGAGAGAGAAAGTCACAGTAAAGTATCTAACGCTTAGTGGCCACAGGGGGGCCTTTTTTTACAGCCACCCCCTGATTACTGAAGGGAATCTGCAGAAGAAGAAAAGGCGCCCACTCGTCCGGTAGTGGTTAGTCTGACAACTTTGAAAGCTGGATGAATCGAGCCACAGGGCGGGTGTACGACCGGTCTCCGACCTTCACTTCCGCAGATCGTACTTTACCGTCGAGGCCAGGGAAGACGCTGGTCACTGTACCCACTGGCCACAGGGAGCGAGGGAGCTGCGGGTCGATAATGAGAACCGTCTTGCCGATGTGCAGGTCTGGGTTTTCAGCATTCCACTTCTGTCGGGCCTGGAGGCTGGGCAGATAGAAACGGATAAAGTGCTTCCAGAAGTGGTCAGCCAACAGCTGGCTATGGCGCCAACGCCTACTGCTTAGAAGCTCGGAGTCAGAATACACCACCTGCGGGAGAGAAGTATCTGGCCGCCCAATGAGCAAGGAGTTGGGAGTTATTGGATCAGAGTTGGCGATGTCTGCAGATGTATAGCCTAATAGTTTGGATCCCCTCAATCTCAACTAGTAGGGTTCTCAGTACCTCATCTGTCACAAGCTGAGCTCCAAGTGTTACTTGCAGGGCTTGTTTTACTGAGCGTATCTCGTGCTCCCAGCAGCTGCCAAAGTGGGGGGCGTTAGGTGGATTAAACTTCCAGTCGATCTGCTGAGAGGCGAGTTGAGCTTTGATGTCTGCAGCAAGGTCGCCGAATGCTTCCCGGAGCTCTCGATCGCCACCTCTGAAGTTAGTCCCCTGGTTTGAGATTAGCTTGAACGGCTTTCCTCTGCGGGCGATGAACCGTCTCAGAGCCATGAGGAATGAGTCTGCATTCAAACTGGAGAGCAGATCGATATGCACAGCTCGGGTGGTCATGCATTTAAAGATTATTCCCCAGCGCTTTCCCCTCCTCCTTCCAATCGCTACCGAGTATGGCCCGAAGCAGTCTACTCCTGTTGAGTAAAATGCTGGCTTGAAAAGTCGGACTGTGGATGGAGGCAGGTCTGCCATTTTAGGGATTTGTGGCTTTTCCGCGCCATTTCTGACACTCTTGGCACTTGCGCTGAAAGCGGCGGACAGCCTCTCGCCCTCCTGGTAGTCAATACTTGCGGCGCATCTCTGAGAAGACCCTCTCTGGGCCTGGATGGTGCAGATGGTAATCATAATCTTGTATAAGCAGCTGCGTGACTGGGTGTTTGGCATCCAGCACCACCGGGTGAACAGTATTCAGTTCCAGCTGGTTACTGTGGCGCAGACGTCCGCCAACACAAATGAGCTTGTCCCTGTGGTCGAACTCTGGTGCCAGCTTGAAAAGTATGTTGCTCTTGGCGACTGGTTTTCCTGACTGCTGCTGGCCATAGTCAATAGGAAAACTGTCTTGTTGGACCTGTTGTAGCAGAGTCAGCTGGGCTTGCCTGTAGGCTGTGACGTTGCCTGGGGCCGCCCCATGTAGAGTCTTAGTTGTGGCGGTCAGGAGGTCCTTGAAAGAAGAGAACTGCTTCGCGTCAGGGAGATGACTTGGCGTGGTAGTAGTGAGGCCGAAGAACGGAGGTTTCTTGAGCTCTTCACCCTGATTTGCCTCTGTCTGAATCTGAGGACTTTGTGGCCATTTGTCTGGGTCACACCACAAGAAGGTTGGGCCTTGACCCCAGCGGCTGTCTGGTGTCAATGTGTTGAGAGGTTTACCACGTATTATGTCGTCGGCAGGGTTCTGTGCAGAGTCCACGTACCGCCATGTGTCGCCCTCGGTGAGATCTTGAATCTCTGCAACACGTGTGCCAACAAACACTTTGAATCAGCATGACTCCGACTGCAGCCACTGGAGCACGGTAGTAGAGTCCGACTAAAGCACCACCCGCTGGATGGGCAGTGCGAGTTCAGATTTGAGGATCCGAGCCATTTGTGCTCTGGTCAGACACCAAGTGAGGGATTGACAGCTGCTTTTTTGGAGCAACTCTGGATCTTGCAGTGACGAAAGCTACTTGGACGACTCCATGAGGATTCTCGGTTCGGAGATATGCCACAGAGCCATAAGCCCACTCTGAGGCACCACAGAACACGTGGATCTCACGTTCACAGGTAGGAGAGTCTAACTCACGGCTGGTGTAACACCTCGGAAGTGCTATGCTCTGTAGGTGAAGTAACTCGTCCTCCTACTCTCTCCATGTGGCTAGCAAGTGATCCGGCAGAGCAGGGTTGTCCCAGTCCCGCTTTTTGTCCCACAAGTGTTGGATGACCACTTTGACCCTGGTGGTGTAAGGTACTAGAAAGCCAAGAGGGTCATATTGGCTTGCCACCACTTTGTAGATGGAGCGCATAGTGTCAACTTCTTCAGTGGCTACAGCCTCTCAACACTTGAAGGATAGGGTGTCTTCTCGGCAGTCCCACTGCAGGCGCAGGGCTGATTCTTCTTGAACTGGGTAACCGTGGGCGATCCACTTTTCAGCACTAGCCGATCTCGCCTCAGCAGGGAGGTGCCGGATGGTGTCTGGATGGGTGCTGGCCCACTGGCGTAACTCAAAGCCTCCCTCGGCAAGGAGAGTCTGCAGCTAGTCGATGATAGGCTCTGCATCTTCAACTGTTGGCACACTCTGAAGACAGTTATCCACGTAGAAATGTCTTAACACAGAGTCTCTCACTGCATCAGCTGGCTGAGTATGGTCGGTGACGTGCTTCTGTAGGGCGTATGTAGCACAGCAGGGGCTACAGGTAGTGTCGAAGGGAAGCACCTTCCACTGGTAGACTGTGGGTTGTTCATCACACTTGAGCTCCCTCCAGATGAAGCGGAGGAGAGGCTCATCCTCCGGAAGGAGTCTGACCTGGTGAAACATCCCCCGTATGTCACTGCTGAAAGCCACACAATGTTCTCTGAAGCGCAAGAGAACTGAAAGGAGAGGTGAACCAAACGTTGGACCGGGGAGCAAGAGTTTGTTCAAGTCGGTGGCACTATACTGAAAAGAGCAATTAAAAACCACTCGGTGCTTGCCATTATGCTCGACAAGGTGGTGAGGGATGTACCAGCTGCTTGAGGTGTTCTCTGTGCCATGGGTTAGTTTCGCTACATAGCCGGCCTGTTCAAGTCTCTAAATCTCTGCGTTGTAGACTTGGGCCGCCTCAGGGTTCTTCAACAGCCGCCTTTCTGTATTTCGAAGCTGAGGAAGTACTGCCTCCTTTGGTGGGCAGAGCTAAGGGGAGGTCCTAACGCGGAGGAGAGGAGTAGCATAGCGATGGACACCATCAACATCTACTCGCACCGTCTGTTTATCCAAGCATTCAAGGGCCTGCTTGTCCTGCCGTGACCTTGTACTGGCCTTTTCGCTGCGCCATGGGAGGACGTCCAGGTGCCAGTTTCTCGACATGCTGGTAGATGTCAGCTGGAGGTGCCCCGAAGGTGGTGAAAAGACAGAGTTGTTCGATAAGGTACTGCTTTAGAGTATTGGTCGGACCTTGCAGCGTCCATCCGAGACGGGTGCGGACAGCAACCGGTGCACCAGGGGGACCAAAGATGACTGGCTCAACTGGAGTCAACAAGTGAGGATGATCTGAGCCAATGAGCAATAGCGGGACAATGTCCTTGAATGAAGGAATATAAAGCTTCTTCAAATCTCTGTATTTGCTCTGCAGTGCTTTGAAGGGATACGTGTGCTGGCCTAGACCGAGCTTGGGTGCGGTAAAGGCTCCTTGGATGTTGTATACCATGGCTGGAGAACAGGCTGGAGAGATGCTAAATGAAGCGTTTGCAGCTCCTGTCTGACGGTACGCAGGGGCAAATCCTCGGGGTGGCCTTCAAGTCCCATTTGTTGGACAGCCGGTTGGAGGAGCAGGGTGCATTCAGAGCCGTCGTCTAGCACAGCGTATGTCTCCAGAGTCTGGTCACCATAGCGGAGGATAACTTTACTGACCTTAAGAAGCACACGATGGCCCTGCGGTGGCTTGCCAATGTATAGCACTTGGTCTGCACTTGGTACAGGCAAAGGTTTGCTCTCACTGGACTTCACCTGGTCAGGCCTTCTCTCAGCTTTGCCAGTCTTGTCTAGACTTCTCTCGCTGACATCGTGCAGAGCGAGCAGGTGTCTGCTCAGCTGTTGCATGTTTCACAGCACATCTTCAGATCACATTCAGCTGATCTATGTTCTCTGCCGCATCGCCAACATCAGTTGTTGTCCTGAATCCAGTTACGTTTCTGGGTGGCGCTGAGCAGTTTTAAATTTGCGCAACTATTCAGAGTGTGCTTGTAGTTCTCACAGAATGGCCAGAACTTCTTTGCATCTAGACTGGTTGGAGGAGTGGATTTGGCCAGCTCCCTAACCGATTTGGGTTCAGCCCCCAGCATGAGGACTGAGGCCCTAGGTGACGACTTGACAGTACGCTTAGAGTCTCTGGGCTTAGCTCCGGTGTCCTTTCTCAATCGATATTGTGCGATATCCTCCTGAATCTGGAGCTCGTATTCCAACCAATCTGCTAGGTCCAGAAGAGTAGGAATAGGAATTTGGAGAGGGTGGATGTAGCGCCTGAAACTGGACCTCAGGTCGTGTGGTAGCTTGCCCAGTAGACGGGTGACATGAGAACCACAGTCCAGCTCAACTTGCCCCTTTAAACCGAGTTGCTCCAACATGCTCACCAGGGATCTGACGTTCAGGGCGAACAACCTGAATGATTTGATGAATGTTGATCTGAATGTTGGGGCCATCCATCAGTTCAGCAATACGCTGAAGGGCGAGTTGGTGTGGCTGTCCGTACTGTTGGTTTAAAGCTGCCATAGTGTCAGTGAAGGGGTAATCAGAATTGCTGTAAGAATCTGCCACCAGCAATGCTTCCTCCAGCTTCAGATGATCCACTAATATCTGGAACTTGAAACGTTCAGTGGCATCTCTAGGAAGGAGATTGTCTAGGGCAATACGGAGTCTCGCAAAGTCTCTTGGGTTTGGACGGTTGAAGTTCGGGATTGTAGGAGTGGGCCCTCTGTATGTTCTTTCCTGTCCACCAGGGGGAGTCACTGAGCATCGGCGCCTGGGCTCGTGCCGAGGTGAAGGGGGACTACGTCTCTCACGCCGATCTGGAGAGTAGCTGCAGTGGCGTGCAGAAGAGTAGTCACCTCGGCATGATGGTTCTCTGTATTCTCTGAAGGAATAACAAGAATCTCTTGGTCTGGTGTGGCTCTCAGGTGAGCGGCGGTGACTGGATTGCTCATAATTACAATGAGAACTGTAGCGCCCTTCCCTGGGCTCATAGTTTCGTCGCGGGGCCTGGTGCTTGTTGCGTACTAGCTCGGCGGAGTGCTTAGGTGAGGGAGAGTCATACCTGGTTGATTCCCTGTAGTCCTTTGTCCTGTCCGAGGACCGTTGTGGTGGTGTCTCCCTGTCCCGGAAGTAGACTGATTTATACCGAGTTGAAGCAACTCCATGATCCAGCCCTTCTCGGTAAAGTCTATCTCTGGCCGTTACAGTACGTGGGCTCCGCTCTGGCTCTGAGCTGCTCGTTCTGTATTTTCAATTCCTCCATTAATGCTATGAGATCTTCCCTTTCACGCTCTAGTATGTGGCGCTCCCTTCTCCACTCATCCGCAGAAGGTTCCCATTTATCGGTATCTGACCGTCGTGCTGGGCTGTGGTGCAGCTGACCTTCTGGGGATGCAGAGCGTGATTTAGGTCTGCTGTGGTCCTCTTCGTCTTGCTGCTCTCTGGACTGTGACTCAGAAGACTTCTGGATTTGAGATCTGGACGGGAGATCAGACAAATCATAATCTTGCAAGTAGTTAGGGAGGGACCGCTGCCTCCTAGATCGTGCACTAGACTCTTTTTCCGAGGTGGTAGACATCTTGATCCGCTGCAGGCTCTGACACCGGCTTGAAGGACCACTTTGTGCAGAAGATGACTGGCTTCTTTGATTTAGATAGTTCGTGGATCGTTAAGTAGAGCTCACAGCGGGTGATCGGTCAGAATCACACAAGATTTCTTCATTGAAAGTATTTATTGAATTTAAAACTGCATGATTGAATATGTACATTGACGTGTGTGTGGTTCTGAAACAAATAGAAGGAATAAAACCAACATAATTAGTTGAATGCAAATGAATGCTTATGCAACAAACCTCTATTTGTATTAACTGTATCCTATTCTAATAATATAGCAAGAATAAAAATACAATAATATTTTAACATAACCGAAACTGGCATTAACAGAATGAAAAAGGCTGTTCTGTGGATCTAAACAACTACAACAGTAATAATGAGAAAGGATAAACCATTCGCAATACAATGGCTTCCTCTGCTGGTCACATAAATGACTAAACCAAGCCGCTCCGAGAGGTGTCACATGATGACCAGTGTATAAGCGGGAGGCGCGGCCCTATAACCGATTAACTGGATTGAATGCAAATATCACCACGATAGCTTACAAACTATGCACAGAAAGTGCTTAACTGGTATTTCACAATGTGTAACCAAAGAATAATGCCCGAGTGGCAACTTATACATCAATAGAAAGAAGCATCACGACACGAGGCCTAGCCGAGCAGGAAAGCCTGAGCTTACATTTAGCAACACTAAACAGACGAACCACTACCAATCTAACCTTTGCAATGACAGTAAAAGAACAACAAAATACAGATTCTTACTTGTAAAGACGCACACAGAATAAAGCAGTTGTATCAAGGTGGGTTATGAGTCGGTTAGCATACACTACTGCAAACGCCTCTGACAGAATACTACCCGCGCAGCGATCCTGAATCAACTTGTGATTGGCTAAGAGTCCAGGTGAAGCGAGGCGTCTTCCAGTAGGAGAGGGATAGTCACAGTAAAGTATCTGACGCTTAGCGGCCACAAGGGGGCCTTTTTTACAAGCAATGAAACAGAAAATAAAAATGAGATAAAAGCATATCTGGTTACGTTTATGAGTGTTATTATGGCATCCTGCAATGAAATATATTTAAGCCTATAATGATCACTAAATCATATATTTAGCCATTGTCCCTGGCATTCTTAAGTTTTGTGTCTCTTGTACTCCACAATCTGTCTGCTCACATAATAAACTCAATTTAAAATTTATATTTAATATCATATTCAATTAATATCATTTATAATATCAAATGAATATTTTGTATTTATTATTTTTCTATGTAGCCATGTAGTACAGTAATGTACGATCGTTATTGCAAAATAAACCCATTATTCAGAATCGTCACGTATTTTGCAACAAAAAAAATATATCACTGAATCACTGAAAAGAATCGACTCAAAAGAATGATTTGCAATTGCGTCTTGGAGCAGGTGTCGATTTCTTTACTTCGAAATAATGAGGAACGATATGTTTTAATGAAATGAATTTAATTATACAGTCAAAAATTATTGTTTGGAATGTAGTGAAGTGATACATACTGATAAAGTACAGATTCTTGAAAAATCTGTTTAAAAAAATAAGTCAGGAAGATCTTTGTGGCCCGGTTTCACAGGCAAGGCTTAGATTAAGCCAGGATAAGGCCTTAATTCAATTCAGACTTAAGTAGCTTTTATTAACGTGCCTTAGAAAAAAAATAATCTTGTGCATTTTGAGACAAAACAATGGTACTGACATATTTTAAGATATGTTAGTGCAAGTTGCTCTCAGTTCAGACAGCTCAAACATGCATTTTAGGCTTAAGCCTTGTCTGTGAAAACGGGCATACCAGTTGAATGGATGTGATGCGTGCGAATGTGTGCGATAGTTCTGGTCTGCTCGACATTTAAGAAGCGACAACCTTAATTATACCTACGATGTGGCAGATAAATTGCATGGATTATTAAAGCTATGTCATGGGTTGATTTAACTTCAGTCTGTTAAAAGAATCAAGGACCTCATTGTTATTCTTGACTACCCTGAGGCAGACCAGACAGGGTTTGCTTAGCATTTCTAAGCTTTAGGATCAAACGGTGTCTTTATGTGACAGGTTTGTCAGCAATGGGATGGAGATGTCACACTGTCAGTGGCACATCTTCAATACAGCTTTACAAATTCAGTAGCTACTTTGATGAAAAGATGAATAGATGTGAGCAGATGGATAGATCTCTCTTTCTCTACCAGGTGTATTGTCGCTTCTGGGAAACGGCATGCTGTTGTTTGTAGCCTACCGCAAGAGGTCATCTCTGAAGCCAGCAGAGTTTTTTGTCGTGAACTTGTCTGTGAGTGATCTAGGGATGACCTTGTCTCTGTTTCCTCTGGCCATTCCATCTGCTCTAGCACACAGGTGAGATCCTGCTTCACGCTTTACCAAAAATATTTGTTTATTGTAAAATATCAGAGATGACATTTATAAAAGTATTTATATTAAAATATATAAATGCACTCTGCCCATCTTTCTCATGTAGCGTTTAGAAGTAATTCCGAACAGGTTTGAAAATTAATTCATAAAGTGCACTGGTCAAATAAACGATTCAATGACTCGTTTGAACTTTTGAACCCATTCGTCTTTTCAAAGTGAAATAAAGTAAATGCTGCTATTTCATGTGTTTTATAATTTGGTGTTTGTAAGTTATATTTTATGATATTTTTTGTGTTTTTGGTGCCAGATAAAGGGTAAAAATATAGTTATACAAAAAGATATTGTTACCTTAATAAGTGTTAATGTAGTTAGCTAATCTTAGCTTGGAGTAGCTTGCTACTTTCTTGATTTCCGTACTGCGCTTCACTGCTTTCTCATTTCTCATTTATTTTTTTGCAAATGAATGCCTAAAACAGTTTGATGTACTTTTCAGATAAGTAATCATGGTTCTAAAGTACAATTAAAGATAAAAGTTATTTCAGAGTTCAGCAAAAACAGTAAAATTATCTCTCTCTTTTCTCTCTAGGTGGTTGTTTGGGGAGATAGTATGTCTGTGCTATGCTGTGTGCGGGGTTTTATTTGGCTTGTGCAGCCTAACAAACCTGACTGCTTTGTCATCAGTATGCTGCCTCAAAGTCTGCTGCCCAAATTACGGTATGCTGCTCTTTTGTTTTATTTCGTAGACATATTGTATTTCTTTAATTTGAATTCACTTTAAATAATGTTGCAGTACCTAATAAAGTCACCAGCCAACTGCTGAGTTACTTGTCAAAGCCAATTTTTATGCAATTTTGGTGCTTAGCAAATTGTTATTTGTGGTTCCTGCACTTTTATCTGAATCTTGAATTACTATATACTGTATGTCAGGGTACTGTAAATACGCATTTCTGGGCCTTAGATTAACATATTAAAGGGATAGTTCACCCCAAAATGAAAATTCTGTCAGTAATTCTGTCAGTAATTCATGTTGTTCCAACCCCGTAAGACTTTTGTTCATCTTCGGATCACAAATTAAGATATTTTTGATTTAAATCTGAGAGCTGGATCACTCCTCCATAGGCTTCTCAGGGATTGAAACTGTCACGATTAGCCACCCACTTCCTGGTTTTACTTGGACTACATTTCCCATCACACACCTTCCTGGACTGATTACACCAAACACCATACACCTGCACGGCACTGATTGCACACACACCTGCACTTGCACATGCTTCTCTGGAAGACACTGTGCTCATTGTGGGGTCCATGGCTGTTTTGTGTGTATGGGCAGCACACGCATCCGAAACAGCTCATGAACCCAGCACCAAGCCCTCTTCGCCGCTGGTTCCGTCCAGCACCAAGCCCTCTTCGCCGCTGGTCCACGTCACGTCTGCACAGCCACCGCCCTGGCCGCCCGAAGGGTCGTCACCGCCCTGGCCGCCCGAAGGGTCGTCACCTCCCTGGCCACCCGAAGGGTGTTCTCCGCCCTGGCCGCCCAAGGGTGTTCTCCGCCCTGGCCCCCCGAAGGGTCTTCTCCGCCCTGGCCGACCGAAGGGTCTTCTCCGCCCTGGCCGCCCGAAGGGTTTTCACTGCCTGGTCCACCCTGGCCGACCGAAGGGTCTTCTCCGCCCTGGCCGCCCGAAGGGTTTTCACTGCCTGGTCCACCCTGGCCATCTGAACTGCCTGCTCCGCCCTGGCCATCTGAACTGCCTGCTCCGCCCTGGTCGCCTACACAGCCGGCTCCGCCCACGCTCCACGACCCAGGTCCGCCCACGCTCCATGATGGGACCATTGCATGCCCTGGTCCCGTTCCCCTGCATGGACCTGGCCCTCCTTCCCTCCCCCAAGACCACCTCCGCTTCACCACCCTCCTGAACTCTTGTTTTGTTTTTTGTTTTGAGCGTCTGGAAGCTGCTCTTAAAGGGGGGGCTCTGTCACGATTAGCCACGCACTTCCTGGTTTTACTTGGACTACATTCCCATCATACACCTCCCTGGACTGATTACACCAAACACCATACACCTGCACGGCACTGATTGCACACACACCTGCACTTCATTTACACACACATATAAACAACTTCCAAACACCACTTCTCTGCGAAGTATTGCATTCCCCCGGCTTTCTATTGTCCTGATCTTTGTTCTCGTCTGCCTGTTTCCTGTGTTACTTACCTCTGCCTGGATACTGACTCCTGTCTACTCGCCGCCTGCCTCGACCATCGCCTGCTAACTATCCCTGGATTTCCTCTGATACTGCTGTTTGCCTCTGATCTTGATCTTTGCCTGTTTGACTCCGCTTTCTAATAAACACACTGCATTTGGATTCCCAAGACTCACGTGATTCATAACAGAAACTTGCCGGCCCAGAAAAGTTATTAAAGACATCGTTAAAATAGTCCAAGTGACTACAGTGCCTCAATCTTAAGTTTATCAAGTGACGAGAATACTTTTTGTGCGCAAAAAAACAAACAAAAAATGTTTTTTTTACGGACTATTTTAACTACGTCTTTAATAACTTTTCTGGGCCGGCAAGTTTCAATCCCTTAGAAGCCTATGGAGGAGTGATCCAGCTCTCAGATTTAAATAAAACATTTCTTAATTTGTGTTCCGAAGATGAACGAAAGTCTTACGGGGTTGGAACAACAGGGTGAGTAATTACTGACAGAATTTTCATTTTGGGGTGAACTATCCCTTTAACAATTAACATAGTCCAAAATGGCATTGTCCTCCTAAAAAGTCCCTGCTGAAAGATCCAGCTTAAATTCCATGTTGATCCTGGCTGGTTTATGCTGGTTAGAGCTGGTATAGTGCTGTTCTAAAACTGGTGGAGTGGGTCCACCAGCACTCCTGCTTCCCATGGGGACCAGCAAACATGCAAAACAGACCTTATACTGGTGATCAACAATGCTGGATCTTTTCTTTTCTGCTGGTGTGTTTTTGGGATCAAGTCTAATCTCACACAACAGAATCAGGTCTGAGTGTTTTGGACTGTTAGCGCCGTGTTCTGTCTGAAGATTCTGAAAACTGTCACACTCAGTTCACTGTGAAATAAAAAGGCCCTCTGGCTTAAATGTGCAGGTATGAGAGTTTAAAACAAATGGAAAGAGACACAGAAATGAAGAAAGATAAAAAAGAGGATAAGAAAGGACATGTGGAACAAAACAGAACATGTAGGGGAAAAGAGACAAAAGGAGAGACCGAGTGATAAAACAAATGAACCAAAGAAAGAAGTACAGTTAATGAGCACACATTTAGGGGTTGCTGGCGCTTGAAACACTGGGTAGGTTTTTCCTTCTTTCCCTGTGGGATATGAAATTAAAATAATTCCTACTGTTCAGCCCCGTGTCATGCAGGAGAATCAAACAGCCTGACCAATTAGTCACCTTGACCACTCACACCTTTTTTTTTGTAAAAATATTTATTCATGCAGTTCTCTGCATGTCTTCCCCAGGTAACAAGTTCTCATCCAACCATGCTTGTGTGATGGTTATTGGGGTTTGGTGCTATGCGTCTGTGTTTGCTGTGGGACCTTTGGTCCGCTGGGGAAGTTTTGCACCAGAACCATACGGAACCGCCTGCTGCATAAACTGGTATGAGACCAAACATTTTAGCATTAATATGTGAAACTAACGCAAACTGATTTTACAATGATGCCTTTTCCATGTTGTATGTTCCAAGGTACATTCCATCCCATGATGCTCTTGCTATGTCTTACATCATCAGTCTTTTTATCTTTTGTTACGTTGTCCCCTGTACCCTCATCATCCTATCTTACACCTTCATCCTGCTCAGAGTGAGGGGGTCTCGCCAAGCCGTTCAAAAGCATGTATCGCCAAAAACCAAAGAGACCAACGCACACACTCTTATTGTCAAGGTAAAGAGGGTTAATGGGATTTGATGGGTTTGTTTGTTGTCAGTTTTTATTGTTAATGCCAATAGTGACCTTCATGTGACAAAAAAAAAAGCTGTGATTAAATAAATGTGCACAAAAACATGTGTGGTGTCCACACTGTCTCACTGTGCAAATATACCGTATTTTATTGCCCTGTAGAGCAGACAGCAGGAACGTGATACTATTGCTGAGTATGTACTTAATGTCCCTCAAAAAGTAATGCTGATTACCAATCCTCTGTCCTCTGGACAAGGACTGGCTGTACCTTTAGCTGTCCCAGCCTAATTTTTCAAAACGGTATCATGCTTGAAGCCCTGGTAATTATGCTGGTGCTAAATGTTGAATATTGAGGGCAGAGAAATGTCCTCTCAAAACATTTGTGTAATGTAACGGGGTTCAGATGTTATGGGAAGAAGGAGGCGGGAACCGGCGAGCGTTCAACGATTTTAATAAATAAATAAATAAATACAAAAATGAAAGTATAAGCCAGCAGCCCCTTACGGACGACTGCTGGTCCCACAAAACAGAAACAAAACACAGCATAAAATCAGGCCTGTTCCTCTCTCAATCTTCACTGTCGTCACTCCTCCTTGATGCTTCCGCTCCTCCGTGAGAGATGCGAGACCGGTGCATCTCTTTTATTACAATTTGAATTTTTATTATTATTATTTTAATATATTTTAAAATAATGTATTTCTGTGGTCAAAGCTGAATTTTCAGCATCATTTCTCCAGTCTTCAGTGTGACATGATCCTTCAGAAATCATTCTCATTTCTCATTATAATCAATGTTTTATAAAAACATTTATTAGGATTCTTTGATGAATAGAAAGTTAAAAAAACAGCATTTATTTTAAATATAATCCTTTTGTAACATTATTGATGTTTTTACTGTCACCTTTGATCAATGTAATACATTCTTCCTAAAGTAGTGTGTATGAGAGAAAATATGGGTTACTGAGAACAAAATATGATCTTAAAATATTTAAAAACAAATCATTCTATTTAATTGCATGTCAACTAAGTGAATGTGTGTTTTCTTTCTAGCTCTCAGTGGCTGTGTGTATTGGGTTTCTTACGGCTTGGAGCCCATATGCGGTTGTTGCCATGTGGGCTGCGTTCAGTGCCAATAAGCCGGTCCCACCCACCGCCTTTGCGCTGGCAGCTATCCTGGCCAAATCCTCCACCATTTACAACCCTATGGTTTATCTTCTCTTCAAACCCAATTTTCGCAAAATCCTGTGTCAGGATACCCAAAACATCCGCCACAGGATGTGTGTGAGCCATAGTAAGGCCAGTCCTTCACCAGAAATAAAGGCCCAGAGCTCTCAACAATGCAACCAAAAGGATGCCACCATCTCCACACCCTTTTCCAGCGGCCAGGCAGAGAGTTACGGGGCATGTCATGTCTATGCAGAAGCAGAGCCACATTTTCAGCAAATAAGCCCACAGAGAACTGTTCGGATTCTGGAGGGAATCGTCCAGAGTGAAATATCAGTGAGACATCTGACTGACAGAATGCAAAACGACCTCCTGTGAGAGAAACTCAAGAAAGAAAGAAAATGCATGAAATGCAAGGAAGGAGAAGATGATGTGATGTGTAAAAATTGCAGATGTCCTAAGATGCCCAAACACAAGGACAAGGGAATCTGAGGGGAAGGAAAATCAAACTCTCACTGTTGTCTCCTGATTCTCATTGGTCCTCAGAACTTCCCACAAATTTCACCAATGTTTACTGAACCAAATCCACTTTTTTTTTTTTTTAAGTTGTAGAAAGCATATTTCACTAATGCCAGGTGTGGCAGTCAACATGCATTTTTAAATGTAAAACATGTTCTGTGAGACCAGCCTTCATTACTTGAACGAGCCTAAAAAACTATTTATCATTGTGTGAAAAATGCGTGTGAGTAAAGTTAAATAAATGATGTGGAGTAGGTTCAGTGTGTTATCGATTTAAAAAACAATTCAAGTTGAACTCACCAACTGAGTCTGACTCAATGGGTTTCAGTTTCATCCAGGGTTTACGGTAATATAAGCAAGGTCAGTTCATTGAATGAACAAAGACTGTCATCTGCTGGCTGAACAGGACTATAACAACTGAAAATATTCACAAAAACGGGTTGGTTTACATTGCTAAAGCATTGATAAAATTACACACGTTACACACAGTATTATCTCTCTTAGTTTAATTGTATCACAAACGAGCAACATTTTGTAGGCTAGTTTGTTTGCTCCCAGCTGAATGGCACACACGATTTCATTACAACAGTCTTTAGTCTGTATGGAAATGGAACTAAAATGCCAGTGGTTGGTGAGGTTGATGGGATGATCATGCTCCCAAACAAATGTACCTTTTTAATTTAGTGATCTGCTTTGTAGCTTGAGAGTATGGTGTAATGAGCATGTTATACCTATAGGGGTCACTACACCCCACCAAAAACAGAAGGAATCCGTAAACAGCTCAGTGAAATAGCTTTGAGGCACCCCATATTCAAAGAAAGCACACAAAAAGAGACAGAGTTTTTGGGAACTGACAGTTATATGCAAAGTCAAGAAAATCACTCCAAATTCTGACTTGTCCTAAACAACCGGTAAATGCTTAGTAGGAGAATTGTCATGAAAAAATCCAGGCTAAACTACCAGGTTCCAGGTTCACTGGCATCTGTTAACTCTATTTTTTCAATTAGCTCTGTCCTCAGGCCTTGACTGAGAGATACAATCCAATAGATAAAATCACACTAGTTATTTAAGCCATCTGGCATTTTTCTTGTGTTGAGTTCTGGAAACAGCTTAAAATTTAACTACAGTATTTACGGGCCTGCAGGTTTCAGTGGGGAGAATGAAATTAAGACCAGTTTTTAAAGCTTTAATACACCACTGTTATGAGGTGTGAATGTAAACACACACACACACATTTACATTTAGTCATTTAGCAGACGCTTTCATCCAAAGCAACTTACAACTGAGGATTAAACCAAGCGAGTCATCGTGAAGAGGCAAAAACAACGCAAGAAGTGCTCAAAATACAAAGTTCAGACATTGCTCGGAGTAGCATAACATAAGCCAGACAAGCGAGGATTTAAAGGAAAAGGAATTTGCTCATGGAAGAGATGAGTTTTCAGTTGTCTTTTGAATGCTGTCATGGATTCTGCATTCCGGACGAGGGTGGGCAGATCATTCCACCAGCATGGTACCGTGAATGAGAATGTTCTGGAGAGTGATTTTGAGGCTCTCTGTGATGGAGCCGTCGCTCATTGACCGATCGTAGGCTTCTGGTAGGGATGTAGACTTGTAGTAGTGAGTGGAAGTAGGAGGGAGCTGATCCTGTGGTCAATCTGTAAGCAAGTGCCAACACCTTGAACTTGATGCGAGCAGCGAGTGGTAGCCAGTGCAGAGAGATGAACAGAGGAGTGACGTGGGCCCTTTTGGGCTCGTTGAAGACCAGACGAGCTGCAGCATTCTGGATCATTTGTAGAGGTTTAGTTGCACACGATGGAAGTCCAGCCAGAAGAGCATTGCAGTAATCAAGCCTAGAAATGACCAGGGCCTGGACGAGAGTTGTGTTGCATGCTCAGTTAGGAAAGGCCTGATCTTCCTGATGTTGTGCATAGCAAACCTGCATGATCGAGCTGTCTTTGTAATGTGGTCTGTGAAGGTCACATGTACTCTTCATTTATGTTTAAATTATTTTGATAAGGAATAGGCCTACATACTGGGTGCATGAATGAAAAATAAAGAAAGAAAGAAAAGAAATAAAAGAATATTATACTGCATTATCCTGTTCCTCTGCTTAGGTGTGCCCCTGTTTAACTAGTTTACATTGTAGTGCCTGTCTGTGTGTTCATTTGTCTTACTTTAATGTTCTTATTTAATTTAGCTCAGAAAGGCCAGAGGGATCATTACACATAATGCATTTTAAAATGATTTACAACATGTCTAAGTCTTCTAGCACACCAATAGATTAACAAGGATAAACTAAATATGTTTATCAAGGCACATCATGAGACTTCATCATTTCTGCCTAATTAGGTCTCAGTGCATTTGTGTCTAAGGTTAAGATTATCTCGTACTCTTTCCCTTCCTTATACATTTCAGGGAATTCATGGCTGACAGATTAAGGGTGGGACAAAATACAGGTCTCTGGTCCAAATCAAAAGAAACTCAGATTCAGATATACATTGATCTCACCTTCCCTTGGATTTGGCCGAGCATATGTTTATTGACTGCCCATTCTTTCTCTTTGCCTTAACTCACACTGAACAGATGTGTGGTCATGGTCCAGCCAGCATCTGTCCTTGACTAGTCTCAAAACCTATAGTGTCATTGAGTTTTGATGAGATATATTTTGGTTCCAGATGTGGAAGAAAATGGTTGTGTGTTGTATTTCATGTCATTCTTATAATGATAATTCAACAAACAAATTGACTAAAAACTTAGACTAAAAACCATTGCTGCAGCTCAGCCTCAGCTGGTCATAGGGTCATCTCACATCTACAAGGAATCCACATACTGATGGAGTGAGGGATTCCAAAAACGTTATTGTTAGCTAAACCTTGTGACAAAAGTACCCCGCCTGAGATTTTTAGTTAATATTTAAATAATTTAACAACACATTTGCATGTTCACAGTTCTCTGGTGTAATGGTCACATAACAAAATACTTAATCTTATGAGTGTTTTATTTTGATATTTTTATTATATTTAACTGATGGCGCCAGTTGTGTTTGTATGCACCAGTTTTATTTACACTAGATGAGTGGACTGATAGCGTTGCCATGGTTGGTGCGATTGACCAATCAAAACTGAGTTTACATAGATTGAATGCGCAGTAATTTGCTTTTGGATTAAATTATGTCAAAGGGTTAAGCCGAAACAACTGTAGATATACAAGCTTTCCCTTTGTTTCTAGTTATATTCTTTTGTTGTAGTTGCCTACTGGTGTTTTGAAACTCGCACAGACAGCTGTCAGACCAGATCTGTCGAGACCTGTCTATTGTTTCTGAATGAATCCAGTAAATGTCATCAGAAAGCTGCTCCTTTTCTCACTTAGATGGCAGCAGCCTGAATCAATAGTCTCACTGGTCTTGTGTTCATTAATAATTCATATAACAGCTGATCCTCATTGTACTGTACTCGCAGATCTGTCAGTGTATTCTCCTTTGGGACTAGTACTGCCATTATCCTGTTTGTGTTTATGTGCATGTATGCGTTTGATTCCAGGAGAAATGTAGAGCCTCCCTGCAGTCGAGCCTGGTGGATGGCATTAGTTCAGCGCCTGAACTAATGCCATCCACCACAGGCTCCACTGCAGGGAGTTTTATAGCCAAACATCACACTGTGTCATTAATAGGTCTTACAACTCCAGCTGCACCAGCACTAGCTAATTCATTATTTAGCCTAATGTGTTTTTTAAGACTCATAACTTTTTAAGACTCACTGCTGTAAATAGAGCCTAAATCCCTGTTCATGTTCCCTTGAAGTTGTTTTATTACAGACTCCAAATCTGAATTTCCTATTGCCTTCTGCGTGGGTGTGTCTGTGTGTGCTTATAATGGCCTTAGTGGGGCAAACAAAGACCTGGCAGGAGACGTTGAAGGAGAAAGCGTGAGCTGCAGACTTTGAAGAAAGAGCCAGAATAGAAAGAGCAGCAGAACTGTAAAATTGGCTTGAGTTAGACAGTCTGTCTCAAATGCTAGGAGAGCTCCCAGCTCACTGAAGCTCGCGGACACAAACACAGCTTCACTATGACCACCCATCGCTAAGTAAGTGCACACTGAATCAGGCCTGCGATCAAGTCAAAGACGCCAAGACATTTCACATTATTTGCTGCTAATTTGTCAGTGGTATAATTTTTCATAAAACTGCAAATATATCCTTATAGCAAAATTGTTAACATCCTAATTTTGTTAGCAAATACATTTCACTCACATTAAATCACAGCAATTAGCTAAGAACAACGACCCAATGATGCAATCAATTCCTGATGGACAAAATCAAGTCCTTCCCTACATTTTTTTTCTCATTTCGAGAAGCCGCTTCACTTAAATACACTGTGCGGCCAAAAAAAAGTTGCTGTTTGAATTTAAATAGGCAAATGCTTTGACTCTGTTTGGATCATTATTGCAGTGATTATTATGTTTCTAGCATGTTATAAGTTTGGCAACAGTTCTTCTAACCCTATTGATGGATTGTGTAGTTTTCATTTCTTAAAACAAACGTGTAGGAAGACATATCATGGCCATATTCCATGACAATGTCAAGATGAATCAGGCTCAAATTGTGAAAGAATGGTTGGGAGGGAGCATGAAGAATCCTTTTCACACATGAACTGGCACCTCTGAGTCCAGACCTTCAATTAATTGAAAGTCTTTGGGATGTGCTGGAGTAGACTTTACAGAGTAAAGAAATAAATGTTGTGATGTTATTTCCATCAAGAGGTGCATCAATTTTTGTTCAAGATCTTGTACTGACAATGCAAGAGTCAGGCACTCTGTAAAGTCTCCTCTAGCACATCCCAAATACTTTCAGTGAATTTAAGGTCTGGACTCAGAGGTGCCAATTCATGTGTAAAAATGATTCTTCATGCTCTCTCCCAACCATTCTTTCAAAATCTTTGTTGACAGACAGCTAGTGCCCTGTGTGGCAATGTTAAGAATGCAACATTTCTTTATGTTGTGCCTTGAATTGCAGTCTGATACATTTTGGAATGCAGACAAATGTTATGTATGTATGATTTAGGTAGTAAATTAAAAATACATATTTTTTGGCGTAGATATTTGAGATAATCTGCTACTTTGGTCAAACATTTCCTTTTTTTATCCAAGAGTTAACCTCCCTTTTTCATCATGGCTTCCTGTTTCTATTCTTACACAAAGAAAATGCACTGTTATGAGATTGGGCAACCATCCAAAGACCAGATTCAAACAGCTCGCACTAGCATGATGCTCAATTCCTGCTATAGCGCTACATAGCTGAGAGCTGTGCAATCTGTATAATACAAACATAAACACACACACACCAACTCAGCGGCTTAGCTAAATTGTGATACCTTGTTTTTCTAGGTCATTGTCAAAAAATGATGTCACTTTCATGAGTCAACACTCCAGAGTACAGAAATTACCATGACCTAAACTAGCGAATGTTACGTTTTTGGATTTTAGGCACCTAAAGGATTTGAGATTTGCATTACTGCCAAAATTTCACTTCATGGTCTTATCAATCTTCTTTTATTTTATCTTCTTTTATTAAAATTGTATTCATTCATATTGGTCAGAGACAAAAAAACAAAACAAAAAAGAGATACTTAAAAACACAAAGAGGGGCTGAATAAGATGAATGACAGAAAGAGACAAGGGGAGATTCCTTTGTGTGTGTTTCTGCTACCCCCTTGCTTATTTTGTCGGACCCAGATATATCCCAAGAGTACAGAAAGGATTACAGTTCACATTTCCTTCAGGCAAAAGGCCTTCCCAGCGAGTAGTAAACTAAGTCCCCAGTGATTTATGCTTCTCATAATGTATCTGAATCTTCTCTTGGAGAAAAAGTCTGTGTTTATAAAGCAGACATCTGGAACCATGAGTACTGGCCCTTTTAATGCAGACAAGGTTTTCACCATTCACTACACAAAGGAAAGATTTTCACTTTGTGGTGGTATTACAGCATGCCAAATCACATTTAGCTCCTCAGAGAGGTGTGATGGTCTAAACACTTCTTTCTCTGTGTGGTGAAATCCTACGTTTCATTCTGTCTTTCTCCATATTAGGAGAGAACGCAGGTAGCAGCCCCTCCTCTATAACCAGAGGGGATGTCTCGGATAGTGTGTGTGTGTGTGTGTGTGTGTGTGTGTGTGTGTGTGTGTGTGTGTGTGTGTGTGTGTGTGTGTGTGTGTGTGTGTGTGTGTGTGTGTGTGTGTGTGTGTGACTTCCTGTTTCATGAATCAGCCTTTAGTCACTCCGCAGATCTAATGCTGATATCTCACATACTAGGCTAATAAACTGGCAGCACATACCCACATAAACACAATTTCCTGCTTTTGTGAAATAAACAATGTATTATGTTTATCTTTTATACATTAATGTTTTTCTCACATCCCTTATCTGCTGTTTTTTTTTCCAGAACTGATTCAGAAATATCTGATGAATAATGTGGAATTGATTTAAACATAGTAAAATGTGATATACAGAGCTGAGTAGCCTATTTATTGAGTCTATTAACATAGTCAGATTAGCAAAAACATTAATTTAATGTTAAAAAATAATAAATTAAATAATATGTGTACAATGCAAAATTCGAAGAATTAGAACTTGAAGGACAAGTGTTTTGTGGAAATTCAGCGGAAATCTTTTTGCAGGCATAACTTCCGTGTAGGTCTACTGAGAAGAGATAGATAGCCTACATAGTAATCCATATTTAGCATTACCTTGTTTAAACCACTTGTTGCATTTAGTAGGGACGCTAGGGACGTGTCCCTACCAATATCCAGTGACACTGATATATCCCTAGCAATAATTTCGATCAAAACTTAAAATATATTTATATATTGATGTCCCCGTCCCCACCAATTTCAATATCAAACCTACGCCATTAAGTTGTTGGTATAAAAAAGTAAATAAATCAAATAATAAATTAGGCCTAAGGTTGGTATTGGTCTATAAAATTAATGTCATGATTTAACAGCTCAATGTCTATCTTTGGAATTGGTCAACAAAAGAAGTTGGTTCGCATGAGAAATAAACGACGTCATGTCTCAAATAACTATAATAGGGCAGGCTAATAACAACCTGAAACTAAAAACACATGCGGTGGAATTATATTGTTGTGTAATATCAAAAGGTATCATCGGGGTGTTGTAAGTGGTCTTTCGTGTCCGGTGAGTCTCTTTAAAAGGCGTGGCGTAGATACTATTGGGTTTGTGTCCATCTTACTGCATACGCACGAGCTTATTTCACCGTCAGCGATCACGGAGGCGTCATCATACGCACGAGCGCTGTCCGTTTGAATCAGTGGGTTTACAGACGCGTATCCCTTCACACAGTTATAAGTCGAATGATTTGCATTTTAAAGCGTATTTAACCAAATGCTTATCTGAATTTGGATTTAACCCACTGAACCTTTATATGGACTGCGCGCTTTGCAGCATTTTATCCCACTGTATTTTCCCCGTAGTCAGATAGTTAGATTTCAAATTAAGACGAAATGGCAACGGACGAGCTGTCATCGAAGCTAAACCGTCGGCTGCAGATCGAGGACGGCGACCACGACGCGGTGGCTTTGGACGGGTCTCATGAGAATGGAGCTCACGAGAAACCGGCCACGGCCAGCGCGGATTCAGAGCTGGGAGCCAAACTGCAGCGGCGCGGGGAGCTGAACGAGGGCGTCGGTGGACATCAGCAGCCCAGCATGAAGGTGTTCAACCCCTACACAGAGTTCAAGGAGTTCTCGAGGAAGCAGATCAAAGACATGGAGAAGATGTTCAAAGAGTAAGTTACTCATACTGTCACCTGCAGTGCTGCTGCAGTAGATGTATGACATGTGCATGTCATATCTATCTATCTATCTATCTATCTATCTATCTATCTATCTATCTATCTATCTATCTAACTAAATTAATTGTCTGTCCATCCATTCATTTGTCCAATTAATTTACCCTAAATGCCCTAAAAGAAACATGTTGACAATTTTTCCTCTGGTTTAGTTTTAGGTAGCCTATTATTTTAAAATGAAAGTCCACATTTCAACATTATTTATTTATTTATTTAGTATGCTTTTAATAAGGTCTTTACTGATATTTCTGTCCCATTAAATCTTAACTGAATGTTTAAACAGGAACAAGCTGTCTAGTTTTTTTAATCTATGCTACTTTTGTCACTCTCTGTTTACTCCGTTCTGCAGCAAATGTTTTGGCTGAAACTCTTTCACACATCTAAGAAAGGACCATAACCTCAGCCCCACCCAAGTCTGTATCATTTATTCCACATGCTTTCACACATAGATATATGTAGGACTTTGAACCATGGGTTGAGAAAGTCCCTTAGGTCATGCTCAGGTTTCATTGCGTCTCTAACCAAAAGGCATGCCGTGCAGTCTAGACTGCCCAGTATGACACAATTCTGTAGCCACCTTGGCCGGATCCTTAGTGAGACTGCTCTCTTTATGGTTACTGAATGAAGGCAGTTTAAGAATTTTCCCCACGTTCGACTTGCAACTATTGTCAGAGCTTTTGTAAATGCTGTCTGCTGCATACAGGGTTGGCACAGGGCCTTTCATGTCAGGCTAATTTCACTGAAAGAAACAAAAGAAACTCCTCTGAGCCGAATGTTGGGAACTAGAGGCAGCTACGGGAAGCCGAATCTTCGTGAGAGTCGCTCTAGGAATGTGTCCCCTGTGCTCTCTGTGGTGGAGTGGTCAGTCCGAAGCTGTGACTGCAGGGTCGGTTTCACACAGGCCTCAGCGATGTGAGAAAGGGGGCTGGTTGAGAAACTAGTGCACTGAGGAAGTGATGGGTTCCTCTCCCCATTTCTGCTATCAAACAAAGCTACCATTGTTGTAAATTAGCCAAACCAGACCGCCCAAATCTGTGTGAGGAGCCCTTTGCATCTAGATGAGTTGGCTTGTGTAGCATTTTTCGTACACAAATGAATTTCATTTATCAGAATGTGATATTTTTCACAGATTCTTGTTTTTATTATTATTTATATACTATTATAGTATTTATTCGTATTTTGAATTAGCTTTAAAAAATTGTTTTGTTTTAATTTGAGTAAATTTGTTATGGCCTTTTGTTATTTTTTTTATATTTCTATATGGCTTTATTTTTTATTTAAGGTTTAGTTAACAATAAGCACATTGATTCGGATACTTCAGCCAAAAATGAAAATTGTCATTTACTCACCCTAATGTCATTCCAAACCTGTATGACTTTCTTCTATGGAACACAAAAGAAGATATTTTGAAAAGTGTCTCAGTATTTAATTTATTTTTTTTGTCCACACAATGAAAGTCACTTTGTCCAAACCAACATTGGACCCCATGGACAATAACGACTTCTTTTCAAAATATAATCTTTTGTGTCCTGTCCTGCGGAAGGAAGAATGTCTTACAGGTTTGGAATAACATGAGGGTGAGTAAATGATGACCAAAATTTAGTTTCTAGTTGAACTGTCTCTTTAAATAATTGATTTAGAATAATCTGCATTAGAGAACAATTCATTATGGCTGTTCAACTGGTTAATCTAGTTGCAAAATAGATGTGATACCAGTCTATCGCAATGGTTTCATTACCTCTAGATAACCACATGGGTGTTACAAAAGTAGATAAAGGCTTGCTGGAGCTTTTTCTTCTGCTAAATAATTGTTAATAGACTATTGTTTCAGAGTATCACCTTTTCTATTGTGTCTGTAAACGAGTTCTTTGTGCAGCCAAACGCCGAGTTCACTTTGCAAGACCTCGCCCAGGGTGAGATATAGCACTAGTTTCATTCGGTTTCTTTGATGATGTAGCCCTTGGCTTTATATGGGCTGAATGAGACAGGTTTCATATTTAGGAGAGTGTGAAGTGTGCATAACTCCCTTTGTCACAGAGGAAACAAAGCCTCAGGTTACTTCACAGGTTAAACATTAGCTAGGGGATTTCATGGTCTATTCCCCTTTAAGAATCTTTGTGAATTTAGTTGCTTCTCCATGTTGTTTAGCTCCATACATGTTTATGGCAACAGAGGATTGTGCACCTCTTCAATTGATTTATTACTTTCCAGCTATATAATAGATGTTTGTGCTGTTACCTGAAGCCCTGAATATAGATAACGAAACATGGATTAGACATGGCCGGTGAGGAGGCAGGTTGGGAACGCTTTATGTGCCTGTATGCAGTCATAAGAACTCATTGATTATCTCATAACTATGACCTTCCAAACTAATACTGATATTCTTAGCTTTGCATCACATACTGTAGGCACATTCAGTACTCGATAAACGCTCAAAAGCTTCCGTTGCTGTGAATGTTACTTTCTAACTGCTTTTGTGCAGAGGGAGGCAAAAAAACACAGGGAGAGAGAAAGAACTGCGTAACAGCCATAGACTGGCCAGAGTCCAGCTGATAAGAGGAATGCAGGCTTTGCCTTGCCCTCAGGCCACTTTTCAGAGGGATTCAAAACTTTTGGTTCAGGACCAGCATTCAAACCCATTATTTCTGGGTGGTTTTTGTAGGGAATCTTAATGTGAAACTGTTAAAACTTTGCGTAGGTCATTTATCTTTCATGGTATGGTTGTTAAGTAGTGATTTGCATATTTTCTATTTTTATCAGAAAAAAAAACCTGCACTAACCCAGATGTTTTACATATCTGTGGTAATTGATAATAATGTGTACAAATGCATGTATTGTTCACGGTTAGCTAAGTACACTAAAATACTTGTTGGAGCTGTCCAATGCACCTGCTTTGTTTAAAGGTACAAGGAATTGAACCTGAAACCTCTGTGGTTGTTTCTTTTTAGGTGTCAACATCTGCAAAGTTCATAAAAGAACATAACCCTGTCTTAAGATTGATTTTGAGCAGATGCAAGTTTAGCATTGAGGATTATTCACAAGAGGAATTCATTCATGTCTGAACATGTCTTTTGAAGTTTCTGTGTATTTTCACCTCACCAAGAATTTTTTTGTTTACATCAGATACAGCAATCAAACACCCATCTGACTAAAATTGATATATTTACTAGGGATGCACAATATATCAGTACCATATAGGTTATTGGCTGCTTTCGTTTTTCAGCATTAGTTTGTATTAAATAAATATATATCTGATTATATTGGATAATTAATTGTTCATGCTCATTTCCCCCTTTTTTCATTACTTTCTTTTATCTAACCTTTTTAAAACACTAATAATTTAATACCATTACCATATTGGGAAATGTCAGAGAGAGAGAGAGATTTATTTTGTATAGAGAGAGAGAGAATGCACATGTTGTCACAGTAAATGGGAGTCACTGCGATTATACCCACTGAGTGGCAAAAACTGAGTGACAGCGTTGGTGTTAAAGGTATAGCGGAGGATCTTTCCGAATTTTAGAGAAGACCCGCCCTCTCCAATTTTTTAAAAAATGCACATGCGCAACACTCTATTTGCATGACTTGTGCCAGGGCTAGCATCGCTAATCATAGCTTACATTAACTTTTACTAGCAGTGATTTTAAATGGATTTCTCCAAATAGCATGACAAACTTTACCTGTCTAGTAGAATCTTCGCGACTGCGGCATCAGTGGGAAGCCCAACCTGTGCTTTTAGCGCACGCCAGCGTGTGAAATATTCACCCAAAATCACTCTGGTCTTGTTTCTATATTCTGCGGCCTTTCTCTTCTTATCATACACTTCGTATACATTTTTTCTCTTTCGACCCTCAGCCATTTTCAAAGGAATGGCTGAAACCGTAACTCATCACACATAATACACCTGAAAGTGCACATGCGCAGAAAGCGAAAACTACATAGGGACGAGCCCGTACGACGGCCTTACGTAAACATATCACCAGAATGAATGACACTTAGGTGGACCAATAGTATAGACTACCCACCCGGAAAAAGAAAATCCTCCGCTATACCTTTAAGTTTGAATGCAGAGAACACAAAAAACATCTTAAATGGATTGCTGCAATTCGCAGAAACTACTGGAATCCAGGCAGTGAAACGTGGATTTGCAGTTACAATTTTGTGTATGTTGAATTTGGGGGTAAAATAATACACTTGGTTATATATTGTATTGACAACTCATCTTATATTCTGCGTAACTAGTTTTTGCCAGCATTTATTAAAAAACATCCATTATGATGATGAGTAATACAAGTTTAAACAAAATATATTGAAACAACCAGTTGGATATCAATGGATATATTGAATATCCATTGATTTCCTCGTCACTTTAATTTAGCCAAAAAATGCTTTGGCACTCACTAGCTGAGGGGGCACGTGCCAGCAGGAAAGTGACATCAGTGCATAGCCTCATTGACTAATTTTGAATATTTAATGTATATGCACATTTCCCCTTTTTTACATTTTGATTACCGTTGTCTAATCTTTAAAAACACCTATAAATAAACACAAATCTCAATATGAATTCATTTTTCACACTATCGATTATAATGTTGAAATGCAAAAATTTGATTTTGAGGATTGATTTTTATCAGTAAATGGAAATCCATTCCACTTCTGCATGCAGTTGTATGATATTTTAAGGGGCAGCTATCTTAGATGCTTCAAACAGATGAACTCCAACCCTACTTATCCCCCCGCTCATTGGTAATACTGTCTCTGATCATGTGAATGGCAGGTTGCCCGAATTGGCTGAGAGATTATGTGTGCAGGCCCCATGCTGTGCCTACATATGAGCGAGAAGCTTTAGCCCTATGAGGCGTGTTCCTGCGGAGTCGCCTCCAGTAATGAAGGAAGCAGAAGATAACTCTGTGCTCTTCCTACACTTTTCTCCAGGCCATATTTCCTAGAAAAGATAACATCTGAACATTTTAGGAATGTTTAGACGTAAGCCATAGCATATCTGCAGGGCACAGAGGTGTCGGAGTGAGTTGTCAGTAGGAAAAATGTAGCTTGTTTCTCATTGGTAGCCATCATAAACTCATTGTAGTCATGCATAATGTATTATAGCAGAATGCAATGAACACTTCTTCACTCTCAAGCTCATATATTTGCCAAGTCCTTAAATGGTTATGCCTTTCTCCCTGCAGAGAACAGAATGATGTGATTATTCTCTAAATCACCCATTTCCTCATCTCTGAATATCCTGTATGTTTGGGGTAAAAAAACCTTAGCGCAGTTGTTCAGTTTGGATGGCAGGATGTTGTTGTGCTTCTATGATGTAGATGCATTACAGCCAAGGAATTTATCCACAAAATCTCCTGCATGCTGCCAAATCCAACTGACACAGTGACCTAAGAGGATAAGACAAAGTTAAGAGAGAAAAGGAAGCCAATCAATGCACGCTGTCTCAGCAAATAAGATATTATAGGGGGGGTATTTACACTTGGTCACTTCATATATTTAAGACGGATAGCAAGTGATCACTCAAACCATACACAAGTCTTGAATTGGAGTCTCTAAAACTTTTAATTAGGTTCCCTATTGGTTTGCTTCATTCAATTTAACAATTTAACAGCAATATGTAGTATAAAAGACAGACGCCAGAAGCGCAAGCGGTGTCTTTTCTTCAGACGTTGCCAGTAGTTGTGTAGGTGTGAGGTTTATTTAGACGCACTCCATTATTTGGCTTTCACACACAGTCATCACATGCTCCTAATGACTCATTTGGGCAGCAGGAAGTGCATTAGTTTAGCTGTTATGTTTCCAGAAAGGCCATATGTAACCTCAGTACTCCTTCAGGAAGTTATCTTCTTCTAGTTCTTGTCCCACCAGGCCATTCCTCCCTATTCTTTCTGTTTGTGAATTTTTTTTTATTTTATGTTCATGCTTTGCACTCTTTGCTCACTATAAATAACCTCTGGGATTGTGTGGCCATTGGCTGATCCGTGAAGGATTCTGCTTAAGGACTAATGTTTAGTCACCTGGTCTATAATCCCGACATATCAAGGTTAGTGCTCCCTGCGATCATCAGCTACAGCGGTGGAAAATGCAGTGCCTTGCTGCAAACAAAAACTGCATCAGGGCTTACCTCATTAAATATTCATGAGCTTTGTACAGTCACAGAAACATACATGGTTTTAGGTAGGGCTTTCCCCTGATAGTCAACTAAACATTAGTCGACAAGAAGAGGCTTAGTCAACAAAATATTAATTAGTCGGTTAGTCACAGGAATAAACTCCGCAGGAATTGGCGAATCTCACAGTCTGTGACAGATCGTTGAAACGGCTGGTCCATGTGGTAATTCTGTCGGGGCAGGAAATCCAAATATTCTCCTATCATTCATCGATTTCAAACATAATTGAAACGCGTAAGAAGTAGCCTAATGCCTGCTACAGATTGTGCGTTTTAGCAGTCCTATAAGATCATTACAAATCACACTGTACAATAATGACACCTACTGAATCGTAGGCTACGATGCAAATTAGTATAGAACAATAAAACGTCATCATGCGTTAGTGTTGAACAAATAGAGCAAGATAGCACTTTGGCAATTGTGGTTATGTGCGCAAAAAAAAAAGAGAAGGAAGCAAAATAGGAAAAAATCGATCGGTCATGGCTAGGGAAAAGAGGCCAACTTGGCATGCCAATTTTGCAAACGTAGTTTGAGGTCAGTAGTTTGATAATGGCCGTCTTTGACGTACCTTGTTGGACCACCGTTGAGGAGCCACACGATCACAGAAATCGCTACGATTGATCATCTTTCGTCTGGGACAGCCCAAAATCATACACTGTACCAGGCATAACGCTAGCCCCATTACATGGCCATTTGCTCTAATGTTAACCTAGATAAATGTGCGCTATTATTAGGCGCATATCCAAGTGTTCGTGCGGAGTGTGGAAGCTAAATTAGTACCGCACTCACTGCATGACGTTTAACTTAACGTGCATTTCTCTCTATACTATTTCTCTCAACTCCATCTTTGCAGCAGACACTAACTCAGAAAACACTAGTTTATCAATAAATTATTAAAATATTCAGACTGTCTCCTTTCAGTTTTTTCCCGACACATTTATAATTACTTTTGCTGATGTCGTTGCAGCAAGCTTTATGTGAGCACTTGAGCTCTTAATTAATATTTTAATGGCTCGTTGTTTTGCCTTAGTATTTCTCTGTAATGTAGAACAGTGTTACTTATAATATTCTTTCTCAGGCCTGAAACTCTTTTTCCAATGCCATCACTCAATTTAAATAATTAAATTAATACCATAAACGTGCAGCTAGGTTACTAAGGGCTTAAATGAATGACTACTAGTCGACTAGAAAAATCTTTAGTCGGGGAAACCCTGTTTATGGAAATAGTTAAAGGGGTAGTTCACCCAAAAATTCAATTCCTGTCATTAATTACTCACCGTCATGTCGTTCCTAACCCATAAGACTTTCAGTCATCTTCGGAACACAAATTATGTTTTTTTTTAAAGTCAAGTCATCTTCATTGATATAGGCTAGCACTTTTAACAATGGAGATTGTTTCAAAGCAGCTTTACAGAGATAAACATACAATTTACGGTAACAGAGATTGTTTTGGCTTTATAGCGATTTTTGAATAATGTTATTTCCAGCTAAAGTTGGTTTTGATTGATTCACTTCCAGCAAAATTATCATTTGTTATTACATTAGGGGCCACTAAGACGATGGCGTTCTCTCTAAACAGACTTTAAACGCGAACCTGTGACCGGATGGCGTTCACATGCGCATTAAAAATTGATTCTATAGTTATATTCGTTTGAATATGTGTGAGCAGGTTTGTAATTTCCCAACAAACCATGCTTAAACAAACTACTTGTCTTGCCTATAAATTTGATACAGAATTTTATTTTATCACTTCGAGGTACGCAAACCGGATTTTCAACAACGCTTTATCTGTAGAGTGGGAAAGGGATCCTCCATAGGGAGAGGATAGTTGACACTTCAGCACTGCATTGTCATCGGGTCCAGGCGAATCTCCTTCGTCAGATCTGGATACGGCCTGGATCCGGCAGGCTGCAGGAAAACCTCGGGATAAACAAAGACACTAAAGTTAGCGTAGATGCCATTCTTCTTATGATGTAACGAGTACATCTGGATTTAAGGGAAGTGTTCCCAGTTCCGGCTGACCTAATATATGCAGCCTAACAGAAATCATAAAATTGGAATGATTTCTGTCCCTCTATTCACAGCTACGCAACTACCACTTTGACGCTTCAAAAAGTTCATAAAGAGATCGTAAAACTAATCCATATGAATTGAGCAGTTTAGTCCAAAGAGACCCGATCGCTTTATACACTGAACAGATTTATTTTAGTGTTTTATTCACATATAAACATTCATCAACTCACATATAAACATTCATCAACGCACACATCAGTTATGATAAATGGAAGTTCAAGCATGTTCGCCTGACATGCGAGAATCAATAGGGTTCATTCTTGTGTGTTACGCAGCACTTTTGAGCCTCCATGAGAACCAATGAGGTTTGTTCTCGTGCATCAAGCAGGTTTGGTTCAGCTTATTTTTTTGTTTGCTGTATGTTAATCAGTACTGCACTGCAGTGACTGTCATCTATGGAGTGGGTGGATAATGATCCATCTTGACAAAATGTTAACCTTCATGCTTTTAGCATGTCGTCTTTATATTGCGAGCTGGATTGAATATCAGAATTGAGAAGCCTGGATCATCTTCAATTTATAATTAAATTTTACAGTCTCCGGTTCAAGTGGAGAAGCTGAAAATGATCTGAAACATTTTGCTGTCGATATTCTTGATTGTAGAAGTTTCAAAGCAACCATTTGTGCAAGAATCTCAAGCGTGTGTGAAGAGCCTTGAATGCTATTGATCTCCGCTAATTCATGGGGAAACTGATTTAAGTGGATCGGATGGTGGTGGCAAGGCCATGTTCTGGAGAAATATGAACAGGAAGCTGTCAGCTTCTGCTTTGAAAGCAAAAATGTATCCTCTAACAGTTATCTTTGTGTTTTTTGAGTAATACATTTAGCTTAATTTTTATAAATCAAGAAAAAGGGGAACAATTGCTGTGGTTTTGACTATTCTTTGCCAATTAAGTCTTGCATAAGAACATGAACTAGCTGATCACATTTCAGAAAAGTGTTTGTGTCTTCCCTTTCATAGGTTACAGTCGTTTAGAAATGATTTTGTGTAGGTTGTTCATTTCAGATATGCATATCAAGTTGTGCCTGATAATATGGGGAAGTTTAAATTCTCCAATCATCTGTTATGTAACTGACCTTAATTTCATTCTCTTTCTTATGTTGAGGTTTGCTGTTTCTTGTCTCTCTCCGAACCATTCCCTCATCCCATCCCATCTCCAGAAATTAAATTGAGCGTGAATTATGTCATCACACACGCTGCACAGATGTGAAGTGGATGTAAAATGCTCAAACTAACTTTTTAGGTGTGTGTGGCCCTGATTGATCACGCCTGTTACGCTGGGCCATCATAAAGAATGTGCTCCGAATTGATTGTGTGTTTGTGGGGGTTTTCCCATGACTTCGCCCGTTAGCTGTTGCTTGGCAACCTGGGATTAAGAAGATTGGCAGGAAGAGAGATAGAAAAGGGAGGGATGGTGGAAAAGAGTTGGTTGGTCACTCCTTGTGCGTCATAGTGCAGTATGAAGTTTTGTCCATGATGTGCTGATATAAAAGAAAATGCTAGTGTCCTTCAGACCACCTTAAGCTGCAGCCTGGAATACTGCTGTCTCTTTTTAGCTCCAAGACATCATTCCACTCAAATTTAATCAGACATTTTTATAATTAAATCAGCAGTAGCTTTAGGCATGCATTAAAGCATGACTGTTCTGACAGGCATGAGTATTAAGGCTAGCATCAGGCAGCATTTTAGTACATTTCACCAATTGCTTAATCTCAAATCCTGTTACATGCCTCACATTTTGACAAACAGTTGCTTTCAAAGTCCACAATGCACAATCCATTTAGCTCCAATGGTTGCTTTAAGTAACAGTCTACATGAATTTTACTGGTGAATTTTACTGGTGAGCATCGACAGTTTCGCTAAAATGTTTTTCACTTTTAAACTCAGCCTAATTTAACCCCAGCTGTATTCAGTCCTACCACAAGCTTTCAGAGTTTTAGTACAGCATCACACACACACACACACACACACACACCCCTCACCCACATACACACACAAGCACGAGTTTTTAAAGATGCCAAGATGTGTAGATGTTACCATGTTGATAGGTGAAAATGAAACTAAAAATGTTATTAACCAATGCCAACTTAGCAGCTATTGCTGATTGCCAAGTATCAGACTAGCTGTCTTATGGAAGTCTTGCAGTACCTTTATTGAATTTTACAGAAAAATAAAAAAGTCGTAAAAAAAACTGTGATACCTTCCTTCTCCAAAAATTAAATAAATAAATCTTAGTTATTGTTGTAGACTAAACTGTCAAATTAATTTTCAATATTCAAATTGTAGTGATTGTAGTGCTGACAGAAACTATGGCAGATTAAAATTATTTGTAAGAATAATAAAATCAATCCACATTTTTTTTTACCACTATGTATAGGGCTGCCCCTTATTAGTCGACTAAATGTTAGCCGACGAGAAGAATGGTCGACTAAAAAAAATAATTTACATTTTTTCAGTTAGTTGCAGAAGAAAAGATTTGGCGAAGTCTGTAAAGTCTCAAAGTAAGCAACGGTAACCAAAGGTGGCGGAGCTTAGCGAAGAGTCACTTGTATGTTGTCATAGTCCCAGTCAGGAAAAGTCATTTCACTCAGTCTGTGGCCATATTTGCAATGGTTCCATGCAGCTATTTTGGGCATCATGCAAGACAAACACCTGTCTACTTAAATGGATAAATGCTAGAATCAGCTTGTCAAACTTGCATTTAAATAACATATTAAATTTGAAGCAGCAACAAAATCTGATATGAACTGTCCCATAATTTGTTTCCTATGCTCAAATAGCAATCCCAGGTGACAAATCTGTTTTTATGTGAACCAGAGCTTCTAAAGGACAGTTGCAGTGATGCAGTGACTTTACGAATTACCGATTGTCTCTTTTATTTAGATTTATTGCATGCTGCACTTTCTCCCATTCATTGTAATTTGAGTGAACGGTCTTGTTATATTTACAATCTTTGAGTTGTCCATCTGAAGAACTGATGCTAATGTCATTGGTTTGAAGTGTCCATTAAGTTGCCTATTTCAAAATGATTGTCTTTTAAGTCAGATGTCTGCTTTTGGATGGCTCAACTGATGTGTTCGTTTTGAAATCCTTTGTTAATTAATTTTGAGAAGGAATTTGGAAGTGCAGCAAGTTTTTCTGGGGTCAGTGCTGAAATAACAGATCGAAGCTCTCACAAGACTATTCATGCATTTCCTGTTCCTCATTCTCTCTCACTTGGTTTTCTGACTGAGTCTTTGTTTTTCTACAATGTGTCATGTCAAGTATGCAGGATACATTCAGCACATTTGTGTCCGTCTTCAGGAGCAGTCAGCAGTACCCGAGCTAAACCCACATTAGCTGAAGTCTCTGTGCTCAACTCCAACACTGAGACTTGTTGCATGTTTAAACATTTACCTTTTTAAAGAGCAAGAAAAAAATTCCTTAGCTTGCATTCAAGTTCAGGCTTGCATGGAGAAGTGTTTCAAGAGTTCTTGAAAGAGGAATTTTTTTAAATACTCAGAGCGCAAATGTAGCTACATGCTAGCTTTTGTGTTCCTTCTCTTGACTTTCTTTATAATTACTCATCAAACTTGATTTCTTTCCAACAACAGCATGTGAATTCACTCAGGGTTCAAATGCAGCTATCAGCAAAGCCAATCAAATGAGACAAACCTTTTTGCTAAGGCAAAAGGAAGTCTGAATCTGCTCATCTCTCTCATGGTTATAAGGAAGTGCTGATTGCATTTGCTTCCTCAATCATCTGTAGTGTGAGGTATTCAAGTTATTGACTTATTTGGGCAAAAATGTTGATCTTCCTGAAGTTGAACTTGGTGACAAAAAGGGGGAAATTTCTTTATTTCGGCACTTGGGCAGCATCTGCTCTGCTTGTCCATATAGATTGTAAAAGCTGCATTTGGTAAGAAATAATCTGTGTCCCACTCCCAGATTTGTGCAACCAGCTGAACTGTTACTGTTTTGTCTTGTTGGGGTTTTAGCACTTTGGAGCTGTTAATGGCCTGTGACGTGCCTCAAAACACATGGTTAGAGTAGATGGAGTCCGATGTTTTTTTTTTACCACTTGATCTTACACAAACTAAGATACACCTAGATCAGAAGTTTTCATTTTTGTTTTATAACCCTTTCATAACCCCAAACTATTCATGGAACAATTGTAATCAAATATTGTAATGTGATTTATCTCAGAGCTTATTGCTTTGGTTCAAGGCTTAAGACTGAGTTATTTTTTAAATGTGTAAATGGAGAAAACGAATAGGAAATGATATACAAGTTAGATTTTTTTTTTTTTTTGAAAGTCTTATGCTCACCAAGGCTGATTAATTGGATCAGAACTGTTTTGTAGTTTACTATTTATTTATTTATTTATACCTTTGATGGCAAAGCGGAATTTTTAGCAGCGCCTTTAGAAATTATTCTAATATGCTGATTTGGTGCTCAAAAATATTTCTTAATAAGAAGCACATGTTTTCATCATTGAGAATAATAATTATGTGGAATCTTTGATTAAAGAAAATCAGGATTCTTTGATTTATAGAATGTTTAAAAGAACAGAATTTATTTGAAAACTTTTGTAACTTTAAAAATGTCTTCACTGTCACTTATGATCAATTTAATGCATACTTGCTGAATACACCTCTTCATAAAAATAAAAATAAACTATTCTTAATGATAATTAATCTTTTGAACGTTAGTGTTTGGAACCAAGTCTGCTGGAAGTGTGCCATATTGATTAACATGGTTTTGCAATGAGATTTTTGTAAATTCTGAAACTTTCTGGCAGGCTATGTCAGTTTCTATGTAAATGAGGGTTGGGGTAAAACAAAAGGTCATAAAATGTACAATGTTCAGGGTAAAAACACCTGTTGAGCATGACAGAGAGGAAGTGGCGCTATTTAACACAGTGATTCAGCTTGACTGATGACAATAAAATAAAAAGAACACCGAAAATCGAAGCTTGGCAGTAATCTTTGGCAAATCTGGGTCATTGAAGAGCATGACGAGGTTTTCAAAAGTAAGTGTAGCCCTATGTGATTTCAGGCATTGAGGTTTGACTGCAAAATTAAACATGGTGGATTTAAATTACAGCTGACCTTTAATCGCACTGGGCATGCTTGACCTTTCTTTTGTTAAACAGACTAACCGTATGCGGACGTAAATTATTGATTTAAAACCACTATGGACACTGGTTGCCCGGTTTCCAAAGTGATCTGATTTTGCCTTTTAAAAATAAACCACCAACTCAATCTTGCTTGCCTTGAAATCACATTAGTGTGTTTAACTGCTGCTGTACTGTAATCCTTACCCAAACCCACGATAGCAGCATTCACAGAGAAACACAAGTCCTTCACAATGGCTCAGATGCTTCACAACAGCGATCCCTCATCAAACAGCATTTTTCAGAGCCCTGTGATCAAGGTTAGCCCAATGTGTCAGATGCCACAGCATGAAGAGTTAATTTAAGAGATTCTGTGCCCCTGAACCTGAACAGACTCTTTTGGCCTTTGAATTACTGATAGGAAGATGTCAGTTAGTTTGTGATACAGGGTTAATGAGGAGTTATTAAGTGTGTGAGAGAGACTTGGCATCAGCAGGGTGTCTTGTGTCGGTAGACAGGAATACAATAGCTATGTCTTTGAGGCAGATGGACACACTCCATATTCATGAGCAGGGTGCATGCTGGGATTGCCTAGGAGTTAATGAGGGAGATAAACTCATCACCAGAATGAATCCAGAAGGAAATGGGAATGGGTCACAATACTTATTTTATTTTAATATCTCTTATTTAAGTGTAATATCTTTTACTTTACTTTAAGATCTCTTACTTCATTTTATTTTTGTCCAAAATATAGATGTCCAAAACACATTGTAAAGTAATCTTAGGATACTATCAGGTGTATCTTTCAGGGAAGAAGGAAGAACAAAATAAAAAGGAAGTGAGAATCAGAGGAAGAAGATTTTTCAAACTGTTGATAAGAGCCTCATCCAAAAATACATTGGCCTCTACTTTAAATAAAATGGCCATGTTGCCATGGAAACGTAAAACCTCATCTTTGGGCAATATGCGTGTTTCTGCTTGTATGTGGACGTGTGGAGGAAGTGGTCTCATACATAATGATTGAGAGTGACTAGTCTATCCTCACTAACACATTGCTGCACAACCACTCACCCACCAACATACAATTTTCTGACCTTTGCACCTGAAAATGTGCAACTGTGGAACAGTTCAGCGCACCTTCTCTTTATAGATAGAAAAGAAGAGGAGGCAGATATTAATGTCTCTTGTTTTATAAGCCATAAGCGATCACATCTCTGCTGTACCACAGGAAGTGTGTTCGTTTGTGAGAGAGATTTAAGGTCAACGAGAAATGACAGAATGTTTAGTCTGCAGATTTTGTGTTTAAAGTTCCCAAATTTTAATGCAGCCAAATGTACACACTGGTGTCTTTGATTGCTATTAACTCAATAAATTACCAACAGCTCATAAGCTGTTTATTAAAAATGAAGGGGAGACATTAAGATGATCTCTCAGCATCAGGTATAATAAATGTGTGACTGTTAATAAACACTTCTGCTCTGACTAATGATATTGATGCTGGCTGGTCAGCTTTAATTATTTCTTGGAAGTTTCAGAGCGTAATAATGTATATTACTCAGGGTTGACGCCATATCTAATTGTACATAAGTGAAAACAAGATTGGTTGTACTAGGGCCGGTTGCATAAACTGCTAAGACTAGTCTTACAAGTTAGACATCAATTTTACAGGTTAGTCATCAAGTTAGTGATCAAGACTGTTCATAACTTCAGGTACATAAAAGCAGTAGATTGGTCTAATTTGATACCAAAATGCAAGACTGATTTTTCCCAACTAACTGCAAGTTGGTCATACTAGTTCTTAAAGGGCACCTATTATGCAAAATTCACTTTTACATGGTGTTTGAACAAAAATGTGTGTTGGCAGTGTGTGTACACAACCACCCTAAAATGATAAAAATCCACCCAGTGCTTTTTTTTAATCCCCATTATTCATAAGCACTGTCTCAGAACAACTTGTTGTAAGATGTAAGAATGAACATAGCAGTCATCATTTGATACTCGAAGATGGATCTGTTAGCAACTGTTCGTGATCCAGCTTACAGTCTCCTCAGCCTAATGTTACTGATCACTGCAGTAATGAAAGTGAGAGCAGCACGGACTTTATTACAGTTCATCCGAGTCGTTTTACGGATATAAAGTTCGACACCACTACAAATGGCTGTGCCCTCAAATAGAGCACTATTTAAGAGTATAGGAGGCGATTTCAGACACAGCCAAGTTTTCCTGCTAAGCTAGGCACCAGTTATTCTTCAGCACTGCACTCTATTGATCATTGGAGGTATTGCAGTAATATCACCAGTGATGAAATGGGCAGATCCTTTCAGAAACAGAGTGCATACATTTTTTTTTTTTTTTTCATGATATTTCTGCTTCAATCATTTTGTTTCTTGTGTGTGCGCAGGTATGATTCAGAGAAGGATAACTACATAGATCTGATGGAGCTGAAGCTGATGATGGAGAAACTCGGAGCACCTCAGACTCATCTGGGCCTGAAGAACATGATCAAAGAAGTAGACGAAGACTTGGATGGCAAACTCAGTTTCAGAGAGGTAAATTCTCCTATGTGTCAAAACAGTTGGTTGCAGATTTGGCCGTAATTCATAGCAAAAAGTACACTATGAAGAGCTGTACTTCACATGAAACTACTATTTTCTGGGGTGAACATTCCCCACATTAATCACCTCCATCCTTTCCTCTAGTTTCTCCTTATCTTCAGAAAAGCAGCAGCAGGAGAGCTGGCAGAGGACAGCGGACTTCACGTCTTGGCACTTTTGTCGGAGATTGACGTGTCAACTGAGGGAGTGAAGGGAGCCAAATCATTCTTTGAGGCAAAAGTAAAGAATCATGACATTTAATACTTTTATTTTCACCATCTTAGTCTATGATAGCTCTGTGTTTCAATTATGACTTTAATTTCCTGCCTAGATGAGTTGCATTGAATGCCACTGATAAGAAAATTCAATTTAGGATCCCCTAAAATGTATATTTTCCTCTGTGACAGGTGCAGGCCATTAACGAATCAAACCGGTTTGAGGCGGAAATCCGTAATGAGCAGGAGGAGAAGAAGCGTCAGGCAGAAGAGAGGAAACAAAGACAAGCCGCTTTCAAAGAGTTGAAGTCAGCCTTCAAATAGCCGCATCCACCTCTACAGCCTCGATTTATGTGTGTGTCTGTCTGTCTGTCATCAGTCCCCCGCAATCAGAGATACTATGCAAGGCTGTGAAATGCTCAGAAATCCATGCAGATTCATCTTCCTGAGAGAGGGAACACCTGTGTAGTTTGTGCTCATGAGCGGATCTCTTGTCTAGTTTTATCTTTGCCTCTTTCTCTCGCTCTCTCTCAGGCTGATTTTGAATGTGAAGCCAGACACTGATCTCGGTACACTGGATTGGATTTGTTCTGTTGCAGTCGCATGAGTATATATGTACTGTAGTTCATTCACCTCATCGTTGCGTCAGTATCGGTTTAGCTTTAACGGCATCTTGTGTCTTGTTCTTGTCAATGTGTCAGTAGGTTTAATTCTAACGCTTAAGGGGTTTTAAAGGTTTTTTTTAATCGACTTGTACTCTCAGTATTCCATATCCTATCTGTTGTATTCATATCAGTGGCATCATTTCCTTTTTATCCAGGAAATGCTTTACACTGTACCGTAACTAATTAAATTTTCCTCACTGACCCTTTAAACATGAGAGGATTAGTGTACATCAGATCTCTGCTCTTGTTCACAGAAACATTAAGAGCATAAAATAGTCTATATTTTTACTGAGCAGAGAGAGAGATGAAGAGGTGGTTTTGGGTGTATGCATGTGTGGTGATGATTGTAATGGTGTTTGTTGAGTGTTTATATATAGTTTTTTGCATGGTCACTGTGGTGTCGTTGTCCATACATGGTTCCCTTTAGTCTGTAAGGTGTCCAGTATTCAATGTGGCACACACATGCTTTACAATTGGTCTATAAAATCAAAATGGGAAATTACTGTAAATGTAAAATGGCTTACAAAAGCAAGTAATTGCAACTTAGTTTCAACAATTTTGTGGTTCATGTCAATGGAGGTGTTGGTAGGACAAGGTCATCTGACTGTTTAACCTCTGAACCCCTGTATTGAGTTTCCATGTGTGCTAAACGATTAACTGTGACATGCTAATGGGGTCAGTCAGATACCAGATGGATGAGTGAAATCCACCACCTCAGCTTTTGTTTAAAGGAATAGTTCACCCATAGTTTTATTTACTTACCCTCATGTTGTTCTAAACATGTATAACTTGTGTATAACAAAAAATGTTTAAACTGTTTTTGTCCATATAATGAAAGTCAATGGGGTCCAGAACTATTTTAGCTTTCATTGTATGGATAAAAAAAAAACGCTTAAACATTTTCAAAATATTTTCTTTTGTGTTCCACAGAAGCAAGATTGTCATACAGGTTTGGAACGACATGATGGTGAGAGAATTATTTTTGGGTGAACTACCTCAGTGTCAACTGCCTAAATCAAAGTCTGGCTTGCTTAATATTTGTCAAATTATGACCAAGATTAGAAGCCTTGCAAAACACCCCATTCACAGTGAGATGAGGTGAAAGCAAGTGTGTATTATTAATAGAATCTAGGCATTTGATTTATTAAAACAATATATAGGCATGGCTGTTCTGTAGACCTGGTGCATGAATTCCAGCATCAAAATGACAAATGTTATTTATTAAATATCTAGTTTTAAAAAATAGAATACTGTGACAACAACTGAAAAATGAGGGAACATATCATTCCATAAGCGTAATGAATTGAACGTTTAATGGTCATGTGACATGCAGTACACTGTGGCAAAAGTAACTGAGATGCTATGTATAAAGACAAATCTATATTTTCATGTGATGAAAATCAAAAAATAATTTTAGTTTTGTATGGAAAGGGGTCTTGTGAAAAGAAACATTCTTATTTTTCGATATGTATTTTGTTGCCTACAATCTTGTCTCTCTTCTATTCTCCGTGTATCAGATTATCCTTTACAATCAAATAAATAAAGGCAAAATACCTTTATTCTTTTCTACATTAGAGTCAATATTGTTGGTAACTGCTATGCTTCATGTTCCTTGTTTCTGTGTTCTGAGTCACTGGTAAATGTTCGTTGTTTGTTCACTAGTTCTGTGGAAATTCAAACAATAGGTGTAAAAATATTTGTCTCCCAATCTTTCCAGCCATCCACTTTCTTTTTTCATTTGTTACCTACTGTTGAACTGAAAAGTATTTTGAATATTGGGTTTTAAGGGGTTATTATAGTAGTTTATATGTTATTGGTTGGTGAATGAGGAGTCGACTGATGACACCAATCAAACAACTTTTGCATTCTGTTAGAAGCCATGCAACAATCTGTCTTTTTATTTAAAAAAACTAAGTTGAGAGGGAGAGAGATGTTAGCTGTTCCATTGTTGTTGTGCCAAATGATTTTGCACTTCGGTATTGTGTTAGGCTTGTTTTAGTACAACATTCCGCTGTAAAGTTTCCTGAAATCCTTCATGATACTGATCAACAGCCTCAGCAGATATCATTTGAGTTAATATGAGAACAGTTTATTAGAATTTAGACTAAACATCACTGATCTACAATGTTAAAAATCGTGATTAGTCATTAAAATCCCTCTACAGTTTTGGTTTTATAATTAATGTTTGCATGTCTAAATATCATAAATACACTTTTGGCAGTATTAACTTCTGTGGATTTCTGTGTAAATTCTCTTCCTTCCAAGCTAGAGAACACAAAAAGATTATTTTTTTTAACTTTATTTTGCTAGAATTTTTTTTCTGTGAAATGTATTGCCAAGAGGATTGGAAATGACAGTGTACTTAATTTCATTTTGTGGCATGTTTATATCGTTTCATTCTTTATTCCAGAGATTTGACAATGGTTGAAAGGGCCTTGAACCATCCTGACCATATCTGTACCTTACTGTCACTGTCTCTTTCAGTTGAAACTGGTGGTTATGGTATCATACTCTTGTAGGCTTATACATACTGATATGTGGCTTCTATAATATGCACATTTATTTTTGATTTTCTTACTAAAATGTATAATTATTCTTGTGACAATAAAAATACTTTTAATTTGGAAACATTTTGTTTATATTGGTCATTGATATGGTTATGTTATGTGTCATACTCATTCACTTATCTAAAATGTAAACAATATTAAATATATTGGGTAGTATGTATAATATATATATACACACGCACACAAATATAATTGATTGTTTTAAAGGACTAGAAATATTTGTTTTGTTAGACTTACGTTTGAGAATCTGGGCACGCTATCACTGAGAATGTGTCACCTAAGCACTAGTGTACGAGTAAAGTACTCAGTTTATGAAATTAATGTTTTGTAAATTATCTTGAAAAGGATGAAGTCAAGCACTAGGTGGAGCTATTTGCAAGCCTTCGTCTGTCGATGCATGAAAGATGTTTATCTTTTTTTATCTTCATTTACCTAAATTACAAAATGTACTTAATACAAAATAGTTAACACAAGGGTTGCGCTTTAAAATTTAGTGAAACAAAACACGCTTTGATAAAAAAAGAAGTTAGCTGAAATGCTATTTATCACGGAACTATTGTTCACATTTCTGATATGAAGCTCAAGCTCTCCGGACTTTCGTACTAGTTGCACACGGAAGTGTTGATCACGTGACACGGTTCCAGCGTAAATATTTTTCTCCTCACAGCGAATGAACCCCGACCCCGCAGTTTTAGCCGCATGAATGAGTGTTAGACTTAACTTTTCCTTAGTTTAAACTACGTAGATTTTTGCCTAGTACCCCCAGCACGTTAGAATATTGAAACTAAGCAGGAAAAATGAACGTGGATCATCCTCAAACCGGACAGACTGGAGCAGCCGCCGCATCCATCACATCTACATCCAGCAGCAACTGCGTCCCGAACAGCAGCTCCACACACGCCAGCAGCATCCCTGCGGTGGGCAGCAGTAATGGTGGGGCAACTCTCTTTGCGACAGTTTGGATGTTCAGATACTTGCTGTTGTCTTTTAGCATTTAGCTATACTAGTATTGATTTTTATAAGATTGTAAATATGGGTAGGACTGTATTTATAGTCGAAATGTGAAGTTCTGAACGTCTGTGGTATTCCCCCCCTTCACAGTTCCCACTTCGGCTGCCATGGCAACCCCATCATCCGACTCCACCGTGTCAAACGGGGTGTATGTGCCCACAGGGATCGCCAATGGAGATGTGAAACCCGTTATCTCAACTACACCACTGGCCGATTTCCTGATGCAGTTGGAGGACTACACTCCTACAGTGAGTCCGCATATTCTGTAAATATTTGCAGTATATTCTTTGGTTATTGTGAGTTGCCCTGTTAACAAACTGTCTATGTTTCAGATCCCAGACGCAGTCACAGGATATTACCTCAACCGAGCTGGTTTTGAAGCATCAGATCCAAGAATGTGAGTTGGAACAATGAAATATGGAACATGTTCTCTCAGAAAGCTGTTAGGCAGTGGTGCTAAATGCATTCTCTAGGTTTGCTTTGATGGTTCTGAGTAGCCAACTTAAAACAAACTTTTAAAAAAGTCATTTTTGTTATTTGAAAAACAGCTGAAATAAAACATATATATATTTGGTGAGACACTTAAGTTTATAAAACTTAAATGAAAATTAGAAACGTTGTTTCTGCAATTAACAGAAATAAAGTACGTTTACTAAAATTACTAAATCTAAAATTGAAATAAAAATAAGGAACTGTTGTTTAAAGGGGTCATATAATGCCATTTTTGTACAAGCTAATATGATTCTTTAGGGTCTAAATTAAAAGTTTGTAATATACTTTAATTAAAAATTCTCATTAGTATTGTAAGAAAACACTATTTTACCTGGTCAAAAACAGCTCTGTTTTCAGCATGCCGTTTCAGTGCATATGACTTTAAATGATAATGAGCTTTGCTCACCCCGCCTCTCTGTTCTGTGCGTACACCGTTTGTAACACAATAACCATAACGCGTTGTTCAGTATAAACGTGGGATTATGAATTATATTGAGAACGTCGTACATAGAAAACATGCCGTAATGTACCCTGAGTGTAAACCTTAGACGCATTCATTGTGAGGCGTGCAGCTAGCGATTTGCACAGATTAATATAAATATTAATATAAAGTTTAATAAAATGTTACACTCATTTCAGTTTTTCTGGAGGTTCAGCAGGAACACGAATAGCTGGTACCGATCCTTTTTTCATGAGCAGCATTGCAAAACCAGCTTTATACTGACCCTCCTCGTTTATAAAGCAGTCTGGTCACCACACCAAGTCGTTATTTTAGTTTTTTTACGCACAAAAAGTATTCTCGTCTCTTGATAAACTTATAGTGGAGCCACTGTAGGCACATGAAATATTTAAACATTTTCTTCAATGACTTTCTGGGCCGTCAAGTTTCACTCCCTTAGGAAGCCTATGTAGCAGTGATCCACCTCTCAGATTTAATCAAAAATATCTTAATTTGTGTTCCGAAGATGAACGAAGGTCTTACGGGGTTGGTACAGCATAAGGGTGAGTAATTAATTACTTAATTTTCATTTTTGGGTGAACTATCCCTTTAAGAGTCTAGTTAAATTGACTCCTTGGGTACGACCAGAGGTTACTAGTCTTGGCTTATTTTAGACTCGGATCTAAGTTTTAACTCTCATATTAATAAGACTTAAGAAACATAGCTAAAACCCGTCCTTTTTTAAACCAGAAAGATGCAGAAAAATGTGTTCATGCTCTTATCTCAAGTAGACTTGAAGATCGTCTAATGCAGGTTTATCAGAGGTCCTCAACAATAAACGAAAGAAAATTGGTGATGCGGCCTTTGCTAATTATGCCCCCAAACTATGGAATAGACATTAGGGAAGCTAGTACACATACTATTTTTTTTTTTAAAAGAAGTTAAAAACTTTTTTTTTTTTTATTCTGCCATTTACTTAGTTCTACTCTGGATTATATTATAATAAATCGTTTCTTAAATGTTTTACCATTTTGTGTGTTGTAGATGATGACTTTCATTTTATGTCTCTTTCTCTATATGTTTTGTATCTTATATTGTGTGATGTATTTAAATCCTTTTATATTTTATGTTATTTTTGCTGTTGATATTCATCTGTGCAATTTTTATCATGTAAAGCACTTTGAACTACATTTTATGTCTGAAAGGTGCTATATAAATACAATTTATTATTATTATTATTAAAGCTAAATAAATGTATAAATATTTGAAGAATAAAATTGATAAAGAAATTACTAGCACGTTACAAAATGATTAAAATGAAACCTGAAAATACAAAAAATAAAAGCTTATTTAAAGTATTGTGAATGGGCCTTAAATATCACATTTATGTCTCGTGAAGAGTATTGAGTGCAGTGGCCCTGGTTCCTGAAGAATTTTTTTCACTCATTTTTCCCATAGGAATTTTAAAATAGTCTTTGTTAAAGAGTTATAAGTCATGAATAAGTCAATCAGCTACAAGGTGAATCATTCAAAACACTACAAACTTTGATTTGAACCAAAAAAGTTTGTGAAAATCGGACAAAAAGACAAAGGTAAAAGACTTAACCGTACGGTTGTAGTGATGGAAAGAACTACAATCCCATGAAGCACTGTAAACAGCATAATCGAATAAAAAATGGAGAAATATAAAACTGTTCATTTATGAACGTTGATTAGATGTATGAAAACAATATATTTAAAGTTTGATATAACATATGTAAACGACTCGATTGCATTACCAGTGCTTCATGGAAGTGGGCGGAGCTAAAGAGATATTTAGTCCTGTTGCTTTTTCGACTCTGATTGGTGTAATTTTCTGTACAGCATCATGGGTAATGTAGTTTTTCAGCAGGAATTCCACTGTTAAACAATTATTTAAAAAATGAGATGAAATAATGCGTGCTGACGGCTTCAGCAGAAGCAAATACCATTGATTAACAACATCATAGCTCACAGTTGGTCTGTCTTTAAATGTTTATTGTTCATCTCAATTTCCTAATGGAGAAATTTTTTACTTCCTGACCCCAACTGTTGCACTCTATTGCATTGTTAGTAATACATTAGGCAATATTGAAATGCTATATTTTTTTATATAAATGTCTGGTGTCAAAATCTTGCTTGCATCAATATCCTCTTGTATGTTGTCAGAATCCGTCTCATATCCCTGGCGTCACAGAAGTTCATCTCAGATATTGCAAACGATGCGCTACAGCACTGCAAAATGAAGGGCACGGCATCCGGAAGCTCTCGAAACAAGGCCAAGGTTTGTGCTCACAAATGGTCAAACAGTTATCTGTCATATAATGGATATTTTTAATCTGCAGGTCATAATTTGTACAAAATAAAAATGTGGTGTAAAAATCTCTCGTACACACGATTCATCTCCAGGACAAGAAATACACGCTGACAATGGAAGATCTGACACCGGCCCTGACAGAGTATGGCATAAATGTCAAGAAACCTCACTACTTCATCTGAGGGGACGTGCCTCATTCAAATGGACTGCTGGAAATGTGCCGTTTGTCACATCAGAGCTTTCAAGACATTATCCCTCAGTGTGGGAATCATCAGCCCAGAGTTTTTAGGGATTTAGTGACTTTTTTGTATTTTCTTTAATCGTGTTTGATTACACCACACCATGCGACTTTAGTTAATGTCAGTAAAATGCTGTATAAATAAATTCATTGTAATTAAGTTCCTCCTTTTGTTTGTGTAATTGCATGTCTTCTGTTACTGAAGCCTACTGGGATCAGTTATTGTAGAAGTTAGTCTTCTTCATTTAACTACTGTAGGGAGTTTACATTTGTGATGTCAGTTCATACACTGTCTAAACTTCTCGTCTCTGCTTTATGGATTTAGTTTCACGCCATAAGAGGCTTGAGCTGTAACGTGTGGCAGTATTAATAGTATCTGGAGCTGCTCTCAAGTTTCCCTGTCTGCGGTGTAGTACAGCTGCACACTCATCACTCCATCCGTCTAGAGCAAACATGATATAAATAATAATACAAAAAATACTAACCTTTGCTTTTTGCTATTTGCAGTTGCTTTTAACTGTATGTGCTCACTGGCAAATGTAATGCAGCTGCAAGCTCAATAGGGTGACAGTGCAGTTATATTATGATGATTCAAGATATTCAGTGAAATAAAAAACAAAAGCAATGAGATTATTTCTCTGCGTTTATTTGAGAAACAGTGGATCAATATCCTTTATTTTTTAAGCATTACTATTACCCCCAAATGATTTGCACATTTTCCAGATTATGAATTGAAATGGATAGAGAGCCTTTTCCCATTTCCCAAAACAAAAGTGAACAATGTTTCTCCTGTTTATAAAATTGCACTTTTAACCTCATTATGTATTCAGACACAGACACACAGGCTGAGGTGGAAAGAGAAAATGTGTGAATCTGCACAATGCAAATGCACCAACAAAATATTGTACTTTGCAATTAAATATAAAACCATGTTCTGAACAGAAATGACAAATCAAACCTTGTACAACAGAAGATTTAAGACTTCAATCGATGGCATAGTACAATACATTTTTCTGTTTTTCAAGTTCAACTATATTTCAAAAAGGTGCAACAGTCAGTAGTCAGCTGCTATGTTTAGAAGATTCACAAAACCGGTACATTGTTGCTCAGTGAAAAACTTTTCATTATTATTTTAGTCAAGTATCTTCACTGTATTTGTGATGTGCATGCTTTACATGCTTTGATTTGTGGAAACCAGTGTTGGGGAAAGTTACTTGCTTGTTTGTTTTTTAATAAATTTTTTTCTTTGTTTTCTTTTTGCAAATGTAAACAAGTGAAATGAAAAAGCCTCAGGCTGAGAAAATGCGTAGTGTCTGTACAGTAGAGGGCGCAGCTCAAACAAACCGTCAGCTGTGCTGCCATTCTGGATTGTACAAAAATCGTAAAATGTTTTTGTGCAAGTGAGATGAGTAAATGCCTGCTCACATTTAGAGTACTAAAATGTTTACACAGCACACACAACGCCTCTGGACATGGAGACAGGAGAGCATATTAAAGTCAATAAAAGGGAAAAGAAACTTCCATTATTTCATTGAAAAAGTAAAATATTTTGTTGTAAAAGTAAAATTTATGTATTCCTTTAATAACTATACTTCAAAAAAGTCATCTGATTAAGTAACTGGCGTTACTTGTAATCTGTTACTACCCCTAACACTGGAAAACTATGCACCTCTAGACTGAAAACGTAATACGCATCTGCATGACGTCACCGTTTCCACAAATTTGCATTTTTGTAGTTTACACAGAGATTTTAATGGTATCGGTTTCAAAAACTTTCACTTTGAAACCCGTTTTCAAATGTTTGCGTTTTCAGGCCCCCAAAACGCCTTTGTCGTCTTAATGAACGGCCAAAACGCATAAAAAGTTATTTAGTTGATAAAGGTGTCATGTAAACGGCCTATAAGCATAAAGGTGTCAGTGCCTGTGGGTAGTGCACAACACTAAAAAAAAACATTTGCCCTCACAGGGACACGGTTCAATCTGGCCTGCGTCACATACCGATCCCATTATCTCTCTCTTTTCCTCCACTGCCCTATCTCAACTGTAGCTATATATATATATATATATCCTATATATATTAAAAGCATATTCCAGAAAAATGTGCTGTTTTTTATTTTCAATCCCATTATGAGCACTTAGGAAGATTCTTTTGAAGAATGTAAAGGCTCATGTGAAACATGAACATGCACTTCAATTCGCAGATAGAAACAATTCAATTTTATCAGACATTACAAGCCCTATTATACCTTCTTGATTTCTTTGCAAGTCACTTTGGATAAAAGCATCTACTGAGTGTGTGTAAAATGTAAAAACATGAAGTGCTTTGCATAATGTACTTGCCATGTCAATCATAGAGCACATGCATGCAAACACTTCACATTTAACAAAAAAGAAATTTCCAATTTCTTTTTAGAACCAATATGTTTTATATATACAGTATGTTATTCTAATATCCACCTTTTGAGCTGCTAAACATTTTCCTCTAAACAAGATGCCAAGATTTTAAACCCCCTTCAGTTTAACAACAAATAATGTTATAATTAAATACAAAAAACCTTCAATATAATTTCTTAAATAATGTGTGTCCTATGAACGCATCTTAACAGCGAGCAGTCAACCATTTTAGTGTTACAAATATGTGCAGTTTAAACCACAGGCACGAGACAAACAAAAGAAAAGACTCGTCTTCGTGTCTCTGTGTCCACGGATAACAAGGTTTCCAGGCATTTGTCTGTATAATGCAAGTCACTCAACAGTAAATGTTCACAGAACAGAAGTGTGAACACTTTTATTGAGGATGTTTGGTAAATTCAGTCACCAAAAAACAAACAAGTCCTGAATCGGAGTAGCCAATCGACATAAAAACCACCAGACTTTGTATGACAGACTACGGACCTTAGTAAAAGTGTCCTTTCAAAATAAACAGCACTACCTGTTTATAAAGTGTAAAGCAAGTGATTTTGTACAATGGCAGAGGATTCAGGCTGATGATGTCTCATGAATTTGTTGAATGTCTCTCAGTATCGATCTACACTGCACTGGTGTCTTCATTGGGTTTGGCTGGCTTGGTGCCGGGTGGAACTGGGATGGGACGCCGTTTACGTTTTGTTACCTTGCCGCTCTGACCGTTTACAATACCCTGAGCCATGCCCTCCATATCCTCCACACCAATATTAATGGCTTCTGCCAGCTCCTTCCTAGTCACAGATACAAACTGTGGATCCTCAGCCAAGGAGTCTAGACCACCATCTCTCAGTGCCTGCGGATTAATGGAAAATACAGTTTAATAGTCTTTCCTGAGCAGGTCTGTAATGAATGTAAAGTGCAGGAGATGTGGCCTGGTGTAGTTTACCTGCTGAATGAGTTTGTCGGTGGCTGGTGAAGCTTCTGTTGCTGCTCTCTGGTTCTTTGATGCTCCATGTGAGGGATTATATGGGAACTGAGAGTCACACACACAGACAGTTGTCAGGAATATCAAAAAGTCACCGTACTGTGTTCAGCTAAGGATATATGCAACATTTGTCCACACCTGTTTGATATCAGTCCTCACAGTGAAATCTGAAAGCTGTCTGTCATCAACACTTGAGGCTCCGCCCGCATACAAACGGGAGTCTCCTATTGGTTGCACAGGAAATAATGTCATTTATACAATAAAATGTGTAGATTACTGTCAATATAATGACTATCAATGCAATTTCTTCATGGTATGATCATTAGGCTTGATAGATTATCATATATTTTTAATGTTAAAGTTTTTTAATGTTTTGAAGGAAGTCTCTTATGCTCACCAAGACTGCATTTATTTAATCAAAAATACAGTAAAAACAGCAATATTTTGATATATTATTACAAATTAAAATAACTATTTTCTATTTTATTATAAATTTTAAAATAACTTGTGATAGCAAAGCTGAATTTTCAGCATCATTTCTCCAGTCTAGCGTCACATTATCCCTCAGAAATCATTCTAATATGCTGATTTGCTGCTCAAGAAACATTTATTATTATTATCAATGTTGAAAACAGTTGTGCTGCTTATTATTGTGGTACAGTAGACTCTTTCTATTTAGGATTATTAAATGAATAGAAAGTTCAAAAGAACAGCATTTATTTGATATCGAAATCTTTGTAACATTGTAAATGTCTTTAATGTTACTTTTGATCAATTTAATGTGTCCTTGCGGAATAAAAGTATAAATTTATTTTTTCGTATGAAAAAAAATCGCATTATCCCCAAACTTTTGAACGGTAGTGTATAAGGAGGCATTTGTTATACTCCATTTAATTAAAATTAAATAATAACATTTAATAAAAAAAATAAAACAGTACTTTTAATGTACTACTGTAAAACTAATTATTTACTGTATCATTACAGCCAGTAATGAGAATCATTAGGGTATCAAATATAGTGGATTGTCTTGATAACAATATCACAATGGGAAAAAAAATGTAGTCATTTTATAATCGTTACTTGTTTTCTTCGATCACCTACTGTTTTCACTCATGTCCTCGTATGAATAGTTTCTGGTTGCAGCAGTTGACAGTGACTCGCTCTCAAAAGTAAACCTGGATGACATACTAAAAAAACATCAGATGAGCATAATGACCATTACAGATACACATTAAGTGCACTTTTTCATTAAAGTTAGCCACTCACTCTTCAATGAATTTGGCATTGTTATTGGTGTTGGTTTTCGTTGGCATGTTATCAGGGAAGAACTCAGTGTTCGGGAGGAAGACGGAGTCTGGAGGGGACTCTATGTCCTCCAGTCGAGTCTCAGCAAACTGCAGGGGCCTTTGGCTGGTCATCTGTGTGGAGAGGGGGCTGCTGGGCTCAGAGGAGAAGGGGTCTGCGTTGATCCCAAACAGACCACCAGTCCGCTGCATAGATAGAGACACAGAGGCTGTGAGTACAGATGGATGACGTCTATATCTCCATTGATCTATTTCCTTTAGAAAATGCTTTACTGCAGACCCTATAGATGCCGTCCTCTCCTCCCTCCAAGGCACGGTCCATCTCATCCTCAGCGATCAGGTCACCTGAGATGGCCCTGTGCAGTTCAGGTGCTGCCTCCTCCTCGATGCTGCGCAGACCTGCCTGGAAAACCAGAGCAGCACATGGACAGGGTAGGAGAGCGAAGCAAATAGTATCGTTTTATCACTTGCAGCCTAGCAAACATCTTTTAGTTAAGTATTTTTCTATCTTTAAAATAATGCCACTTGGTTTGATGTTTACTGCAGGCATGTATCATAAAGTGCACCTTAATCTCATCAGTGTTCTTCTTGGTGGGCCTGTAACCGTAGTATTCCTCCTGCCGCTTCATAAACTTGCGGAAATGTTCCTGAATTAGGAAGGTGGCATAGAACTTTCCAACGGTGACTTCATCCTCTGCAGCCAATAAAATCACATTGTAGTCAGACATGGAACACTGCTGAAATTTGACACTTGACATGAATGAGGTCAATGACTTCACCTCCAATGGGCGGAATGACCTGGTCCAACAACTTCATACTGGTCCGTTTCCAGATCGACTTAATGATGGCTCTCAGCTCCTCATTGGCCTGCTCAAAGTTTCCTAACAGAAAAATGTCAGTTAAATACTATGCTGAGAAATGAACTGCTAACTAAATTTGATTTCAATTCCACACCTTCAGTTTTGATTTTCAGAGCTGTTCTGACCAGTGCGAAGAGTGTGGCATTGAAGGTCACTGTGCCGTCACTGTTCAGCGGCATGTTCATGGAAATCAGGCGCTGAGGGGGAAGTTCAAAATACATTTTGAAAATGCATGTAGAAATACACTTCAAATCAAAAGTCTGGAGTCAGTAAGACTTTTTAAAATTAAAATTTGTACTAGTATTCAGCAAAAATGCATCTAAATGAAAAATGTATTACATTTTTATCTGTAATAATAAACGTTTCTTCAAATCAGCATACTAGAATTATTTCTGTAAGATCATGTGACATTGAAGACTGGAGTAATGGCTGCTAAAATTTCAGCTTTGCCATCACAGGAATAAATTACATTTTAAAATCCATATTCAAATAGAAAAGAGTTATTTAAATTGTAAAAACATTTCATATTAAATGTTGTCTTGAGCATAAGAAAACATTAAAAACATTAAAAAATCTTACCAACCCCAAACTTTTGAATGGTAGTGTACTTTCTACAAAACCAAAAAAGTAATACCAATTCTCTTACCTTACATGCTGAGCGGTGGGGACAAAATTTACCAAAACCCAATGGTGGTTGGATCCTCCGCAGGAGAGTGACTACATCCAGATGTTTGATTCGTCCCCTTTATAAGGACAGAAGACAATATATTCATAAAATGTTAACGACATCCAAGAAGCACAACGCTACATGATAAGATGTCATTAGCATTAGAGCCTCGTGTGATTTAACTCACGTTGCTTCAGGATCATACTCTCCCCAGATCTTTTTGAACTCATCCAGGTGATGCGGACCGAGGATTGACCAGTCGTGAGTGAGGTAGTCAAAATTGTTCATAATGACAGCCACAAACAAATTGATAACCTACCAAGAAGAGAATGATCTCAACAATGCTGGATGCTGTATTTAGAGTTGTTTTCCATCTCTGCTAAACATCAATAAAATCCTATTGTATTTGAAGTTTCTTGAGAAAAAAGAGCTTCATTGTTTGCTTACCAAAAATGCACACAGCATGTAAAAGCTGATGAAGTAGCAGACAGAAATGCTGGAGCCGCAGGTATACTCCTCTCCAGGGCCGTAGTCTGATTTGGGGTCGCAGAGCTTCCCGTACATAGAGGCTAGCATGATCTTAGGCCACTGCTCTCCAGTGGCAACACTGTGAACCCACACATTGACCAGTTAGCTGATTATTCAACAACAACAAAAATGCTATTTTATCTTTTCAGAGTTGCACTATATGAGCTCTCAAGCTGAGATTGCATGAAATGGTTTGCAAAGAATGACTTGCATTAGAGAACAAACAAGCAAAAAAGCATTTCCCTAAGTACATGGTTGACTTACCGAAACAATACCAAAACAGCTTGGGGGAAAGTTTGGAAGTTGTTGTTGCGGTTAATCTCTGTACCATCAACCAGGGCTATTTTACCAAACATCTATAGAGAGGAGGAGAAAGAGAGAGGAAGAATGAAAATTGACGAAAAGATTATAACAAGAAGGAGAGCAAAAACAGGACATTTAAACAACTGCAAAAAAGCTCACCTGCATCCCTATGACAGCATAGATGAAGAAGAGCATGACAATGAGAAGAGCCACATGAGGCAGTGCCTGAAGGAGGAACACAACATGCTTTAATGTAAGAAACATCCGGTTAAAGCTAAAGCAAGGTTTACTTTTCATAAAACCTTTCCATCGTTTTCGAAAGAAGTCTCTTATGTCTCTTAGTCCAGGCCCGCCGACAGGGGGGGACAAACGGGTCTGTTGTCCCAGGCCCAGGGTAGGGAGGGGGGCCCAGAACTGGGCCCTCATTAAATTATGGAATAGTTGTAAAAAAAATAAAAAAAAAATAGGCATATTTGTTGAAAAAATATCTAATATTTAAGTTACATAAAAGCTTTTTATTCGTTTTCTTCCTAATTGTCCTTGAAATAGTGGTCAAGAACCCCCCCCCCCCTCCCCCTCCCCCTCCCCCAAACAAAAATGGTTTGGCCACTGATCGAAATATGTTGTCATTTGATTTGAAGTTCAGTAGGCTAACGTTACGCTCAAAATGTCCGGTCAGCACAAGTCCGGTGCTCAGAAAAGAAAAGAAAAGAAAAGAGAAGAAGAAAACAGAGGCCTTCGAGATGTCCTAAACAAATATTTTTAAAAAGGTGGTGACGGTGAAGCTGGAACTAACGTTAGTAAAGTCAACGTAGAGCAAGGTAAGAAACAGCGCAGCCAACGTTTATGAGTGTTGTCAAAGACCCGGTACTTCGGTACCAAGTCGGTACAAATTTCTTTTTAAACGTCACGCCACGGTACCAGGTTTTCTCAAACCCAGGATGCGCGTGCATGCCCAAAGCGCGTGCAGTTGCGTCCTCTTCATAAAAGCGCTGAGACATGGCGACCGGCGGTGCTGCTGCTGTGGTGGCTGTAAATCCACTTGTTGATAAGAAAGGAGGAAAGAGCCACTTATGGAAATATGTTGGATATGAGCTCATAATAGCGACGCGGCGCGCTCGTTTTTACAGGCGCGCCTAAGTTCATTGTTGCATAGCAACGACAGACGCCACGGGAGAGCAAACGCTTGTGGAAAGGAGAAAGCGGTGCGAACTGCGCTCTCCATGATGACGAGGAAGTATTAGCAAAGAATTCATTGATTTCTAGCCCTTGGATTAGCTTTACTACTATCAATGGAGATGAGAAATAAAAAGCCGGCTGAAATGCGTCACTGTCATCATCGGTGAACAGATAATGGGTCAGATCCGAGTCTATTTTTGCTGCGCTGCTCATGCTTAAAAGTGAAAGCACACTTTTGATGGACAAAAAATAAATATGATTTCACACAAAAAGTGCCCAAAATGCACAGATTATGCATGTCTAGTGTGTTTTAACAAGAACTGCAGTAGGCTATGTCAGAAAAGAAAATGAAGACATTTATAGAAAATGTACCCATTGAAACGTGTTTTTATTATTCATTTTGGGTAAAAGTATATGGTGTTTTATAAAAATAATAAAAGTCGTGGGGGGGCCCCATCTAAGATTATCTTGTCCCGGGCCCAGGCAAGACTGTCAGCTGGCCTGTCTCATGGCTCCATTTATTTGATCACAAACACAGCAAAACACACTAATCAGGATTCTTTGATGATTAGAAAGTTTGAAAGAACAGCATTTATTCGAAATAGAAATATTTTGTAACATTATAAATGTCTTTATTATAACTTTTGAACAATTTAAGGCATCCTTCCTGAATATATTAATTTCTTAAAAGAAAAAAACATCTAACTGACTGGCCCCAAACATTTTTGTTTTCTTTTGAGATGGAGATGTTGATTTGTAATTCTCTTGTCTCACCTGGAAGGACTTAATAAAGGTCCAGAGAAGGTTCCTGATCCCCTCTGAGCGATTGAGCAGTTTAATGAGACGCAGCACACGGAACAGCCGGAAGAATGTGATGGAAACTCGGACATTTTCTGCATCCTATAATAGAGTAAAATAGAGAGAAATGTTTAGCTCCACCTAACAAACAAATCAGAATGTTAAATGTTTTAGACCTTTGAAAAAGTGTTTTAAAAGAAAACAAACCAGGAAAATGTACTTACAGCAATTGCCTGCATTGGATTCACTTCCTGAAAAATATAATATAATATAATATAATATAATATATAATAAAAAAAATACATAGCAACACCACAATGTGGTATCATGCATAGTAGATCTTTTGTGTATATTTAAGCTTTTAAATAAAATGCAGTCAAGACACACACTTTCCCTAAATCAATATTTTTATATATATAATCAATAATGAATTCATACCCCTTTAAATCAGACTATTTAGGCAAGCAAATGGGACTAAAACAAAAAAAACTTTTAGAAAGCTTTTAATCCATTAGTAAGAATCTGTCGATTGAGCTCAATATTATTATGAATGGCTATCTAACACATTACGTTCTCCTTGTTCATCGTGTAGAATGAGATAATGTGAGTGGTGTGTGTTTTCACAGCAGTCCAGTGCAGTGCAGAATGATATTTACAGCACAACCATGTAGACACCAGAGTCCTCCGCTGGTCTCCAGCGCAGCCTGAGGGAAACAGAGAGATGGAAGGTCAGGATGAGGGATGCAAGTTGTGAATGTAGTGCATGAGAGAAACGGCAATGCATCTTGGGAATCAGAGACAAACATTAACATAACATCAAAATTATGGATCACACTTCCAAAACAAGTTGGTTATTTATATAGGCAATGAAAAGTGCATCAAATCACTCTCGGGGATGTGCAGCAGTGTGTATTAAGCAGCTGTGAAAGATGGGAAGAGGGTGGTTCATTAACACAAGTGAAATGAATCATGAAAATGAGCTCATCAATGGCCACTGATGAGTGAAGTTGGTTGGATGAAAAGAAAATCGAGCTGGAGCTGATGAAATCGGTACCTCCTGTGCACTAATGCTGATATTGACTGCTTGCTGTGGTCTGTGCTTCATGTATCGCTAAATACGGGTTTAAAATACAAGCCATTGTTGGTCGCCATATGAAATGCTTAACTTTTTACAAAACATTTACAAAACATTTAAATCACAGTGACAATATTTTTACATAATTGCGTAGCCTCAAATATTTGCCATACTCACATCAACCTCACTGAGGACCACGTCAACGACACTACCGATCACGATGACGAAATCAAACACATTCCAAGGGTCTCCAAAGTAACCCTGTATGAAGACGCACAAAATACCAACAATGTATTAAAATAGAGCACATCTTCTTATTTAGAGATTAATATTGAGGAAGAAGGAGTACCTTTGCTTTGAATGCAATGAGTTTGACAACCATCTCGCCAGTGAACAGGACAGTGAAGATAAGGTTAAGAGTGTCAGAGAGTTTGGTTATATGATCGGACTGGTTGCAGTGCTATACCACAGAGAGAAGAGAAACAAGAGATGAACAAAGCAGACATTTTTGTATTATGAAATATTATATAGACTGAACATTGTGAAATTATGTGAAACAATTTGAAAAAGTGATTTGATAATAGAATAAATCTTAATAAAACATGTTAAAAGTAATTGTGTATAAGTACATAAACAAAGCCTTTTTATTAATCGACCAAAAAGGAACACTTATAATAACACCATGCCAATAATTAAAAAATGCCAACAATTGACTTAATTATAGGCTACTACTGTTCAAAAGTTTGGGAAGTTTAGGAAGCCTCTTATGCTCATAGAGGCTTTTTTCATTTGATCAAAAATTACGATAGGAAAGACATTATTAAAGTAATCCATGTGACTCCAGTGGTTTAACCTCAATCTCATGAAGCGACGCAAGTTCTTTGTTTGCACAAAAAACATTAACCACTTTATTTACGAAAATATTTACCTGCAATTCAGTAGGGGGAGCACCACGATGTATGCGTGTTGTATTGACTCAAGACTGGTAGTTGTTCCGCGAACTCGCTTTGGATAATATTATTTTGTAAATATAGAGGTAAAATGTGTATGAATATGAAGCGTCGCTTCATAAGATTGAGGTTAAACCACTGGAGTCACATGGATTACTTTAATGATGTCTTTCCTATTGTTCTGGATGTGTAAATTGCGTTGCTCCCAATGGAGGGACTGAGAGCTCTCGGATTTCATCAAAAATATCCTCATTTGTGTTCCGAAGATGAACGAGGGACTTATGAGTGTGGAACGTCATGAATGAATGACAGAATTTTGACAGAATGACAGAACTTACCCTTTAAGTATCTTAAAAAAAAAATCTAACTGACCCCAAACATTTTAACTGTAGTGGACATAATAAATGTAACTGCTATGTAACTGCTTACCTGCATTCCCAGACACAGTGTGTTGAGCATGATGAGAAAGAACATGAGATACTCAAAGTAGCAGGAGGTCACGAAGTACCACACACGGTACTGATGCGTGTTCTTCGGGATGTAGCATTTGAGGGGTCGCGCTTTCAGTGCGTACTGCACACATTGACGCTGGTGAGGGGCAAGACAGCGAGAAAAGATGATTGTGAAAATCCCCAAAACACAATGCATGGACATCATAAACCTGATAGTGTTTATACAATAAAAGTGGAGTTAAAGGAAAAATCTTTTTGTCAAATATACACAATTTTATGGATCAAATCCCATGTGAATAATAGCATCAGAGAGCAACAGTCTCATGCTAGTTACCTGGTTCTTGTCCAGCTCGCAGTTCTTGTATTCCTGCTCTCCTTGTTTTTGAAAAGTGATGATGACGAAGCCCACAAAGATGTTCATCATGAAGAAAGCAATGATGATGATGTAGATGATAAAGAATATGGAGATACCCACACGATTATTGTACAAAGGGCCTGTGTCCACTGCATGAGAGTCTATGGCCCTATAAAGGATCCTGTTGAAGGTGAGTGAAGGAAGGTTTTGTGTGTAATATTATTGACAGATGAAACAATATTTTAAGTGTAACTCAAATTATAGTCACATGAAGATCTTAATAGGATTAGATTTTTCGCACACTCACTCTGGCCAGCCCTCAAATGTGGAAATGGTAAAGAGAGCCAGCATGCCGTTCAGCACATTGTCAAAGTTGAAGTCGCTGTTGACCCACTGGCGGTGATGGACCTCCATGTCATGAAGAGAATTTTGCACATGCTTTAAAAATGTTCCCCTAAGAACAACCAAAAGCAAGAGACATGTTTTAGATACTTATCAGCAGCAACACGAGGAGGAAAAAGCAAAGAAATGTGGCTAAGAATACTCACTGACACTCCTCTGCTGTCTTTTGTAAGGGGTCCGTACAATAGAACAATTTCCCCTGAATAAAGGTAAAACATTCAGCATTCAATAGCTTTCTTTCATTTCAAAAGCCAGTGTTTTATAGCACAATATGAAGGTTGTCTCACCTTGAAGAGCTGCACTCCTATGCAGGCGAACATGAAGTCCAAGAGCATGGTGACTAAGACGATGTTACCAATGGTCTTTATTGCCACAAACATACACTGGACCACGTGCTGGAGAGGGGAATTTAAGTATATTTAGGGCCTAACATGATAATGCTTTTAAGATTGCTTAATGCAACCATTTAATATCCGCATTTAAATTGTCCTCAAAATTGTTTTGATGGCAGTTATCCATTTATAAATTCACAGACAAATGCCACATCACAAATCAAAGCAGCTTTTTAGTTAGGATGCTGAACACATACACACCTTTAACCCTTTGGCTCTGTTGATGGCCCTTAGAGGTCTTAGTACCCTCAACACCCTGAGAATCTTCACCACTGAGATGGTACTAGACCTGCAATCCAGTAATGCAGTCCAATTATTGGTCTTGACTGTATATTAATTAAAAAAGTGAAACCAGCAAAAACATTAACATATTTCATTAATTTGTTTATTAAAATACTACCAACAAAATTCACAATGTCTTTCTTTAACTACACGTTAACATGTGAAGTAAGTTGCTTTATGTGCTTGATTCACTAAAAAGAAATGACTGAGTCATTCAATCAGGAATCAGTTAGAATACACTGGTCACGCTGGATTTGCTACAAAGAATCAGCTAATAAAAGTAATTTGTTTGGGAATCGTTTTGAGTACATTGGTCATGCTAAGTGTTTTTGATTCACAAAAAAAAAAAAAAAGATTAATAAGAGTAATTTATTCCAGAATTATTTGGACTACATTGGTCGCACTATGTGTTTCTGGTTAATTGAAAGCTACTGGCTCATACGAGTCATTCATTCCAGAAAAATTTGGACTATGTTGGAAACGCCATATGTCTTTTTTGTTCAGAAATTGGATGACACTGCATGCTGTGTGTTTCTGATTCGTTTATAAGAAGTGGCTCATACGATTTTTTGTTCAGGAATCGCACTACACTGGTCGCGCTGTATGTTATTGATTCACCAAATAGAATCGGGTCATAAAAGTCTTTCATTCACAAATTGGATTACACTGTTTGTACTGTACATCTCACACTGTAGATTCATTAGTAGTGTTGATAAATAGTAAAACAGCCACAAAATAGTAGTGCAGATAATGTTCATCAGAGCAAAAATGCATGTGATGCTTTATTTGACGGGCTGTCTTTGTAGTTTATATCCAATATTAATAATGTTCCTTGTTTGAAACAAAAAATGTCTTTGTCAAAGCAAGGATAGCTGCTTTATCCAACAGAGAGTAGGGGTGATGATGTATAATAACAACTTAAAGAGCATACAATATTATTGAACTTACTCCATGCCCATGGACAAGAGGGAAACACCCACAACAATGAGATCTAGAATGTTGAAGGAGTTTCGGCAGAAAGAGCCAGTATGCAGGAACGCTCCATAAACCGTCATCTAAAAATACACAGGTCAATTCTGAGTTACATGTCAGGCAAACCACAAATCTGTTAAAGTTAAATAAAGTTGACAAGCATGTTACCTTCAGCACAATCTCAATGGTGAAGACAGTCGTGAAGACAATGTCTGCATAAGCCAAGACCTGTGAGATGAATGAATGATCGCAGATTTTTATGAACGGATAACTAAAAGTTCAGTCAAAGCAATACAGTAGTCAAAATGTTGGTACCTTGTTTCGGAAAGAACGGGGGTCGATGGGGTCTTCAGCAGCCAGGGAGATACTGCTGAGGAGGATGAAGAGGAGGATGATGTTGGTGAAGGTGGTGTGGTTGATGATCCTGTGGCAAAGCTTCCGCCACCTTTCAACAGAGAGCATCAGTTACTAACCACTGACAGCACATCACTAACACTTCATTTTGAGGCCATTTGTTAGGGACAGTTCAAGTATAGTCCTAAATTTAGTTTCTACATTGTATTAAAAAACAGGGCATAAAGTCTAACTTGTTCTGTGGGCCAAAGATGAAAAAGGAGCTGGCCTCGGGCATGGGCACCACTGTCTCCTTGAGCTGCAAGTCAGCCATGGGTCTGGGTCTGGGGCTGATAGGGATCTCTGGTTCAACTTCCTCATCATCACCTGAGCAGGGGTGAAGGATTACAGCTCAGTCAACTCAAAAACATCACATACATTCACAGATCTATGAGCGTATTTGTGATCCACTGAGATTTTGATTAGCATTGATGCTGTACATATCATTTAGTTTTGCACAGCTCAAGAACCACATGAAAATAGCCAGCAGTGTGGTTTGAAATGTGCTCCATAAATGAGCTTGGAGGCTGGAGCTAATAATACATTTGACTTATAATAGATCAGCTATCTTTGAACTTCATCCTTTACATGTTTAGAGATGTAGTGTGTGGGGTGTCAGCATGTTATGAAGTGCAGAGCCCTCAAATGTTATTTAAACCTTACCTGGAAAGTCTGCAGGAGGAAAGGGGTCCTTCACTTCATTAACATTTGATTCAAACTCATCTATCTTGAGCTGGAGGCAAACACATAATGAAAACTGGTTTAGGCACTTGAGCCTTGAATTTGATGTGGCCGATTGAAGATCCAAAGTGCTGTTGCATTTTGGATAATCTTGACTGTACTAGCTAGAGGGCCAACTAGTAAAGCATTGCAGAAGGTTTATCTAAAATAAGCAATGTTCTGAGAGGTGTCAAACAGACCTTGGCTGTGGTGGACATTCCCTCAGCTTTCCTGGCCTCCATCAGTCTCTTAGCCACCAGGGCCTTCTCCTCCTCACTCTTCTCTGGCAATGTTCTTAGTAATATTGAGAAATATTATTAAAATTTAAAATAACTGTTTTCTATTTTAATACACTTTAAAATGTCATTTATTCCTGTGATGGCAAAGTTTAATTTTGTGCAAGCATTACTTCAGTTGTCAGTGATACTTCCGAAATCAGTCTAATATGCTGATTTGGAATTGAAAATGTATTTGAAATTGAAATCTTTTATAACATTATAATTGTCTTTACTGTCTCTTTTGATCAATTAAATGCATCTTTGCTATATAAAAGTATGCATTTCTTTAAAAAAAAACAGCCTTCTGACTTCAAACTTTTGAGCAGTAGTGTATGTCTAAATACTGTAGATTTTCTCTTACTTCATGAGTTTCCTTCGGGCTTTCTCCTCCGCTTTCTCTTTTTGTGCTGCTGTCAGACTCTCAGCCTCGGCTAGATTGTCCACAGCAATGGCCAAGAACACATTCAAGAGAACGACTGATCAACAGCTTGCTAAGGAACAGCCCAAACACCTTTATCACAACAATATAACATTACTGGATCTGAAACACTTCCCACTAAGCAGCAGAAACATTGGCAAATGTACATTTTATTTGAAGTGCTTTGCTATATTCTTTTAAAAAACCATACTGCATTCACATTTATCATCTCCAAGCATTTCTGAAAAAAATGCATACCAGAGACACGAAAAATAAGGACATGCTGCCTTCAAAAGGATACAGTTTCCACAGAAATATAGCATTATGAAGTAAATGCTGACAAGAATTCCTGGGGATTGAGGTCCACCATGAGCCATGATTCCATTGTACATGATTGTGTCCCACTCCTCTCCGGTTAGGACCTGAAAACAAAGGCCAACTTCACATAAACAGCTTCCGTAATCAGAGAACAATGTCAATAAAATAGCAGTCGGAGTACCTGGAACACACTGATGAGGGCCTGTGGGAAGTTGTCAAAGTTACTGCGCTGAACCACTCTGTCAGGGAAATTGAACTTCCCACCGAACACCTGCATACCCAGGAGAGCAAAGATGACGATGAAGAGGAAGAGGAGCAGGAGCAGGGAGGCGATGGATTTCACTGAGTTTAGAAGGGATGCCACTAAGTTATTAAGTGATGTCCAGTACCTAAAGAGCAATGAGAGGAAACAGCAACCTTGGCGGAGGAAACAGGTATTTTGTGTATGGGAGGTCATTTATTGTAGTAAAACATTATTATTAATAATAATAACAATAATAATGTCAGTAATTTTAACAGAAAGAAAAATGCTACATTAAAAACGAATGAATGAATAATAAAACATAATTAAATTAATGAATTAATGTATGTTATATTTAACACGGCAACATGTACTATCTCACAGTAAAATATTGTTACAATTATGGTATAAGTAAAAACAGTTCTTGTGATTTGTTGCAGGAAAATAAGTTTTGGAATTTGGAAATTAAGACAAATACATTTTATAAGTATTATTATTTGGAAACTGAACTTAAACAAAGCTTAATATTGTTTTCTATTGTAGGTTTAAATAAGTGAACATACTTTGTGAGCTTGAATAAGCGTAGGAGTCGTATGCATCTCATCACAGAGATCCCCAGTGGTGTCATGATGCCTGACACGACCAGGAAGATCTCCAGTATTCCAATCGTGACCACAAAGCAGTCAAATCGGTTGAAGATGGACATAAAGTAGGCTCTCAGACCAAACGCATACATCTTCATAACCATCTCAATCGTGAAACAGATGAGCAGGATTATATTTGCAGTGTCTGCAAACAGCAAAATTGATCAGCATATTAGACTTAGTATAGGCACTATATACCCCAAAATATAAATCATATATATATTATAATAAAAGAAGTTATTGGGTGATTCTTCTTTAAAGATTCCTTACAACAACCAACAAACTAAATAGGAGTTGGGAACCTATGTAGGCCTATTGCTTTATGGAACAGACCTTGAAAACTTGTCAAGCCCTCAGTCTGGTTATGATGCTCCGTCGCAATGACCAGAGTGTTGAGTAACACAACAAGGAGAACCCACCAGTTGAAGAATTTAGATTTCACCCAGCCATGACACTTCCTCCGTAAAACGATGTTCCAGTGGCGTGCAATACGGCTGTTGTTTTCACAGTGAGACCATGGAGAATCAGTCTTCAGTTGAATCATGATTAAACATGTTGTTTTTGATTGCATACTCACTAGAAGTAGACCACCTTGTTGATCCCCTCAATCTGGTATAAACTATCTGTCTCTGAATCAGTGTCCTTTCTAAGAAGAAGAAGTGCTGGAGAGTAGATAGAAGTAGTAAGAAACTTTGATGATGCTGTTCTTGTGCTTTTAGACAACTATACATTAAAATGACCATTTGCATGACGATAGATAGATAGATAGATAGATAGATAGATAGATAGATAGATAGATAGATAGATAGATAGATAGATAGATAGATAGATAGATAGATAGATAGATAGATAGATAGATAGACAGATACGCAGACAGATAAACCGTATAGCACCATTACCCTCAGAATCTCCATCCATAACTTCAGCAAGAGTAATCCATTCCATGTATCCTTTCAGATCCTCATCCATTTGTTGTGTCTCTCGTAGCTTTTGGTACTCTCCTCGTGACCGTGACTTCTCCCTCTCCTTAGTAAACTCCCTGTAGAGAGAAAAAACTAATCTCAATTAGGCCACTTAGCCATGTAGTTGAATTTGCTGAAATGGCTGCATGGTCATGTGATATTCTTGTATATGTCTTACAAGTAGCTTAGATGAACCATTTAAGTTGATTAAATGTATCTGTGTCCCACAAACCATTTCAGTGAATTTATTCTGCCAGGTTTCATGATTCATTAGCCACTGAGTGTATTTGGATGGGGGGGGGGGGGGGGGGGGGGGGTATTTGGATGGGGGGGGGGGGGATGTAGCTTACAAATGTTAAGTTCATCTCTAACTTCCAAAATTGCTGACTGAAATTTGAGCAGCTGGTATATAAACTGTTCATTAAAAACTTCCATTAAAAGACCTAATACCCGCTCAGTACTCCAAGGACGAGGTTGAGGATGAAGAAGGAGCCCAGCATTATCAGAGTCAGGAAGAAGATCCAGGGCCAGTCATTCCCCATGGCATCATTAATCTGAAAGATCGAATCATCACAATATTTGATTTTGACAAACATGAGATAAGGATTTAGTGTTAGTTTTTAAAGTTATGTTTTATGTAGTTTCGTCATTTTAAATGATCGTAAATTGCGTTCCAGACAGACTTGTGCATTCGTGTTGGCGATTTTTCAGTGACTAATTTTGCAGGTTACATCTTTCCAGCAATAGGTGGCGATAATCAAAACGCGTCTAAACGTTTAATCAAAAAGGAGTGAGTAATAAAACGATTAATTGAGAGATGAAATAGGCTACTACATTTCTGTATTTCTTGGCTATGTCCTATGTGCGGTCTTTCACACAGAATGCTTTTTTTGCATTAAGTTGCATTTTTATGTCTTCAGGTGAACATCTTTTAACTTGAGTTCTACTTTCTAGAACATTGTGTCACTCGCGAGATGAAAAAAGAAAAAAAAAAGAAAAAAAAAAGTAAGATGCTAGAAACGAAAATAAAAACCACAGGGTCTCGAGACCCATTTTAGAAGCCGAACCTCTTTTTAACTCTTTAAGGGTACGCTCACATATCGCGTCTTTTGCGCGCTCAAGTTCGTTATTTCAAATGTAGGCGCGCGCTCATAATGGAAGCATGCTGAAATAGTGAGAGGCAGCACAACAGTTAAAGTCATTAAAGGGTTAGTTCACGCAAAAAGGAAAAATAGGCTATCCCATTCTCACCCTCAAGCCATCCTAGGTGTATATGACTTTCTTCTTTTGAGTTTTATAAATAAAATATCCTGTCACTCCAGAGCTTTATAATGGGAGTGAATAGTACCTGAAATTTTGAAGCTCCAAAAAGCACATCAATCCATCATAAAAGTAATCTATACTGCTCCAGGGGGTTAATAAAGATAAAGGGTTCTGAAGCAAAGCGATGCGTTTTTGTAAAAAAAAAAAGAAGATATATATATATCATTTTTTTTTACAAATACATTAAAAAAACTATAATCACTGGCTTCCGGTAACAGCCGTATGCAAGTCGAATTCAGGCAGAAGAGTGACCTCTGACGCAACGCATGACATAGGAAGTAGGAGTAGCGTGAGCTTATAAGAGTAGACGCGTCTCGGTGTTCAAACAAATAGGGCTGGGCAACAAACTCAAGCTCCTTCGACATTTGTCTTTAAAAATTCTCGGTTTAGACTTCTAATTCGTGACCGGTGTTTTGTTTTACTCTATCCTCTGCGCTTCAGCGTTCGTCAATACGTAATGCTTCGGGTCAGAGGTCACTCTTCCACCGGAACTAGACTTGCGTACGGTCGTTACTGGAAGCCAGTGATTGTAAGTTTATATGGATATTTTTCCATCACTTCGCTTCAGAAGGCCTTTATTAACCCCCTGGAGCCGTATGGATTACTTTTATGATGGATGGATGTATTCACTCCCATTATAAAGCTTGGAAGAGCCAGGATATTTTTTTATATAACTCCTAGGATGGCTTGAGGGTCAGTAAATTATGGGATACAGGTCATTTTCATTTTTGGGTGAACTAACTCTTTAACAAACATGTTCACATACAGGTTTACTGTGCGAAATTCAATTCTGCTTTGACTTTGTTTGAAACTATTTCATTGGCGGAGCAAAAATAGACAAAGTAACTGGGAATATTGTATCTAAAATGTACCCGATATTAATTTCTTGTATACTTGTGTGTTGTATAAAACCAATATCAAAACTTAATTTTGGTCTGAATATCAGCATAATTTATAGGCTACTATATATGCCTATACTGATTGATATATAGTAGCCAATCAATAAAAATGTAACATCAGCATAGAGTAGTTTTATTATTGCCTCATAAAATACATGAAAGATTGTCCTCTGGTCTCTCTACAGGATAATAATGAGGAGGACTATCGTGCCCATTAGTAATTACCCAGTAGAGCACATCAGTCCAGCTCTCTGTTGTGATACACTGAAAGACTGTGAGCATAGAAAAGCCAAAGTTGTCAAAATGGGTGATGCCAAAGTTGGGACCAGGCCAACCTGCCCGACATTCAGTGCCATTTATGGTGCAGCGGCGCCCGTTTCCAGCCTGCGCACAGGGTGATGGCTTCTCATTCTCCCTGATGGCAACGATGTCTGAAACAGAGGTTGAAAGCTTAGATAACAAATCGAAGTATTGCTTTGTCAATTCATTATGATTAGAATTAAGTATTTTCTTTTACATATTTAAAACTTGTTTTCAATTATGAGATACACTTTAATATAATATGTTTAAAGATCACTTATCAGTCTCCAAATAAAAAGACTCACTAGTGCCCTGGTAGTAACATGTCTTGTGCATTTTACACTTGAACAGCTCCAAACCCATAATGGCATAAATGGTGACCATGAAGAAGACTAGCAATGCAATGTGGAAGAGGGGCAACATGGACTTCAGAATAGAGCTCATCACCACCTGCAGGCCTGGATGACAACAAATACACTTTCAACACACCACCTTTTTGGCATTATATTCTAATCTTACATGATAGTTAACAGTTGTGTAAGCACCTATTTAACCTGCAATTTTCACTCAATTGTGACTCAGTTTGTTAAAAATATTATGTAAGTGTATACTTATATATATTGTAATTATGATATTATGTTGTGAGTATATTAGGATCTATCTTTAAATTCCTATGTTGCCATACTTGTGGTGCTATTGAGATGTTATTTTTTCAGAAAAGTCTTACTGGGAACTCCCGATACGAGCCGCAGTGGTCGCAAGACTCGAAATGCTCTAAGAGCCTTCATGTCAAACCCTCCTCCCTTCTCTTTGGGAACTCCTGCTATTGTGTTGATGGTGTCCACACAAAGTGTGAAGAGCCTGTGGAAGCAGTTTAAAAGGACTATTACTTAATGAATATAAATCAATTCATAAAAAAAATTTCAGATTATATTGCATGGATTATTAAGATGTCACAAACTCTACAAAAAGTTCAGGACAGTTTTGAGAATCATTTCAGAAGACAATTGTGTGTGTCACTTCTGTGACAATTTTTTTGTGACTTCTGGACATTCTGAAAGTCATCTTACCCCATGAACACAATAACAAAGTCTAATAAGTTCCAACAATTTCGTAAATAGGCTCCTTCATGGAACAGGAGCCCATACGCTACTAGCTTTAGGAAGCACTCCAGAGTGAAAATGACCAGGAAGATGTACTCCAGACTCTCCTGCAAGGAAACAAACAGTGTTAAAGGAGGGATTAATGGGATGTAAAAAATGATGCAGTAACAAATCATTTTTTTAAAGGTTTTGTTTGTAATTTAATGGCAACTGTAATGGGTTTGGTCAATAAAAACTAAATCTGTATAAAGATCTGTTTAAACTGTACTTTTACTGTACTGAAATCAAATACAATACACTCAGAACTGTCTCTGCATATTAAAGTCAACATGAAATCAAAATTGACAGTTTTTTAATGGAACATACCAGTGTTTATTATAAATGATTATCTGTGCACATCATTATTTTTTTTAATTCATGTTCCCTCATAATCTTTAATCAAAATCCCCTCCATCTTGTAGCGACATTTCTTTTGTTCCCTGATGATGTGTTTACTGGCAAAAGGGCGGGACAACCTATCACTCACATGACATCACAGCAATAGACTGGTGCAAGTATGACGTCCCTTTGTAAGCCAACCAGCAGTTAGCATCACACTGGTTCCCTCGACAGAATCCCAATAGGGGTTTTCTCTAGGCTTTTGGATTATCACAAAAACAAGCTCTGTGATCAACAAAAGTTTATGATACTTACACGTTTTGTCCATCAAGATGATTTTCTCAGATTAACACAACTTTTATGAATTTTGAAGCCTAAATGCAGACTATAAACGAACCATGATCCCACAACTTCAACCTCATCACCACAAAGCTTCTGTCAACTCTTTCAGTTTTATCTAGCAACCGCCTTTTTCAAGACACGTAACAGCTTAAAAAAATCGCAAGAGTTGGGTAATACTGATGTATTTTATGTTGTAGAATAAAACGTGACAGTATCTTGAGCTTGTGTTCACCACAGACCGTATTTGTTATTTCAGCCATTTAACCAAAAACCCATTCAAAAAACCCATTGACTTCAGGATGATGGAACCAGAAGCACTAAAATGCTAACTTGTTTCCACATTTTGGCCTACAAATTTGCATCATACCTGCACAACTATAGCAAACCACAACCATCCAGTCAATTCACGTTGAAGAAAAAATCAAGTCCCACCCTACATTTCATGCCAACTTTAAGCTTTTACTCTTAGCTCTGCATATTAAGCTGGATTGGAAGAATATTAACAGTCTGTAAAAAAATACAGCATAAACTACAGGACATCTTCTTGTTACATTAGAATATGTATAGCCCCTTAGTAGGAACGTGGGTAAATTGGGTTTTAAATTAACATGTTGTGTGATATGTTTTATATATTGTATGTGTTTTAATGATGCACCTTACTAGAGTGGCTCTATAATTTCATTGTACTTAAATGCAATGACAATAAAGGCATTCATCATCATTTTTTGACTTTCTAAAGAACATTTCATGGAAGTTTTGTTGTTTCCACATCCTAAAATGACTTTATATCTCAGAGGGGCTATTAGCAGCTTTAACTCACTGTCAACTACATTGCATGGATGATTTGTTCAAAAAAACAACTGCAAAGTGGCTCTAAAACCCTAACCTTAAAATTTGGCAAACCAAACAACCTTCCTCAGATGTGCAGTGAGGATCTAATCTGTATGTTTACACAGCACACTGCCTCTCATTCTACACTAGCAGACCATATCAAAATAATTCTGACCATGTCTGAGATCCACTCTCAGCTCCTCTTTCATGACTTAGTATCTAAGGAATGGATGACCCACACCGACAGTCACTGTAACCCCAGAGGAGTAAATAAGTGAGTGGGGCTCAGATTTGTTCTGAGAGAGGAGAATATGACTGCACACGCTAGTGGAAAGAATATGTGACCTACATACCACCAATGAAGCTTGAGTCATGAAATAAGCTTGTGTAAAGAGGATTTAGCCAAAACCAAAAAGGTTACACATAGGAAATAAGTTTTGGCACCTATAGACTTTAAGTCAACAACAGCAAAGGTCTGTGGCCACATGGGGTAAATGATTTCATTATCTTGCAAGTCTGTTCTACAGTCATGTCAATAAAATCTATATTAATGCGTCATGAAAATCCCCTCCCAAGATTTGAGTATATTTTTAAACACCGCACTTGTACCTTTGGACTTCTCAAACCAAAGACTAAATATAAAACCCACGACACAAAACAGCACCTGCTAGCATGGTATATTTCCAGTTTTAAAACATGTTCTAAATTGCTTTGTTGGTAGGCCTATATTAACTTTAACTTAAAAAGAGCTTATTTATGTAAATCACACATAGGCTGTTAATCCAAAGGAACCCAGTGCAAACCAGTGCAAACGCCAACATGGGAGAAAACTTTAGCGTACCAGTTTCAAAACACATGTACTTTAAGACCTGAATAGGCAAAGATCTGAGCAACACTTGATGTTGGAAATGGAACTTTCTCAGATTATCTGGCAACACACCATGAGGTGTCTGAGGCACATATCCCTTTAATCCATTGGTGCCATAAAACATGATATAATTTATTTGCAAAAGGAGTTGATGTATCACTGCAAATTACTAATTGAAGTAATCAGGGATTATTCGTTTAACCTATGTTCTCCTATGGTACGTATAATTTAAGAACATCTCACCAATGTTAAGTTAGTGTTGTTGGTGTCCTCTTCAGGCATAGGGAGAAACACAGCCAGAGCTACACAGTTAGCAAAGATAGTTAGCAGGATAATGATCTCAAAGGGTCTGATGGAGTCTGCTCAGGAAAACATTGGGCAAACATGGCACAAACTACTGCAAACTGGAACGTTATGGCACAAACTACACAAACTGGAAAATTGAAGTAAAGATTTTCACATTCAACTTTGTGATGAATATAAGCAGGTCTTGCATACATTAGATTTAACCATAAATGAACAGTTGGCCAGTGCTAAATACAAGTTTTTATATAAAAGCAAGGGATATTGGACAGTTATTTGGTCAGTAAATTGCAATCAAGGACTCACTCATCAGATTTTACATCAGAATAAACCTTTACTAGGACAGAATATATAATATAATAAATATTTATATTTATTATATTTTATTTAGCTATATTTATAAAATAAAATAATTATAAAAATACATACAGTATTTATTACAAATTTATTTATCATGATATAGTTTCATGGCCAGTAAGAAGTATTTCTAAGTTTTCTCAATTCTCTTGGCTTCAGAATTCAGAAATACTTACTAATCGTCTATTATTGGTGAGGTTAAACTGTACACTACATGTAGCCTGTAACTGTAACTAACTGTAATTCTAAAAAACAAAAACAAAACTAACTGTAATTCTATGTGCATTTCTGCCACTAGGGGGTGGAATCAGAATTTCCCTGCCAGCTCAGCATCATGTCCACTAGTGATCCTACACAACAGCTGTACACAGCCAGAATATTATTAAACTGTATAAATACACGTTGACAAATAGCTCCAAAATTACACCTCCTATTCACACTTCCATTTATAAGTGAACTAATCAAGTAAAAGTTTTCAGTTTGTAAAGCAAATATTTATTGTAGGGTTTTGTCTCCAAGGGTGATCTCAAAAGAGGAAGCAAAGAAGCCGCTTCCGACTCTTTTTTTTTTTAATTGCAGCACAGCCGATTCTTGTTCTTGGGTGTAATTTAGAAAATTACAGCTATGAAAGGAACACTATGGCCTGGTTTCACAGACAGGGTTTAGACTAAGCTGTTATAAACGTGTCTTACAAAAATACATTACTGATCTGAATCTTGAGAGAAAACAATGGCACTGACATATTTTAAAATATCTCAGTTCAAGTTGCTTACAGTTAAACCAGCTCAAACACGCATTTTAGTCTGGGACTAGCTTAAAACTTTTCTGTGAAACCGGGGGTATGAAGCCATGTTAAAACAAACAAAACTGTAAATTAGGACAATTAACACTAGTTTAAAGTCTTATTAATGGTGTTTTGCTGACTGGCTGTAAATAGTCTGAGGTTTATCCTTATCATCTTCCAAGTTAAGGCTGGGAACTACTGCTTCCAATTGACCGTGTTGAGTCTGACATATAACAAAAGCTTAACACCTTTAGTTCACAACTGAGACAGAGATTTCAGCACCTTAAGAGACACTAAACCTGGGGATTACGAAAAACAACTGTGCCTCTTTTATTTTCTCCACCTCACAAATCAAGATATCTTTCATGGAGCAAATATCTCGCTACGGTTTTGTTGAACATTAAAAAGCCGAGTAAGACAAAGCCGTGGCTGTGTGCTTTTTCTGGCATGCATGCTAAACCATCTCTCTCTGGGGTATGGATGCCTTTCTAAAACATGCCTATCTCAGCTTACGATTCAATAACATAACTAGATGATCATCAAACCACAGTCCAAAGCTTTATGTAAAGGGAACTGAACAACTAAAAATCAAGTTAGTTTGAAGGATACTTCCATTCCACAATGTTGATGCAGGTCTTGCGGAAAGGGTTTTTGAGCGTGAATAAGAACAAGGAACGCGGAGGTCGAGGGTTTCCTCCGGTGGCCTGCATTTTCTTGAGCTTCTCCCTCTGCTTTCTCTTCAGTTCTTCTTCATTCATGATGAACGAGGCCAAAGCCCCACCACCACCGCCGCCACCTGACTCCATTTTGAATCTCCCAAATGTAAAATCTTCTTATTTTCCACAAAATGTGATGGAAATTCACCCAAAAACCTGAAATGAGATTCCTAGTTTAACAAATCCTTGATCTCCTTAAGTCCAGGTCAGATCTTCAGCATGGTCCTAAGCCTCATCCACCATCTCGCCCTCTCTGAGGAAGGCACAGTCTACCTTCTTAGCCCTGGCCCCTGCTGCAAACCTACACCAGACAAGGAGGCATCAGAGGGGCAGGGAACATTTAGGCACAGCTGGCCCCTTCTGAGGGATATATATAGACAGGCAGTCAGTGTCCATTCTTGGGGGTGCGGAGGCAGGTGGAGGAGGGGAAGGGCGGCCTTGGGGTGCAGCAGATGAAGAAACCAAAAAGAAAGAGAATGAAGTATCCATAAGAGAAATTCAGCTGCTTTTACAACAGATGAAATATGACATTAAAAAGGAGGAAATATGAATAATACATAGTGTCATTGAAACATGCCAGGCTTATTTACTAGGTGGTTTACTGTATGAAACAGCAGATGGGAATGTTTACAGGATCCAATGTTGGTGGTTTCCAACTAAATATATCTCACCACTGCATTTAACGTCAAACTTTGAGTTACACTCATAATGTGGCAATAGTAGGACTCAATTCTTTGTGAAAAAGTCTTTGTGAAGTTACTCAAGAAAAAAACTGTACAAAGAAAGTTGACAATATTCTGTAACTATATTTAATATTTCAGTGCATTTTCACATAAGCAAGAATGTTTCAGCTGTAAAACAGCTACAAGTATTTAGGATACACACTGGAAAGAAATTCTTGTAGCAACAAATACGATAGTCAAGCAAAGTCCTTCACATTTTGAGGTGCAAATTCAATATTATTGGATGTCTGTAAATCAGACTATTCAACAAAAGTGCCAATCATCTAAGAGGAAGCTTATGAGGATACCATTCAACAGTAACAACCACTCAAACCCTTATTGTCTTCAGTCTTACGAAGAGTATATACATCTTGAAATAAGGTTATTACAATGTGCCATTTTTTTTAAAGAGATATTCTTGAGACATATGCCATCATTAATGGTATTATCAAATGGCAAAAATTCCATCAATAATGGAAATCTTTCAATACATTTTCTTGGTAACTCAACGTGAAACTACAACAGTGCAATGACATTCTACCCATTCATATGTGCATCTATATTAGATTGCATACAGTTCCATATCAATGCTCCCCAGATTACACTATTTTTATTGCAATCTCATCCTTTGCAATGCAATTTCAAAGCAAAGTAGTGGCAACACTGATATATTCAAGTTGTTGGGTGAGAAATGTAAAGGTGACCACTGGAGTAAGACTAACTGGGGCTGGTTGATTCCCATCATTTATGTTAACAGCAAGCTACTAAATGTTTTCACAGCTGCAGTTTGAAAGCTGAATACAATCAAGTCAGCCTTCATACAATTAAAATAATAATAATAATAAATAATAATAATACACAAGCATCAGGCCAACTGAAAATACATTGCCATAAAAGCTGAAATTGTAAGACAAACATGCAAATGTTGTCTCAGTCAGTGGTGCCCATTTTGTCCTTTTCCCCAGCTGGAGTCTGAGGGCTTAGCTGAGCAGCTTGTGGCGATCAAACACAGTCTTTCGCTGCTCCTGGACCTGTTTCTTCCAGCGCTGCTGAGCTCCCTCTACCCTCTCCAGCACCGTGTTCCCACGGCCATCCACATGCGGCCTCACGTCCTGTCGGGAGAAACAATGAGCACAATTAATATCTAAATCTAACAAAATATGAACTATAGCACAAATATTTTCTTTAATCAAAAGACTGTTTTATCATTAATACCATTTACTTGTTAAATAGTAATACAATTACTTTTTTGTTAGTTATGAAGTTAGTGAGTGAGGGACCAAAATCTGAAAATCTTTGTTTGTTCTGTAAATGCACATTCAACAGAAAATGTGTCTTCATTTTTGAGACAGTGTGTGTGACAAGCAATGTTGTGCTATTTAGAGAAAATATTTCCCAATGTTATACCTAAAGATTTGTTTTGCTCACAAATATTTAATTTAGATTCCAAGTCAACTTTTGCAACAATAAATTAGGTCAAATTAGCACAGATGAGGACATACCTCAGAATCCTCCTCGTTGTGCAGTGGAATGGTGTACTGATCATGTTTGCGGATCAGAGGATCAACTAGAAGCAGGAACAGCATGTACAGCAGAAGAGCTCCAACCACTGACAAGTAGATGATAATGGTCACCTAGGAAATATACAAAAATATCAAAGTAGACAAGAAACGGAAGTTGCGATAGTATTTTCTTTCCTTTTGTGATGTGTATCTGAGTGAAACGACTTCTCGAACAAGAAAATTTGACTTGATTTTGTCCTTGGGGAATTGATTGGATTGTTGTGGTTAACTATTGCTGTGATGTCATGTGAGTGACAGCACTGCAAAAAATTATGTTCTTACTCAGTATTTTTGTCTTGTTTCCAGTCCAAATATCAAACATTTCTTAAATCAAGATGCATTTACTAAAGTAGTAAAATGACATAAGATATTAAGTCTTGTTTTCTGGGGAAATAAATAAAAATTAAGTGAGTTTTTGCTTAAAACAAGCAAAAATATCTGCCAATGGGGTCAGAAAAATTAGCTTGTTTCTGTTTGAATTAATATTATTTTTCTTACTCCATTGACAGATAATTTTGCTATTTTTAAGCATCAACTCACTTCATTTTGATTAATTCCCCCGGAAAACAGGGCATAATATCTTACTCATCTAGTAAATACTTCTTGATTTAAGAATTTTTAGATATTTGGACTGGAAACAAGACAAAAATACTAAGTAAGAAATGCATTTTTTGCAGTGAGGTTGTCCCGCCCTCACGCCAGTAAACACATCATCAGATAAGAGAAGTTAATAATAAAGATGTGCAAATATAAATCATTTATATAACAAACTGCAATGTTCCATTAAAAAACGTTCAATTTTGATTTTATGGTGACTTTAATACCCTTTGTACTACATTATAAAAGGCAAGAAAGCAGCTTATAATAAACATAACTTTAATTTTAAGTAGAATTTATTGATTATCGGAAGTTGCTCAATACCTTGATGGTGTTGCTGCTTCGTTCTTCATACTTGCACTCACAGAGCAGACAGTAGGCCTCCACATCATGGCCAGGCACTGGCATGGGCTCCACCACATGCAGACAGTTACTACAAACCAATACATAAAAAAGAAATAACTCAGAGAAAAAGAAAATCTTATAAGACAGTTTATTCATCTATATATAATTTCCTTTACACACAACACAGGTCTATGCAGATTCTCACCAGTCTTTCTGGGTCACGTTTCTTTTGTAGATATGCCCACTGATGTTTCTGTAAGGTGGACAGATGCACTTGCAACGCACATCTTCAAAACTCTGTGTAAGGAACATATTAAGTGACATGTTTAGGGAATATTTGACACACCGGTAAGTGGGAAAACATGAAGAGCATACATTTAATGGACATGTGTCAGGGGATAATTGTACCTTATCTGCATGAGCAATTGATTTCACGTCTATGAGAACAAGAAACAGCAGAACGAGTGCTGGTGCTCGAAGATTTTGAGCAATGCTGGATGACATGACGCCTGCACATAAACATCATTTACTTTATTTATTGTTTTACTGAAGGCAATTGCTTAAATTGAACTGGGACAGTCAGTATTAAAGCAAACAAGACTAGTCATCGGTTGAAATTCTTATTCATGTGGGACCTAAACAATATACTCCTAATCAGTTTTATTATTTTATTATTGAGTGGCTTGTATAAAGCTGATAGACACCCGGGGACACAATCCACAGTTTAGGCCTTTTCCCCTCTCTATTGTGTATTTAAAGAGAAAGTACTATTAAATCTTTCAAATCAAATGTTTAAGCTAAATGCTACATGCGCAACTGCAAACGTATAAATAAATGCATATACGCACCTTTAATATAACATCAATGCCCATCAAACATATGTTGACTTTCTCCGGAAGTTGAGGATTGTTTCTGTGTAGACTGTGTCACGTGATGCTAGATGTCCCGCCTTTATGACCGGTGAAAAGCAAATTAAAAGACGTCACAACATGTTTTATTACGAACTGAAATGAAATAACGTTATTTATTTGTTCCATAGAAAAACAAACTCGTGATATCTTTATGAATTGTTATGTCCCCAAATTTATATTATAAAATAGAGATAATGAACATATAAATAACTACTTATTGACTGCACACAAATAAGAAACGCAGACTTAAGATTTTGTAAACCACCAGAAAGGAAATAAGCGCAAAAAGTCTAGCCATACATAAACCCAACTTTGTTCAAACTTCCCATAAACAGTTTACTCTGTCTCTATTGGTTTCCCAACCCGTCACTCAGACTGTGCCGCCTCCAATCATCGAGCAGCCTTTTAATCTTATAATTTTGGCGGCGGTCGGAAGATGGCGGAAAATTTGAAAGGTAAGAAAGTGTAGTTTAATCGTTCAGAAACAACGGTTTACTTAATATATGTCATCTCTATTACACGAGTTGTTCGTTAAATTATGTATTTTCAAAGAAACCCCGGAAACAAACACTCCGATTTGGAAGAATCTTTGCTGCGAGTTGTTGATACAAACTCACATCGATGGTCGATGTTATGGCCACCGCGCGCTCACGCAACACATTCAACAAGCTCTTTGTAAAGTTGTACAGCGTCACAATTGGTGCAAAAGTGTGTACATTCAGTAGTTAGCAAGCATAATTTTCAATGTTTAGCTAACTTTCCCGTTCTTATGAGGAATATGATCTATTCCGTATGTCTGAACACTGGACGCATGAAAAAAAGCACATTTCCCCTCAACATGTTAATCTACGCCTCTGTCGTTGTTTACCCACTTAGTTTAGGTTTACATCTCATGTCTATTCTTACTAATTACGATTAGTCTTAGCCAGTTTATTAAATGGCCCATTGGTTAGTGATGACACATGTTTGATTTCTTGTAAGGATTTTTTTTATCTCAAACTGGCAAAATGATCCAGTTATCTGTACAATATTTTAATAAATGTTTAACTTTCATGTTGTTCTGTGGTGCTGCGTGGTTTACTGCAGTCTTTCAAGCTTTTTAATGAAAAGAATCATGAGATAGGGGTCTATGATGATGATTCCCTTGTCAGGGAGCCCCCTTCCTTCAATATACAAGCAGTTATATATTTTCATTTCTAAGGACCTCTATGGAAAATTACATGAAATAGTAAAATCAATTAAATTGGCTTTTGTTTGTAATTGTACTGAAGAATGTTAAAATATTTTACAGACAATATTTGCAATACAAGTTAGCAACATTTTTTTTTAACCCAATTTTAGAATGTTAGATTCTTAATTTAATTTAAAATTATTTGGGTAGCACTTTTCAAAAATATCATTTAGAAACCAAATTAAATCCATACAACAAGTTAACTAATAAATCTTAAAATAAATAAAATATTTTTTAACAATTTTGAACAGTAGTGTGCGTATGTATACATATATATTACACTTAAAATCCATTTTGTAAAATCTTTGCTGTTAAATTCTCAGCAGACTCCTAGTTTACAGGCATGTGGACTTCAGCTATTTTCTGAATTTATTTTCAGAAATATTTTCATAAATTTTGATTATTAACATCTATTAACATCTAATTGTTCTTGTAGGTCAAGTGTGTAGGGTAGCATGCATTGCCAACGCAGACCAGCTGGAAGTGATCTGTCGAGAGCAGGGGGTGGTATGCGGCGACCTAGGCATCAACAAGAACAACCTGTGCGACTTTGAGGTAGAATACCTTTGCGACTACAAAAAGAAAGTTATCACCGATGGGAAGACACAAACCGTACAGGTGAGCATAAACCTCTGGCTTGTAATTGGTCTCACATTAGCGGTGGGTGATATGAATGACCAGAATATTATTTTCACGATATGAGAAATTTTATTGCATGATAACAATATATATCTCAATATAGCCTAGTTATTTGTGTTGTTTAAAAATAAGAACAAAGAAGCAAATTACAAACAGTAGGACAGTTATAGCCTAATAGAACAAAGATACAAATTAAACGTAGTAAGAGATACTCCAGAAATTGGATAATAAAATGTAAAAACACTGCGCTGTCTTCACTGTATGAATTAAAGGCACACTGTGGAATTTTTGGCCACTAGGGTGCGCTCGACCTGTAATTTTCACTTCTAGTGCTCCTAGAGGCCACAAGCGCCGCAGCATTGTCGCAAAAGTCAACAGTCAACCGGTCAGCCTCCCGTGTCTTTATGTGTGTGCAGACGGCATTTGATTTGTATGTTGGAGAAAGTTAATCGATTCACTACTGACCAAAATAATAATATAAATATAAGATTACTAATATAAATCCTATAAAGAAAACAAATTGAATAAAAGTAGCATACGCAGAAAACAATGTCTGATCAGGTAAGTCGCATTGACAAGGGTTGCCCAATCCTGCTCCTGCCGATCGTCTGTCCTGCACAGTTCATCTCGAAACCCTAATCAAACACACCTGAAGCAAACAATTAACGTCTTCAGGATATCTTTGCAATGGGTTGGAGATGAAATCGAGTAGTCGGGAAATCGTGTAACAAAACTGATATAACTCACTACATATTTCCGTTATTTGTAGTCTTCAGTTTGTTTTTCCTTTTACACAAATACAAACATATATGAGCTGAAAGGAAAAAAAACATTTACCTTTGTATACGGCAGTATGTTGTGACTTATATCAGTTTTGTTACACGAATTCGCAGTAAATATTACATTATATATACACTTTTATGCCGATGTTTATTTTAAACTCCCCCTTTTTCTTTTTTTGGTCTCCTCTGACAAAATTTTTGCTTTCTTCCGAGTAGCTGTTGATTCAGCCATGACGACAACATACAGACGTCGGCAATCAAACGCGAGTTGAGCTCTCACGTTAGAATTTGAGGAAGTTGGGGTGGTGGGGGAAGTGACGTATGCCGTAAAGCGGTCGAATTTTCTCTTTGTTCTTTTTGTGAAAGAACTTTTTGAGTTCTTTTTGTGCTCGGGTTCCTACCCGAAACCCGAAGTTACATAGTGCTAGTAAAAGCGATACAGACACCTTCAGGCTTCGGCAGACGTGTCATTCAACCTATTGTAAGTCGATGTACCATCTCAATGGGTTTTGGTAATATATTATAAAGGTTGAAAAGTTCCACAGTGTGCCTTTAAATATAAATGGATGCTTATTAAAATAGTAAAATAGTTATTCAGTCAAGAGCAGTGAGTGATTTTCTCTTTATCATTCGTTGTTTGATTAACATTAATGACACAGACAGCAGCAGGTATTCACCATGAAATAAAAATTGACAATGAATTATAAATTATTTATTCATCTATAAATATAATTTTTTTTAAATATCTGTGTACTTTTGTAAGTTTTAATCAAAATAACTTCCCCTCCCATCTCTTCTGTGATGACATGTTTACTAAACACAATGATCCAATCAATTCCCAATAGGGTTGCGGCGGTGAGGAAAATTTCCCACCGGTTATTCGACGTGTGACAACACCGGTAATCCCGGTGTCACCGTGGGGGGCGGGGCGGGGGGTTAAATAGCTTTTAAATGCGTGCGCGCGTTATACTTTCACTTTCGAAATAAGCGTCCATTGGCAATTCAGCGCTGACAATTCAAAACTCGCTGATAATAAAACTTTTATTTATAGACAGAACTTTTATTAGCATAACGAACGAATAAAAATAACCCCATGCATAGGCTGAAAAAAGTGAAAATCGGCAAACTGTGGGCCCAAACAAATAAGAACCATAAAACGTTTATTAATGAATAAGAAAATAAAATAGGCCTAAATAAATTACACAAAGTTTAAATAAGATAAAACCAAATAAATAAGAGACGAATATAAAATCTCCACACGTGCTAAATGGAATTTGACTCCTGATGCTTGCTGATCTGTGACGTGACTGGCTCTTGGCACGCACTGCGCAGTTCAGTTTTTAATTATAATGTATGCTCTCTTCTGAACTAAATAATTGATAATTATTATTTTTAATTAATTCAAATAAATATTTTAGCAAAAACGAATACTTAAAAAAAGTCAAGACATCGCGGTGTCACGGTGGGAAAGTGATGTCACCGGTGATGGGGCTTAAAACCGTTAACACCGTCAACACCGTCTATCGCGGCAAGCCTAATTCCCAATTGACAAAATCAAGTCCAGCCCTAAAAAAATTATAGTTTGAGAAGCCGTTTCATTTGGATATATGTCACAAGAGGAAAAGAAAAGTCTATCACAACTTCCGTTTCATGTCAACCTTTAAGACCTCATGCATTGACCCAATAAACTGATACACGTCTGATTTTCTCCCAACTGTTTAGGATCACTTAAAAGGGTCCTATTATGCCCATTTCACAAAGTCTTGATTTTGTTTTTGGGGTGTACTAGAGTAATTAGAATATGTTTTCATGCTTGATTGTTCAAAAAACATAGTATTTTTACATTATTACAGCTCCTCTCCCAGTCTGTCCCGAACGTGTTGTTTAGTTTCGGTTTTGATGAAGCCTTGCAGTTTTGAAGTTCTTGGAAAGTGGATTCTGTTAAATAAAATATCTCCCTTTGGAGTAGATATATAGTGAAAGTAAATTCTACTACATGAAGGGTAAAATTTAGTTTTATCAAAGCAAAAATGTATCCAGATCTAAATGCATTTAAGTTCACTACAATCCCTGTTACTCCCTTTACAGGAGTTATATTTGGTGAAATGGAAGGGGTTCCCTGAATCCAGCAACACATGGGAACCTCGGAAGAACCTGAAGTGCGTAGATCTGCTCAACCAGTTCTGGGAGGACCTGAATGTGGAGATGCGTAGACAGAAGAAGCGTTCCGCCCCTCGTCGGCTTGACCCTGCCACCGCGTCGCAGCTCATCCAGCGGGCGAAACTCCGGCAGACCCTTAAACAGTGGGAGGTACACCTCAACAGCTTGGGCGCCCACAAGGGCCACATCTATGTCCGGAACCTGGTCGACCTGGAGGGCCCGCCTAAGAACTTCACCTACATAAATGACTATAAAGTTGGTGATGGGATCATGCTGAATGAGGTGTCTGTGGGCTGCGAATGCACAGACTGCCTGGGCAACCCCGTGGAGGGCTGCTGTGCCGGAGCATCACAGCACAAGTTTGCTTACACTGAGTTAGGCCAGGTCCGAATTCGGCCCGGGTTGCCCATTTACGAATGCAACAAGCGGTGCCGCTGCGGGCTCGACTGCCTCAACAGAGTGGTGCAGAAGGGCATTCGGTATTCCCTCTGCATTTTTAGAACAGACAATGGCAGGGGCTGGGGGGTACGGACCATGGAGCGCATTCGCAAGAACACTTTCGTCATGGAGTACGTTGGGGAGGTAAGAAGCACGGAGGCTTAAGTCATATAGTTACTGGATCAGATATTTTTAAATATTCTATGAATTTTTGTGACATTTTATCATTTTGGTTTAGACAAGTGGTTCGTTTTGTTCACTTTCAGTTGATCATTGCCGTGTAATCATGGGTACATGTTTTGCTTTAGTAGATTAGTGGCATTATCAAGCAAACAATGTTCCTTGTGATGGCTGATTGGCTGTTTATCTGTCTTTCCCAATAATAAGTCTGGCTTCATGATTGTTAAACTCTCTTTTTTCTGTTTTTCTTTAGATCATTACGACAGAAGAAGCAGAGCGCAGAGGTCAAATATACGACAAAGAAGGCGCCACCTACCTTTTTGACCTGGATTATGTGGACGACGAGTACACTGTGGATGCTGCTTACTATGGAAACATCTCCCACTTTGTCAATCACAGCGTGAGTGGACTTGAGCTTGCATCTACTTGAAATAGACATGTTTTTATTTTATATCTATGAATTGAATCTTACATTTCCCTAAATGTCAGCAATAATCACAACACATTTTACTTGACATCACTTAAACTGTAGCTTGTCATTTAAAGGCAGTAAATTAAATGTCACAAAAGTATTTTCTTCGTTTGTGTCCTCAGTGTGACCCAAACCTTCAGGTATATAATGTGTTTATTGATAACCTGGATGAGCGGCTGCCACGGATAGCGTTCTTTGCCACACGTGGGATAAAGGCAGGAGAGGAGCTCACCTTTGACTACAAAATGAAGAGTATGTATGGGACTGTCACTGTATAGAAAAAAGTAGTCTGCAGCTTGACAAGTGATTTGGGGTCATTAACTTGGCCTTGATACATACACTACCGTTCAAAAGTTTGGGGTCAGTCTTTTTTTTGGAAATGAATACTTTGATTCAACAATGATGCATTCAATTGATCAAAAGTGACAGCGACATTTATAATTTTAAAGTATGTCATATTGTCATTATGTAAGAGTTATATTTCCAATAGATGTGGTTATTTTGAACTTTCTATTCATATTCATCTATTACTTGAGAACCAAATCAGTATATTAGAATGATTTCTGAAGGATCACGTGACACTGAATAATGGAATAATGCCTGCTAGTGGTCGACAAATATTGTTTTTTTGATTGCCGATGCTGACATCTTAGACAGCAGGGTGGCCGATGGCCGATATAAAGCCGATATTTATATATATATATATATACTTTATATTTATTTTAATCAATATTTAATAAATTAGAAAACAAATCCTTAAAATAAACATGTTAATACTTTAGATGGCAACTTCTTGAATCTGCAATCCTATTACAGTATTTTTCACAAATAAAGTAATTGGTTAAAAATAAATGAATATGTGAATAAAAAGGAAGTAAACACTGTAACAGGGCACACAGTAATCTGGTAATTTCGTGTGCACTGGTAATCATATTTTTTTCAAATAAAGACAAGGTAACGCTAATTTTACATACAGCACACAGTGAAAACGATATGAATATGACACAGTGGGCAACTTTACTATAGCACAGCATATTTTAAAATGAAGGATTTAAAGTTTTTCGATCGCGTCTCCTGTGAAGCTGATCTTCTGTTCGCATTCACGCACTTTGCACGGACCAACCGTCACTCGCAGTAACACGTTTATGCAGGCAACAAATGCACACTTCATAAGATATCACCGCTGGATTCGATTAAATCAGCAAGGTTTGTGAAATTAAATGTTTATTAGATATTCAGAGATTTGTTAAATGATGTAGATGCACATTTGCTGAATGTTGATGGTAAATGATTAAGTATTTTAGCCTGATTGTTTGCCTTTTCTGTTACAAATAATATAAAAGCAACGCTTTACTTTTTCGCATAACATATACTTTCTTTGTTTACCAGTTCTGTCTAACAAAGTATTAGATGACTGACAGATCGTAAACTAATGAAGACGGAGAATGTGAGTGAGCGCTGTGTGATCAGGCTCAGCGCCGCCCGTTAAAATAAAAGTCTGGAGCGCCGTTAAAATAAAAGTCCCGCTTCTTACACATCGGCTAATCAGAAAAACTTATCGGCTAATGCTGATATTTTAAAAATGCCAAATATCGGCCGATATATCGGCCTTGGCGATATATCGGTCGACCACTAATGCCTGCTGAAAATTTAGCATTCCCATTACAGAGATAAATTACATTTAAATAGGGGTGTAACAATACACATATTTGTATTCAACTGTTCAGTACGAGGCGTTTGGTACACATTACAAACCAAACGATTAGTTGGACCATTTTTCCTGCCGTGGTGACCAAAATTTTGTTAGCAGTCGCCCTGGCACGACCGCCACAACATTGCCCAACATCGAATGACATACGTAATGAAAGCGGAACGAAACTGCGCTACTCATTTGTGCTTCATGGACCATTTATCAGTTTGGACCAATTTCAGTGCAGCGCGAGCCGATCTTGATCAAGCGACACTGTTACTACACAGCACTAAGAGATCCAGTAAAGAAAGCATTTGAATTCGCCATAGAAGTAATAACATCTCTGCGAGATCTAGTGAGAAGCATTCAAATTTCTCCGTTATTAACCGTAGATCTCTATTTGATCAAACAGCGCTGACGTGGAAACCAGGAGAAACATTGTGCCATGAATGAACTAGCTATAGGCTTTAAGTCCACAGATCAGCAACATTCACTATGGATTTAATGTAGTAACAATAACTGTAACCATGGAAGTTTGGCAGGAATAGTAAAATGCTTTCAAGTACGTCACACATCTTTTTCCAGCACTGTCTTCAAAACTCAAATATTATCATATTTTAATGTGATGACCAAAACATTATTTGTTCATCCTTCAAAGATTACCCCCATTTATAAAACTAAAAGTTTCAAGATGTAGGAAAACTAGCACTTATTTAAAAATAAAAAAGACATTAAATTACCATTGTAACCAGTAGGTGGCTGCCATTTCCACTCCCAAATATTTATTTTTTTAATCATTTTGATTTTGAATTTTTATTTCGACATTATGAATAAAAATGCTGGCCTCAAATGTTAATCTGGAGCCTTGCAAACTTAAAATAAAACTGCACATTGTAATTTCTGTAAGTTACGATTATTTATCACCAAGGCATCTGGGGGAAAATGTGAATAACTGCGCTGCAGGTGGATTTAAGGTGTGCCCCTAAATGTTCTGCTTGTGCGCCTAAAATTGTCAAAAGTCTGGAGCCCTGTACATGACAATAGGCTACACTAGTGGGAAAACTTTAAACATGTTTACTCATTTACGCTGACATCACCCCAGTGTGTCAATAACTGGAACTAGACAAAAACAAGGAGAAACACACACTACAAACTATCCCCGCAGCATTTAGTGGACACTCATCTTTCTGGATTTTTTTTTTTTTTTTTTTATTGAGTAAAAGCACACAGAGTTCCATATAAATACAAAATTGTTCTTTTCTTTGTATTTGTTTATAACTACTACAATATTACATTTCATTTTTTTGAAAGTAGCTGTTTTTGTTTTATATGCTGCTGAGAAGACCCCAGAAGATGGGTCAAGTATAGCTCCATCATTGTTCAAAGTAAAAAAAGATCATGCTTTATGTTAGTTTTAAATAATTTTCTTTTTTAAATCAAGGACATTTCTCTGGCATTTCTTTCTTCTTGCTGTATCGAAAACGTACTGAACCGCGACACCACTGTCATCGAACCAAACCGTGAATTTTGTGAACCGTTACTCCCCTAATTTTAAAATATATTTAAATACAAAAGTTATTTTAAGCTGGAATAATATTTCACAATATGGCTTTGTTTTTTACTATATTTTTGATCAAATAAATGCTGCTTTGGTGAGCAAAAGAGACTTCTTTCAAAAACACTGAAAAGAATCATACCAAATTATTGAATGATTTGAAGTTAAATCAAAATTTTCTTTCTCATTTTCCCTATAGTTGATCCAGTAGATGCAGAGAGCACGAAGATGGATTCTAATTTCAGTCTGACGGGACTCCCAGGATCCCCTAAGAAACGTATGCGCATGGAGTGCAAATGTGGGGTGGCGACATGTCGAAAGTACCTCTTTTAGAGGATGTTCATGCTGAAGAGGGACTGAAAGAAGATCATGTGTTCAAGTGAATATGTTGAAAGCTTCTGCAGTTTAGAAACCGTTTTGGCAGGTGTTTTGTAATACTTCATTGAATTTTAAGTATATATTTAAGGTTTTTTTTAATTTCCCCAAGATACATTTGTCCTGATTTTTCAAAATTGTTGTCTGCTTTAAATAGTGTATAAAATGTGCCATTAATCTTTCGATTTTTTCCGTTAGAAAAGATGTGTAAAGTAAAAAAAGGGGCCTTCCAGTAATTGTTTTAAAATCACATTTTAAATCATATCAAAGTCCTTGACACCATGGAATTCTTACACAAATGATTTGAAATTTTTAAACATTTAAATGGTCATATGTTTGATTAGGAGGGGTTCTTTTTACTTTTTCAATCACACTTTTGTAGTGTAACCTTTTGGCCTGTTTTTAGCACATATCTTTAGACCAGTGTAAAATATAACAAAATCTTCAATGTCCTTCCTTCTATTTTTTTGAATGACTTTAAATTACCACCAGGTGGCAAAATTGTACTATTAATGCACAGAAGAGAAGTTTGTTAGACAGAGGGAGGTGGACCTACATGAGATGTTGCCTTTCACGCATGCAAAATGTTATTCTGTTTTATGTGAATATAGTCTAACACATGACAAACTATATTCATACTGTCAAACTGGTCTTTCATTGAATGTATTTGAGAGCTGGACTTCATGGATGCATAAATGAGTGGGAGTGCTTGGTTATTTCACTGATCTGTCTGACTACTATTCAGGGTTGTTTTTCCGAAATGTCTCATGAACCAAGTGTGGCAGTTGTTTCTAGTCTACTTGTGCTTGCAATATTTGGGAAACACAGCTCAGGTGGTTTTTCAGAACTGGACAGTGAAACTGGAATGTGTTCTGTAGATTGATGATACATACATTCTGGATTAGTTTATGCTCAGGAACATTTCCTTATTAAATTCACACAATTTTATAACTATCACCCTCAACCAAATCTGTGCATATGTATATATATATTAAGACTACCACTTGTTATTTTTATGTTTTGTATTAAAGAAAATCGAGTTACTTTGTCAGACCTCACATTTATCACACACTCGTGCGTGTGCAACAAACCTTGTGTCTAAATCATATGAGTTATACTGCTCTGTGAATATAACTTCACTACCAAATTTGGATTCATTTCAGTTTGGATAATTTTACTGACATTGACAGCAAGCTTGATTTTAACATTGAAGGACTGCACACAAAAAAAGCTCTGAAATAAATTGGTCAGTTTTATCAGTTATATAGACTTTTATTTCTTCCTTGATATTGACAAAACACATGTGAACATGTATGTTATTGAGAACAGAATGCGTTTACAACCTTTTTTGCACATTAATTCAGTGAGATGACAAAGCAATAAAATGATTGACCCAAAGGCTAAAGTTTTTGGATGAAGGGAACCAAGTGTGAAAGATTTTTTCAAGGAACAGCTCTAACTTCTCTACTTACAATGGTGTTTAGTCACCCAGTAACCTGATGCAGTGACTTCAGTGCAATGCGTGACCTTTTGGGGTGACATCAGAGGCTTGGGGCACGCTTCTAAAGAGCACTGCAAAAGGCAATATACTTGTCTGCTAACTAACAGGAAAAAAGATAGGAGTGCTTTAAATGCTTTTTAACCCTTTAGGATGCAGATGGGTGCAAAATTGTTGCATACTCTCAAAGCTTAACGTTTACTTATATAGTGTGTAATCTAGGTTACAAAATGATCACATATAACATCAAACACAATTTCACAGTGTCAATAAGTGAATAAACATATACAAACTTAGTATCTTAAAATACTCCATACCGAGACGCTCTGGTTAGATTTACAGACATCTACAAATTCAATTCCTCACTGAGAACACATTGTGGTATAAGCAAAACCTCAGATATAATTACACTTAAAACTCAAACTTTCCTATAATTCTTATCTGAAATAACCTGCACCGTTTGTCCAGCCTTGCCTCATTTCTTATCACACAAAACTACATACACTCACCATCAAGCCATCCCACTCACAAATGACTCCAAGTTTGTATATAAAATAACCAAATGCAATCTTTAGGGGGCCAGTAGCTATTATATGTAGAGAAACTCACTAAAAAAAGACACATTTAGTGTTTGAATCAATGAGCTGAGCCACATTTCCAATGACCAATCATGTATGAGGTAATTCAGCTAAAATACACATTGCTTGCTCAAACTATTATTTCCGATTGTATGGTATATTAACCACAGCAGATTTTATACTATAAGTCTGAATGATACACAATATATTAAGCAGAAGCTGAACTCCTACATTTAAAAAAAATAACCAACTCTCACTCTACTTACAACCACATAAACACAAATATAACACCAGATCTGTTAGCATAACAATGGTTCTTTTTTTTTATTTTTTCTTTGGAATTCCTCAAGGCACTGGGGAGAAAGGAAGAAGGTAAAGACTTAAGGCTTTTTAAGAGAAACGGATGGAAGGGGAAAGAAAACTGGCACAAAAATTAGAACCAGAAGGACAACAGGAATAATCCCACATACAGAAAAACACTAGGCTCTCGAATCCCAACAGCCAGGCAGATAACAGCACTGAAGAAGGTCACAGAGGCCATAAGACACGTGTCCAAAGTAACCTCAGTCTGATCCTTTGATATTTGAGATAGTTCAGTGCCGGTTCTTGGCAGTGCGTGCTGGGTTTCAGAGTTTTTACATGTCTGATGTGGAGCAGTGGAAGGTTCATCACCCTGACAAGTTAAATCATCTTCTGCTGAAGAGTGAACAGTTGAAGGTTGAAGATCAAAGTCTGATGTTTCAGAAACGCTGACCAGTTTTGGCTTTTCTTGTTTGCTTGTTGGATGTTCTGAAGTACACATGATGGAAATTGTTTGGTCGTCAAGTTTTGGATCCTCAAGGAGGACTGAGTCGATAACGCTTGGATCCAAAATAAATACTTCCTCTTGCTGATGTTGCTTGATTGCTAGTTTATCAGACATTTGTTGGATGAGTAAACTTTGGGTTTCTCTGTTCTGTCTTGTGGGACCTAAATGAGAGGGAGACAAACAGGAAGCCACTAAAACATCTGTTTCCTCGTCATCCATCTTGGTGCTTTCCACCTCAACCGCCTTGGTGGTCTCGACTCGGAATATAGAGACAAGCTCTACTTTCTGTTCTTGAATTCCTTCCTTCAGAGTGTGCTGTAATTTTGACAGACTTAGCTTCTCCATGCCTTCAGTTGTATTGTTTACCTCATTTGGCGAAGGAGGCTGCTTGGCTTCTTCCAACATGTGGAAGTTAGTTCCTGCTTTATCTTCTTCTATATTATGACTTGATTCTTCTAGCATGTCTTCCAATGTGCCCACATTTTCCTCAATATCTTCCTTCTCCTTAACATCCTTCATACCTTCTTCCTGGATATGTGGCGTGTCTGGAATCCCAGCAGGTGATGGTTGGCCAAACTCGAAAGGCACTTGCACTAAGATCTCAAGCTGGAAATCATCCGTCTGTGGATGAAGGGATTGGTTGGGTTTATTGGAATCCTTAAATTCATCCTTGGTTGTCTCTGGATCATCATAGCACTGGATGAGAACTGCAGGAAGGGAAAGGGACACGGACGGGACAACATTATAGACTTGATCTTGTGCCTCAGAGGACCGCTGGGTTGATTGTGATTGGGGGATGGATAGAATTAATGGCTGAAGTCCAGACTCTTCTGTTTGTGGTGAATTACTGGATGACATTGAGTCTAGTGGAAGTTGTTCTCCGAAGGGAGTATCTGAAGGGGATAGAGAACATCCAGCCTTGGAGGAATTCCTGGTGGACTCTGGAGAACTGGACAAATTTGTCTACAACAGAGAGGAAAAGTAACAAAAAAAAAGCTTCCATTCCAAATAATTTATGAACTTTTAAGCAAGAATGTAAGCTGTAGGCATTAAACATTTGTTTGCATTTATGAATTATGAATTTGAATTTTTACAGACTAACAAAAAGTGTAAGGTGAATGGCACAAACTTGAAATGTAATATTCATTGCTAGAGAAATTAGAAGTAGTTGGATAGTCAACAGTAAATGAATTTGCAAATGCATATTATTATTATTATTGACACCAGCACTACTAATATTAGTATAGTTTCCCATTGATGTTTAATACATGCTGTTGTTTCAGACCATATCAGTTTATCGATCATTATTAATAACTGGTAAAAAAAAAGAAGTAAAAAGGATAATTTTATAAAGAAAAAAAACCAGAGACAATTTATATGAATATGAAGATATCTATCACTGTTTTTACAGATTTTGACAAAAAAAGTGAAAAGGTTAAACTACTAAAATGCTAAGTGCAAATGGGAAAGTGATTTGTGTTAGCATGAACCTTGTGCCAGTTCCCATTGGCCTTTTTCACAGAAACTCATGCCAAAAAGGGAAGATTGCAGCAATGAAAACAAAATCTTCAAAAGACTGTTCTGAATGTTTGTGACAAAATTACACAAAAATTAAAAAAAAAAGATCAAGGTGATGCTGATAATGCAAGAATGTTGTTTAGCTCTATAAATTGAGTCTGTTTAAAGTTGTACATGTCAAACATGCAACAATACTGACAATATTTACATAGAACATACACAGAATTAAAGCAATACAATTTATACCGGTTATTTTCCACTGTTTTTTTTTTTGTGGTAGTTTTGTGTTTACTTCAGTTACGCAGGAGTAACTGATGTTACTCCTGCGTAACATATGTTACATAAATTAACATATGTAGTATACACTAAGCTTATTGCTTTTTTAAAACTCAAAGCATGAAAACGTACTCGGTTACTAACGTAACCTCGGTTCCCTGAGAGTAAGGGAACGAGTATTGCGTAGCTAATACGCAGTGGCGAAACTCCTTTTCCTCTAAATTGAAATCTTAAATTGAAGCTTTAATTTAAAACGCAGTGCAGCTGCACAGTGAAACGCAGCAGAGCGTCTAGCTCACTCATTGGCTGTGCTGCAACAACTGCACATCCAATGGCCGAGCGCCTCTGAACGCGCGACCAATCAACTGACTTGGCGCCGAGTACGTCAGAGCGCGCCTAAATGGGCGTTGGCCTAAGCCTATAAATATCGCTCATTTCGGCCAAAATACCAGGTTTAAATCGACTGAAGCGACACATCCTGGCAGATTGCAATAGTGCAGCAGGCTACGCAATACTCGTTCCCTCACTCTCAGGGAACTGAGGTTACGTTAGTAACCGAGTACGTTCCCTTTTGAGAATGGTCACTTCGTATTGCGTGGCTAATACGCAGTGGAGACACAATGTAAAATGCCGCACATTAGCAATTGGCTGAATTAACTGGAGCCTACGGAACACCATGAGGCTCAACAGAACAAGCCATAATCAGTCTCCCAGTATATAATGACACTAACCGGACAGAGTCGGGTTCATGAATAAAAACTGTGGCTCATAACCGTCCTAGGACTATTTGTGCTTATGTACAGTAATATGCTAGACAGATAAAAAAACAGACACCGTCGAGTAAATATCATACTGAGAGGACCTTGGCCTGCAGGCAAGGTACCTCTAGATTATAAAATCTGACAAATGTGGACGGCGAGGGACCAACCGGCCGCCACACAAATATCTTGAATTGGTACACCACTGGACCACGCCCACGATGAGGCCATGCCTCTCATGGAATGGGCTTTATGGGACAAACCTGGCCCACAGAGGCGTATGCCAGTGAGATGGCTTCCACTATCCATCTGGATAGTCTCTGCTTCGTGCCCGGAACCCCTTTGGTGCGGCCGCCGAAGCAAACAAAGAGCTGTTCTGACTGCCTAAACGGTAGCTTAGATTAGACTAAATTAGCTAGATTAGCAAAGTAGACATCATTCTCAGAGGGTGGGAGTGCTAACAGAGTAATGACCTGTGCTCTGAACGGGGTTGAGAGCACCTTAGGTACATAACCGTGCCTTGGCTTGAGAATGATCCTAGAGTAATTTATCCCAAATTCCAGACAGGAGGGGCTCACAGAGAGCGCCTGCAAATCTCCCACTCGCTTAACTGATGCCAAAGCCAACAGCAGAGCAGTCTTCAGCGAAAGTGGCTTGAGATTGATCGACTGTAGCGGTTCGAACGGGGGCCCTTTTAGGGCCCCAAGGACCGTGGAAAGGTCCCCCTTTTAGGGCCCCAAGGACCGTGGAAAGGTATGGTGGGGGGCCTGGTGGGGTTCAACCTCCTGGCTCCTTTGAGAAAACAAACGATAAGGTCATTTCTCCCCAGCGACTGGCCAGCCACAGGAGCATGGTGAGCTGCCATGGCCGCCACGGACACTTTGAGAGTAGATGGGGAGCGACCCGCATCCAAAAGCTCTTGTAGGAAGGAGAGCACCACTGACACTTCACATGAGTGGGGCTCGAAGTCTCTGGCTCAGTACCAGCCAACGAATACTGACCACTTCAGAGCATAGAGCCGTCTAGTAGACTGTGCTCTAGCCTCAGTGATTGAATTTATGACCTTTTCTGGGAGGTCCCCGGATACCCTTTCAAGGTCCATACATGGAGGACCCGTCGGGGCGAGGGTGCCAGATCGTCCAGTTCGCCTGTGTGAGGAGGTCCTTCCTCATTGGCACTGGCCAGGGAACAGTGTCCGTCATCTGTGCCAGTTCTGGAAACCACGCCTGGGTTTTCCAGAGGGGGGCTACTAGGAGGACTGAGCATCCGCTTTCCTTGATCCGTCTGATGACCTGAGGGATCATAGAGACCGGTGGGAACGCATACAGTGGTAGACTGGGCCATGGGTGGGCCAGCGCGTCCCTGTTCTTCGAAAAGAACGTTGTGCAGTGAGCGTTGTTCCTGGAGGCGAGGAGGTCGACCTCTGCCCTGCCGAACACACTCCATATCAGACGAACCGTCTGTGTGTTAAGAGACCACTCGCCCGGGGGAGTGTTGTCTCGAGACAGCATATCCGCAACCACATTTTGGACTCCTGGGACATGCGCAGCTCTCAGGGAAGGCGCAGGTTGGCATGCGACCAAAGGAGGAGCTTTCTGGCCATGACATACAGGCTGCCTGATCTGAGGTCGCCCTGGTGATTTATATAGGATATCACCGACATGTTGTCTGTGCGGACCAAGACGTGGTGTCCCCTGAGGTCTGGCAGAAATGTATTCAGGGCTAACCAAACTGCTCTCATTTCCAGGCAGTTGATATGTAAGCTCTTCTCCAGGCTCGACCAGAGGCCGCAGACAGGCTTGCCCTTGTGCAGCGCTCCCCAACCTCGGTTGGAGGCGTCTGTGAAAACTACTTTTCTCCTGGAGGCCACACCCATAATTACACCAGACTGATACCAGTTCTGGGCTTTCCAAGGGACCAGAGCCTTCACACAGCGCTGGTTCACCATGATGTGCAGGCAGCCTGACCGCCATGCATGGGCTGGCACACGGCGCTTTAGCCAGTGCTGAAGGGGGTGCATATGCAGTAGCCCCAGTTGGAGTACTGACAATGCGGCAGCCATGAGACCGAGAAGCCTCTGAAACTTCCTGAGGGTTGCGTGCGCACCTGCTCTGAAGGAGGCTATCAGCTGTTGGATAGAGAGAGCGCGCTCTGGTGTGAGCTGCGCTCTCATCGTTACAGAGTCTATAACTGTGCCCAAAAAGATTACATTCTAGCTGGGTGACAGTTTGCTCTTGGAATAATTGATTCTGAGACCCAGACATTCCAAATGGCTGAGTATCATGGATCTGTGTGTTAATAATTCGGTCCTCGACTAAGACATAACGAGCCAATTGTCGAGATAGTTCAGCACGCGCACTCCCTATTACTCCCTATTGCCTCTTTCTTTGTAGGGGCGCGTGCAGTGCAATGGGCCCATTGACTACATTGTGGAGCTGAACAGAGAGCTGTGAGTATCAGATGGGTTCTTTTTGAGGGCGGTCCGGCTAGCGGCCGGACCATCTTGAAAGAGAGCTAACCGCATCCGCAGCGTTGAAATGGGCAGGCTCTCGCAGTGAGAACAGCCCGCGGCAGAGAGTGCAGCTTCAGCGTGGGCGGGTCCCAGGCACCTGGCGCACTCTGCGTGCCCGTCATCCTCGTGTAGACGAGCTCCGCACGAGGTGCATGATGAACGAGGCATTTGAAACAACGCCTCGTTAGAAATTTGCTCTTTCACAAAAGATGAGTGTCGCAGCACGAGCACAACAGCAGCAGTAAAAGAATATATAGCGTTGTCTCGCCGGATGGCCACAGGAGAGCAGAGACTGAAGAAGAGCGGCTTCCGGGTAAGTTGAAGGCACTGTCCGCTGTTTTCAAGGCTTGCTCTAGCTGATTCTGGCTTGGTTCGACAGCGAATAGCTTCGGTGAGGACTCTGAGACGTGAAGTGTCGCTGAAGTTGAGTAAATCTGTATTTTGGCCGAATTGAGCGATATTTATAGGCTTAGGCTACGCCCATTTAGGTGCGCTCTGATGTACTCAGCGCCAAGTCAGTTGATTGGTCGCGCGTTCAGAGGCGCTCGGCCATTGGATGTGCAGTTGCCGCAGCACAGCCAATGAGCGAGCTAGACACTCTGCTGCGTTTCACTGTTCAGCTGCACTGCGTTTTAAATTAAAGCTTCAATATTTAGAGGAAAAGGAGTTTCCCCACTGCGTAGTAGCTACGCAATACGAAGTGACCGTTCTCGAAAGGGAACAAATACCTTCTACATGGTTGATCTAGATTTCATGTATAATGAGTCACGATACAGGATGCACCTTACATGCAACACAATGAATGGGTGACATTAGCAAGGCGTTAAGTTAGCAAGTCACATACACATTACCTAAGTTGATGCTGAAGCTTCAATGAGCTGTTCAGGTGGACAGATGAAAAGAATAACAATATCAACAAATACACATCTTGTTTTTATCTAATATATGCTGGAGAATAGGTTAAATCATTCTTGATGATTAACATAAGCTAATTTACAAAAATGACATTGTCAGCATGATACATTTATGAAAGAAAATACACTTTTAAATAGATTTTAAAATCAAATTTTTATATATTTTAACAGTAGTTCACAATTAAAGGGATAGTTTATACAAAAATTCTGTCTTCATTTACTCACCCTCACATCGTACCAAACCTGTATGGCTTTCTTTCTTCTGTTGAACATTTCTTTTTCTTTTTTTAATTTATCAGTGTTTCTCAATTCATTTTTCCCAACATCTTTTTTGTGTTCCGTAGAAGAAAGAAAGTCAAGCAGGTTAGGAATGCCAAATGATGACAGAATTAAACATTTTGGGCGAACTATCCCTTTAAGATCTCTGGTAAAGAAATAATAATGTGTCTGTCTATTTATTGTAATGGATTGACCACAGACCAGAAACCGAGATGGTGATGCTATTGTTATAAATACCAGATTCAGTTACTTAAAACAGCTGCAAATCAACACACTGCAAATAGACACAAGCAAGTGGTTATCAGGACAGTGAAATGTTGGTGTGATTTTTAACAAGCGAATTGAATTGTGTGAGTAAGCAGGTATGATGAAAACCGACATTATCAGTATTTTAGCTATTATTAAATAGACAATTTAGTTTATATCAAGATTCTTGATTTATCTTTAGTCTAAATTGCTCTGAAACACTACAGCTTTGCATCTGCTGCAATAGTGACAGACAGGAATCCCTTATAAAAATAGAGAAAAAACAGAAGACAGCTCTGATAGATAAATACCAGTATACCACCATAGGCAGTAACCACATACAAAGCAGGGCTCTACAATAAGCACTGCCCGATGGCCCGGGGCCAGAGTGAAAGAAATACTGAAATGAATTCTCTTTCACTTTTTCTTGTGCTAGAACGGACATATTCTCAAATGAATTGTCAATATGCCCATCTTTGCGAGTATCCTCATAAACACAGTCGATTATGTCTCAAGTGAATGCAAACAATTAAGAAAAAGCATGTGTAACAGTACATAGAAGCCTCCGGTCTTAAAGTGACAGCAGCCTATAAACCTGCTGCAGTCTGGGTTTTTAATATTAATCAAACAACAAAGGACAAAGAAGAAAAAAACAGTCACTGCCCTTGACTGAATAACTTTTGTAACTTTAATAAGGATTAATCTATATTTAATTTACACAGACTATGCCGTGTTATTTTACATTTGATTACTTTATTCTAGGGCTGTCAAACGATTAATCACGATTAATCGCATCCAAAATAAAAGTTTGTGTTTACATAATATATGTGTGTGTACTGTGTATAATTATTTTGTATATAAATGCACACACGTATATATTTAAGAAAAATATGTTATTTATATATAAAATGTTTATATTTATATAAAATATACATTATATATAGGCTGCATCTTCAATAAACAAGCTACAGTTAGTCCAAAATGCAGCCGCTAGAGTTCTTACTAGATCAAGAAAATATGATCATATAACACTGATTCTATCATCACTTCATTGGTTAACTATAAAGTTCTGTATTAATTACAAGGTCTTGCTTTTGACTTATAAAGCTCTGAATGGTTTAGCTCCAGTCTATTTAACGGATCTTCTATCGCCCTATAATCCATCGCGCTCTTTAAGATCACTAAATTCGAGGCTTCTGGTCATTCCTAGGATATCCAGATCCACCAAAGGAGGGAGAGCATTTTCACATTTAGCTCCGAAGCTCTGGAATAGCCTTCCTGATATTGTTCGTTGCTCAGACTCGTTCTCCCAGTTTAAAACTAGACTAAAGACGCATCTATTTAGCCAGGCATTCATATACATTTTTTTATCTTACAGTTACTGTAAATTCGGCCTCTACTTCATAAACGCCAGAGGAGAACTGGCCCCAACTGAGCCTGGGTTCTCCCAAGGTTTTTTTTTCTCCATTGGGTCATCTGATGGAGTTTTAGGACACCATCGGGTCACTTGATGGAGTTTTTCGGTTCCTTGCCACTGTTGCCTTTGGCTTGCTCAGTTGGGGATATTCAAATTAAATGACCCATCATACCACTGATCAGCTCTACCAAACTTGGATGTCTTTTCCAGTAATAAATAAACACTGTTAAGTTGTTTTAATTGATACTGTGAAGCAGCTTTGATACAATCTGTATTGTGAAAAGCGCTATATAAATATATTTGACTTGACTTGGCTACATTCAGTCTATATACAGTATATACATGCAAATATTTCTTAAATACACATGCATGTGTGGGTATTTATGTATTAAAAATAATTAGACACAGTACACACACATATATTATGTAAACACAAACTTTTATTTTGGATGCGATTAATCGCGATTAATCGTTTGACAGCCCTACTTTATTCAATTACGGTACCTGAAAAATACCGTTAGACCAACCTGAAAAGCACTGTTTATTTTATTTGTATGTTTGTTCTATTGTATTTATTTGTGCTACTGCTCATTATTTGATTATTTGCTATTTTAAGTTGCATTGCTGCTTAGAAGCTGCATAATCCTTCTTATTTTATTACTGATTGTTCACTTTAAAGATATTTGAAATTTATAAGAGTATGGCTAGTAGTTTTTGGTTACATGGGTCAAAAACAACGAATACAACTAGGCCTATTTTATTTATTTTATTACTTTTTCTGTGGAGGGGTCAGTGAAACTTTTGGCAGGGCAAGTAAAAATTTGAGCCACTGACCCAACTGGGCCAGTAAAAAAAATCCTTATCGTTGAGCCCTGCAAAGACTCACTATAAGCGTGTCTAGACAGCATAGAGGTCAATGAGTTTTCCGACAGACCGCAAAAAAAAAAAAAAAAAATGTAGAAAAAAGGCTGCTACACCACATATGAAAACCGTCATGGAAATCTGGTAAAGGTTAGAGACAGAAGGGGAAACAATGTTTTGTTTAAACTTTTTTTTGTATGTTTGTGATACACTGTGTCTTTTTCCACCTGCTATCCAAGCCGAACTCAGAACTGGTGATTATAAAGCAAACTTCACTCACCTCGATGTCGATATCTGGTTGGACAATAGGCGGCTGTGCAAAAGAGGCTTGATTATCTGCTTCTTCACACTCAGTGCTGCTCAGATCTGCTGAAAAACAACAACTGAGGAATCTGAAGCATAAAACGACTAACCTGACATTTGTTTGTTTTATTTATCCCAAGATAAAAAAGCTAGTGGATAACATTATGACACTTAAAACATACCATCTCCTCCATCATCAGAGTCATCGTAACCAATGTCAGCTCTAAAAGGAAGACACACACATACACACCAAAACAATCATTCTTCAGCAGCACACATTGATAAACAGAGTTAATATATTAAAAGTATAGAATTTAATCAGTTACAATCCATTTTACAAATTATTATATATATAAGACTATTATTGGTCATTATAGAATGTTAGATATTTAAAGGGATAGGTCATCCAAAAAATAAAAATTGTCACCTTCATGCCGTTCTAAACCTGAATTTGTCGTTCTAAACCTGAACTTTTTTCGGTGAAACATAAAAATTTAAATTTCTGTTTTTTGCCAATTCAATGGAAGTCAATGGCAACTAAAACTGTTTGGTTACCAACATTATTTAATATATCTTATTTTGTGTTCCACAGAAGATAGAAAGTCATACACGTGTGGAACTACATGAAGGTAAGTTAATAATGATTTTTTTTTTTTTTTTTGGTGAACTATCCCTTTTAAAGTACAAGCATCATCCATTGGCCAGAGTTATACTTGATTGCTCCATTAAATGGAAAATAACTGTGACCTCTGTGACATTTGTTACTATGGTAACATCTGACCGCCTCCAGAGCTTGAGATATTTTTTCAGAGCTGTGGGTGAAGACAGTCTCCACACTCCCCCTTAAACCCCATGATAGATCCTATGATGGGATAAGGACCTGTCCAAATATTACACATGCCTTCTTGCATGTTACCAAAAGTTTTGCAGAGCATGATGGTCAGATGTTCTGGTCATGTGACTTTGTACAAACTTTTCCATTTCATGTCGAAGTCGCTACACATTCTGAGTTGCGTGAAGCGGTACAATTGGCATCCTCTTCTATGACCTTCTATTTGTAGCATGTTTGAGCAATGTAATAGAAACAAGGCTTGACATTTGAGGAAAGGTCGCGAGCAAGACTTGCGAGTCTGCTTGGAACATAAGGTCGAAACTCATCTTCTTATCTCTTGACAAATCCGGAGTTCCATGACATTGTTGTGTCTAGCATGAAAAAAAAAAGGTTTTCATCTGGGTTCAGTCTTTTTTCCCCTCAAACTTTCTTTGTTGTTGTGTGTATCCCAGACAGAATGTGAAAAGTGAAAATAATGGGTAAAAAGATTGTCTCCAAGCGTACAGAGGGAACCGGCGTAGGTTTGTGTCTGCTTTTGTTGGTTTGTTGTGTCTCTACTGTGCAACCCCCACAGAAAAGTCAGAGGTAAGGTCTCAGTGCACCAGAGCTGAAAGCGACACCTGCCTTGTCCTATTTTCATCCGCCCTCCTCACACACCCTTGAATGGCTGCCATTCTCAAAAGTGAGGGAGGGGGTGGGGAGACTGCAACCCCAAAACTCACACAATATACAGATGCTGTATAACACAGGCCCTGTATAATCCAAGATGACGTTATTAATCCATGTTGTTCCATCTTTAGCACCAGAAATTTTAAACATATGATCATTCATGATGTTGAATAATTGCAATATTCATACACTGCAAAGGCTACATGAATTGAGAGAATTCGCCTTTGGCTAAGCCACACCCTAGAATGTAGATTGACCAATCACAGCGCAGCCAAGAACGAGCTCCCACAGAGGTCCGACACTTTTTCACAGCGCTCCATTGACTTTAACACAGGCGTCTCATATTTTTGGTCTCGGCAGGCTATTACCGTCGTAATTTTATGAAAAATATGGTTAAACGTTGTGCCTGGGGCATTTGTAACACATACGCATTTCCCAGAGAGGTTGGAGGGGGGTGTCCGTTTTTTCCCCTTCCCCAAACCGAAGTCAAATCCTGACAAGTGTCGTCTAGCACACGCTGCTAATAAATACAACGTCCGTTTGCTTTGTAATAACGATTATAGAAGTGAATAGAGACCTACCCAGCTTTGCATGAACAGTGCTGCTCCTTGATATTGTTAGTCCCAGCCTCATTTTTTGACTGTGACCGGTATGCTTTTGCCTCTATTTGGATGCCTTGTTGTTCCTTGCGTTTCACCTGTATGTCGTGAATATAGCCTTCGAACTATATTCACGACATACAGGTATATTGCAGCCCCTTTTGCCTACTTCTATCGGACACTTTATTTGCTGCTTTATAAAAGTTTGATAAAATTTCAGCAGGAAGAGCTGTCACAGCATAAGCCATGTTGATACCAGAGCCCAGATGAAGTTTGTTTGTCGGACGTAGCAACAGTAACTACGGGGGGCGGGGCTTAGCCAAAGGCGAATTATGCAGCAATGCAACTTAAAATTTCAGTAACAACATTACTAATTTTTGTTTTAAATATGAAACAGTGAATGTAGAATCATTAAATCATTAATGTGAATCTAAAATGATAAGTTATTAAATACACTGTCATAAGCTTCATTGATGCTGCTTCACTTGATACTAGGGCCCGGGGTGGCTTAGAGCATCATATTTTAGTATTTTTATGGGGCATTGCTTTTTTGAAAGGCACAGAGTAGTGCGCTCTCTCGCTCCAGTATCTCTCAGAGCAGGGTTTCTCTCTCACAGGTAAGCAGGGAGTGGGGAATGCAAAACTTGGAGTGGAGCTGTAGCGGAGGGATCACAGAACTGAGTGATTGTCTAAATATATCCACTCCACTTATATACGGTGTTCCAGACAAGCTTTTAGTCTGCCCGTTGCTTGGCGACATCCAAATCTAAAAGCTTGAAACTATAGACCTTATGTAGCCCCGCCCCTTTTCAGCACTGCACTCGTTGTGTTCAGTCTTTCGGTTTGTATTTCCACAGCATGAAGGCAAGACCTTACGGATTTATGAATTAACCGCTCGTTTTAGAATCTTCCCGGTCTACTAACATTTGTTATGACATCTGCTTCAAAGATGACCTTATGTGCCAGACAAACAAGAGTGCAGCCATTTTTAGAATTTTGTGTTTGAACTTCCATTTTTGCGGTAGCTCTGTATGTGTCTCTGGCATCACTGTCGAAGAATAATAAGCTAGTGATTGTGAAGTGGATTTACTTATTGTAGAGTTAACAAAAGTTATCATGGGCATTGTAATGTTTGAAACAGATTTCACAACAAATGTCAGTAGACCGGTTTAAAATGAGAGGTTCATTCATAAATCCATAAGATCTTACCTTCATGCTGTGGAAATACAAACCGGAAGACAGAACACAACTAGCACAGCGCTGAAAAGGGGTGGGGCTACATAAGGTCTATAGAGTGGTGCAGGGATGACATCAGAAGAGTGGGGGTTCAATCTTAAACTGGCTGGCAGGAGCCGCCACTGGCAGGTCATGTGACCTGTCAGTGGCTGGCTGGCAGCTGCCAGTCTGCCACTGGCAGCTGCCAGTTTGCCAGTGGCAGCTGCCAGTCAGCCACTGACAGGTGCAGTGGCTGACAGTGGCTGGCTATAGTAGTCTATTTGGCAAGTTTCAGAAACCATCGATTTTGGACAGTTTTTGTGTTTTGTGTTCCTCCCTTTCTAGCTCATTTATTATGAATCTGTTGATATGAATAATGTTCTTTAGTATGATTGCTGTTTTGTGAACTGTTATCCCAATATAACCAGTCAAATGGCCGTGATCAGACTGGCAGCTACAGACGCTCGCTGGACGCTCATCCAGTCAGTCGCGGCTGATAGTGCGAGTATAACGCGTCGCCTGACACTCTCGCTGCATGGAAATAAATTGTTTTCTTATTATGAATATAATGTCATGCCTTTATTCTTGTGTATGATTGATGTTTTGGGGACTGTTATCCCAATATAACCAGTCAAATGGCCGTGATCCGACTGGCAGCTTATAGACGCTTGCTCGACGCTCATCCAGTCAGTCGCGGCTGATAGTGCGAGTATAACGCGTTGCCTGACACTCTCGCTGCATGGAAATTAATTGTTTTCTTATTATGAATATAATGTCACACATCTATTCTTGTGTATGATTGATGTTTTGGGGACTGTTATCCCAATATAACCAGTCAAATGGCCGTGATCCGACTGGCAGCTTACAGACGCTTGCTCGACGCTCATCCAGTCAGTCGCGGCTGATAGTGCGAGTATAACGCGTTGCCTGACACTCTCGCTGCATGGAAATAAATTGTTTTCTTATTATGAATATAATGTCACACATCTATTCTTGTGTATGATTGATGTTTTGGGGACTGTTATCCCAATATAACCAGTCAAATGGCCGTGATCCGACTGGCAGCTTACAGACGCTTGCTCGACGCTCATCCAGTCAGTCGCGGCTCATAGTGCGAGTATAACGCGTTGCCTGACACTCTCGCTGCAAGGAAATAAATTGTTTTCTTATTATGAATATAATGTCATGCCTTTATTCTTGTGTATGATTGATGTTTTGGGGACTGTTATCCCAATATAACCAGTCAAATGGCCGTGATCCGACTGGCAGCTTACAGACGCTTGCTCGACGCTCATCCAGTCAGTCGCGGCTGATAGTGCGAGTATAACGCGTTGCCTGACACTCTCGCTGCATGGAAATAAATTGTTTTCTTATTATGAATATAATGTCATGCCTTTATTCTTGTGTATGATTGATGTTTTGGGGACTGTTATCCCAATATAACCAGTCAAATGGCCGTGATCCGACTGGCAGCTTATAGACGCTTGCTCGACGCTCATCCAGTCAGTCGCGGCTGATAGTGCGAGTATAACGCGTTGCCTGACACTCTCGCTGCATGGAAATTAATTGTTTTCTTATTATGAATATAATGTCACACATCTATTCTTGTGTATGATTGATGTTTTGGGGACTGTTATCCCAATATAACCAGTCAAATGGCCGTGATCCGACTGGCAGCTTACAGACGCTTGCTCGACGCTCATAGTGCGAGTATAAAGCGTTGCCTGACACTCTCGCTGCATGGAAATTAATTGTTTTCTTATTATGAATATAATGTCATGCCTTTATTCTTGTGTATGATTGATGTTTTGGGGACTGTTATCCCAATATAACCAGTCAAATGGCCGTGATCCGACTGGCAGCTTACAGATCTTGCTCGACGCTCATCCAGTCAGTCGCGGCTCATAGTGCGAGTATAACGCGTTGCCTGACACTCTCGCTGCAAGGAAATAAATTGTTTTCTTATTATGAATATAATGTCACGCATCTATTCTTCTTTGCAACTGCACACTGTGTGTGTGTTGAATAATAGTTTAAGTGCGACAAGCAATGGCATATAGATTCTTGATTTTTATTTGTAAATATATTTTTTTATTTGTTTTTATTTGTAAATAGTTTTTTTCTTGGGTTTTATTTGTAAATAGTCTTTGTAAATTTGAAAATAGTGATACAGTCTGTGCTAAGTGGTTTTACCGTTAAAGTTGGCATTCTTTTATTGAATTATTAAAAAGCTATCTTTTATCAAATTATTTAAAAGCATCTCTATTTTGTTCTGGTGTCAGAAAATGGTCAAGGCAATGACAAAGATTCATGTTATTGGGATTAATTCAAGTTCGGGACGATTTTAATCCTTGTGAAAAAGTAGCCTATAAAAACGTGAATTAATCCCAATAACATTGCCCCCCCCCCCGTACTTTTTCAGATGTTTTGGTTTCATTCAATTCCCCATATGGATTTTTAAAAAGTATTTATTAAAACTTTATAAGCCAGGAACTGGGGCTGCACGATTAATTGCAATTATCATGGAAATCACGCTTAACCAATTTGGATTATTATGAAATCTCAAAGGCTGCGATTATTTTTGATGCGCAGCTTGTCAGTGAGATACGGCTCTGTGATCCGTAGTAAATTAGGAAAAGAACTACAATCCCATGAAGCACTGCAACAGCATAATATAATTAAAAATGATGGAAAAATATACTACTACTCATTTAAAAATGTTGATATATATTTAGGCTATACATATATAGCAAAAATATGCATATATCAGAATATTTAAGTATTTTGAGTGTGTAAGGAGATTGACTCGGTGCTTTATGCCTGGGCGGAGCTAACGACATCTTTTGGCGCGTTTTTCTTGTTTCGACTCTGATTGCTGGAATTTTCTGTTCAACATGGGTAATGTAATTTTTCACCACAAATTCTGCTGTTAAAAAGATTTAAACGAAGTCGAAATAATGCTGGCTGATGGCTTCAACAGAAGCAAATACTATCGATTAATAACCTCGTAGCTCACAGTTGAGCTGGTCTATAAGTCATCGTTAAAAAATGAGTTTTTTCTTCCGAAACCCGACTGCTGCGCACTTTCCGTTGACGGACAAAATCTTTTTACGGAATAATTGTATTTTTTTGTTTTGTTTGAACGGTAAATTGCGCGGAAAAGGAATTATTCCTTCTTGTTGTTAGAAGGTATAATCCTGACTGCTGGCTAAACAGAGATTTAACAACAGGGTTTTACCTTTGTCACACAAGTCCATTGACGCCCACTTACCGGTACCTGGGAGGTTTCAGGATCCCTTTCAACTCAGTTTTCTCCTCTGTGGTGGTCTGGGCTGTTTCGTCTTCATATGACTGTAGGAGAGTTACCGAATAATTCCTGCCAGAGTTGTTCGCCCAAAACTCTCCATCTGACGTCTCATAACGTACAACAAAATCAATACGCGCTCCGTTGAACAGGTACGGTGAGGCGAAAGACAGCTTCACGGAGAACTTGTCCGTTTCGCTGTCGTTGGAGCCCTGGACATACTCGCCTGGGTAATCATAGTGATTGATCCAACCGTCCATCGTGGAACGGACATAGACTGATTTGTGAAAAGAAATGTTGAGCACACGAATAATCACCTCGAAGGACAAAGGCTCATCAGGCACAGATGTCACGCTCTCCACTTCCAGCTTGTTGGTGTGGACAGCGAGCGAGAGCTCCGTTCCGGCGAGCGCCTGGAACTCTGGCCACACTCTGTAAGTGGGCTCGCGGTAGGCTTTTCGGTACCGCGCTTCCTCTTCCTCCCATCTTGAATCGTCCTCCTCATCTGAATCAAACGGAACAAACGTTCTGACATCAAACAGCTCGGCTCCCGTACTGTCTACAAACGACACTCTTCTGTCCGGCAACGCCAGGCGAATTCGCATGTACTCGGCGGTTTCATCGGCGATCGAGGAGCCTCGCTTTCTGGGAACAGGAGAACACCTCGGTATTAGCCGGACGTCTTCCTCTGCTTCTTCCTCCTCTTCATCGTTACTGTTGTCTTCGGAACGCTCGACTCTCACCGTCTTGAAAAGACCCTCTTGTGAGGGGATAGTAAGGAAATTACCATTATTCCCCTGCGCCATTACGTCTGTTTCGGAGCCTCGTAAAAAAACATGAAAGGTGCCGTTACTGCGATGTTGCGCGTTCGTCAGATCGAGCTGCCGTTCATGTGTCAACGGAGACCCGCGAAGGTCTCTCACCTCGTTTCGACCGAACTAGGCCTAAACTATTGACATAAACGAGAACAACAGTTTGGAGAGCATAGTGCACCGACACGAATGAGTGTCTAAATTTAGAAGGAAGCGGCACGTCCATCGTTTCCCAGAGGTCAGGAGGAAGATGGGCTCTGTTGGTTATCCCTCCCCTCATCTCTTGTTGGTCGCTCCAAACCGCACACGCCCCCCACTACTGTTTTAAAGTTTAAAGACACGCTCATTTGTTTGCTTGCTTGCTTGCAGTTTGTTGTGAGCATAAATACCCCTATACTAAATGCAAAAACAAATAAAAAGAATAATCATAATAATCGATCTATTGTCTAATAATAATTAATATTAATATGTATATTAATTGTTATTGTTATTATAATTCATATGATGTCAATAATGATGATGATGATAATAATAAATTATCATAATCATCCATTTTATTTATCAAATTTGTTGTTGATTATAATGATAACAATGAACTTAAAGGTACAGTTCACCCAAAAATGAAAATTTTGTCATTACTTACTTCCTCAAGTTGTTCCAAACTTGTATGAGTTTTTCTTTCTTTCTGGTGAACACAAAAGAAGATATTTCGAAGAATGTGGGTAACCAAACAGTCGATCATGGACCCCATTGATTTCCATAGTAGGAAAAAATACTGTAAATAGACTGGCTTATCCAGTGTTGTTTAACCTTAAATGTTCAGAAAACTGCCTGTATGTATTTTAAAATTAAAAAGGAGGAGATCCTACCAGATATATTAGTTAATGGTGAAAAATGGCAAAATGTGCCAGATTTTAAATATCTTGGAGTTATCTTAGACACTCATTTAACATTTGAAAAGCATATAAAAAAATAGTCTGCGCAGTGACACCTCAATTTATAAATTTTAAATTTATATGGAGTCAACTTTAAATGAAAGCTGCAAGAATTTATTTGCATTCTTTGATTTTTTTCCCCTCCCTTTTATTACTGTATTACTTCATGGTCACAAGCAGGAAAATCTACTCTTAGATCTATATATAAACGTGCTTTAAAAGCATTTGACAAGAAACCTAATAGATATCATTATTGTTTTATTATTCAAAAGCACAATTTTTTTTTACTTTTGACCATTTTATTTTGTTTTACAATTGTTTTTTAACGTACAAAATTGTTAATAATCTTGTACCCTCACCCTTAAAAGCATTTTTTTCTTCGCGTACAGAAAACATAAGACAAACAAGAGCTTCGTTAGAGGTGACTGCAGTGACCTCAGATTTTTCTGTAAGAGCTGTTAATAACTGGAATAATTTACCAATTAATATTAGACAGTGTCCTAATTTTGCACAGTTTAAGTTACATTTGAAAATGTGGTTAAAGAGGAGTCAGGTTTGTGATCATTGAATACTTTTGTGTTTTGTTATGGTTTTATAATTGTGGGGGATTGAATTTGTAACATTGTGTGATGTTTTGTAGTATGGGATATTCGGTAGTAATTTGGATTGCAGTTTTTATTGTTATGTGATGGATCATATGTCGTATATATTTTTCATTTGTTTGGGGATTTTATCGTATGTATGATCTTTTGATTATTTGACATGTAATGGGATTTGGTACTCTCCTGCCCAGGGATAGCAGATGAAATTTAGCTTTGTAGCTAATTCTGGGGCAGTTTTTTTACTGTCCATTGTCCTTGTCAAATAAAGAATTAAATAAAATAAAACTGTCTGGTTACCAAAATTCTTCAAAATATCTTCTTTTGTGTTCACAGGAGAAAGAAACTCATTCAGATTTGGAACAACTTGAGGGTGAACTATCCCTTTAAGTTAATATCATCATCACCATTATTGTTATCATATGAATTATAAACAATAACAATTATTCAACTCATACAGGTTTGGAACAAAATGAGGCTGAGTAAATGATGTCAAACTTTTAATTTTTGGGTGAACTGTCCCTTTAACCATTCTATTGTTTTAAGGTTTAAACACGTTTTCGGCAAAGAATACAGTAAAGCAATTTCTTTTTGTACAATTTCTTTTATAAAAACAATTATTTAATACATTTTAAAAAGTGCTTTATCTGTGGCCTGTGGCCTTTTACAACCAGTTATGGTCTTTTAGCATGTTATGTCGGAAGACTCACACTCTTCTCCATGATAGGGTTAAATTAGGTTAAAGGCCACCTGAAACAGGCCCCTGTAATATTATTTTTTTTTAAATATATTATCAAAAAGACAAATACCACTACAAACTACAACTGCAACTAATTATTTGGTTTGAATCATAGCTCTATTAATACAGAAGTTTTTAGTTATGAAATATGTGAAGTGCTAACAAAAGTGAATCAAGAAAAGCAGTTATGATGGTTAAAAAAAGCAGTTTTGATTCCTCATTCATAAAAAAATAAAAATTAAAGCACAAAAGTCCATCAGCTTGCCTACCTGTCACTGATTGCACAGATTATACAGACAAACTGTTTCTGATCACAAAATCCAGTCAGATGCAACTGCTCCATAAAAACAATATAGAATAATCACTAAGCTAATGAAATCCAATGGTGACAAAGAATAGCTGGCATATTCGATTACGGACCATTGCTGTTTAAAGATATTGATTGGTAAGCTATTTTAACCCCTAGATGGAGCAATCAGTCTTGCTTAACATAGTGAAATCAATATGTGCACAGGTTCAGCATTAGAGCTTTGGCTTGCTGTGCATGGAGGGAGACCGGGGATGATCTTAAACCCTTTTCGTCTAACCATGAATAACATTTGGTCCTTGAACTCTTATATTTTAACAATAAGATATCTGCTTGTCAGCTACAAAGATCAGATATGATTAAAAAGATTATAAAACCTTAAGATTATAAAGCAGACTTCAAGAATAGATGTTGAATAAAAATAATTCCATTGTTGCAACCTACCTAATTAGTAAGAATTACACTAGTTAGGGTCATTTGCAATAAGGCAAAAAAGAATGACAGCAAAAATGTAACAAACATTATACAGTTTGCCTCGTAACCGTTTTAATATTGAAGTTGCATGTTACCTATATTTGTATGTTATCTATCTACTACATTTTAAAATAACTCCATAGCACATGTCTGCTGCCTGCATCTAACAACTCATAGTCAAGACCACCTGACATTGTCTGCTTTTCAGCTCCTGTAAAACTTACATTGTCTGTCTTAAAAAGAGATTCTTTGTGCTGCATGTTGACTTTCCTGACAGCTTTTTTCAAATTGTATTCTGAAACATCTTCCTTTTTGCTACTGTCTCTAGGCATGCTGAAAAATCAACAAAATACGAAAAAAAGTCTTCAATGTGGATTGGTTTTGTTACAACTCTCCCCACTCCTGTCAGGTATTTTTGTTGAACGAGGATAAATAATAATTATGATTTAAATGCATCCCCATATTTCCCTACAAACACAAGTTCTATGATTAAAAAGAAAAAATAAATAAATAAACAATTATGCAGACTTGGTTCAAAAATCACTTACAGCTTTATGTCTCGAAACTCTTGAGTGACATCAGGAACAAAGTGGGTATGTACTCCAGTGACTTGTGCTTTTACGACTAACCCTGTGTTAAGATTACACCTGCTTAAAGACACATCAAACACATGACCCCTTTCTTTAATCTTGATTCTTTTTTATATTGTTAACCAGTTGGTTCTTTGCCCACCAAATGTGTTTTTTTTTCATTTGCTGACACAAAACTTGAGTGAAGACTAAGAATATGATATGGTATGAAACACCATGTGATGTTGTATAAGCCACATAGAGTTAAATAATAATGCAAAACATCCAACCTGGAAGTGGTTGAATGCTTTGTTTCATTATTTGTCTCGACAGGGCTTATATAACATCACATGGTGTTTAATTCAGCAAGCAGAAATAGTTTTTTTTAATAAAGGTTGTAAATGAATGTAGATGAGCAGAAAGAGGTGCGATCATAGAAGATAAAGACTTTCAAAATGTATGGACACAATAACTGTTTTTCAGTATATAAATGTTATAATAGTCGTTTCATAATCATTCTGCATTGATCCCTTATACAGTCCAATTAAATCAATAATTTATAGCAGCAGAAAATGGTTTGAATCTTTGAACATGAAACTGTCCAAAAGAATGATGACCAGTTATCAAATGTTTATTTATGAAAGTTTATTAACAATGTAAATATATGTATTTTTGAAAAATTCTTTTTAGCCTTTTAGACATATAATTATGATCCTAAATAGCATTTGTTTTTAATATGAATGTGCCTGTTGTTGAGATACATGTTCAAACAATCTACTCTGTTTTCATCTTCAAAAATGTTTTTAAGTTGTATATAGTTTTGTACTTGTATCAGAAAAGACTGTCAAAAAAGTCTTGCAAGTCTACATACGGTATATGTGCTTGGGAGTGCCATTATTGAAGAACAATTTGTTCAAAAACACTCAAATAACCTTTTTCAACCACAGGATGAGGATGTTTTTTCCTGCGTTATTCTAATCGACACACATGCTATGTACATGTACATATGTTCAGTCTCCCCCCAGAACACGAATACAACGTCACACACCCTGCAAACGGACTTTCCAAACACGTAATGGGTTATTTTCTTTGCAATCTCATTTTCCGGTCTTCCGGAATGGACTTCACCAGGTTTTGATTTGAAAGTGGCACAATATCCCTTATTTATTTTAAGCACAGGGCACAATTATTATTTAATTTTAATTTTATTTATTACTTTAAATGTGACCTGAAACATCTGATCGATGAAAATAAGCTATCTTATAAGATAAGTAGGATGTTTCCAAATTAAACAGCATGAATGAGGTGAAAGACAGATATCTGTCAAAATGAAATTGGCAGAATCTTTTGCTCTCTTGTGGTTAAATGGACCAAGAGATGTTCGAGATTTATTTGGGCTTTGGCTCCTCCACACCAGAGGAATAATTCTTACCAATACACATACAGTATGTGACCCCTAATAGTGAGCAATATGAAACATTTACATCTAGAAACTCCCCAGTAAACACTCAGGGGGGGAAAATGCTGCAATGAAGAATTTCTAAAATAAGAAACAGAAACAACAAATGCCAAATAATTTCTGAACTTGTGGAAAACGAGCAAGAAGGTGGCTGGGCGCACACTGTATTCAGCACAGACTACAGAAGTCTATAAAAAAAAAAATTCTGGATTGCATAGTGCAAAAAGTGCAAAGTGATTTAAAAACAAATGAATAGGAGCAAACGTTTCTTGTGGAGACAGTCTGACTAGCAGTAACTACTCACTCTGTAAATGCACACATGTATATACAATATGAACACACACGCACACACATACACATACACCAACACCCTGTGAGGAAACAGTCTGTCGTCTAATTTCCACTAAATGTCATGCTAAACATTATAAAAGGGATGACCCGAACATTTCCAGAGCATTCACCCTAATAATTGCTCTCTCACTCACATCTATCCAACACTCGCACCAACAGGTGAGTTCTTTTTTACTTTCCTTCTTTTAACCTTGTTGTATTAAGTAGCTACTTGTTTGTTTTCTGGAATAAATATGGATTAATATATATATATGTGTGTGTGTGTGTGTGTGTGTGTGTGTTAATATAATATGTCTTTTCAAAACTGTTTTCAAAATCTATTTAGATTTATGATTATTGAAAAGCTCACATCATTGCATAATCAAATTTAGATACATTTTGGTCAATTTTTAACACTCCAAATCTGCTTTCAGTTTGAAAGACAAGTGTTTTAATAATCATTAGATGTTTCAAAGCTAGATTATTTTGCCTTCTGATTGGTTAAAATAATCACGCACTTCTCAAACCAACCACTGAATTAATTGTTATTCATGTTACACATAAAATAGCATTGAAAATCAAGGTGATGTGACAATTTACATACTGTTTACTGACAACACTGCATTACACTGTAGTTTTTTGTTTAACCTGACAAACTAACACAGATCAGCATAGGAAAAAGAGACAAGCAACCAAATGGTGTACTTTCCTTTCCTAAAGTGCAGATGCAGATGAGGTCTGTGGATCTTACAAACTCAGTGTTTGGTTTTTCTTTCCTGTTCAGAGGCACCACAGCCATTTGCTGAGGAGAACGTATAGGAAAACGCAAAAGCTCACAGACTGAAAGTCTCAAGGAAAAGCGCGACAGACAAAGAAAAAGGTGTGGGAGGTAAAACATTCTTTCTTCTACAGAGATACAGCAGTTATGATAGTAATTCCATCATTTGTTAGCTAAACTACTGCAAATTGAATCATAGAAGGATCACCCAGCCAACAGATATAAAGGGTAAGTTACAAAACTCTAAAAATTCACTTCTTGTGTACCTGAGAGCTCTACATGAGGAGAAATGAGTAGAGATACAGCAGTTATGATAGTAATTCCATCATGTGTTAGCTAAACTACTGCAAATTAAATCATTGAAGGATCACCCAGCCAACAGATATAAAGGGTAAGTTACAAAACTCTAAAAATACACTTCTTTTGTACCTGAGAGCTCTACATGAGGAGAAATGAGTAGGTGCAACCTTTTTTTTTTAAACACAAAATTACTTTGTTTTTGTCTTTTAAAGGGCCACCTCTTTATTGTGAGTTTTTAATCAAGAAATTACGTTGTTGTGTCAGCTACTCTTAAAAGTAATTGTTCTTAAATTTTTCTGAGTTGAGCTATATGGTACTTTTAGTTCTACAGATCAGTATTTTGGTTTCTGGGATCTTTAATGCATCAGTGCATCATGGTCAGAAACAACTAGAGAACAAACAGTTTTTCGAGGAAATTGAAAATTATTTTTTAAGAGTGATTGCATTAGCTAGTTAGGATAATAAAATAATTGTATGATAGTGACTGGATAACCACATTTTATGTTGGAAAATATGTTCCAATGTGCAACTTAGATAAGAAACGATACAATTATTTTGATAAAGACTGCATTTGATAAGACAATATTTATTTTCCTGTTATGGCCAATAACAAATAAATGGCAGATACTTATTCCAAACTAAGAAATGATAAATGGCTGTATATGCATTCCTATAAAATACACTAATGTGGAGACATTCATATTGATGCTGGTTAGTCATTTTTTAAAAGCATGAAAATCTAACCCCCTTTTAAATCTAACACTTTTTAATGTGTTAACTTGCATATCTTCAGCAATTGCCACAGATCATGCAATAGATGCCACTTTAACCTCAATTAATTATTACCTACAACAACAATAAGCCAAGATGGTGGAACTGGGTGGAGCATGGTGTCCAAGTATTCAACACTATCATTTGTTTGTTTCTTGAATGTACAGTACAGTACATGCCCCAAATATATTGGTCTTTGATTCATGTGTGTTAAGAGAAAAGCAACACGCTATAGCAAGTGAGTGGGTATACAGTGGAAAAAAAGTGAGTCAGAATGAAATGGAGAGAATTTAGGCCTGCTCTCTGTTCCATATCTGTAATATTTTTTTTTTAGATTTCAGGTTTAATTCCAGGTGTCTGCTAATTTAAAGTATTTGATAGGTATTCTTTCTGAGGTTCTATTAGGTCACAACTCAGACCTAATGATTATCATTGCGACTATGAATTCCACAAAATAACATGGAAACTAAAACTGATTTTACTGAATACTAAAGTTTCTATAGTGGCATAAATGAAACTTGCTGTCAGTCCAGACTATTCTCATATCTTGAGGGAGTTTATGTCGTTGCATGGAACTGAGAGAAGGCTGTATTCAGACTGAGAGATGAATAATGAGTTTCAATGCCTTGAGTAATCCTCATCAATATCATCCTCTGGTTGAACTTTTGGCTGAACAAATTTCTGTCAATGTACATGGCACAACGGCACAACATTGCAAATGACTGGAAAGTTGCACCCTTGCATGTAGCCAATATAAACTGAACATCTAATAATTAGTCTTGATGAAGAAAGATACAGAGTTCTGAGAAGCGCAGAAAAAAAGGGTAATTAAATAACATTGCTACTTTTAGAAATGTGCTGTAATTTATATTTTTTTTAGGGGAGCGGGGGGGAGTATTTATAGCATATTTGAAAACATTTGTTACTATTCAGCACCAAAATAAGGCTCTTCTCTGATTTCCTACATCTGTATCTCCTTCTTATCAAACCAAGTTGCTTACTTGAAAAACCCCCCAGGTGAAAAAATTTGACATTTATCATACTTGATGTGGTTAATGTCAAATGTCAGAGAAATAAGCAACACCATCCACACATGACTTCTTAAACAAGTTCAGAAAACCGCAATGACAATAGTGCTCTAAAATCCAAAGATGAAGATTTTTTCTTTCTTTCTCAGAAGTTACATGTGCAAGATTATTCCTTTAAGTCCATCCAGGGTTTTAAAGGGGTCAAATAATGCCATTTTCATACAAGTTAATTTGATTCTTTAGGGTCTAAATTAAAAGTTTGTAATATACTTTAATTAAAAATTCTCATTAGTATTGTAAGAAAACACTAATTTTACCTGGTCAAAAATAGCTCTGTTTTCAGCATGCCGTTTCAGTGCATATGCCTTTAAATGATAATGAGCTTCGCTCACTCCGCCCCTCTGTTCTGCGGGAGTTTTGACCATGGTTTTGACATAATGCACGTGGAGTGTTGCCTTGACAACAGTTGAGGGTATATTTTGGAGAAAGAATGGCAGCGGGAGTCTCTGAGGACACATCTGTGCAACCGTATCAGTTTGAACCGGAGTCGCACCCGGAACAAGATGACGGCCGCAAAGAAGTTCGACAATTAAGTCTCGAACAGGACGTTTCTGAATGGTTGGTTAACATAATGTCACTTTGATCTATCTTTGTGTACTGGCAGGGTAGAGTAACTTAGTGAGATGTAACGTTACGAACGCTAACGTTAAGTTATGTGTTTACTGATGTATACGTACTCAGTTTGTAATAACACAATAACCATAACGCGTTGTTCATTATAAACGTGGGATTATGAAATATATTGAGAACGTCGTACATAGGAAACATGCCGTAATGTACCCTGAGTGTAAACCTTAGCCGCATTCATCGCGAAGCGTCCAAGCGATTTGCAAAGATTAATATAAAGGTTAATAAGATTTTACACTCACTTCTTCTGGAGGTGCAGCAGGGACACGAATAGTTGGTACCGATTCTTTTTTCAGGAGCAGCTTCTTAGCAAAACCAGCTTATACTGACCCTCGTTTATAAAGCAGTCTGGTGAGAAAAGATTTGCAAATCGCGCAAACATGAAAGCATTGACGTTGCTCGTGGGGAATATTCCCTTCGAAAACAAAACTCAGCCACTGCGTCTTCAGCGGTTCGGATTTAGAAACATAAATGACTGTGTTCGTTATTACACCCAAGAACAGAACACCACAATGGCTTAGACGCCATTCTGCTCCAGATTTCCATTACACGAGAGTAGATGTTAAAACTTCATGCTGATTTGTACTCTGCTTTCGCCAAGATAAGCAACACTAAGACGTAGCTTTACAGTAAACTATGCTTCACCCATTTACGCTTCTTTCCATATGGTGTTGTGACTCCCCTTCTGTCCGGCGTTAACGACTGCAGTGTACTTGGCGCGTCAGCACACAGGACAGCTGCAACTACAGTGTGGTCTCCCTAGTGGACCAGCACGACAACCGTCTGGATTGAGCCAAGTAGGGGACATCTCTAGGGTCTTCAAGTGGGCACCTTCCGTCCTCAGTGTTTCGTCGACTAGCCCACGACACCTCAAGAGGGCTCGACAGTGACTCTGGCGTCCCAGAGTCACCCCCTTCCGTCCCCCACTCAACTCAGCCCAGCTTACTGACCTCTACATCCCTCCTGCTGCTGAGACCTAACCACAATCTCACAATCTCTCCGCAACCCAACCATACGCGCCAACCCGTTTGACTAAGGCTGCCGAGCCCCACTGGTGCGTTAATATGCAGTTTCAGTGGCAACGGTTCCGTATGGCATACCACCTACCGCAAAACACAATATCTGCCCAACCACCCGTCATTCACGCAATATACACAGGAACGTAATGACTGTAAATACTATACAACCTATACAAATAAACCAACAGACTCTTCAAGTTTTCAAGAATTCTACGAAACCGTAGCGTGGCGGCCTGTACACAGCCAGCTAGAATCTTTCCGTCTCAACCACAGCCAGTTGCTGCTCCTTTCTGCTGCTTCAGATAAGTTCTTTACTGTGCGACGCAACTCTTGGCCACTGAATCCGACGTCTCTGAGGAACCGGGTTGTAGAGTGTGCCACAAAACCTCGACAACCCACTTCCACTGGATAAACCTGGACTCTCCATCCTCGCTGTTCTGCTTCAGTGGCCAGATGAGCATACCGCAGTTTCTTCCTCTCATATGCCTCATCTACCGCATCCTCCCATGGCACTGTTAACTCTATCAGTTGAACAATGCTTGCTGATCCAGACCACAAAACAATATCTGGTCGTAGGTTAGTGGTGGCAATCTCAGGTGGAAAAATAAGCCGTTGATCAAGATCAGCCAGCATCTTCCAGTCCCCAGCAGCTTCCAGTTGTCCTGGGCGAGAATTGGTGTTAGCACCTTTTCTTGGTGGTTGCTCGCCTGGGTGGAGGAATATTGTCTTCTGCGTGTATTGTTTTGCTAGAACAGGCGGCAACTTATTGGTCATACTACGCTTGCCTTCCAATGCTAAAGCCAAACATCGCAATACTTGGTCATGGCGCCAAGTAAACCGACCTTGGCTAAGAGCCACCTTACATCCTGTCAAAATGTGCCTTAATGTGGCAGGTGATGAACACAAAAGACAAGAGGGATCCTCTCCTACCCAGAGGTTTAGGTTCTGCGGTGATGGGAGAACATCATATGTTGACCTAATAAGGAAACTGATCCTACTCTCTTCCATTGATCAAAGGTCTTGCCAGCCCATTTTGCGTTGTTCCACACTCTCCCATCTCATCCACTCTCCCTGCTTGGCCTGGGAAATGGCCTTTATACATCTCATCCTCTACTCCTGCTTTCGCACCTCGTTGACTACCAGCTTCCTCCTTTGAGCTGGGCCTGCCTTGTGCCATTTAGGAGGAGCTAAACTGAGCCCAAAACCAACTCTTCCATGCTGTACCTGTCCCACGATATCCCACGACTCTGCTGAGGCAGCGTGGAACTCCCAACCATTTCCTGATGTATGAACTTATTAACGCTTCCAGCTTATCCACTGTTGTCAAAGAAACCTTGTACACAGTCAGTGGCCACAGCAACCTTGGCAGTAGACCAAACTGAAAGCACCAGAGGTTTAGTTTGCCTGGTAGAGCACAGCTGTTTATGCTCTTCAACCCTTCCACTGCTTGTCGTCTAACTTCTCCCACTCGAACTGTGTCCTTTAGATCCCCATCGTACCATCTCCCAAGACTCTTCACTGGCTTCTCAGAAACTGTTGGTATTGCCTCACCATTAATGAAGAATGTTTTATCTACTACCTTTCCTTTAACTATCGAGATGCTCCTTGATTTAGAGGGCTTAAATTGCATTCGTGGCCATTCAATATTATCTGTTAACTTCCCCAATAACCGATTAGTGCAGGCTACTGTTGTAGTCATGGTTGTCATGTCATCCATGTATGCTCTGATTGGTGGTAGTCGCATCCCAGAAGCCAAGCGCTCTCCTCCTACTACCCATCTTGATGCCCTAATGATTACTTCCATTGCCATGGTAAAAGCCAGTGGAGAAATGGTGCATCCTGCCATTATTCCAACCTCTAAGCATTGCCATGCGGTGCTGAATTTTGGAGTTGAGAAACTAAATTGCAAATCTCCAAAATAGGCTTTCACTAAATTTGTTATTGACATTGGTACTCTGAAAAAATCAAATGCTGCCCAAAGAAGCTCATGTGGCACTGAACCATATGCATTAGCCAAATCCAGGAATGTCACATGGAGCTCCTTCCTCTCCTTTTTAGCTGACTGAATTCGTTGCCAGATAACATTGTTGTGTTCTAAGCATCCTGAGAACCCTGGAATGCCCGCTTTTTGAACTGAAGTGTCAATGAAGCCATTCTTTAATAGGTAGGTGGACAATCTCTGGGCAATAATGCTGAAGAAAATCTTACCTTCAACGTTTAATAGTGAAATAGGACGAAACTGACTGATGCTTGTAGCATCTTTTTCTTTAGGTATAAAGACTCCACCTGCTCTGTGCCATGCTCTAGGTACAACCTGTTTTTCCCATGCCACTTTTATCAATTTCCACAGAATTCGCAGAACTCCTGAAGCACTCTTGTACACTCTGTACGGAACTCCATTAGGCCCTGGAGATGATGAAGCCCTTGCCTTTCTCACAGCCTGCTCTACCTCTTTCCACTTAGGTGCACAGACCTCCATTTGGTATTCTGGTGGGTTGATAGGTGGTATGTCTGATGGAATTGACATAGGCTCATGCCTTTTTGCATCTGTATGCGTTTCCTCCAAATATCTCTCTAGCTCAACCCTAGATGCTTTTAAAGTGCCATTCTTCTCCCTGGTGAATAACTTCTTTACGAATTTGAATGGGTCTTTATAGAAATTAGCCCTCGCACGTTCCTTCTTTTTGTAGCGTTTCCGTAGACGCTCAGCTCTGCGTACTGTTGCCAGCTTATCTTTTATGGCCCTTTGTAAGAGATTGAGTCCCTCCTTCTGACTTTGTTCTGCTCTTTTCCATTGCTTCCTCAGCTGTCTCCTTTCTCTAACTAACCCTTCAATTTTCTGCTGCCGTCTAGACATTCCAGGAGTAGTCTGTACTTTTTCCTTCCTTTTTTCCACACCAAACCTCTCACTTCCATATGCGTAAATGATGTCCCCAAATTTATCCAGCTTCTTTTCAACTGTACCAGTTAATCTTTCCAATGCAAAGCATAGATCTGTGTTTACCGTGTCCCATGCAGTTTTCTCACAAGCTCTTGGCCATCTAACTCCAGGCCTATGCCCGTTGAGGTTCTTTTCTCTCTTATGCTGTTTAGTCTGACCGGGTTCACAAGTATGAATATGTTCATCACTAACTGTGCAAGCCCTCCTCTCCTCTATGACAGGGGCGCTGATATCCTGCGAGCTGTGGTTTGCTTCCTGTTGCTGGATTTCATTCGACTGACTTGACTGACTTCGTAAGAAGTACTGATCAATGCGAGGCCCTTGTCCCTTCTCCCTCAAGCATTTCATTTTCCCTTGATGAACCTTCAAACCCCTGACCGTTGTCGCCTTGCTCCAGCCACAGACACAAACTTGGAGTTCAATGACTTTACTAACTGCAGATCTTGGACTAGTCTTACTCTCCATACTCATATCCGTTTCCATTCCTAAGTCATTAACCATGTTGTCCAACATTGAGTCATCTTCCGCCCCCGCTCTCGCAGACTCTAGGGGTATTTTTCTCTTTAATTTCTCAGAAGCCTTGGGCGGGTGTTTCCAGCATCCTGTAAACACGGAGCTGGATACTGCCGACAAGGGTAGCTAACCCTTACCAGCCCCATTGGGGTCTCTTTACAACAATGGCGGACTATGATGACAGCTCGCATATCAACAATGGCGGACTATGATGACAGCTCGCTCAGGGCGAGGATGTGTTGAAACACTCGCACAAAATGCTCCGAACAAACATATAATCCTCCGACGTGATCCGGGACGTCATTGCAATAATCCATCCACTTGTTTCTGATGCTGGGATCCTTCTGAAGTCTATACAGAGATGCAAATGAGCTGTTTAAACTAGGGATGTGCACGAATATTCGAATTTTCGATCTGTAATTATCATTCGAAAAATAAAATACTATTCGAATTTTACTACATTGCTTTGCTGGCCGTAAATGCAGTGAATCCATGATAAATCCCAAGCACTAACTCGCAGTTATAATTAAATGCACTGGGTGGCGCTGTGGAGTGTGTTAACAAGTTGTGTGTATTTGATCACATAATGTTGTTGTCGTCTGCCTCGCGAAGTTTGGAATTACTTGAAAATGATCTTACTAAATGGAATTACTTTTGATCGAATTAATTAATTAATCTGAGTTATAATATCATCAACACAATGAGAAATCACATGAAATCCAAACAGTCGAATGAGGAAAGATAGCTGTCCATCACTGCATTCACGACTGCAGGTAAGCGCAGCTGGACCCCGCGTGATCCGAAATGATAACTTATCTTATAGCAAAATGATTTTGAGACATATACTTCCTTTAGGTTTCGTTGAGGGAGACAGGTTTAAGAACAGAAAACGCAAAGTGCTGTTAGAAACTTAGAACACCGTTATCTTTGTGTCTCTAAAGCGTCTGTCAGCAAAGCGCCTTTTCTCCCTCGAGCATAAATTGCTGGCGGCGCCCCTGCATGTGGATATTGTTTTTCTCAATAAAAACGTGAAACAATATAAACACGATAATCATATGCTGACTCGTGTGTGTGTGTGTGTGTCTGTGTCTGTGTACGTTCTGTACGATATCTGGCGCAATCTGCTTTATTAGGCGTTTTTTTCCCGTTTGCGCTGCTTAAGCATGCTTTTATTAATGCTTTTGTTTTTTATATTTTTTGTTTACACATAGGCCTACTGTTTAATGTTTTCAACTAAAAGAAAACTTTAACATATATTGTAAGCTTGTTGTGTATATTGCCTAATTTTAAGTTTGTTCAGAAATGGTGACAAAAACGTGAAAAAAAAAAATTAACTTAAAAAATAACGTCTTTTCATTAAACGTCATTTAAATAAACGAATATTCGAATATTTTTCGATTTTTATGAGCCCAAATATTCGAATGCAATATTTTTGAAAAATGCCCATCCCTAGTTTAAACTGGACACGTCAACACGAATGTTCTTTCACTTTTCCATTTGTCCTGTTGTCGACAGATTCCAGTGCGTGGAGTATGTCAGAAACTGAACGCACATCTGTGTACTATATCCAGTGTAGACAGCGTCAGTGATTATAATGGGTTCTAACTGCTTGATGCCACGTGACACTCACATCGGTGTAGGCAAATGTCATCCGTTAAGCGACTGAATGCCAGTGAGCGGAGCCTTAGGTGCGTTGGTGTATAACTATTCGTCGATGTCTTGATCTGGAGGCAGTCATATGCAAATGTATTTGCGCGTGTGACGTCACAAATTTCACAATATCCAAACTAGATGTTTTTGGAGCTTGGTCAAATAAATGCTTTGTTTAAAATGAGGAGGAAATTTTAATCTATGCATGTTTTAATGGTACAAAGACCTCTTATATGTCAAAAAACAAGGCAAATTTAAATTATCATGTCATGACCCCTTTAAAATAAGAAGGGCCCACCACTGCTTTTCCTGACCTCTTGGTTCCTGCTTTAGGGAAACTGTAGTTTGTGTTCAGAGAACCTGCACAGTGAAACAAGAGAAAGAAAAACAACCTCCATTTCATTTAGCAGTTTTGAATTCAAATGAGTTTAGTTCTACTATATTTGGAAACAAAGCAAAAGGTACATGTATTTGCACAGGAAATACTTTGTGCTAGTACTTGGAGGGCTGATTAATTTCACTTTCAGTCCTTAGTAGTACGTTAAAGTTAATGAACTGTAAGCTCTTGCAGTTAAGTATAACTTCCTATTTATTTCTATATAGGAATGCTTCAAAATGGTCCTGGAACATACAGAGGTGAAGAAAACCGAAGCATTCACCAACATCAGTACCAAGAGGAAGACTATCCCACCTTTTCCAGCATACAGATGAAGCCCAGAGCAAGCAGATCACCTCTTAGCTCAGCTAAACTAATGGCTACCAAGGTAACAGACTGGAAACTGCCATATTTATATTTAGAAATTAAAGGAATATTAATAATGTTAATTTAAGTTCTTCCACTAAAAAAGAGTCCTCAAACATAGTTAGACAACTTTAGAAATTCACAGCTCAAGTAACATCATACTGAAGAATGTATAAGTGCTATATCACAAAATGCCTGTGTAAATTTAAAAAGGCATTCCGCAAACTTTAAAATTTTATCTTTTTGTGATTGTGATTTCAAAGGTATCTGTTGCTATGGAGAGTGATCTCAGAGGTGCTGGCTCATCTCACATTCAAAATTCCACTCTACAGCAGCAGGTACAGCCCAATCATAAAAGGTTTCACTTCCATAGCAACACCTTTCCCAAAAACTAAAGGATTATTGGTGCAGTAAGCAATTTCTGAGAAACACCAAACAAACACACCCCACCTGTCATTGCTCCACCCACCAAAATGCACGAACATGCAATGCAAGAGTAGATGTCTCATTATCATAGCTGAGGAATAGCTGAATAAATAAAGTGAAGATGACAAACAACAAGGAAGAACAAAAAAATTTAACAAATAGTATACAAGAGTATATAAAAGCAAGAGTTTGTTGTTAGTCCCGACAGAACACCAGCTCCAGACAAACAATGACACTAAAATCTCCTGTTACTAAAGCTAACATTACAACATCAGCATCTTTTGGTTCTGTGAAACATAGCAAAATATTACTCACGTACAGTATGGAGCAGAAACAACGCAACTTTGGCGTTGAGTTTTCAGGTCTTTCCACTTGGGTCACCTCTTTGGCACTGGAAAGCTTTTTTAATATTTACGCGGGTCCTGAAGCTCATGACCCTTCTTTTCCCGATGATATTCCTCTGACCTTTACTCATTTGTAATGTCTATCAGCCATGGCTCTTTCTACAGTCTTTCTTCAAATCTCCCTCTTGCTAACTCTCTCTCCTCCCCCATCATGAGTGGACACGCCCCCTATTGCTGAATTGCTACAAGTGTGTTGTGGTGCTCGGTATGATCCACTTTCAACAGCTTTTCTTAGAAATCACTTACTGTACATTTAAAAGGAATTGAATAGAATTACATTTTAAAAACTGAAACATGTAGCATTGGGTAGTATAAAAATGATGCATGATGAGTTTCTGTTGTCTTTATCTAGAGTGCCAGTGAAAATACAAGCAAGTATTTTAGACAGCACAGACCATCAGTATTACGCAAAGGCAACCAGCCTTTCCCACAAGGTACTGGTACTGTAGACTCTATCAAAACTGAAAAATATAAAACAATTTTTCTCTAAAACTAACCTTTTCATAATGCTACACAGGATGTGGTGTTCATGACTGGGCTGTGGACACTGTGTGTAAGACAGAACCTGACAGCAACATGACAGACCCGGTCCCACTTTACACCAGCCAATCTGAAAACAGACTCAGTGCCTCTGTGTCAAGTCCTCAGCCTGGAAGCCCAGAAAATTCTGGGAAGTGAGTATCTGGTTTGAGTAAACAAACACACAAACAAGAAATTAAAAATACATAATGTCCACATTTGTGCTAAACGAAGCATTTTTTTTATATATCTCTAGGCATCCATTCAGTGTTCCTGGCAGTTTTCTGTGTGTTAAAGGACAATGCAGATGGCCGGGGTGCTCAAAGAGCAGGGAAGTGTTCAAAGAATATGGACATTTCTTAAGGTGAGACAAAACAATTTAAATTAACCCTTTTAAACCAGCAAGCTGTATTAATTTTACCGTAAACTCTTCAACCGTTTGCACCATCAAAACCATTCAAATTGCCCCTGACAGTAGACAATATGCGCTTTTCGGCAATATACGGCTTATTACGGTAATGCTTTCCGTCACCAAATGACAGCAGCTTTCTGGCAGTAGTGGCAGAGCGAGACACCCCTCGCTGCAGCCTGTAGCACGATGACGTAGCTGGGTGGTCCAATACGTATTGGATGGAGGTGTGTTTTGCTGACGTCATATACGCATGCGCAGTGTCGATCTCTGGATTTTAATTCGCATGCGCTGGTTTTAAGTGACATATATGCTCAATATTGTACTGATATGATGTTCTAACCTGTGTAGTATAGTACTGCTAAATAGTAATTATTGATAAATAAGTAATTATTTACATAAATGGGATGCTTATCCGAGTTTCACACATAGGCTATGCAAAATAGTTAATTTTACAACATTTTAAATCACATGATTTTAAACCTAAATTTGATAGATTAATAGCATGTCCTCAGCACCGCAAGTTTTTTTTTTTTTTTTTTTAAAGCCATTTTATTTTATTCAGGTCACATTTGCTGTTGAGTGGAAGCAAAAATGAATCAAGTAGCCAAATTGTCTTTGTAATTTTAAAGGTACAATACAATAAAGTCTGTAAACATTTTAAGATACCAGTACACATTTAAGGGAAAATGCAAAAATAATAACAGCATCAAGAAAATAAATCTTGTCAGATGTAAAAAAAAAAAGAAAGAAAAAAAACAGTGCTTGATATTTTGCCTGGTAAGAGTTTCTTCTTTAATGGCTATAGCCTACTCATTTTTCCACAGTTCAGTGTCTGCAATACATATGGTAGGCTATAGAAGCTTGTTTTCGCCACAGAGTGAGAAATAAAAAAGGTAACTTTATCTCACTACTCTGACTTTTTATCTCAGAATTGAAGTCGCAATTGCAGGTTATAACGTCAGAATTGCGTGATATAAAGTCGCAATTGCGTGTTAAGTCAGAATTATGAGATATAAACTCGCAATTGCGAGGCTTCTTGAAATTCTGGCTTTATAATAACCTACGCAAATTGGAGATATAGGCTAAAGTCAGAATTGCATGATATAAAGTCGCAATTGTGTGTTATAAAGTCAGAATTGTGAGAGAACTATTCTGAGGTAAAATTTGACTTTATAACTCGCAATTGCGAGTTTATATCTCACAATTCTAAGAAAATATGTCCGAATTGATAGATATAAAATCTTAATTATGTGTTATAAATTCAGAATTGCGAGAAAAAAGTCAGAATTTCGACTTTATAATACCAATTGGGAGATATAAAGTCAGAATTGCATGATAAGTCGCAATTGCGTGTTATAGCCAGTCAGAATTGTGAGATATTAAACTATTCTGAGGTTAAAAAAATAAGTCATTTTTTCCCTTAGAATTTGACTTTATAATTCGCAATTGCGAGTTTATGTCACAATTATGAGAAAAAAATTCAGAATTGGGAGACGTAAACTCCCAATTATGTAGGCCTATTATAAATTCAGAATTCTGACTTTATAGAGGGAATGCATTAACGTCACTTCCCCGCCGGAACACGCCCCCCTCAGCGGGACTGAGTGGCAGAAGAGCTGCTGCGTGACTGGAGTTAATAGGGGAAACTGCGTTAACGCGAGTAAAACAAACTATTATCAGTTTAAACTAAAAGTTGGACTCGATATAGTGTTCCTTACAACTTATCAAAGATCCAGTGATCCATGGATATTGACATGCAGCCAGGAATCGTGTTTCCTGACATTTATATGTGCCTGATTTCGACGCCGGGGAAATAAATGAAGACAATTTGCCTGTAAACGTTTTATATAAATACAATATAGATAGGTCTAAATCCGAGTGATCACTTACATTAATGTTATACTGTATATCATCATATCGTCCAGCCCTAAAACTTGTATAGTTGGAGTAGGTGTAGAGAGAGTAGAGAGTTGGTGAACGATCGCACGTGCTTTGATCTTCCAAGAAGAATAAAGTAACGTTAAGTTAAATATAAATGGTCACTTGAGTATGGAAGCTCTTTTCCGCCACAGAATAAAACATTTAAAAATATATAATTGCGACTTTTTCCTCACAATTGCGAGTTTATTTAACTTACTTTATTCTTCTTGGAAGATCAAAGCACGTGCGATCGTTCACCAACTCTCTACTCTCTCTACACCTACTCTAACTATAGAATCAATTCTTAATGCGCATATGAACGCCATCAGCGTTTATCACAGGTTCTTAAACATTATTTAAGAACCGCTATAAAGCCAAAACAATCTCATTTACCTTAAATTATATGTTTATCTCTGCTTTGAAACAATCTACATGGTTAAAAGCATAGACAGTATAAGAAGTGGACAGAGCCATCTCATTGGAACTCAGTTGAGACAGTTGAAGCCCATTTTTAGCGATTTTTGAGCACTTCCGTTCCTGACGCGCAGACTCAAACCGACTCAAACTAATGCCGAGTTCAGACTGCACGATTTTAGCCCCGATTTTGGCTCGCCGACAGGTTTTGAGAAATCGCCGACAAATGTCCGAAATCACAGGCAAATCGGTGCTCGTTCACGCGAATGACAATCACGCAGTGTGAATGAGCAAAGACGCGATCTGAGAGAATCGCCGACAAGTCGCCGACGCCCGTGAGATATTTGGCATGCTAAATATCTGGACCTGTCGGCGATTCACAATCCTGCTGTGTGAATGTGTTCTGACTGAAAACTACATCGGCGATGACCTAATATTGGGAGTTATAGACCAGAATATCAGTATTTTAATAGATAGGCCTATATTAACAATTATATCAAACAGAAACAAAGCACAAACGTTTGCATGACCAGCAACAACAGCAGGACATTTGCAAAATTATTTATTTACCCCCAACTCTCTTTGCAAAACACAGTCCTTGCTCCCCTCGTCTTCCCAACCATTTCCTGCATAAACTGTTTTTTTCTTTTCTTTTTCATTTTCGCTACAAATCAGTGCACATACAATTTGTAGGCTATCATTTTTAATAACAAATTCAGTGTCGCGCGAGAACTCCGGTCTCACGCACGCGTGACCTTCCGTTATTTCCTATCACTTCTCGCGTTTGTTTGGTTGTGAAACGTAGTTTGCGGACCAGGCAGAAGTTGTCGGCTTTTTTTTCTTTTGTAAAGTCATGCAGTGTGAAACCTCCTGTCGCCGATCCATCGTGCAGTGTGAACACAGCAGCAACTGAATGTTACCCCAGATAGTCATGCAGTGTGAAAACAACAGTGACCCGATTATTTTGAAAATCGTGCAGTCTGAACTCGGCATAAGCTTGATGACGTGAGCAACCTGTCTGACAGACGTTAATCTTCTAGTAGCTGTGCGTGAAAATTGCCAACGTTAATCTTGCAGAGACGGGGAACTTGAGCAAAGAGTTCTTTGGCGTGAGTGAGCAGGAGTAAGTATTCCGTTGCTTTTATGGACTCATTATCTGTGGGCTTCTCCCTTGACGGGACGTCCCCCCGATTGCCTGCGAGCTTCTCCTCCTGTCTGTACGGTAATTTCTGTACAGCGCGACAGAGAGTCGAGTGGTTATGACGCAATCGTTAGCCTATTTTTACTAAATCTGTTTCTACGGGGCCATAGTGTAACATAGAAGGTAATGGAGCCCTTTATACATTGTCGTGTTTCTTTAGAAATAAATAATGGACAAATGGAGTCTTTAAACGCCTCAGATGTAAAGTTATTCGCTGTCAAAGTGACGCAAAAATGAATGGGAGTCAATGGAAATGCTAACGCAAGTGAAGTTCTGCTACAACATGGCGGCACCCGGCCGGCTTCAACTTCCGGTCGATGGATTACCCCCTTGGGTTAAAAGCGCTATAAATGAAGTTGACTTGACTTGACTAGTGCGCATGCGTATATGACGTCAGCAAAACACACCTCCATCCAATACGTATTGGACCATCCAGCTACGTCATCGTGCTACAGGCTGCAGCGGGGACCTCTTGGGCAGAGCGGGAACTGGGAAGGAAGGATTTGAACAGAGAGATACGAAGCGCGGCACGTTAGAGTGTTTTGGATTTCATAAAATAATAAAAGAAACGAACAAATACATGGCGAAAGAAGTAGTAGACAGCAGAAGAAGGGATTGGGATGATTTTTTATGAAACTTGGGAGGCGGATGACCGTTACTCTTTCACGTATCTTAGCATGTGGTGTGTATGTGTGCTTGCCTATATAATGTATGCAAGCATTTGTATGTGTGTGCGTGTATGAAAAAAAAGTGTCCTAAATGAAAACTGTGCAACCCAATGTCACAATAAAAGACTATATATGTATTATAGTTAATTTTTCAACTTTAAAGTAGGGCTGTGCAATTGAATCCCAACGATCACCAAAATAGTACAATCGAGTAAGAACGATTATTTTGCCATGTTCTGTTTTGCAAGAACACTCTTATATTTTGTCTTGTGTTCTGAATGACACGAGCACATCTGCCCCCCACGAAGCCATAAACTCTCTCAGCCTATACAGCAGAGGTGGGTAGAGTATCCAAAAACTGTACTCAAGTAAAAGTACAAGTACTTATAGAAATATTTACTCAAAGTAAAAGTAAAAGTAATAATCTTAAAAGTTACTTGAGTAAGAGTAAAAAAGTATCCAATGAAAAAACTACTCAAGTAGTTAGTTACTAGTTACTTTACACATAGGCCTATATATATATACTGTATATGTAACATGATATTATTTAGATTTTTTTTTTTTCATTTAAATGACTATTATTATCATAATTAGATAAGCTATCTTTGCAACAAAAACAGAAGAGACAAACATTATTTCTGTATATCTATAGCCTGAAAACCATTGGCTGTCCTTTGGTTTGTATAATAGTATAGTAACTTATACAACTACATTTGGATTATTAGGCAATGTCGGAATAAAGTGACTCTATGGAGTTTTGCATTCAAGGGATGGGAACCATTGACAGATTAGAAAGTGTTAAAACTCTGCACATGTGCTCGCAGTCATGTCATGCCCAACATAAACAACGATCAAATGCACGGATCTTCTTCTGTCTGTTCTCCAAAATGTATTTAAATGTAGGCTATATTTATGAAAGCATCTTTAAACTGGTTAACTGTGTCTAATAAGGCAGGCAAAGGCATTCGTTTTCAAGTCGAGTTCGCACGCCACTGCGCAATACACACTCATTGTGTGTGTACACACATTCATAAACTGGACGATGATAGCTTATTTAATGTATAAAGTAATGTATATGTCCAAAAAAAGGGTAATGCCATACTTTGTAGTAGTGCTATATGGCGCAATAATCTGTTTGGTTGTAAAATGTATTACCTTGTCCTGAATGAAATCGAATGTATCGTCGTGTGGAATCATTCATTCACAGACAGCTTACGAAGTAACATACGAAGATGTTCAAGTTCAACTAATAAAGATCTTCATCGCTGGCAAAAAATATGATGCATTTGCAGATTTACTTTCTAGACTGTACTGTAGACTGTGGACCGCCACTTAATACAACGCTCTTGATGTTCTTAAATCTTCCTGTTACGACTCCGAGACGATTCAGTGCGTGAGGAAACTGAACAGATCATTCCAACTGATTCGCGAACCGATTTAGACAGATCTGCCCAACTTGTTTGATGAAGTCTTTGAACAGAATCGACTCAAAAGAGTGATTCATTTGTGAATTGAGCATCGCTCATGCCCAGAAAAAAGAGAGAGCGCGCGCTTAGAATAAACTACGCTTTTAACAACATATTGCATTAAAATAAAGTAACGAGAGGAACGTCGCCAAACGTAACGAAGTAAAAGTACAGTTTTTTCATTAGAAATCTACTCGAGTTAAAGTAAAAGTACCCACAATTAAATCTACTCTTAAAAGTACAAATTTTCCAAAAAAATACTCAAGTAAATGTAACGAAGTAAATGTACTTCGTTACTACCCACCTCTGCTATACAGTCATAAATTGCTAGCACAATAAACTTCACAATAACAATAGGCTTATTTACCGTAATAGACTGGAGTGAGACTGTAGCGCCTCAGTTCCAGCAAACGGCAGCGCGAGCGCTTATGACCTGATCATCTGTTCCGCTTTACAGCTCGAAACAAATTGAGAATGAACACAGGGCTCGACATTAACACTTATCTGCTTGTCCGGGAAAAGTGTTTTTTTTTTTTTTTAAGTTTCAAGTGAAAGAGTTTTACTTGCCCGACCGATCGAAACGAGAGAATGATTCTGATACAGTCAGTGTAAACAGCGATTGGTAATGGATAAGTTAGTGTATTTCTGGAAGCTGCGCTGCCTGTCTATTTGTGAGAGAGACATTAGTGGAGAAATCTAAACAAATGAGCGTAACAGCACACAAAAAACTTACAGAAGAAATACTGAGGTAAAAATGTTGAGTTTTTTTATTTAATATATGATAAAGTTAAGTAACATAACACGACTAAGGGCTGCTCTAGAACATATAACGTTAACGTTAGCTATATCACGATTGCAAATGTTAGGCCTACATTTAATTTATAGTTTAATAAACAAGTAGCCTAGTTAATATGTAGTCACTTACAATTTAGACGCAATATTGACTGGTTTTGTTCTATTTAACCGACGAATATAGTTACAAAAGAAAAGCAGTACTAAGCGCTGTGTTTTGTTATTGAATGATTCAGTATTTTGAACGAATCGTTTTAATGAATGACTCAATGATTCATTTATTAAGACTGTCACTGACCGCCACCTATTGGTTTATTGTTTAAAGGCATCATTGATTTAATTTTTAATTTTTAATTTTATTATTTGTTTAAACATTAATCTCATAAAATTATTTATTACAGTTGTAATTTTTTTGCAGTGTACATTAATTAATTTGATTGATAACAGCCCTTTTTAATAAAACTGAATTTGACCAAATGTTAGAATTTGACATGAAAGATAACGCATATATTTAGTAAGGTTTAAAAAATTGTCCTTTATAAAGGTAAATAACGCCCTGGTGTAAAAATCACAAATACGCAGATTTAAGTATGTAAAAGATGATGAGAATATTGCTTCAAAATAAATTATATTTACTTATGACAGACACCATTTAAAAAGTAATTTTGTCATTAAAAATGTATTATAACATTATTATAAAAACTTCCTTATGTGTGATTTAAATGGAATAAGTGAAATAAATCATTTTTAACCTTTAATATTAGAATGATGTACTGGGGTTCCTTATGGTTTACTTTACAGCATTAGTTGAGAGATATTTTTTCTTGTTATGTACTGTACCTGATAGGCCTTAAATTAATCAATATGGAATCAAATTGTGTTAATATTTTTTTTTTACTTGAAGCAAATGTCTTGAAGCAAAATGTTTTCTTGTCAGAATGCACCAGAATGCTTCATTTAAATGTTAAAATCATAAAAATGTCTCATGGGGGATGATGCCTCAGACCCCCCTACAACAAATTACTTCGTAAACATGTCACCTTTTTCACCACTTGTGAGTTTGCAGGTCTGTTTAATAGTTCAAAGAGTACAATACATGTTCAAATTTCGAATTTTTTTAAGAATTGTTGAAATGTGTCTTTTTAATAAATGCAACAAGTTCCCAAAGTCATGTGAAATAATTGTGTTACATAATCGTGATTTCAATACTGACCAAAAAAATCGTGATTATGATTTTCTCTATAATCGAGCAGCCCTACTTTAAAGTGTTAGTTTCTTTCGTTCGTGATTTGTCTGTTTTTTTTTCTAAATAAAAATCAGTAAATTTATTCTCGCTTTTTTATTTTTGTCTATTTAAATTCTATTTACAAACTCACCACACACAGTAATGTTCAATAACTGTAATTTGTTGAAAGCTATTTTTTTTCTGAAAAAGATGACACCTTGCACATGAAGATACCACATTGTTTTAGAATTTTAGAGTCAAAAAATCTAAATATGTGAAAAACACCTATTTTAGCTTCAGGTTCTAAAGGGTTAACTATATAATTTAATAAATAATTCCAACAATACCCGATATCTGTACATCTTTATGTGTTTTTCATAATCTAGACACCTTTCTACTGACCATGCTCCTGGGGACAGAAGTGTAACCCAGCTGAGGGTGCAGAAAGACAAAGTACAATACATGGAGAATCAGGTATATAACCCCAGTACTCAAAAACATGATCACCATACTGAAAATGGCTTGTTCTACATTTAACCAGCTTGCGTGGGAAACACAGAACCCATTGATTATGTATCACATTGGCTAATGGTACATAAATGCAGAGTGAAAATAAAGAACATGGTGGTCAGGAGGTTATAAGAAGAACTGGATGATAAATGGATGCTTGCTTATGACACTGTGTTATATTTACTTTGTAAATGTTACTGTTAGTTGACAGCAGAGAGACAGAAACTGCAGGCCATGCAGCTACACCTGTTTGATGTCAAATCTACCTCTGAGGTAAGCGCTTATGTTAAATTATATTTAAAATATATCATATAGCTGTTTGCATTGCAAATAACAATATATATACACACACATAATAACAAAATTATTAACCAAGCCAGATGACTAAAAAAATAGGTACACCATTGCTTGTTGAGAATAATTAGCAGCCACGTGCTGGTAATTACATACACTTGATAAATGATTATCAGGGAGTGGTTAATTCTCTATAAAGAAAAAATAATCTGCTCACAAAGTTCAGAAATGTGATTGCTACTGCTCATTCTGTCTGGGTAAAGTTATAGATTGTTATTACATTTTAAGATGTGCTGTGTCATTTACTACGGTAAGGATATGTATTGCTCTGAGAAAAGCTTAATCAGTTGATCTACAGACATATGTTAAAGATTGAACTAATATAATGCCATAGAAAGGAAGCCAGGCAAAAAATGGTAAGGTCTGGAAAGTATGGACCAAATTTTGTCGCCACTAACGTTTTCTACCAGATAACGATTCGACCATCAACAAGCGTGTTGATGAAGGGATCTCTTGATTTGTAACTGGTTTATGGATTTTTCTTCACACCAGTGTATTCTTGAGACAAATGTAAGGCCATCTGTCTGCCAGCTAAATCTGAGCTGAAATTGGGTCACACCAGACAACAATGATCCTCAGCCAATCTACAGTAGTGGTCCTGGAGTACCCCAATACTGCACATTTTGTATGTCTGTCTTATCAGCCATTTGAGGTCTTAGAGTCTTTATGAGTTGAATAAGGAAGAGTGAGTTTGATTAGGAAGACATCATTATGTGCAGTGCTGGGGGCATTCCAGGACTGGGGTTAGGAACCACTGAGCTACAAAACTGAAAAAGGGAGCGTTAGAAAAGCCAAGCCAAAACCATGTGTGAGCGGCACGTAAACTTATGCCATTAATCGATTTGTGCCATAATGACAGCAGGGTCTGTTTATGTTCTGTTTGTCATTTGAGTTTTATTGGTTTTTTTTTACCTACTTGTAGGACCTGATGAAGGCCAGATGTTTTATGCCCAAAATTATGTATTGATGTAATTTTATCCTTCTGATCTCAGGGTGGTAACGGTGTGGAGAAGCCGGGACATCTGTCAGGACTCCTGCAACCTGGAGTATGTCAGAACACAAATGGTCTCTATGACAGTGAGAGAGTGGCAGCTGATGCGTTAACACAAGGATACTGGCAGATCTCTACCTCACAAGTTATACCAGGTCATTCAGCACTGTTGTTCTATACATATTTTCAAACACTGATTCAGAAACTGATCATGTGTATATTCAATTTAAAACATTATCCACACACAACACAACACCATATGATGTTTTTCTTTTTCTGTCCACAGGGATTATTCCCAGTTTTGAGTATTATAAGTTAACAAACATGAGGCCACCATTCACCTACGCCTCCATGATACGATGGGTAAGCACTGCTGAATTAAATATCCTGTAGGCCTATATTACCTTTTCATTTCCTGTCAGTCACATTAAAGATGTCTTGTATGCCAGGCAATCCTGGAGTCCCCAGAGAAGCAGCTTACTCTAAATGAAATCTATCACTGGTTTACCCGCATGTTCTTCTACTTCCGTCACAATACCGCCACATGGAAGGTATGAGATGCGGTATTTGTACAGCACACTTATTATATTTGTCATTCCATGACTCACTGCCCACAAACAAGCCAATCCTGAAAGCCACATCCTCTCGTTTACATACCATAAAACTTTCACTACTTGCACCTCAATGACAAAGTGATGACATGGCTGTGAAATCACAGAATAAGTAATTCTTTTACTACTTTGTGTGTGTAGAATGCTGTTCGGCATAACCTCAGTCTTCATAAGTGCTTTGTGCGCGTTGAAGGAAGGAAAGGTTCTGTTTGGACTGTAGATGAAGAGGAATTTCTCAGGAGAAAAGGACAAAAGTTACACAGGTAAACTGTACTTGCTGCGTTGTAAGGATGACGGTTTAATTTTGTATAAATTCTTACAAGTTTTTTACTGTTTGTGGATCGCTGCAGTGTTTACCCGTTCATTAACTAGACTGTGGCGGCCCACCACAGATTCATTATGAACCAAAAATATATTTAAACTTCTCATAACATAAAAGGTCTTTAATGTTGTTTTGCGCCATTGCTTATGCAAAGTATATGTCAAACGATCTAAAATCAAAAGCACAATATGGATAAATCCAATTCCAATATGGATCAAATCACAAAAGGCTGTGACTTAAGTCTGTTGCGCTGCGTGTTTTTAAGCGAAGCTCGCACTTTGTTCACGTGGTCAGCTCGTGATCTGATGTTTCCTGCAAGTGGTGCTCACTGCAGAGCCAAATGAGTTGACCTTGACCGAGTTTAGCTCAACCTCTGTGGATCTAATGGGCGGAGGGATACAGTTAGGGTGTGGTTAGACCTTCTAGCTCCACCCATTACACCCAAATTACATCCAGAGAGGGGGAGCTGGAGTTCACGCTCTCCAGTGAGCAGCCTCTCGTTTTTTTGCGTCTCAGAACGGCTAGATTCACAGTGAATGAATGCAGTAAACTCCATTCTGCATGTGAGTTTAGCATGCATTTGGGACTGCAACATGCACCAATTGTGCTTTTTTACATTTGGATAATTTCCAACATTTTTATGGGCAGATGATTACAGCATTTCACTAGATTTGTAATGAGATGTGTTTGTAAACCTGTTTTCAGAGAAACTGGCTGCAGTTTTCCACCAAAATAAAAGCCCGGCTGCAATTTTCCACCAAAATAAAAGCCCAGCTGCAATTTTCCACCAAAATAAAAGCCCAACTGCAGTTTTCCATCAAAACAGGAAATTAGGACAAAAGTCCTTTAATACCCTACTGTAAAGTAAAATAATATGATTGTGAAATATTTATTTATTTTACAGTGCATTTGTTTTACAATATATGGCTATTATTGTCATCGGTATAATAACAATATATTATTATTATTATCTTTTATATTCTAATTGTTTGGCTTCCTAAAACAACAGTGTGAATGTAATGTAGACTGAGCCACTTTATCACAACTAAAAGAAGGTTGAGTCCCCTTTAAAGTTCAGGTACAATTAATTGACTTTTCTTTTTCTTTGTTCAGTTTGCACACTGAACATGGGTTGGAGAATTTAATTTTGAACTCGCAGTGCACCAGATTGATGACTTTAACTTTAAAAATGTACGCAATTTGAATGCCCCTAGACCGCCCAAGGTCCTCCCACCAGTCTCAAAAAATCATGTGGAGAAACACAGAGTTGGTTGTATGTATAAATATAAGTATAAAAAAAGATGACAGTAAAGATAAAAAAAACACTACCTTGGGCTCTTTGGATGGATCTAATAAAGTGGCTTTATTGTTGGAGCTGGGAGACACCACAGCCTCATGGACTAATAAAGGCATGCTGTTTAGTTCTGAATCATAAGAGATTGATTGATACAGCACTTTTTCCTCTAGGGACCAGGATATGGCCTGGATGGCACCTTTTCACCTGTTTCCCCTGACTCCACAAGGTGAAACTTACCAGATGTCAGGACCAAATGGACACTGATTAAGAGATTGCAACAACATTTAATCACTAACAAGATTTACACTTTTATGTTGTGATATAAATTACAGACATGGTGGTTTTAAACGTATAGCTGGCAGTCTTTTTCAGACCTTTTTTTTCCTTTTTTGTGTAATGAATTCTTTAAGAATCAATATAAATGTAACTTCAGCCAAAGATAAAGTTAAGAAATGGTAGTTCAGCAAATTTTCATTATCCTTCTCACATTTAGGCCTAAATGTAATAAAAATTCACAAGTATATAACTCTTATAATGCCAACATTTGTACACCAATAAAGTGTGTAAATACATTTAATATGGTACTTATTGTTCATAGCTACAGTTAAACGACTGCTGTACAATTATTTTCTTTGAAAATAAAATATTTGATCCAAACTGAAATGTAATCCAGCACTTTTAGACTTTTTTTCCAGAGCTGTACACACTATACACAATCAAGTTTTGCTTCTCATAAACTAAAATATAATTAAAACAGTTTCAGTAAGAAATATTTTATAATGCGTAATTGCAACGCGATAGTGATGTTCTCAATGAAATGGCTCGTCACCAACTGCAATACTACGTCTATGATTGGTCGAGAGATTTTTGCGCGGTGCATTTCAGCCAATCAGAGCATTGTTTTCTCGCTCGTATGTAATGCCTCAGATAAATGGCGAACGGAAGGGCAAACTGTAAACAAATACTACAGAACTGGACATTTTAGACGAATTGTGACTTTTAAGGGAGAAATAGCTGAAAGTTGGGAATACTGTCAAAATCAAACGGAAATAATTGATATGCGATAGTCAGCGAGAATATGAACTAGCCTCATTCAGCGTTAAGAAGCTATCTAGGCCTGCTGACATTTGCGCAGAATTGGATATTGGAAGTGCTGTAATGCGAACGAGGGATAGAGACCCGCACAGTTAACAATTATCATTTAGAATCTGTTTTAAAAACCACCATATACGTCGGATAAATTTAGTACTAGTCAGTATCATGAGTACAAACTCGGACAGCAGCCAGCCGTCCGAAATTAACCAGATGAAAAGAAGCGCAAGTCCGAGTGGAGAGTGTGAGACCACGCTGCTCAAGCAGGCGAAAGTAAGTGACGAGGAACCAAGAAATGAGTCTCATGAAGATGCAGAACCCGAGAAAGTTGGGAATGGTGAGCCAAAACCCGGAGCTGAGCTCCCCGAAGGAACTGAAGAGAAGGAGGTGGTAATTCAGGATGAAGCAGCCGCACATGAGAGCACGAGACAAGCTGGCGGAGGTGAGAGCGCGCGCCAGCCGTCAGATTCCGCTGCCATCGCCGCAGCTGAGGCGCTCGCGAGTCTGACTGGCGGAGACGGGGACGAAGACTGTACAGAAATGCCCTGTTCGTCCAAAAAACCGAGCCGAGAGAAATCAAGAGATAAGTCCAATCGTCCAGGTTGCTCTCAGAGCGAGAGAAGGACGGAGGCAGCCGCGGCGGACAGCTCTTCATCCCTGCTGATCCGCGAGAACAGAAAAGATCCAGAGCAGGCATCGTTTGTGGATGATGATGAGGAGGAGGAGGAAGAAGAAGACTCCCTTCCTGGCTCTTCCTCCACGGCTAGTTCGTCTGTCGCCTCTGAGAACGAGGAGAACGAGGACGGTGAGTGTGCCATAGTGTCGGTGAAGATGGCCCCGGAGGTGCGGCAGTCCGTCGCGCTGCTCGCGCAGGTACAGATGCGTCTGGATGCGCTGGAGAAGAAAGGCGCGCGTCTTCATCAACGTCTGGAGATAAAAGTGAGCCGCCAGCGACGCCCTCACCTGGACCAGCGCAGCGCCATCACGCAAGCGATCCCAGGCTTCTGGGTTACTGCTGTATCCTTTAACAGAGTGCGAGTTATTCAATGACTTTCAGAAGTGACTGAGGTCATCTTTTGTGGGCCCTATCTCTGTCAACTACTTTTTAAAGAAAATAAAAATAAGTATATATTTGTGTTTTTATCTTTAATGGTCTGATAAGTAGTAACTTTAATGGTCTGATAAGTAGTAACAGTACCTATTTTTGCCCATATACTATCTGATACAGGTATAGATGTTGCAATGGTTACATCCTAGCGCAATGGCGATTTTTGTCAATATGTATGTATGCTTATTTTGCTTATTATGACTGCAGTCTGTATAAAATGTTTTTAAAAAATCTTTCAAAAACAAGTGACTGAAAAAATCAAGGAACTTAATTGGTCAAAAGATTCACTAGTGGATGTTATTAGATGTCCACTTTACCATGCCTGATGAATTTCCACCAAAGATCACACTTGGTACTTGTATAACAATGTTTATGTGTAGACTGTAAATGCCTTACGTGTTGTTGTTTTTCCATTTGCATCAATGTTTGAACCAAATGATGCTGGTTTCTAGATGTTTGTTGTCTTCATTTACATATTTGTGCACTTAACTTGGAACCAATCAGCTTCTGAATCACCCACATCTATCAGCGCAAATCGACGAGTCTGATGAAGACGCTCTTAGTTACATGACTAATTTAGAGGTAAAACGTTTCCCCGCCTTTTTTCCCTTTGGCTTAAACCTGTTTTTAAAATGGCAAATAATTTATACTTTTAATATGCTTGTTATTAAACAGATTGAATCTTTCAAGAACAACAAACTGGGATACCGCATCTGCTTCCATTTCCGGCGAAATCCGTTCTTTCAAAACAAAATGATAGTGAAAGAACTTCATCTTGGAATGGGAGGTGAGCTGACTACTATCACAGCACCTCTCTTTTAATGAGTGTGTGTGTATGTATACATGTATAAGATAATCATGCATTATCATCTGTATGTGTTTATTTTTTGCTCAGGGTCTCCGGTGTCCTTCTCAAACCCAATTTTGTGGCACAGAGGGCAGAATCTGGTCGGGAGTGGAGAACCTCGTCGAACATCACAGGGAGTCTACCAGAGCTTCTTCCATTGGTTCAGTGATCACAGCAACCCAGGAAGGGATGACATAGCACAGGTACATCTCTCATGAGGTTAGGTGTAGGAAATGAAAATACATGAACAAAAAAGCACTATAACCCAGCAAAACCGTAAATCCTTAAATAAATACACACAGTAAGGATGATGTTTTATAAACCCATTGACTCCATCTCCTTGGCTCTAGATCCTGAAGGAAGATCTGTACAGAAATCCTTTGAGGTATTACCTGACTCCACTGTGGGAGCCACGAGAGAATGGCAGGTAATCACCAGAATAAAACATTTGATTTCCTCCTCCAGATTCTCCCAAATGTCTTTTTAGGTTTTCCTAAATTTAAATTATCTTTAACCAATTTCCATGCCAGCAGCGCTCCCAAACCTAAGGGCAGCAATAACGGAGACGAATGTGTGATCATCTCAGATTCAGACGAAGATGAAGAGCAGAATAGCCAAAACATGGAGCAGGAGGATGATGAACGGGATGACCAAGTTGGAGGTGAGGTTTTCCTTTTCACAGTCATCACACATATAAAGTGTTTCATGATAAGCAATAAAAAAGTGGATTTCCCCTAGCCTGGTTAAAACCAGACCATTCTCAGTTGTAACTGAGTTATGGGCTGTGTCCGAAATCTCCACTCAAACCACTACTCCTAACCCCTATGTAGGGGGTAGGGAGTAGAGCACTATATAGTGAGCTCACCAGCATAATAGAAACACCACTTTCGGACACTACTCGATCGTCTCTCGGCGCCGTTGATTAAACGCGCCATCATCTGTCAGCTGGTGCCGAGCCAGCTCTGGGCTAAATAATTTTTTTTTTATAAATACATTACATTATATTGAGCTTATTTCTCCAAAATTGTAAAATTAAAAGTCATTTCTGGCCGTTTCTGTTATAATGCGTTACTCCACACATGATTATAACTTATAAACATAAATAAAATTAATACACATATTTCATATATTTTCATTTTCGCACCACACCGTTTTCTCTTGCCTGTCGACATTAGGGGAAAAAAAACAGATCTACGTTATCAAATATCTTGCTCATAATACTCTTAATAAAACAGCTTTTAGACTCTGTGGAGATGCCACTCAATATTTATCTTTTTTGTTTGTTTGTTCTCGTGATTCAGAAGATTTTGCGGATTAGCAAAAGAAACAGGATTTCTAGACACAGAAAACGACGTTCTGTTCTTGCTACGCTAGCGAGACGTCGTCAAATTGTAAGTTAAAGATGAAGATGATGCTGATAGGTCTTTTACGATCAGCGCAATGCATGATGGTATGTAGGGCTTGGGTTAGTGACCATCGGTTGTACACTACTTTTCAAAATGCATTCTGGGATACATTGAGTGGACTATATAGGGTATAATAATCATCACTATACATTCGGACAGCACTACAAAATGGCGAGCTCTCTATATAGTCCACTATATAGTGAATAGTGGGAGATTTCGGACACAGCCATGGTCTGGCAAAGCGTCATAGACAAATCATTTCCATGGGGGCGTCACCAACGGACGTCGCGGATAGACCTAAAACCAATCAGAGCGATGAAGGAGATGACGTATGCAGAGCGGCGGAGAAACTCCGAGTGTTGTTCTTTGCTCGGTTTTTAACAAAAAGGAAACGTTCAAATCGGTTAAAACAGACGCGATAGCTGATTCGAACGAGTGATGTTCGACGGCGGCATCCATCTTTGTAATGTAGGCTACAAAATCTGCTTCAAAATCCCAGCGCTGTCGTCATCGTGTAAAGCCCGCCCCAACGTTTCTGATTGGTGCCTCGATTTCGGCGGATTGGAAATGGGCTTGAATGAGCTCTTTCCCAGACTAACTTTCAGAGCAAATCTAAATTTGCCGGAAGTTGTCTGGGATTTCCCCCCAAGTGGATTTCATTTTCTAAACAATCATGATTGATCATATTTTTCTCCCAGGCTCAGAAGAGAATGACAGAGATGAGGGGGAATCCTCCTATGAGGAGAGAAATGAAGAGGAAGTGGATGTTGAGGAAGTAGAAGAGTCACGTGACTCCGGTGGCTGTGAGGTCAGAGACCAAGGAAAGGAAGAAGAAGATATTGATGTCGATGAAGAGAAGAGTTAGGGTGTGGTGTTGTCTCCGTTTCTTTTTATGCAGAATAGCATCATTAGATTTTTCTATGATCTATTTTACTGATTGTTTTCTGGATAAATTAACAAGTGTTAATGTTGCTTGATGATCATGGTTTAACCATATCTTCATTGTAGATGGTACTTTCTATACATCAGAGATGATGAATATTCAGATTCAGTGTGTGCACTCCTCCAAAAAACACGTCGTTTCTTTACGATTTTACACATAACTGCATTAACAGAATTCCCAGAGAGGGCTACTGATACCCATAAGACACCTCTTTTATCTCAGAACTGACTGTTTCAAGGTTAGGATTACAGACTTCACTTAATTTAGTTGTTTTTGGCTAGTTTAGAGTCCTGGTTGTTGTTGTCTTTTGTTGTATGGAATACAGTAACATCGTATGTCACCAACAAGTACATTTTCACTGCAGGAGGCTACATAATCATGACCAGTTCTAAAAACATTTTGTCAGTCATTGCTATAATATTTTTGGTTAATAGTTGTTTGTTACTACTTTTTTAAAAATCCACATTGCATCATGAACGACATTGTTATAGTCTTATCTTTTTATTGTTCATAAACTCTACCACCACCATTTTTAGCAACAGTATAAGGGAAAAGGTCAAACATTCTCAAATGCACTTCATTCTGAACCAAAACTAGATAACTCAGGGATGTTTACTCTTTTTACCCTCCTTATAGATGCGTTTCCCTTCATAAGTTGTATTCATTCAATTGTGTGTCTTTAATGCATACCTTTATGAATTGTTTGTTTATTGATGAACATTTAAATAATTGTAGGTTTATTTCACCTTGTTTACATAAGCAGCTAAAATCCTGACACTATTCCTCTTGTTATGAGGTTCAGTGTCATGTGATCCTTCAAACAACTTGTCATTTCTAGGAATTGAGTTGGATATCTACACACTATCAACACATGCACGCTACCATTTATTCACTGCAATGAATAACAATTTTAATGTTATTTAAATGAGCGAAATGTTTGGAAAGGCCATCTCGTTGTGTTATTTCTTTTGACAGCATGATGTGTGCACTCAATACTCAGACTTGTTTGTGTCCAGTTAAATGCTTAGATAATGTAAAGATAGTGAATATGTATGTATACATTTGTTCCTTTTGACTTTTCATATTCATCTTTTTTTTCTATTAGTACTTCTGCTCCTTTGCAATAATATCTTTTTCCTTAACTTTGGTCAGTCAGTTATTAGAGTAAAATCTTTGTCATAGGAATCTGTAATAAGGAAACTGTTAAACATATTTAGTTTACATTGATTTTTGAGTGTTGACCTGTAAAAGTTTGGTTTAAAAATTTGAAAAGCTATTAACTCATTGTAAGTATACTGGATCGTACTTGTTTTTCCTGCAAGGCCAGTGGTTTGTACATAATCCTTTCCCTTATGAAGGGTTTATAATATGTTATTGAATTATTAGGGTAGATTTGACCTACAATATCAAAGAAAAGCTATATTTTGTGTGCTAAATTTTATAGAGAACTACAATTTTTAAATGCTTTGGTTTTGTTTGTTTTTTTGTTTTCCATGTCAAATAAAGTTTTTGTCTTTTCATTCACAATGTGGCATTCTGTCTCTTTAGTTTCTCCAGAAAATGTTTTAAATTTATTACATCTTTGTGTCCTGATGACACACATATTTAGTGTTCATTTCTAGCAGTGTTCATCTCTAATTCCTCTAAACTGGAAACTATAATAATAAATTATATAATACGCACCAAACTGTTCAATTACTCTGGAACTTCTGCTTTAAAAAAAACACACACACACGTCAAGACTTCTGTTTTTCATTCCACAAGGGGGCAGTATAGCAAAGACAATAATTGAATCAGAAGTGGTTCTGTTTTAAGCTAATAAAAGAAAGCTGTTTTTATGGATTTCATATCCAAGATTAATATCCTTCATTTTAAATGGAACAACAACTCTGGTGCAAAATATTGGGATTCCAGCCTTTTCTCCCCCATAGAGACGTTGTTTTGACTTGTGTATGTGAAGCGCCTGCAGACAGCAAGCTCTTGGTTAGTTATGGGGGTCTGTGGGTCTGCAAAGGCATGAGATAAGCCCTCAGAGCGCAGTGTAGAGTGATGTCATTGTCAAATGCTCTTATCTCCATTCAGATGCCTGTGCTCAGACAGCTGTGCATGCTTGATCACGTGAACTGATGCATTTCATGTTTTCATGATGAATTCAACAGTTCTTACAGGTCGACAGTGGCTTTATCTGAGATTTGACCTTCAGAGGTCCAGCACACATCTCTTAGGAAATGCATGGATTAAACGTTTTTCTTTAAAATATGGATCCCTGAGGTTAACTTTACTTTTCCCTCGTCACCCTGGCTGCATGTTAACCAGTAGCTTAGATCTTGACTTAAGACAGGTCAATGTGTAATGAAGGTTTAATTCGTATGGAAACAGCACTGCACTGCAAACAGCCCAAGGGCAGGCATTTTTGGGCAGGCCTCAACAGAGGAGTGCCGATGTTGCAATGGTACACTTAAAACCTTTGATTTCATGCTTAATGCAATGCTATAAATATTCCACTAGCAAAGGCCTGCCCTGTTTTTAAATGCGGACAGCCAAGCAGGCAGTGGGTGTAGAGCCACACTACTGTTAGATACCACACGCTTTATCTAGATTGAAGGAAGTTGGGGGGAATTCAGGTTGAGTGGGATACTTTTCCCCAGTCATCTCAATGGCAAAAAGTGTCCCAAAATTAACCTGAAGAATATTTTATAATCAGTATTTGAGAAAATAGGTTGGGCTGTCATTTGGAATTTTTATTTATTTAAATTTTGTTTCATTATTTATTTAAAATATATATATTTTTACATTTTGTTTAATTAATTTAGGCCTACTTTTATTTAAATATGGATTGTTAAATTTCAAAATATGTTGAATAATATATATACATATATATAATATATCAAATATAATCATTTTAAAATATATACAATTAAATTAAAAAAATATTTATCAAATATTTTAAGTTACATAATAAGCAAGATTTTGTTTTATGATATTTTACTCTTCTTGTGTGTTTATTGTAGGTGCAGTGAATCTCAAAACCTTTTACATTCAAATCATGAATTAATTATATACATTATTTCCATGTTGTTGATCATGGGAGCTTTGAGACTCTTGCTCATATAAGTTATAACTCAGGTTGCTGTTTTAGCCAGGAAGAATATGAGAGGAACAAATATCTTGATTTAAACCATTTTCACCCTTTACAATTTTAAAAAGATATTCCTATATTAGTCTCTGTTTACATTTCAGTAAAGTATCCATAATACCAGACCATTAGATCAATTTTAATTGATATAAAATCATCTGTCCCATAACTTGGAGGTTACAAAGTGCACTCAAATATTCAAATGTAACAGGCAGAACTGAATAAAGAAGGTCAACGAGTGAAGGAGACAGAGACAGAGTGTGATAGAGTGCGGGAATGGAAAGAGTGCGAGATAGACAGAAAAGAGAGAGAGAGATGAATGTTAAAGCTAATTAGCAGGGCCTCTGACAGCCCTGGCGAGCAGATAAATGGTTTTTATCTGAAAGATCATCAGTGGCAGCAGGAGTCGCAGCCTTCAGGCGTCCCCTGCACTCTTTCCACCCGTCTGCCCTCCAATATCTGTTTTGACTCACTCTGTGGCGACATATGAGTATTCTGTTATTTCATCAAAAACATCCTTTTTGACTAAACAAAATGTGTGTGTGTGTGTGTGTGTGCATGTTTCTCTGCTTTTGTGTATAAATTGGCCATTACCCATTCTTAGAAGAACATCACGCCTCGGGCGATTGCGTTTGCAATCAAGATGAAACTGAAATGCACTGGAAAAAAGGGAAAAGCCACCTCAGTGGGACTTTTATCATTCCAAAATCTCATGGCACTGCATCCATCTTTGATGAGGCAGTGCGCTTATACGCTCATCCATCCTGGGCATCCCGTGGGCTGCAGCTAAGGTGCTGACAGATTTATCTCCTAAGACAGATGTATTGTACACTCCCACACACCCCTCCAGCTTTTTAACTTTTCCATGGCTCCTGGTGTACTTTCCTTTTCTCTGCATTCTGGAGGTTAGCTATAGGGCTGCCCTGGATACTGACTTGTGCGGGAATCTATTGGAGTTGGAGAGAACTGTTCTGAGGAAATGACACATTTTGCTTTAATGGAGTTAAATGGTTCTAGGGTCAATGACGTGACATTAATGACATGAGAATACAACAGACGAGTGCCGAGATGATGTCTTTTTATAAGGCAAAACCGGGAAATGAGTTAGATTACATCCAGGGATGGGCAGTATTTCAGATACATGTATTTAAAATACGTATTTGAAATACAAAATACTATTTTGTATTTTGTATTTTGAAGCCTTTGGGGAAAATCAAATGTAATTTGTATTTAAATACATTTAAGATGAGTATTTTTGTATTTTCAAAAAAAATTAAATTACTTTTTGCCAGTCAACCTCTATATCCAGGTGCTGGTTTCGTGCATCAACTAGTTCAGACTCATTTATAATTTTAATGAACTTATAGAAACAAATAAACTTTACATAAAATAAATATAAAATTACTATACTTAAAAAATAGGGGTGTAACAATATCGTGTCACAATATATCGCAATACAAAAATGCATGTATGTATGTATCGTGGATAATTCACCCACGACCCCCCCCCCCCCCACAAAAAAAAAACCCTACTGTGTGAGAAAAAATTCAAGTTTACAGAGTTTTAGTGTCAGTACTACATTTAACTACTATATAGTGTTGAATATAATAATAATGCAATTATTAGGGAATATTTGTGGGTCCTGATAATGCCAAATGTCTGATGTTAAAGGGATAGTTCACCACAAAACTCTGTCAGTAATGACTCTCCCTCATGTTGTTCCAACCCCGTAAGACTTTCGTTCATCTTCAGAACACAAATTAAGATATTTCTGATTAAATCTGAGAGCTGGATCACTCCTCCATAGGCTTTATTTCCTTCTAACAGCGCAGCGCTTCTGTGTTGTATGTCACACGTAGGCTCACTATTGGCCGACGCTGGTCATGTGTGTGACGTACGACACAGAAGCGCTGCGCTGTTACACTATGTGAACTCACTCGGGGCCCACAGAAATGAATAGTTGAATAAAGTCGTTATTTTTGTTTGTTTTTTGCGCACAAAAAGTATTCTCGTCATTTGCTAAACTTAAGGTTGAGCCACTGTCGTCACTTGGACTATTTTAATGATGTCTTTAATAACTTTTGGGCCGGCAAGTTTCGATCCCTTAAGAAGCCTATGGAGGAGTGATCCAGCTCTCAGATTTAATCAAAAATATCTTAATTTGTGTCCCGAAGATGAACGAAAGTCTTACGGGGTTGGAACAACATGAGGGAGAGTAATTACTGACAGAGTTTTCATTTTGGGGTGAACTATACCTTTAACTGTAAAGTAAAGTATGTGGCCTACATTATTTGGCCATCATACATATATAGTCAGTGAAAGAGTGCAAGCATATTCGTCTTAAATAATTCTGTTTTCAGCTTCAGAATCATGAATATAGTTATTCTGGTGTCTCTATTGTCCTGTGCTTTGGGTTTCCAGCACAGAGTCCTATTCATTTACACACACAATGTAATATCAAATTTAGCATTTTAATCAACAGTAAATTTTTTGTTAACCTTTTATCATATGTCTTGGAGTATCTCAATAATATCGTATCATGAGTTTAGTATCGTGATATGTATCAAATCGTGAGATGAGGGTATCGTTACACCACTACTTAAAAAGCATTGGACAACCCAAAAAAAAAAAAAAAAGCTTCAACAGAGTTTGAAATTCAGTTTTTGCTGTTGTATTAAAACTGATATTGAGAATTGTGAGACCATGATATATATTGTTACTGTGAAGTAAGATTTTGGGTCATATTCTTTGCTAGATAGCAGATAAGGTTCCCACAGTTTTACATACAGTATGAATTTTTTAATAGTGTTCACCACAAGTAATCGACTACATTGTAACCTGGTCAGAAATAAGTATATAAATGGCTGCTATTTTGCACAAGTTTATTTGTAATGGCCAGCAATAGGCCTATGTAGTTTCTTCATTCACTGTGACCTATACTGCACTGGATGGCCAATTTCACATGTATTTTGTGTATTTTCAAAATACAAAATACTGTATTTGTATTTAAATACATTTTTTCACACAGTATTTTGAATTTGTATTTAAATACATTTTTCCACACAGTATTTTGTATTTGTATTTTAAATACATTTCCATGTATTTATGCCCATCTCTGATTACATCGTCCTGAAGTCAATGGGTTTTTGGTTAAAATGCCTGAAATAGGGTCTGTGGGGAACAGACAATTCTGCAGCATAAAATATATCAGTAATACTTTGTGTGATTTTTGTATTGAAAAAGTGGCTAAATGGGACTAGAGCTCATTGGAAACATTAAACTTCCTCAATCCGAGCAGGTAAACTCATCTGAATTGTAAACTTTTATCGGTCACAGAGCTAATTTTCTGCAATAATCCAAAAGCCAATGGAAAGTCGAGGGAACCAGTGTGATGCGAACTTTTGGGTTGGCTTACAAAGATATGTCATCACTGTAGAGCTCTAATAATTCAAAGCATATTTTCATTTCTGAATTAAAATTCATTTTTGTTTTGTACACTGTAAAAAATTATATGATCGATAAGTTATAACAACCAATATTTTTTACATTGCTCATCATCAAAATAAGTTAAGCAATTTTCTATTATAAGTTATACTATATTCTATTCACTTATAAGCAATTTTTTTAGTAATAGTTTTTTCAAGACAGTTTAATGTAATTTAAGTTGAAATAAAACATCTTAACAATTAAACAATTAAATAAAACAAGTTAATTATACTTAAAAATTTAAGGCAGCAACCTTTTTTTTTTACAGTGATATCATAAAGAAAAACATGTCAGGGTGATACAACTGTACTAATAGTAAAGAATAACACTTTAACAAAACTGCCGCTTATTAACTGAAAAACTTTGTCAGCCAAATCATGGTCTAACAAGCATAAAATGCAGGGAAAAAAGGGAATGACATCACACAGAACCCCAGCAGACCCACAAAACTGTGTACCAAGGTCAATAATTCTCTTCAATAAAATATCATATAATTTGACCTTTTTATGACAAGGCAAGGTCAGTTCAGGTTGTATAATACCATGTGGGTTGACTCCGCAAAAACGTAATGATATTCATGAATTCATATGATATTTGTAGTTGCTTGAAAAAAAAACCCTGAGAAAACTTGAAACCAAAATGAAACCAACATTCAATTTCTAAGAACTTGTAAAACACATATTTTAAACTACATTTATTTCCTTCATTTGTTGTGGAGACTCTTATATGTTATTGACCCAGTAGTCTATTTTAAAAATGAATCCCAACCCAAAAACATGCACTGACACATAGCCTGCGGTGTTTCATAGAAGAGCGGCCTGGATTGATGAGCGCCACAGACTCATGATGATACATTTGCTATTGTAACTCTTGCTTTGAGCCTGCAAATCCCTGTTTATACACTCCAGTGAAAGAAAGACAATCATTTCCCAAATACAAAAACCCACTGACTTGCGCCCATACATGAGCCCATATACTAACTTTACTGATGAAAACGTGACGCTTTTTGTAGACCAAATGCATTTGAGAGCTTTAAGATTTAAATAAAGCCTTTTTCAATCTTTACAATGCATATTTAAATCAAATAAATGAAACTTTAAAGGAGGATAAATCATGTGCTCTTCCACACAAAGGATAGAGTTCAAATTCAGTGCTTTCACAAACATGAGACGGTCACTCAAAAGGCCTGTCAAAGTTAGTAACAAAGGGAAAAATATAGCTGTAACATTAGGTCATCAACTTTTGAGTTGCCATTGCAACAGCATGTTCATTCAAGATACAAAGGTCACATGTGAATTAGAATATAAGAACGTTTTTTTCTTAAGATATAGGGTGCGTACAAGTCAAAATTCTCATTCTTTTTCATGCCACACCATGTTGTTCCATCCGTGAGGTATATTCTCACCAGTATGAGGTTTTACAAATAACCTTATATATTAGCCAATTAAACATAGTTGATTCACTGTTTTGCGTAGACAGTAGTAAAACTCCGGATTGTGTAAAGTGTCTCTGACGTGGGAGAATGAGGGGCTGAATGGAAGATAGTGGAGCTGGCGGGGCTCGGTGCATTGTGGGTGAAATCACACGGAAACCTGAACTTAAAGCCGACTTGAGTCACTTCCTCTCAGAGGAGAATAAAGGATGCCTACAAAGAGAGAGAAAGACAAGAAACCACCTCCACATCCGCAGCAGTATAAGAAAAGGGCACATTGTGTGATGTCATGAAAAGCAGAGCATCTTTTTAATCAGCTGAAAAGGAAACGGTAAAACTTTTTACACGCCCTACCACTGACTTTTGAATTATATATAAAGGCAATATACAACATTTGTACATTTAGACTAAGCATTGGCTTGCTAATGTGTGTGTCGGAGGCCCTAGATAAAAACGCTCACCAAAAGCCTTTTGTGTCTAAAATACCGAGTCTCAAGTTTTTTTGTTCAAGAGAACGTCCTTTCACCCAACCCACCCCCTCTGTTGTGTTTCGTCCCCGTCGTCGTGAGTCACACAGCACGATGCAAAAGAACTTTGGGAATTTCAGAAGACTTTCCTGGTGGGACAAATGGAGCCGCTACAAACGCACTGCAGTGGGTCTCCTGACCTACACAACGCTTGACAACTGTCTTTCACTCTGTTTACAGCAGTTAGTAAAGAGGCCAGAAAGATGGACAGATACCATGTAGACAGTGCTGAACTGCTGGCGCTTTTGTAAATTTGAACAGTGCAATGAATTGTAATTTGTACAATTTGTAAAAAAAAAAAAAAAAAAAAAAAAAAAATCTTAAAATTAAGATTCAATAAGTCAATAAAGCTCTAATATATTTGTTAAATTATACATTTATTATATATACAATAGCTCTTGGGTAAACAAATAAACAATAAAACTGTGGTCTCATGATCAATTTCAGACTAAGTTGTCACGTGTTTTATATCTTGTAATTTCATAAAATGCATACAGAATCATATTATGCGCGAGTCATACCACAAAACGTATAGGATCCTTTGAATTCTGCACAGAATTATATATTTTAAAGTGAGATGAAGGAGATATTCGGAAGAGGAGGAAACTGCGACTTTACTGAGTTTAACGGCTCTGGCCGAGCTGTGATATAAACTAAACCCTATTGGCTATTTTTCAAAAAGGGGAGGAGCTGATCCATATGTCACACCCTGTCTTCCTTCCTGTTTCAGTGGAAATTATGTCAACACTCTGAATAATGCTGCGTGTTTCAAGGCACTTCATAGGTATTTTAAATTGTCCTTAAAAAGCTTGGATTCCATTGTGACAATTTACCCTAAATAATGTTACAACGTGCCCCACTATTGGTTACCGTGTGTTCAGTAAACTATATCTTTTTTTCCTGGGTAATAACAGAATGTTCAGTATTTTTTTTGTAACCCAGACTTAAAGACATAGTTCCCCTAACTAGTTTATAGTTATTACTAGTAATTAGTTTTACGATCTCTTTATGAACTTTTTAAAACGCCGAAGTGGTAGTTGCGGTGCTGTCAAAGGACAGAAAGCTCTCAGATTTCATACAAAAGATCTTCATTAGTGTTCCGAAGATGAACGAAAGACTTACGGGCTTGGAATGACATGAGGGTGAGGAAATGATGACAGAATTTTCATTTGTGGGTGATTATCCCGGTGTGAGGCTGAGACAATACAGAAATGAACCTGAGAAATGCTGGAATAAAAAGTCCCTTGCCAGCATTAGGCAAATATTACGTTTAATATTTAAGTTTTAAAAATAGCCTAATGTTCAAATACACTGTTGTATACTACTATCTGCATTGATATGTTCATGTTTTCCTGCCCTTGGTTCGCTGAGAGCAGTGCTGAAGGGGCTGTACCGTGTGACACTTCACCGGCCGAATAAACCAAACACCTGCCACCGCGCACACTTTCAACACGACGCCGTGCAGCGTGAAGCTTACGTGACAAGACGACGAACACATCTTCTGTTTTGTATTCAAACTGGCAAACGCTGGAGATATTGTCACGAAAAAAAGCAAAACACATCTGGGCGTGTGTTGCCTTTATCTCCTCAACTGTCCAGATAACAGCTTAGAAGTATCCTGAGGAATTGCGTGCACAAACTGCAACTTTTACCTCCGTTTTTCGGGCTCACTGACACGCCCCAAAAGTGGGAATTCTAAAAGCTAGAGCTATACAAGCTCTTGTGATTTTCTGAAAAGGTTTTGGACGGATTTCAGAGTTTAAGGCACGAGCTGTGCTCACAGAGACTGTAAGGAATGTAACGATTAACATCTCACCTGATCTTCAAGACACCAAATAGGCTACACACGGAGCAACAGACCGACTGAGCCATAAGACCAGCGAATCAGGTGAATATACGATATTCTCATATTTAAACTTCACAGTCAGAGCTGCTGTTGCCCTGGAATTCGCTGGTAAGGATGGAAATATTAAAGTTTTTGTTAGTTTTGTCATTGGTTGTCAAATAGCCTACGTCAGTTGCTAATTGTGCGAACATGCCGAATTTTCATCTTACTTACCTAACGTTAATTGTTTACATTTTTACAGTCATCTATAATGTCGTTTACCAGATTATATGTTAAAATATTGAAATTGGCTACTAACGTTACTTTTAAATATCCATTTAAATCAGTGTTATAGATAAACTACATACAGAATAAGGAAATATAATCAGACACGTTTGCCTAAAAAATATATATTAATGATTTAGGGGTTGGGGATTAGAATACATTGAATTCAGGTTAGTATGAACCTTTTTCGTAAATAAAATATCAGGCTAACCTATTGCCTACGCACTTGTTCCAGATGTTTTTTCTGTGAGTTTAGTCATAGAGTATGGCATATCCAAGCTTGGCCTTAATTCTTTCAATATTATATGAACAGTTTTAATGAAAGGAACCAAATATCCCTTGAACATATTAAGGTCATAAAGATTTGCCTAAAATAATTAATTTATTTTGCAGATACTCTTTTTTTTTTATATAGAGATAATCAAACAACTCATGATATCATAATTGTAAAAGTTTCCAATATTTGAAAACCAGCAATTAACATTACAGAGCAAAATGATTTGTCTAAAACTAAGCCTATCAAATCTGTTGATAATTGTCAAATAATATATATGGCAACTGTTTAATAGTTTTGCACCCCAACATCTGACATCACCCTACAATTTTTATGTAGGCTATTTTATACATAATACTCTTTTTGTGTTTACCTCAAGTTATATATTTGAATGTTAAGAAAGAGTGATACAGCGGTCTGACATTTTGTCATTCACAAAAAAAAAGGGGCAAAAATGGACACGTTGGAGTTGGATTTAATGGACGTCATAGATTGCGCTTGTGCATCCATAATTCATATTCTGGCCATTCCGGCAGAGAACGACTGATACATAATTCATGCTAACAAGAAAGTATAACAGTTTACACCTGTGAAGTTCCACTGAAAATTTAAAACAGCAAATGTCCCGCTTAACAGTTTACTTGAGAGATTTAGGCATATCTATCTATCTATCTATCTATCTATCTATCTATCTATCTATCTATCTATCTATCTATCTATCTATCTATCTATCTATCTATCTATCTATCTATCTAGTTTGGTTAGATGTTTAGCAATGGCTCTGTGTGTGTGTGTGTGTGTGTGTGTGCTTCCTACTCTTTCACCTCAAACCAGTGCCAGAACCAACATGTAAGAACACCTGAGTGACTGATGGTGAATATGTGAAGGAGAGGAGACATAAAACAAATCTGATCTTGCACGGTGTGAGTTTCATCAAGAGCCAGTGAAACACAGTAAAACATCAGAGGATTTTTGAAATCAGGTTCAAAAGTGAGGACGCTTTGAGCTGGAAAAGATGATATCAATTATTTGTTGGTTTTTGTAACCCCTCACGGGTGCACCCGAGATCACAAATGTGCGTTTGAAGCTTTCAGACCAATAATTCTTTGCTCTTGTCTAATGCTACCACAGCAACTATGATCCCAATCTGATGTCTACAGAGCCATGATACACATCTACATGAACTTACAGAGAGATAACTATCTTCATAGCCTTTTTTTACTATCCGCTCTCATTTACCAACTTTTTTGTGTAGTCTACGGTTCTCTCTCACTCTCTCTCTGTCATCTTGTAGTTTCGACATGTAGTACATTCCTGGACAAGCCCCTAGACGCACTTTGAATGTGAATTTGAACCAGTGACAGATGGCAGAGCCTGGACCGGTGTTTGTGTTTGTGTTTGTTTGTGCACGTGTGAGTTTGTGGAAAAGGATTAAGCGAGTTGCCTAGTGTCAAAACTTTTGCCTCTAAATGTACTTTTGGCAAAACACACAAAGTGCTGAGGGCAAATCTGTGGTGTACACACAGGTGCAGTGATTATAAGTGCTAATAAAAATATGTAAGTTGACATAGCTGATTTAATCATGCATCTCCGATGAAGAGAACGCATGGACAGGCAAATCCCAAGTATGCTAGTGCCTGCTGTGCTGACATCACCCCCATACATCACCGGCCAGCTGATGATGTCATAAACAGGAGCCCAGGATCAGTGCCTGATGGAAACTGATCTAAAAGAGGCAGCAGTTGCAGCCCTGGACTCCAGCGAGATCTTCCAAGTTAAAACAATGAGCAGCGTGACGGGGCTTTGCAGCAGCTTGGACTGATTTGCCACCTCCAGCTTGGCATCATAAGCTCTTTTTCACAAGCAGTGATTTTTGGGTCAATGATGGCCACATTTTTGTTTTTTGGCTTATCTATTAATTTATTCTGAAGTACATAAAACATGCAGTTCATACATACAATAATGGGAATTCACTAATGAATTACAATTTTATTTTTTTGGAAGAGCATTAAGTTAAAAATGTCAGGTTGACAACTGATATAATGAAAAAAAGGCTCATTAAAAGAGAACATTTAATAATTAAACTTGAACTCATTCGTATCTTATCTTTATGTAAAGTGTGGTTCTACCACACATACATGTACTTACTTTTCCATAGAAACTGATACGTACAGTATTGACACCACTAAACGTAAATTATTCATGTATGAACAACTTTACAGATGTACAAATGTGTACGAATCCTTATTTATGAAATCTATTGTATTCAGTTGTCATATCAATGAAATTATGTTTTCAGTCGTGTTTATTTACCAGTTTACTCATCTATTTTATATGAAATGATAACATTTCGCTCTGTTCTGTGACTTCTGCTGCAAACTCAAACAATCAACTCAGCTCACAATGCTTTTGAAAAACAGCCCTATGCAGTTGCACTGGGTGGATAAAGTTGATTAACGGCACCTGTTTTTCCTAAAATAAAACTGACACCATGTATCATAAATGCTGACCCTCTAATGCAGGCCTGAAACCTTTGTCTTTCCATGGAGTTGAATAAAGGAAGGTGTGACAGGCTGGGATTTGTCTGTGTTAAAACTCCAGGCTAAATTTACAACAGTGTAGTACGTAGTCATGTTTGCTTTCTGTTCCTTCTGTTGTCTATCTAAATCGAACTGTCTCCGTCTCTCTTCATCCTCTCATTTATTTCCAAGCTGTTTTTTCCCCTCCTCTTGTCCTTCTTCCTTTGTCATTTCAGCCTGTTCCTTTGTCGAAATCAATGATAAATTTAGTCTCTCTTGTGCTTTTCTTTCTATGTCCACCTTGTTTTATTTTCTTTCTTTTGTGTGGGTTTGTATAGGTTGCCTGCAAATTGGGTCTAACCATGAGAGTTATGGAAACAAGACTCCTCCTGTTGCTGTGGGCTTTGTTTGTGTTTGAAGTGGCCTGCACACATCGCTCCGCTCCCAGAGTGCACCTGGCTTTTAAAGGTGAGCGCAAACCTTATTCATTACCTGTCTATGCATACTCAGCCTATCTCTTTCTCTTTTGCATATACCCACATGCTCATGCATACACACACACACACACATACACACTTAATCTAAATGAAGACATACCAGACTCCTATTGTTGTTATATAAAGCTAGTTATATGCAGTATGCTATAGACTAACCATAACCCACACCCTACCTCTTGAAGAAAACATTTAATTTTGTCCCACATGACATACTATGCACTTAAACTACGCACAATGTACTTTACCGTTTAGTGATTTAGATGACAAGTTTGATAGTCCCTCCCCCTCAACTACGTAATTATAGCTGCGACAGTTGAGGGCATGAAGTGTACAGCATTCCACACTTTAGCTGTGTCTCATTTCAAAGGCTGTGCCCTCTGGAGGTCGCATTTGTCGCTTGCATACGTCATCAAGGATGTCTCATTTCAGAAAAGTAACTATTATAAAATTGACCGTTATTCCTTGTGAATCAGAAATTGTTGTAATGTCTTTATGCTTTGGATTGTAATGGTTACTTTTTTGAAATGAAGCAGCCGCAATGATGTATGCGTCTGACAAATGCGACCTCCGGAGGGTGCAGTCTTCGAAATGAGACAGTGTTTGTTTTTTCGGGAAAATAAGTGCATCATCTGGGTATTTGAAGAGCACTTCTTACTGTTGCAATTTATTTGGGACTATTTATACTACAAAACAACATAGAATAGTATGCATAAGTATGCGAATTAGGATGCACCTTTTTAGATAAAAAAAACCCTAAAACATTTATTTTATGTATGAATCATGTATCCAGTTGAGGATGTTCTTGGATGTATGTAGTTTTTGTTCGATTTAGTTTGAAAGAACACTTTTATTCCCAAAATATTGCTAATTATATATATATATATATACACACACACACACACACACACACACACACACACACACACACACACACACACACACACACACATAATAAATGTGTTTGGATAGTTTCCTTTCCAGTTCTCGGCTGAAAACAAATGGTGGATGTTATCAGCACGGTTGAGGTGTGGTACATGTGTCCTCAACTGAGCATATTCCAGAGAACCACCGATTCCTGTATATTATTGTTTATTGTTCAAAAATTCAAGAGCTCATAGTAATATTTGTCATTTCCTAGATTTCAAACATTAGCTTTGATATCATTCAGTATTTGTCAGCACAGTCAGATACAAAAATAATGTGTATTTTAATTTCAAATATTTATTATAGCTAAATAGATAAGATTTATTGCTGTCAAATCTTTGATTAAGAATGAATTGAGCCTACAGGACGGTTTCAAAAGGATGTTTTATATTAAATGCAGTAGTCATGTTTAAGCAATTTTTATTAAAAATAACAGTGAAATCACAGTGTTTATAGAAATAGGGAAACCTTATAAATGTACAAGACTTTAAAAGTACATTTATTACTTTCTTTACATAAATATACTTTAACATACATTTATATTTGACTTGAGTTAATACATATTTAAATATAATAAGTACTGAATCTGAGGACAGGTGGTTTTAGGGGTCATAATTCACAAGTCATTGTTTTTAGAGAAAATAAAATTACATTTGGGTTAAGAACATTCTAGTGATCATCCCTTATTAATTTCATACTGGATATGTTGATATTATACAATCTAATGGCAGGTATAGATGTCACAAGAACCAGTGCTGTAACTCCTTATGTAAGGTTTGGAGTTCCTTTTACATCGGTTCATCTTTTCCTTGTTTGCTATTCTCATTTATTCATTTTGGTCTTTTAGTATCTTTCTCTTTAAGGAGAATCTGACACAAATGCCTTGTTGTGGAGAAGTTATGAGGGATATTCCCACAGACTCTTTCCCACCATCCTCGTCTGATAATTGTACGTCTTCAAAGCGTATACAGTATAAGGTCAAAATCAAAGTCATTTTGAACAATTATAGTCATTGTCAGCTGTCAAGCTAACTGTCACCCCTGTTCTTGACAAACACATACACATTCATGCAGTCACTTCATACACACACATTAGTACAACTAATACATACATGTATATCCACATGTAACACAGCCCCTCTAATTAAAATTTGGGAGCAGGTTGAACTATGGGCTGCTTAACACACATGCCTGATGTAAACAGGAATTTAAAGTGTGAATCACTTAAGAGGAATCTTTTCATATAATGTTTCTTTCTGAATAAGCTGAATGTGGAGAGGCGAATACCACTGTGCCACATAATTACCCCAAAGATGATAGAGCGGCCCGTCTCTCATGTATGTGGGATTATAACCCTGCACATGAGTGTTTGGAAAGTAAAAAAACAGCGGTGAACATCAAAATACAGCAACCTAGAATATAAGCACAAATTCGGATTTGTTTGTGTTTTACCAGCCGGACTGTAAACAACCTTTTCCAATAGCCACATTTTCCCCAAGTCATTCTATTTTAGTTTGCCATTTCTGTGGGGCCTCATTCTTTGCTATGGTACAATAACTATGACCTACATAAAAAGCTGACTTGACTCAAGTTAGCACTCAGAGCTACCATTGTTGGGCTTTCTTTGAATATTCTAAAGTTGTTTTTAGGTCATTTGGCAATTTTGACAAAGATATTTCTGGAATAATTTTCCTCATAAAACTTGCTGTGTGTAAACTCAAAGAACAAGAGCTGTGTCGAGACCTGTTTACATTCTACTTGGACTCGAGCTTGGAAACAGACCAATTTATCTCTTCTAGTGAACCTTCTAGAATTTACAAATGTTTTGTTTTAAACTGCTCATCTCATTTTCATCTCATCTCATTTTATTCTTTGTAAGGAACAAAATATTGGCACCATATTGGTTAATTGGTTAACCAATTTGTTTTTAAAATCATTTATTTAAATAATATAATTTGTTGGCATCAGTCGATATTAAACACTAATTCAACTTTTTTATATTTAGATGACCTTTGGTAGCATCTAACACTCAAAGTTAATCTTTAAAAACATTTTTACATGTATTCTTTTTATTTATTTATTTATTTATTTTCTACTTGTACTAAAACAATCAGTTTTAGTATTTTATTTTTTAAAATTAGACAAAATAGTAAAAAAATGTATGATGGTTATTTATTGGTTATTAACTAGAATGCATTAACTTTTATTATTGTTGCATCCCTCGTTTTGTCACAGGAAAACATGAGGTGGGACGTGAAATGGTCTGATGATGGTTATGGACAACTGACAATAAGAAAACATTAATTGCCTCATAACCAGTAAATAGAGGTTCTTCTATTTTAGGGTGAATCTATGCCTCAATTCTTAGTGACCCTTGAGATTTTGAGAATTCAATTGACCTTCCTGTTCTTCACAAACAATCCAATCAAGATGTGGGTTAAAAGTGCCTTGAAGGAAATTCATAAGGATGTTAACAGGATTAATGAAAAAAGAAAAGCTGTTTCATATATCAATCACCTCATGTTTCATATTTCCAATTGCCCCGGGCTCATATTCCTCCTGCTTGTGCCCTGATGAAACCTAATTGAAGAGATGACCGGGCTGAATTATACGCCCTCAGTAATTTGGTTCTAGCTATTGTTAGCTTTGTCTTGTCTTTCATCACCCGTCCCTGTAATTCCACTGAAACTCTTTGGCTCTGATCCAGTCCATTTCTGCGTGGCCATTTTCCTCATTTGCCATGTATTTTGCTCCCGCCAGGAAAGATCCCCCTCTCACCCTTGACTCCACCCTCTCCTTCACATCCAGGATAGCTGGGCGGAAAAATCCACTTGTCTCATTGGCCTCTCTATTTTCTGCTGTTATCTGAGATGGATTGTTCATTGTTTGCCAGCGGGATGGTCTTTGTTTCGGAGGCGCCTGCAGATGAGGGAAGGTCTTTGTGTAACTCTAGAAAGTGTACCCAATTAGAGCCTATGAGAAACTGGCAGAAAGAGTGAAAGAGGAACGTGATATTCTATAATGTCCCTAGTGCGTCCAGTGTGTAACCTTACCTTATGATATTGCATTTTACTACGGCTGTCAATCAATTTAATAATTTATTCAGATTATGATACGCTGATTAAATAATTAATTATTGAAAATTACTTATAATTATTATAATTTAAAGATATTATGCTATTGTGTGCTGAGTAACTAACTTTGAAATATTATTTTAATATAATATAATATTATAATATATAATATTGTATGAACATTTATACAAATATTTAAAATATACACTCACCTAAAGGATTATTAGGAACACCATACTAATACTGTGTTTGACCCCCTTTCGCCTTCAGAACTGCCTTAATTCTACGTGGCATTGATTCAACAAGGTGCTGAAAGCATTCTTTAGAAATGTTGGCCCATATTGATAGGATAGCATCTTGCAGTTGATGGAGATTTGTGGGATGCACATCCAGGGCACGAAGCTCCCGTTCCACCACATCCCAAAGATGCTCTATTGGGTTGAGATCTGGTGACTTGTCGGGGCCATTTTAGTACAGTGAACTCATTGTCATGTTCAAGAAACCAATTTGAAATGATTCGAGCTTTGTGACATGGTGCATTATCCTGCTGGAAGTAGCCATCAGAGGATGGGTACATGGTGGCCATAAAGGGATGGACATGGTCAGAAACAATGCTCAGGTAGGCCGTGGCATTTAAACGATGCCCAATTGGCACTAAGGGGCCTAAAGTGTGCCACGAAAACATCCCTCACACCAATAAACCACCACCACCAGCCTGCACAGTGGTAATCTATCTCCTCTGACCTCTAGCATCAACAAGGCATTTTCGCCCACAGGACTGCCGCATACTGGATGTTTTTCCCTTTTCACACCATTCTTCGTAAACCCTAGAAATGGTTGTGCGTGAAAATCCCAGTAACTGAGTAGATTGTGAAATACTCAGACCGGCCCGTCTGGCACCAGCAACCATGCCACGCTCAAAATTGCTTAAATCACCTTTCTTTCCCATTCTGACATTCAGTTTGGAGTTCAGGAGATTGTCTTGACCAGGTGTCATGCCACACCCCTAAATGCATTGAAGCAACTGCCATGTGATTGGTTGATTAGATAATTGCATTCATGAGAAATTGAACAGGTGTTCCTAATAATCCTTTAGGTGAGTGTATATTTTTACATAATATTGATAGAAATTTGAATAATTTACTTAAGCAAATAAAATGTTCATAATTTTAATAAAATATTTTAAGTTATAAGTTTTTATCTCATAAAATGTTTAATTTGTATTATGTTTAGTTATATTTTGTATTATGTTTAGTTATATTTTGAGACTCACATCTATTTGAAAGTACACAAGAGAGTCCCTGTATTGAGTCCCTGTTGAATTCCTCTCACAACAAAGACTTCCTGCAGGATGTTGTATCACTAGACTTTACGTGCCTCACCTTTGTACCAGCGTCTTTCACCCGTGATTGTTATGAACTCTGTGCTGTGTCCACTTTGGTCCACTGCAGGTTTGGCAGTGGTGGCGTGTCCGGTGTTCTTTCCTGACGGTAAAGGGAAGAGAGGGGAACAGGATTGTACACAAACTCTTTCCCTTTTGCCCACCCAGTTCCGTGTCCAACAGATATCCGATCATTAGCGGTTATTTTAGCACCCTCTCCAGAGCATCCTGTAAACACACACTCACAGAGACACACTTAAACATATATTTACTTTTACAACATTAAAGTCGCCATCAAAATGCCCACATTTCCTGTGCCTAAACATTTCCGTGGGTGTACAAACATCCGTACGGATGATCGTCCAAGGGAAGGATGACAAAACTCAATGTCAAATTGATTCCCCTTTTGTAATTTCAAGTTTTGGTTTGTGCCAGTTAAAGGCAGCCTTACACTGCAATGTAAGTGAGCTTGTATTAAGCTAATGGAATGCTCAGAACATTTACAGGCACTGCGACCCAGTAGGTCAGTGCTTGAAATATTCAGCCCTTAAAAGCTCATCAGACACACTTTTTAACCCTCCAAAAGATAATATGCTTTTATACTTGCTCTGTTAGGTGAGAAAACAAATCTCTCAGGAATAACATATTTTATATACTGATTGTAATCTGACTGACACCTAGTAGAGACAATAATATTAATATTTTACTGCTTAATATTTTTGTTGGACCGTGATACATTTATTGAGGATTCTTTGATGAATAGAAAAGTCAAAAGAAATTTTACTTAAAATGGAAAATGTCAATTTCAATGTCATTTTAATGCATTCTTGCTGAATAGAAATAAATTCTTTAAAAAATAAATAAAATCTTCCTGACCCCCAAACTTTTGAATGGTAGTGTATTGCATAACAGTTTAGTATAACGAAGTTCATGATGTGGATGAATCTAGTCAGGATCAAATGCATAATTAGTCATCTATGAATGTAGCTTGTGAAAGAGCTACAGGACTTCATCCTCAAGGAGTGTGTGTGTGTGTGTGTGTGTGTGTGTCTGTGTCTGTGTCTGTGTCTGTGTGTGTGTGTGTGTGTGTGTGTCTGTGTCTGTGTCTGTGTGTGTCAGATTGATCCTGCACAGGGGAACAAATAGAAAAGAACAGTTTGTTTTAACTGTGTTTATATTCATCCTGAGTGAGGAGAGTGAGGAATTTATGACAGTATTTCAGTTTTGGAAAAATCTTTTATTATTAGATGCTGACGTCTCTTTCAGGCCTGAAATCATCTAATCATAATTCATAACCGACACAAGTCTACGCAGTTAAACATTCACACAACATTAACTGCAATACTTGCATCAGGGTCTGGCGTTCTTTTGAAGTCCTGTGACAGCCTGCACGAATGTCTGAGTAAACGGTTCATTTTAACTCCGCTGAATTTCTTTATTTTAATCTTTGCCTTTGAGACTGAATACTTGGCCCACATGTGGACGTGTTTTTCTATTCGCTGGTACTCAGGAAATGTTTCTGGAACTGTGTTAAGTGCAGTTTGCTCCCAAGAGCCACCAACTTCTCGGCTCTTCCTTCCACCTTCAAGAAGAGCTCGCTGAAGAGGGGTGGCCCAGAACACTGCTACTACAAGATTTTTATTTTAACGTTTTCATCTGGAAAAAGGAAATGCCCACAGAACTGTGTTTAGTGAGAGCGTGTGGATTTCAGATAGCAGATGCTTGAAGAGAGAGTTAAGAGCACCCCCTATAGATGAAACACTATTATAGTAGGACATTTATTGAGCAGTTTCTCACCCTTTCTGTCTGAAGTACCTTTACTGTCTCACAATAAGGCCCAAAAACACATTATTGACACCAAAAGTATTCTAATTAAGCATAATTATTAATATTATTAATATTATTATTTAAGTGGCTATTATTACGTTGAGTCACTTTAAAACAAAATAATTGATACTATATATATATATATATATATATGAACTTTCCTGAATCCTGAAAAAAAACGTATAACCGCTTTCAACTGTGATAATAATAAAAATGTTTCTTGAGCACCAAATCTGCATATTAGAATGACACTGAACACTGGAGTAATGGCTGCTAAAACTTCATAAATAAATTAGGCCTACATTTTTAAATGTAATAAAATAAAGGTTAGTTTTAAAAGTTATATAGACATGATTCATCATTTTATTTCCTATGCTTCTCTTTTGTCATTCATCAGAATTGATGGACACTCGGACAGCAAGGCCTTTCAGTTTCTCCTTCAACACCAGTGACTACCGGATCTTGCACGTTGACCCAGACCAGGGGCGGTTGTACCTGGGCAGCCGCGAATATCTGGTTTCTCTGGACATGCAAAACATCAACAAAGAGCCTCTCATTGTAAGGGATCAAATCCATTCACAACAAAATAACATGAAGCAATTGTCACCCGAACACTGACCCCAAAAGAAGTGAATTCTTGTCATTATGCTGTGGGTGTTTTATGTCTGTAGATCCACTGGCCAGCTCCAGCTCAGAGAAAGGGAGAGTGTCAGATGACTGGGAAAGGCAGGCATGTGAGTTCAGTTTACATCAGTTATTTTAATCAAACCATCCTAGTACCTGAATCACTAAATAGAATGCAAGACTCTTGATTTGACCAATATCTCTTTAACAGTTGTGTGTGTGTTTTTTCAGGGAGAATGTGCTAACTTTGTGCGTCTGATTGAGCCGTGGAACAGGACTCACCTGTACACCTGCGGCACAGGAGCTTATAAACCCATCTGCACTTTCATCAACAGAGGCTGGAGAGCTGAGGTACACATAGACATAAATGCACTGTGCTCGTATATATACACACAATCTGCAGTGACAAAAACCAAATGCTCTCGCTGCTCTGATGTCCACAGGACTACCTTTTCAGGCTGGTTCCTGGTTATGTGGACTCTGGGAAGGGAAAATGCTCTTACGATCCAAACCAGGAGAATGTCGCAGCCCTGATTAGTAAGAAACGATTAATGAAGATGCTATATTACTTTAGATTTTATGTAATTGATCCATCAGTAAGCACATTAATAGCCAATCTTACTGTAGTAACTGTTGTCATCTGTCATTGTATCAAACAATCCTCAAAATAGCAGAACATAACAATCATAACATATAACATGCCATATCATTACATAACACAACTGAATCATAACATAATCATAACATCATAATATATCGTAACATACCAGAACATAATATAGCATAAAATAATTATAACATAACAGATTGATAACATCAGAACTTAACAGAATTGTAACATAACAGTGTAAAAGAATCATAACATCAAAACAGAACAGAATCTTAACTTAACATAATAGAATCATAACATAACCAAATCATAACAGGATCACAAAATAACAGAACATAACAGCACAAAACTCACAACATATAACATTACAGAATCATAACATATAACAGAACAATAACAGAATGATAACATCAGAATCCTTACTGATATTTACATTTTACATTTGCTTACATTGCTGATTCAGGTCATAATAGATATATTTGACTGCGATAAGGTTTTGGCTTAGTAGTTACTACGTAATTTAACGATTACTAAATAAAATGCTTTGTGACATCAATTCAGTCTAGCCCATGTATTTATAAAGAATATTGTGGTATCCTTACTACAATACTTTATATTGGAGTGCAGTTCACATAATGGCCACAACATGACACCACAAATATAATAATTCAATATAATACAATTTAATTTACCATAAGCTTATTTTACTAAAAGCCATGCTGGTAAATATGGGAGTCTCCAATTTATCCCTATCTGATGTTCAGTGATGTTCAACTTATCAAAGGTTACATATCCTGTCTAATGTGTAAACAGATCACCAAACTTCCCAAATCATCTGAAACATTGTGCTTTCACTTGCACTCATGAATTCATTTATCACCTCTCCTACACCTAGATGGAAACCTGTATGCAGGAGTGCCGGTGGACTTCATGAGCAGTGATCCAGGCATCTTCAGGACCATGGGGAGCCGTCCAGCTGTGAGATCAGAGCAGTATGACTCTAGGTGGCTGAATGGTAAATAGCTCTGCTGTTCATATTTGAATTGGCAGATGTCTTTTTAATTAGATTGACAATAAATATTTGCTCAGCTGTTTTAGTTTTCCATTAAATATTTGGATGGATGTGACATGCACACTCTGTTTATTTCCTAGAACCTGTATTTGTTCACATGAAACAGATTCCTGACAGCTCAGAGAAGAACGACGACAAGCTCTATTTCTTCTTCCGTGAGAAGAGTCTGGACTCGGGGGGAGGAGCGAGCCCAAGTGTGTTGGCCAGAGTGGGCCGCGTGTGCCTGGTGAGCAATATCCTGCTTCACGTAACCAGAGACCGCAGGTGCACAGGAAGCAGTTCACAGTTCAGTCAGTCAATAAACAGCTGTGTGTGTTTCATCACAGAATGATGAGGGCGGACAGAAGTCTCTCGTGAACAAATGGACGACTTTTCTGAAGGCCAGGCTGGTGTGCTCTGTTATGGGAGATGATGGGGTGGAAACCTTCTTTGATGAACTGAGTGAGTGCTGTTTTCTTTCCAAGTTTATTTAATAGTAGTTTTGCAATTTGTGATGTGTTGCATAGCCGTTTTGAGATTATTGTGCCGTCTAGTGGTGTTAAAGTATTTCCGATATAGTAAATGCTGTTGTATTTCCAGAGATGTCTGAGTATTGACACATTTTTTAAATGCTTTTCTCCTCCACTCCAGGGGATGTGTTTATCCAACCTGCCCAGGATGAACGAAACCCTGTGGTATATGGCGTCTTCTCAACTTCTGGGTACACACCTGCTTTTTCATATATACATCTATACATCTTCTTCTATATATTTTCAGATCAACATATATGCTGCGTCCAAAATCGCATATTGTATTGTAGGTAATACATTAGGCTTTAAACTTACTTCACGACCATTAAAAAGTATGTTTTATATAGTATGAACGTGTATAATGTGAATGAAATTTGGATGTACTACATCCGCCATGTTGTCATTGTCATGTGACCAACAGCGTCAGTTGCGTCGCTTCACCTCCATTCACAAATCCTCTCCCGTGACCTCATGGGATAGTAAAGTGTCCATCGAACGCACACTTCTCGCGAATCTCGCCGCAAGTAGTCATATGAATACTATTAATTCGGACATACTGCTCGCATACTGTTTTTTTTTTTTGCCTATTATATAGTACGGAAGTAGGCATATTTGGAGCAGTGATAATGTCAAATAATAGTAATTTCTGACTTTTTTATACTCTTCTTTTTGTGTTTTAACCCCCCAATCTGTTTTCTTCCACTTTGATAAATTGTTTGTTTCTGGATCTGTGATATTTTAGTCATCTGTCTTGTTTTTGTCTCTTAGCTCTGTGTTTAAAGGCTCAGCCGTGTGTGTCTACTCAATGGCTGATATCCGAAATGTCTTTAATGGCCCTTTCGCCCATAAACACGGACACAACTACCAATGGACTACATACACAGGGAAGATTCCCTATCCTCGTCCGGGAACGGTGAGTTTCAGTCAATTTTTCTCTCAAGCATCATGAACATTTGGTCATTTCACCCCAATTTTTTGTAATAGCATAATGTGCTTTTATGCTGCTTATCATCCATCTTACAGTGCCTATGATATCTTTTATTGCTGAGGCTACATGGGTGTACATTTATCTGACTGACTCTCCATCTGTTTCCCGCATTAGTGTCCGGGAGGCACATTCACACCGGGTCTTCAGTCCACAAAAGAGTTATCAGATGAAGCGGTTAACTTCATTCGTGCTCATCCTCTCATGTACTACCCTGTGTATCCCATTCACAAGCGCCCTCTGGTGGTGCGCTCTGGTGTAGACTATCGCTTTACTACTATTGCAGTGGACCAGGTGGATGCTGTGGATGGCCGATATGAGGTTCTCTTTCTGGGAACGGGTGAGACTGGCATCCTCTGATTTGCTGAAATTAGTCAAGTTTCTTGAATCCGTAAAACTTGGAATAGTGTACAGCCTAGTTGTTAAAGTCGGCATGAGATAAAAATTAGGGCTGCACGATATTGAAGAAAAATGCGATAACTAATAATGCGATATGCGATACGATAATGCTTAAAGTGTGTAAAATAAACTTAAATGATCTATTATGTAACCTACATGCGTGTTTCACATTCTTTTTGTGACAAGAAAACATCCCTACAACTTCTGAAAGTGACCATCAGTGTTTTACTGTAGCATAAGAAGTGTTATTTTAACATCAGTGTAAAGCACTGGGTTTAGGGGTTCAGGTTATCCTACATTCAGTTTATTTAACAACATAAACTGAATAATCAAATGTAAAAATAAAACACTGCTTAGTTTTCACTGTATGAATGAAATGTATACAGATTCTTATTAAAGCGAGAAAAGATATTCAGCCAAGAGCAGCGAGTGATTTTCTCTGTCTTTTGTTCATGACCCCAGTTATTGCAAGCCGTTACGATATGGATATCACGATATATACATTTGCGATATTTCGATAATTTCAATATATTGTGCAGCCCTCCCTAATAAAAATTTACCCTATTAATTTTAGAAATTAAATGTAGGATGCAGATTCTGATAAACATTGTGTAAACTGTATCACTTTTTTGTCACCCCACAGATCATGGTACGGTCCAAAAAGTTATAGTCCTGCCCAAGGATCCCACCACAATGGAAGAGCTCACTTTAGAGGAAGTGGAAGTTTTCAGGGTAAATATATCAGAATTTTAATGTTATATTAAAATAAATAAATACATTTACATAATAAAATTAAATTACATAATAAAACATACAAATATAATGAAGTATGCTTTTCTATTCCTTTTTACTAACAGACACCTGCTGCTGTCAAAACAATGCACATATCCGCCAAACGGGTAAGAGTAAAAAATAAAATGTAACAAAAATAAAATGATAAAAAAAGAGTTCTAAATATAATAGCCTTTAGGAGTATAATAATAAAAAATATTACAGAAATCAGTAGTATGGCATTACAATATTCGCCTTTTTTTTTTTTTGCAGCAACAGCTGTACGCATCTTCTGAGGCAGGTCTTACCCAGATGTCTCTGCACCGCTGTGGAGTGTATGGAAAGGCCTGTTCGGACTGCTGTCTGGCCAGAGACCCCTACTGTGCCTGGGATGGAGATAACTGCTCTGCCTTTACACAAGCCACCAAAAGGTCAGAGAACCTTTGAAATTGCACATACTTAACTTCTCTCCTCGCAACTGAATCATGACGAGAAGATTATTCAAACTTTCTATAAGGGGCTTATGTGAGTTCCATTTCATAGGACAGTAAATTGATGTGGACTTTAATTATAGAATCATTGTATTATTTCATTCAGGAGGAGCAGAAGGCAGGACGTTAAACACGGTGACCCTTTGCGTCAGTGCCGGGGCTACAATGCCAAAGGTAACAAAAACACACAGTTCATCAACAAATATCAGCTTGCAGGATTATAATGTGGTCAGTCTGATGTATTTGTGTAATAGGACTCAGCATATGACTATAATCTTTTACTGTGTCTACTAGTGGAGAGGAGACTGAAGGAGAAAGTTCAGTTCGGGGTGGAGGGTAGCAGCACATTTCTGGAGTGCGTCCCGCGCTCTCCCCAGGCCACTATCAAATGGCTCTACCAGAAGGAGGGAAGACGAAAAGTGGTACGATTTCATGCTTTTACTTTATTTCAAACCACCAGTCACTAACCAGCCAAATAAAACATTTATTATATATTAACATTTTCATTTTGTTGGTTAATTTACACTACTGTTCAAAAGTTGTGACCGTAAAGACATTTAAAATGTTACAAAAGATTTTGATTTCAAATAAATGCTGTACTGTTGAAATTTCTATTCAAAGAATCCTGAAAAAATGTCTCACAGTTTCCACAAAAATATTAGTTATAAAAAATAGTGAATATAACAGTGAATTTAACTTGTAAACAAAATTGGAATGTTTGAAAAAAACATTTGTGAGTAAAGAGAACAAAATACTGGGAAATTGCTAAATATCTGTAATAAAAATGGAAGTTGCTGCAATCGAGCACTGTGGCTCTTTTTTTCATACATCATAAATGACGAAACCCAATAACCGCTGTCATGTCATCTTGCTTCCGGGTGTCTGATGTTTGTGAACGCTATCATGTCAACCAAATCATTCAAATCAGCCAACATTTGAGATGCTGTGCAATGATACTAACTCTAGCTAGTCCAGTTATCCAATCACATCCACTGTTGAGGCAAAGTCACATGAGTTTTTTTGTTGTGCATCGTGGGATTTAATTGGTAAATGTATTTCCATGTATCCGTAATGTACGTTTTTAATGCGCATTTTTAAAATTTAGACGCATCTCGGCACTTCCATCCAGCGTTTTTTTTTATGCGATATCCCAAAATGCGCAAAAAAATATGTGGATGGAAACAGCTATTGATAATAAGAAATGTCTCTTGAGCACCAAATCAGCATAAACTAGAAAAGTTATTTCTATAACAATTATTTTTGTAATATTACTGTTTTTACTGTATTTTTAAATCAAATAAATGCAGCCTTGGTGAGCATGAAAGACTTAAAAAACATTTAAAAAATCTTGCCAACCTCAAACTTTTAATCAATAGTGTATAATCAGATTATAACGGCACCTTGCTCTGATTATGTTTACAGCTAAATCGAGACGGGGAAGTTCTTAAGACTCCTCAGGGGGTCCTTCTGAAAACTCTCACCAAAGCAGATGCAGGCCAGTACCATTGCCTGGCCACAGAAAATAACTTCAAACACACGCTGGCTCGTGTCTATTTACGTATCCTGGACCGGGACATCGCTGTAGCCCTCACCACCCCCGATGAGGAGGAAGAGGCTTCGAGGAGCCATCACAAAGACCATCAACAGGACCCTGCACGTCCTACCCCAGCACTCCTGCTGGAGCCTGAAATGCGCCTGATTCAGCAGTACTGCCAGTCCTACTGGGAGCAGCTGACGTCCGGGGGCAACTCTCAGGCTGACCTCCCTAAACGCGCCAACCGCAGACACACAGAAGCACTGAAGGCTAGTGGGGAGTGAGGAGGAGAGGAAAAGACAGTTATCTTCTGTTCGTCACCTTGTTCCGAGCAGTTTATGGACTTGCATAGGTTAGTTCATGTGCAGTGCCACCTAAAAGTATTTGGACACTTTTGGACCGTTTGGACACGTTTTACAGTGTTTAAAAGGAATCGGAATTTGCGACACTAAAAAACGAAAATGTATTCATTTAACATGTACCTAAATAGGATAATTTATGAACAGTGGCCCCAAAAAGTATTTGGACACTATTGGACAATTAAAAAATATCTAATTTTTACAATATTCAAAAGTAATTATTTTTTTGGGACACTTGAAAATGAATAAATCTTTACAGTGCTCAAAATGTACCTGATTAATTAATTTGTGAACAGCGGCTCCATATATTTGGAAATTACTTTGTAAAAATTCTGTAATTTTTATGTGTCCAAAATAAATTTATCCTTTTAAAGTGTTCAAAATTAACCAACCTAATTAATTCATGAACAGTGGCTCCAAATATTTGGAAATTACTTTGTAAAAATGTATTTCCAAAATAAATTAATCATTTTAAAGTGTTCAAAATTCAAGTTAAAAAATATTTGACAGTTAATTTTCACAATTAATTAACTGTCTGTTGTTTTGAAATTTTCCACATGGCTTAATATTTTGTTATCTAATGCAATAGCATTCACTCCCAGAAATTAAGTGTCTAAATTCTTTTTAGAGTCACTGTATGTAATCCTACATTCATTCACTGATCCAAAGTTAAAGTACCTGACCATTCTGCTGTTGCACTGAGATTGTAGTCAGTGTTGATTTAGGACTGAGCATTTCCACTTGCCACAGTGATTTGACTGCATTTCAGTATTATAAACAGGTGTAAACATTTACTAACCTCACAAATATGACCTTCAGGATACAGTCATTACATACTGGCTTTAATTAAAGTAAAAAACAACCAATAAACTGTAAAGCACATTTAAAGAGGATATTACCTCATAAACTTTGAAAACGTTCCACTATCTTGTAGTCAGAAAAACAAAGTTGCTTACAAACTCATTGTTAAATTACTCAATCAGTGGGCCAGTGCAATTTCAAATGTTCCACCCAGATTATGAAATTGTAAAAGTAATATATGTGTGTAATGTATGTTTGATAGTAATATATGGATGGATTCCAATATCTGGGTTACCGGTAATAATGGCACCAAACATCTGCAAGAACACTACTTGCCTTCTATGTCTGTGTGACTGTGGCTGCTTCTCACTATTTGTAATATATATTTATTTGAAGTTGAATATTTTTTATTGGATGATACTTGTTGCTAGAGGATACTGAATAAGGGTGGAGGGCATTTTTGCATGATTGACCAATTCAATATGTTGTTATATTTATTTAAATGCATTCAAAATGACTGACTTGTTTAGGAAATAACACTTTTATGCTGTGCATTTAGTTTCATGCTTTGTGTCTGGTTGAGAAATCACCATTCAAGCAAATGCAAACGGTCAAATAAGTTCACTCAGATAATATCTAACACTGGAAATATTTCACAAACTTTATGTGCTTTTTTAGTAGAATGGTAGAATAGTCCAGTTGTAAATTACAATGTTATGTCTTGCTCTTAGATGTTGATGTCTTGTAAGAAAAAAATAAAAAAGCAATAATTTGCAAGCCATAGATTAATGTTTTTAATTCACATTTGAGTATATTTAGTTACATATGGTAAATACATTCAGTACTGATTAACATTAGATTATTGAAATAAACTCTAGCTGATTAATTAACACACTCAAAAAAATCGAATAGTACACTTTTATTAACCATCTGTCATTCACGGATAATGCCTTCACAACTATAAACAACAACATAGACCTTGCACGTTTACATTTGAGTAAGAGATCAACTTTACATTTCACATTGACTTGTTGTATAGAATGAATTAAATACACTCACAGAGACTGAGAACCCCTGAGACTAGAGAGCGATCACTAGGTATGCATAAAATATGTTTGTGTATATAGGATATTTAATTGTGCATGATTTTGTTTTTTTGTTTTTTTGTTTTACATTAGTTTACCTTTAATTATCTTTGTCATCAAACTCCCCCTTAAGGTAAAACTTTTAAAAGTAATATATTTTTAACAGCACTGTTAAATGTGATATCAAAGCAAATCTCTAAATGAATATTCATTTTTTTTATATTGTATATTATATTGTTGTGATGCCTAAAATCACTTGTGACATTTTAAACAGGTGATTTCAGTCATCAGTGAATTTTAATATCAGCCATTTTTATCAGCCGGTTATCGACCTTAACATAAAAATAATGATCAGTTTTGGCCAGAATTTGAATATCAGTGCATCCCTAGAGAAAATACATTGGATCAGTGTTGTTTAACTTCAAAAACATGTAAAGCTGCCCAAGTACATGTATCGAAAATATTTCAATTACAACAGGATTAATCCCAGTCTTCGTCATCATCCTCTTCATCATCAAATTCTTCATCCTCATCTACAAAATATTAAAAAGTAGAAAATGTTAAAAGGCACAGCATACGTAAACAACGGAATCCAGCAGATCAACTTAATGTCTGAACATTATTATATACATAGTATATTGTGTAAATGTTAATATAAAAGTACTACTTTTTAACTTTCATAATGACTATATTAAAGAAAACAATCTTGAGTGGTTACCAGATGAATGGATGGCTTTACTCCTCTTCTGCATCACCATCATGAGAGCTCCAACTATTCCCTCTCCTGTATCCAGTGAAGGTGAAGGGGGTTCTTGGTTTGCTGCCACCTGGACAAGAGACATTACTGTATATTGCTGCTATAGAGTGTTGAGCTTAAGGCATACATGCAAACATTATTAATAAAGAGAAGCTAACACAACCGGAACCTTATCGGTGCTTAGATCTTGTAAGAAAGTCACATGCTATGAACACCAAATTGACTTTTTTGCTTCAACAAAATAAAATATTTACTCTACTGTTGAAAAGTTTGAGGTCGGTAAGATGTTTATTTGATCAAAAATACATTAATATTGTGAAAAATATATTTATACAATTTAAAATATTTTATTATATTCATTCCTGTTGAATTTTTAGCAGCATTACTCCAGTCTTCAGTGTCACTTGATCCTTCAGAAATCATTCTCATATGCTGATTAGATATTTTTAAGCAAACTGACAGATTTTTTTTCAGAATTATTTGATGAATATAAAGTTCAAAAGACAGCATTTATTTGAAATATATAATTTTGTAACATCATATGTCTTTGCTATCACTTTTGAACAATTGAATGTGTCCTGGCTGAATAAAGGTATTCATTTCTTACAACAACAAAAAATCATACTAACCCCAAACTTTTGAACGGTTGTGTAGACACTCACCTTTTTGAGCTTCAACCCTGATTGTATCTGGGATAGTAATGCTCCTCTACCCCCTTCCCCACCGCTGGATGCTGGAGGTGGTGGACCAGTTGGAGGAGAGGAGTTGCTTCCAAAATTCATTGGAGGAGGGGCAGCAGCAGGAGGTGGAGGAGGAGGTGGCGGAGGCGGACCACCTGCGCTGGGTTTGGCTGTGACTCGAGGGGGTGGAGGGGCGAAGCCTGAGGAATTGCTTCTGGGAGGAAAGTTGGATTCAAAGGTATGAGGTGGAGGCATAGAATCAGCAAAGTCTTCAGGTGGAGGTGGAGGAAATGATTCACAAGGTGGAGAAGGGAAATAACCAGACGGGGGAGGAGGTAGCGGCATTTCAGATTGGGGTGGAGGTGGCAAAAATCTATTGTCTCTTGGATGTGGGGGTAAGGGTGCGTTCCTCGTTCCTGGAGGTAGTGGTGGGGGAGCTGCCTCAGTAGGTGGGGGTGGCAGGAAGCTACCTCGCCTTTCGGACACTTGAGTTCCAGGTCTCTTTCCTGGAACGGGGGCTAAAGACTCCCTACGTTCTCCTGGGAGTGGTGGCGGGGGCAAGCCTCCACTCCGACCTCCAGGTGCAGGTGGTAAGGGTGCGCTGCGGGCTCCTGGAGGTTGAGGCAAGGGCCCAGTACGCCCACCAGCAGGAACAGGGGGCAGGGGCCCTAATGCTGTAGATCGGGCTGGCGGAGGACCACCGCGGCCCTCTATTGTTTGTTGTGATGGAACTGCTCTTGGAGGTGGGGGTGGAAGGGAAGCTCGATGGGATGGTGGAGCAGAAGTTTGACCTGGGACAAGGGGTAGAGGCCCTGTTCGACCTTGAGGTGGTGGCGGCGGCGCTGAGGAGAACCCGGATGGCACTTGGGGAAGAGAACCCCGATGTCCACTAGGAACAGGAGGGCATGTAGACTCTGAAAGAATGTTAAACAATACACTTAGAGCATGGGTGACCAATCCTGTTCCTGGAGATGTACCTTCCTGCAGAGTTCAGTGCAAACCCTGCTCCAACAAAATGATCACGTGTTCCTGAAGATCTTATTTAGCTGGTTCAGATGCATTTGATTAGGGTTGGAGCTGAACTTTGCAGGAAGGTAGATTTCCAGGAACAGGATCGTGCACCCCTGGCTTAGAGGCATAATATGAAACAAATCCAACATTTTTACTCGGTTAGCTGTTTGCCTATCTCGATGACTTACCCTTCTCTTTTACAGCCTTTTTAACAGCCTCCATTCCACCTGAACGCTCAATGGCTTCATAGATGAGTTGAGAGGTTTCCGAATCATCCATAGCTGCTTCGCTGATACCAGCGCAGGACAAAAGTTTCTTCAGGTCTGGGTCCAAATTGTTTGGACCCATGCCTAGGTGACTGACATGCCTAAAGTCATAACACAACGAAACATAAGCATCTCAAAGGAAGCCATTTATCCTGGTTAAAGCAAGTCCACTTATTCACTCACGTGAATCCACTGGGTGCTCCAATAGAACCCTTCAACAGTTTGGATCCTTTTTTCTTATTTTTCTTGTCTTTTTCTTTCTTTTCTTTCTTTGATTTGGAAGGGGTAATTTGGATCTGGACATTACTTGGTACCATTGGAGGCATGGCAGGAGACGTAGGAGTGCCAGAGCCTGTGATTCAAGATGCAATTAATTTGTGTACATTTCATGCAGTTTTACATCACTGAACAGAAAAATGTAAGTTTATGTTGTTTTCAGAACGTCCAAATCCTCTGGTTAACTTGTGATGCAGAGAAAGCACGATAATATTTAAAATTTATTCTGTTATATGTTTTTTTTTTAATGTAGGATTTTATTTTATTTTTACAATAACCATATAAACTTAAAATAATTCAGTTAAAACAACAACAGGAACTAGACGAGAGTGCCTTGTTTTCCAATTACAAAGCAAATTTTTTTTTTTTTTACAAATAAACAAAAGGCTTATTAAAAAGCACATCATTCAAAATACATCCAGATATTTTTAGTATCACAATGGACTAGAAAAAATATTTGTGTAAAAAACAAAATCACTTACCATTTGGTCGAGGAAGCAGTGGCAAAGTTTTACGATCTAAGAACATAAAAACATTTTATTTGGTTTGCACTTAATTAAAAAAAAAATGGATTGTGGAAAATCGGAGATTCTTACCTCTAGAATCTGATCCTTTTCTCTGCTGTTTCTCTTTATGTTATAAGAGGAAAGCATAAAAAATATTTTTAATGAGACGCTTTATTAGATTGTCTTTATAACCCCGTGTATGTTTATGTTGATTTGGCAGAAAACATTTTAAACAAAATATTGTGCAAGAACGTATATATTTTTAATACCAAAGCGATTATTTCTCTGGCTGATCTTCTCCTCCACTACAGCAAAGAAATTTTCAGCCTCTGTTACATCTGCAAAGTTTAACCCCACTTGACAGTCCTGAGGAGAGAAGTTTATATTTGAATATCAAAGTCCATGACACAAACAAAATGTTAAGGAATGAGTCAGTTAAGTTAATCAAACAGAGTCAAATTACACTAACTGTAGCTTACATTAAGGCCGCATGATTATGCTTGTTGTTAGCATCATGCTAACTCACTATTAGCATTGAGTTAGCAAACTTTTGAAAAGTAGCCCTGGCAGCTTGCAAACGCTTGCAAATGCATGAATGTAAATTATAAAGGTTAACAAAAGGGTGTTACAAAAATAATAACACTAAAAATGTTTAGCTGCCCCATTTATTTTGTATTTCTGATGTAAAGCTTGAAAAGTTAAAAGCAAAATAGTTTGTATCTTTTTTCTTTTTTTAAAGATATTTTTGATAATTTAATAATAAATTAATTATTATTAATTAAATAATAATTAATTTATATATTGTTTTAATTTATATATTGTAACAATTTAAGTTGGAAAGGTCATTTTCATGGCTATGCTCAAAAAGTGGGACAGACAGTTTTTTTTCACAAACTGAAAATAAAAAGTTGTTAAATTCAGCAAGACACTGGCACTTCAGGACTAGAGTTGAAGAGCTCTGCATGCATACGAAATGTTGTTATTTCGTGTCTGTAGTTGCTTTTGAATGGCAAATTAACCCACAGACATAAAAATTGTATACATGTATGCTAGGGTTGCCACCTTTGATTTGTGAAAAACCGGGACACTTTGAGGGGGAGGGGTCAACCAGGGGCGTTTCCAGCTTTGAAGGACATCAAAAAAGAGAACAATCCCGGGAAAACCGGGACGGGTGGCAACCCTTAATGTATGCACATATTATGTATGCACATTTCACTACACATTGGTGTGTTGAAACTTTGCATGCATGCTCATGGCCCTTAATTAGAAAAAGTCTAAAAATTTCAAGAAAAACAATAAATTAAATAGTATTTCAGATAGCTTGAAAAAAGAAATGATAGCTTATTTATACCATCTGTGGCTGAATTTATTTTTGTATAAGTGGGAAAAAGCTCCTTTTAAAGCCCAATTTATACCCTACGGCGTACCCTGACGTGCACCTCTCCAAAAATGTAACAACACGTCAATTCTACACGGACCGCAAGCGCTGTGATTGGTCTGCTAGAACCCCTCCATCGGGTTTTATATGCTCCCTCTGCTTGTGCAATTGCACGTCAACACGGACAAGGACGCAGAAGTATAAATGAAAACCAACGCGTAGCCTAAAGCGTACATGTAAGTCTGACGCAGAAGTATAAATCAGCCTTTAGCTTCATAAGGTAGTAAAAAAACCTAAAATAACTAAATATAACCAAGAAACGTTATTTTGTGTCTATACAGTTGCCTTAAAACATGTGGGTCAAATTGACCCACGAACATCACAAACATTACAGTAGGTGTGTATATCTCAAAACATATCAGAGTGTTGAAACTTTGCATGCATTTTCAAGTTCATAACCCCAAACGAGAAAAAGTCTCAAAATGTCAAGAAGAAAAAAAAACAGGTTAACCAGTATTTCCGACAACTCAAAAATCAAAATGGGTCAAATTGACCCGCAACATAACATGAGGGTTAAAGGTTCAAGTGCAAGGGATTATGGGTATTCCTCTACTCCAGATTCCTCCAGGTCATGCTCAGTCGCAGATGCAACGATATGAAGTTCTAGGTACTGTTTGGATGGACAGTCCTTCAAAGATCCAAACAAATTCCACAGCGCTAAGCATCAGTGATCAAACTGAACATGCTCAACAGTTTATCCGTTCTACTACCTTTACCACTTTAAGTTCTTACTATTTTAACATTTAAGCTGCTCATACTAAAGGACCTAAAACATGACTTTACTACATTAGATAGTTCAGTCAATGGTTCAAATAGAGACAAAATGGAAGTATTTTTTTTTACAGTGGTTAATACCCAACCAGAAAATTAGCCCAACTAGTTTGTCAGCAACAACTGTGTGAATTCATCATACATGCAAAGACTGTGTGCAACTTTAGCTCTTTTTGCCTGCCTGAATGCAGACAGTTTTGTGGTGGACAGTACTATAAGGAAGTGTTGGTAATACGCAAAATTAACTTTACAGGAAAGAGAAATAAAAACTTCCTCAACACACAAAAAAAAAAAAAAAAAAAATTTGCTATTTGATACTGTGAAAACATGTTAAAATCAACTGTAATAATGACAGTGAGCATAACGCACAAGGTTGGGATTTACAACAGGTAAATACTTACATCTCCAGGGAAAGTGTGAAAAAAAGCCATGACTCTTTGGTACATTAGTTGGTTATAGATTTCCTGTTCCCACACCAGCTTCCCTGCCTGAAGAGAAATAACAAGTCTAAGATCATCTTAGTTTTCTCCCAAGCAAACACAGGTCAAATATGTTCAGAACTACCCATGGGGAAAAGTTTGTTTTATTTTATTTGATATTTTAAACAGTTTGTTGAGATTTTAATTCACACGTGCACATGCAAAATGTGATAATGATTATTATAATGACTAGATTTAATGCATTTCTTTAGGCTGTTAACACGATGTTTGCCGATAAGAGAGAAATGGTCTCAAAACCTTGAGGTCAAAGAGACGGATGAAAAAGGAGCGCTGATGACTGTCCTTGACGAAACACACTACTCCAGATTGCTGAGGTGTCCAGCGGTTCGGCTCGCTCGGAACAGCCATGAGCAACTGCACAACCGCTGAGGACAGAGACTGCAGACAAAACCAGAAAAAAAGGCTGTATTTAGCATCACACAAAAGCGTATTATTCTCACATGCATGATTGTTTGTGAATCACTTTCACCAATTAACGCTGAGCAAACACTTAAAGTTGCAGATAATAGTCGCTTTTTTATTATTCTGTGATAGGAAATGTCTTTAAGCAACTTCCCCTGTCATACCCCACAGTTCAAGCTGCAGTGAGGGCTAATTTCACACCTTTTCTTCCTCTAATCATAAAAGCTTTTACTCTGTGCAGTCAAGCAGCACCAAAAATACCCACAAAATGGCAGTTCCTGCGTTGACGGATCTACAACAGGTCTGTTAGAGGAAGGCTACAGTCTTTTGATAATGATTGCTCAACTTCATCATGGTTGCATAGTTAGTGTGTATGTATATTAGATAAAAGCTTCTGCTACATAAATGGTCGCCAACAACAGAACAACAGGATGTCTTGAATGTGTCATAATGGAATGATCAGAGGAAGTAGAAATAAACAACCACATACAGAAGTGAGAAACACGTTTGGATTCACTGGTTTACCTAAAGCTTTCTGTGATGTACAGTAAAGGCTAGGCTACATGTGGCTGCAATTCTTTTTAAATAATTAACTGAAAAATCCGTAACATTTATTTTTTTTTAAATGGGTATAGTGAATTTACAGTAAAAATGTGAAGAAATATAAATATTTCAAGAAAATACAACCATTTGAAATGCGTCACGCAGGGAGTTCTGAAATTGTAATTGTACTGATATAACTTTAACAGTATGTTGTGTTGTCTGAATAGTGCAAATTTACACTGCACTGTTTTACATTAAACGTGCTGTTTTACATTTTGCTTCTGTTAAATCTACACTTTTTCACTGTATATTGTAAGGTAATTTTTTTTTTAAATGTGAGTCACACCATTAAGTTAAAAGTGAAAAAGTTAAAAGTGTTAAAAGTTCAATTAAGTTACAAAATGTGTGATTTGTTTTTTTTTTCCACATGGTCTAAGTGAAAATGCTTCACTTCTTATTTCAGATAAATGAGGGGGAAAACACATAAAAAAAAGAGTTCAATCAATGACAGCTTCTCAAAAGGAGAGGTAAAAAATATGGTCAATATTTCTTGTCTACAGATTTCACCATATCTTAATGCATACATTTTCACACCATTTCTCAATGCATACATTTTCACACACACACATAAATAAGTCTTTTAAAGCATTTAAATCAAACTTTTGGCCCACCGTTTGCACAGATGTGTCTCAATTTCATGATGAAAAACACTCCATCTTCCCTCTAAAGTGTAAATTTACCTTAGTACTGAAGGCCTCTGAACTTACCACACACCTCCTGCCCAGCAGATCCTCCAGCCTCTCATTCTCCTGTGGACTGAGCAGAGAGCAGCCCGCATTCTCCTGACCTTTCTCCTTCGATGCTCGCCTCATGGCCTCATATGCTCATGGACCAAACCGTTCAAAAGTTACACTCGAAGCGAGAGAAAGAAAGAGACCCCGAGAGAGAACGAGAGATCTCCTCTGCACTACCGGTGACTAGTCTGAACAGCGAGCATTGAGTTTCTCTTCCTAGTTCTTACTCTCAGCAACAGCAGACAAAAGCTTTTCACAGGAAATGGACAACCACACTTTTTTTTCTTTTCTATTTTCATTCTCTCGCCTGCTTGTCAGCTTGACACACTGCTGTATGTTCATGTTGCTTTCAGATCAGAGCAGAAGACCTCTTAGTGCAGTCAGAACAGACATTACAGTGTACAACTACACCAAGATAACCTTCTGTTGGTTGGTTTCCATCCGTGCCTCTAATATCTGTCTGAATGTTACAAATGATGAAGGACAGAAAACAAACTAAACAAATGGGATGAGGAATTACTAACTGTGATTAAAAAAAGAAGAAGAAATGAAATAAAACAAAAAGTGAAATGAAAACCTAACATTATGGAAATGAGATGCAAAAGATTTTTTTGGCTTTACTTTTGACCAAAGTTCCTCACACAACCAAACTGTTCAGCTTTTTGTTTTGCAGTCGTTAAAAATAATTAGTTGAGGCAATATTTGAGAAAAAGAAAGACATTTTGCATTCAGGGGTGTAATTGTTTTTCGTAATTTAGCTAAAATGGATTTGTTTGTTTTAATAAATGCTAAATTTCTCCTTCTGCAAATACACCCTTGTTACAGCAAATACTGATCTCCTGGTTAGATTTTTTTTTCCAACTGGAAACGCTTTAATTAGCACACATTATCATTATTATTATTATTATTATTAACTAGAGATAATACACACACGAACACACACACACACACGTTGGAGCACCTATCATTATGAGGACATTCCATAGGTGTACTGGTTTTTATACTGTACAATCTATCCCCCTACACTAACCCCTTTTAGGTCATTTTAATTACGAGGACTCAGGAAATGTCCTCATAAATACCAGTGTAATTAACATGTCATTACAAAAATTTGTGTCCTCGTAAATCATATAAATAAGCACACACACACACAAAACCTGTCCTAATTGAAAGAAAACAAGTTGACAAAAATATTGAATCCAATATTTGGTGATAATATAGCATAACAAGAGATTTATAAGCAATTTTTTTGTAGGCCGTCTTTTTGACCGGGAACACCACGAATGTGACTTTGTGCCATTTTGTACAAAATAAAAGCATTTCAAAACAAACTTCCTGTTTAAACATCAAAACACACTATTGTCAAGTGCACTTTATATATATACAGTATATATATATATATATATATATATATATATAAAATATAAAATAAAAAAATATATATATAAAAATATACAAAAAAAATAATATATATATATATTGTTGAATATTGACAAATTGATCCACAAATAATGCTTTTTTCAATCAATTTTTTGATCAATGAGGCCTATACGATCAATCAGTTCAACAAAGAAATACAAAATCTAATTGAAAGAAAACAAGCGGACAAAATAATTGAATACAATATTTGGAGATAATAACAACCGATTTACAAGCAAGGTCATTTTTGACCGGGAACACAAAGGTGTTACAGGATTTCACACAGTGTAAGGGTGAAAGGGATAGTTCACCCAAAAATGAAAATGCTGTCATCATTTATTCACCCTCAAGTTGTTCCAAACATGTTTAAATTTCTTTGTTCTACTGAACACAAAGGAAGATATTTTGAAGAAAGTTAGTAACCAGGCCGCTTTGGGGCACCATTGACTTCCATAGTAGGAAAAAAAATACTATGGAAGTCAATGGTGTCCCAGTCAGAACTGTTCAGTTTCCCACATTCTTTTTTTACAGGTTTGGAACAACCTGAGGGTGAGTAAAAAAATCCTGGCCTTCGGGTGATGTTGCCTAAATACAAAAACATATTTCTGTTGAATTGAAGTGTATGATAGTTTTATATAATAAAACCAGTATTTGAAACATTTAACCATCTTTTGACTTTATTATTCAAGATAGCGCAATGTGTTCAACAATAAATACATGTATTTCTGAACATTAACTGTGGAATGCTGAATTGTTTCCATTTCATAAGTCGTCAGGCACTTAAAAAAAACAATCCTGAGGAAATGTGAATTACTAAATGTAATTGAATTTAAATTAAATCGTTTTATTAGCTTACCACAAATTTTTGATTCATTGCGTATTACATGTTTCATTTTATCTCAGCACTCAGGTCCAATTGAGCCTTTTTAAGTCCAAAAAGACTAGACTATGTTGTACACAGATATGCAATAACTGATATAAAGTTTCTCCCATTTCAACATATCACACACAATATGTACATAAAGACTATACAAAACACGCACACATTAACATTAATGATAGTTATGATGTCCAACATGAAACAATTTTAGTTGTGGTCCATGTAAACTTACAGATACTGATTGGGAGTGACAGAGGCATTTTAGTAAGCTTATGGACAATGAATGCTGTTCTACACCCCCATCAATGCCGTGTTATAGTGACCTTTCATATAGAGTGATTTACAGCATTTATTACTGTTCGGTCCATTTCTGGAGTGTAATTTTTGTCACTGTAACAACATGTCACCATATAAACCAGAACGAAATCAAGTATGCTCATTTTCAAGATGTTCAAAAAGTATTTTCAATTATACAACAAACAAAATGACATACAACATGAAAAATGCCAAAACAGTGTTTTGTGTTTCTTGAACACTACAAGATAATTAGTATTCCTTCACCTCTCTAAAACAGAGTAAAGAAATGTTGTCATATGACAGCGGCAAGAACTGCACTAACACTGTTGATGTACTGTAAGACATCTCATACTGTAGATTTCATTTGTTTGATTGGTGTAACAAGACATGTACCAATACATACAATACATTTACTTAAGGATCTTCATCTAACATTCAAGCATTGTCCTTAAAGATAATGTTGAAATTCATCACAAAACTGTACACTTTTCCTATTTAAATAAAATTATACACGGTATTTTTATATATATCATTCATCACAAATAAAGTTAACTGAGATTCACATACAGTGGGTTCCAAAGGTCTGAGACCAAATTGAATATCTGGGATTCAAAATCAAATATGAAAATAGAACGTTTTGGGATTAAAAAAATAAATAAAAGAAAAAAAGATAACATTACGGGTACACTGTGTAACTTTTTTTGTTCATACACCTTCAATCATTCTGTCAAAACTGTTTTTTTGTCTTACCCTGATTCACTATGATAAAGTGAGCCTATAATAAGCGTTTATATTTTAGACCTGACGGGATGGTTCTCGCGGGACATTGAGTAGGCCTACTATACGTCAGTCACCCGTGCGTGTCTTCTCATATCCGTAAATAGAGAAAAGTTGCTCCGGCTCTTTCGACTCGTGGATGGTGTGAGAGAGGCATAGTTGTCGAAGCGAGCGAGAAAGGTTGACATAGAGCTGCTACATCTCGAACCTCCGGGGAATCACCCGTGTTTTTCTCTCGTTTAAAAAAAAAAAACGTAGAATAGAGGAGAGTCTGCTGGCAAAAAGAGAACTCAACAGAGATCTTAATACAATGGGAATCATCATTGTCTTGGAGAGAACTGAGGTAGCTATTTCGTATTTGGAATGTTATAAAAGTGACGCAGAGATGCCGTTTTTATTGCTCAACTGGTGAGTAAGGTATTTTATTGAACAGATAAACCATTATGTAGTCTACCGGAGTTCATTGTAAAGCATTATCTATTGTAAAGGGTCATTTCATTATGGTTGTTGTAGCGCTGTACTGAGATTTATCTTCAAGGAAGTACCGTGTCTATTAATAGGTATAGCTACAGTAACTTCTTCAGCTAGTCAGCTTAAGATCCTTTCCATCTAAACTGCTTGTCTCTTAAGCATAGTAGTGAATGTTTTATGAGCAGCGGGATAGCATATTCATCCACAGTCACGCAGAGCCGAAGCACAACCAAAACAATGTTCTGTCTGTTTTGTTTTTTAACCACTAGGGTCAAAAGTTACATGGTGGACCTTTAAGATAGATTTAGGATCATCCGATTTTGCACAAATGTTTCACTTAAAATGTTATGCTAATAATATAATTTGTAATGAACGGAACAAAGCATTTTGACTAATGAAAGACTTTTGGATCCCAAAATATGCACTGATCAAAAAAAAAAAACACAAACTGTCTCTGTCACTGTAAAATTGCTCTGTTTAGTAGGAGGTAGACTTCAAACTGCATGTTTACACTTTTGGCAATAAAGATGAGTGAATTCTCATCATAGTTTCACAGTTTTTCCTCATGTAATTTAGGAAGTTCCATTTGCCAGTCATAACAGCAATATGTTATTAGAGCATCATGGCTATAACATGTCAAGAATATCTGTTACCAAGCAGGGTTTCTTTTTTTTTGAATTCTTCTTGGATTTTGGTAACTGGCCTCCTTGAAAACCTTTTAATTTTGGACTTATTGAAATTAAGGAGTTATCTGATTTGATATTTATCAAGCTAAATGAAACTGAACCTGGGTCACTGGTTGCAGGTTCAGGCCTGTGTGTTCTGTATTTGGTCTTTAGGATTCAGTTGTGTCAGTGTCCACCCATCGACTTCTTTCCAGTCACCCACTCTACTATGATGAACGTAATACTCATAATCATGAAGATGAAACCCAGTGTCACAAACACCATCGCCTGGAAAACATAAATGGAAGTGAGAAAAAAAGAAGCCATAGATCTGTGAGAGTGAAGTAACTTTCTGTCTGATTTTCACCTGGATCTTTGGCCGAGATTTCAACGGCTCCTGTTCTTTGGGGACGATGCAAATGTAGAATATTCCTGGCAATATGAAAATGAGGCTGGGAGCAGATGTGGCACCTAAAAGAAAAATGAATCAGTTGAATTCTGCATATTAATGTGACCATTAAAATCCTCTACGCTGCAAATCTGACTCACCAATGAAGCCGAAGATGTCACGAATGTTGGGCACGAAGATAACGAGAAGATTGACGGCAAAGAGGAGGCACACGGCGATGGAGATGTGACGCACCCAGCTGAAGGGCTTTTCAGGGAACAGAAGCTGCAAGACGGCACGGCGGATCTAGACAAAGACAATGCAGCACTGTCAACAATCAACCAGCAAGATGATGAGAGGAATTACATGCAAGCAATTACTAATGAGCCAGGAAAATTAATATACCGGGAAAAGAACCACAGGAACGGTCAGTGTCACTGCCATCAGCACAGCCAGCCGAACACACAGCATCAGGGTGTCTGTTTTACTGTACATCTCCAGAAGCTCTGAGTTCACTTTTGCTAAACATATGTAGATACATACCGATTGTTAAAACATTTTTAAATATCACAAATGTTGGTACTTTGATGATATATGGTATTTCGTAAATTTGTGAAGTTCTTATTACCATAGAAGGTGAGGTAGCCAAAGATGGCAGTCAACAGGTACATGACAAACATGGCCAAAATAGAGATATTAGAAATATTTTGCATGCGTTTCTTGCTTGGACTGAAATAACAAGGAGACAAAGATGCAAATCTATTAATACATTTAAAATGTGAATGAATGTGAAATGGCAATGTGAATCAACAAAACTGCAATTACAGCCTTACTTTTTTAGTTCTGTGTAAATGGGCAACACTTCAGGGTGACACACAAAAGCAAACGCCATAATGGGAATGGTAAAAGCAGTCTGTGATTTAAAAAACAAACATGAAATTAACAGATTAATTCATTGGGTTTGAAGTAAAGCCAAAAGGACACCTGATAATAAGATTGGCAGTAGATATCTCTCACCTCTGGGTTGACAGTTATAAATTTAGCTTCACAAGTGTCAGCGGTGGAGTTGTATATGCTTTCATTGAGAAAAGTGCCATTTTTGCTGGGTTCTACAGGACACCCTGTGACAAACTTCTTGTAGATGACCTAATAAGACACAATGGAGAGATGCATTCATTTGTCACAATGACATGATTAATGTAGTGTCCCAATCTATGGTTTTCCCATGGAATTGGGCTACTTTTAAAATGCTGCAGTGTTTTCTTTCTTCTTCTTTTTTCAGCGGGTGAAATGTTTGATATTGCATAATTTGTACTGCCTGAAGTGCTTGATTTGAAATGGGCTATTTGAGTTTTGTGAGGGAGGGTCTGTATAGTGATTACTACTATATAGTAATTTTGACATTGTGTAAAATGCACAACAATGAATGTAAAAATGTATTTTAGGTATGGGAGTGGCAAATTTTGAGTTTTGATATTTGGTATAGGGTCACTGGGCTAGTTTTGTTTCTGTTGGTGTCTTTATATGTAAGTAGATGGGAGAGTTGACTTACAGATATGAGAAAGAAGACCATGCAGCTGAGGGAGAGGCCACTGGTGTAGCCTAGATACCCTAAAATAAAAGCATAAATACATGATAAATCCATGTACATATTCATACCAATTTTTCAGGCTATGGGTTCGATTGGGTTCCAAGGTGTGTACTGATAAAATGTTTTATCTTTAATGCACTATAATGGTGCGGTCACATTAACAAAATTTAGTCACTTTTGAACCAAGCAGCCTTCTGTTGGTCAGTGTGGCTATTTCACGTGACCACCTTAAAATTAGCAAAATTATGTGCCTGGGGATCTTTTCGCCCTTACGCGAAATTTCGCCAAACAATGTGACTGGCTTAAATCACTTTGAATTTAAAACCGTCTGGACTCATTTAAGACACTCAACATAGATCTTTAGTGCAGGTGTGTAAATGTTTGATTGAGATTATGGTTATTATGAAATAAAATAGAATGACAGAGGGAGAAAACTGAAAATGAATGAATGAAGGGAAAAGTGGCAGGAACGTACCGAGTCGTTTCATAAATGCCAGGGGAAGAATGATTCCGACACTAACGATAATGATGAGATACTTCCCATTAACGAACCATGCACTGACAAAGAGAAAAAGGTGTTTTACACAAAATGTCATGCTAATAGGAGTGATCATATGACTATAAAAAGCAGTCAGAGTGTTTTAACCATGTACACAGAGAATTAAAAATGTAAAAAAGAAATGAAAAGGAAATACAGTGGGGTTCAAAAGCCACAAATGTGCTTATTTGATTAGTGACTTAGAAATAGTACACAATAAATAGCCCAAAACATTTTTTGGTTTGGCTTTTTCAGAACCCTTGTTTTTACATGTTTTGTTTTAGATTTTTATCATGGTCTCATATTTGGACCCCACTGTATCTGGCACATCAGCATCAGTACTATGTTCTGGTACTCACGTATAGTCATCTGGCAGTTCCATAAGACCCTGAATAACATGAGGTAACTCTATCTTCACAATGAACAGGTACGTGGACATTGCTGTTGGATCAAAGATAGAACACAATTAGTGTTGTTGTGATCAGCACTCATATTGCTTTATGTGGTTATCACTGATTTTGATTTATCAGCCGTGATGTCTTATGACTTCATGAGTACACTCTAAAAAATGCTGGGTTGTTTCAACCCAAATTTGGGTCAAATATGGACAAACCCAAACGTTGGGTTAAAAATGTAATTAAAAAAATTACAGTTGAAAGTGAAAGTTGAAGTTGGGTTAAAATGTTAAATTACATTTTTAACCCAACATTTGGGTTTGTCCACATTTGACCCAAATTTGGGTTTAAACAACCCAGCATTGTTTAGAGTGTATAACTACTGACAGCAATAATGCATTTAATTTTACCTCCAATGTTGTGCAATGTTATAACGCATCCTGCTAAGATTTTCCCAGGTGTACCAAATGCACGGTTCCCGAGCTGTTCATATGCACGGATCCCTAAACACACAAACAAACGTAATGGAAAGGTGAGATGCTTTTTTCATGCTATCAGGATTGCCTTTGAAGACATTAGAGAGAAGATGTTTCTCACCAACCACTTCAGCACTCTTCAGAAGCAGGTGGATGGAGTAGGCAGAGAGAAGAGCGATGCTTATCAACAGGATTCTGAAAACAAGTAACTCAAATGATGAAACTATAAACAACAACAGAAAAAAGTAACTTCTTACTGTATACTTAAATGTAGTCCACCCAAAAATTAAATGTCATCATTTACTGACACTCATGTCATTTCAAATCTACGACTTTCTGAGCAGAAAAGAAGAATGTCACTGGGGTCCAAAACAACATTGAACCCCAATGATTTTCATTGTATAGACAAAAAAAAACTAAACATTTTTTGTCCCACAGAAGAAAAGTCAGCTTTGGAGCAACATGAGGGTGATTTTTGGGACAACTATCCCTTTAATCTCCTGCATAGATGGGTATTCAGAGAAGTCTTATCCCCAAAATATTATTTTATTATATGATCAAATCTTGCCCTTTTGATTTTACAGATTATCAGACTCACCAATCTGTCCTTTGACTTTCAGAGGTGCTAATTTAATCACGATTAGGTGCCGCAAAGTACAGTTTCATCAGAGATATTATTACCGCCGCAAGTCGTCGAGTCATCTAACCTCTAATCTCATTAATGACGCATTAGACAAGCTCAGGCGTGTTTTTCTTCGTAGTAGCCTACAACCCACAAAAACACTGTCACACACATCTCTGCGATAAAGGTATGCAACATAAACAAAGACGCTTTCTAGTTAACACTTCCCCCTAGTGTCTTTTAGACATAGGCCTATCTGTAATTGCATATTGCTGAATGTTATGATTGGCAGGAGTGTTTTCCTTTTAGCAGAGAAGCTGTTGAGATTAGCAAACTATTTTTTGTACAACAAGCTGCTTTAAAAGCCTATTTGAGATGGACAGACAGACAGACAGACAGTCAGGCTTTGATTCAATTACAGCAGGCTATTTATAACCCTTCTAAATCTGATCTGTGAGGGTAGTACATGTGCGTGTCACATCATAGACAAGGTGACGTTAAAGCTCCCTACACAATAAAACCCGATCGTTCACAAGGATTAGCAATTGTCCTATCAATAAATATTATTTTATTTTTGCTGTTTTTGTAGTTTTCATAGCCTGTTTGCTTTCAGAACTGAGTGTATGCCTACTTGATTTATTCAAGCAATGAAAATGAAAGAATGAAGTAAATATATTTAGCAGAGACTCTTCCCTTTTGTTACACGATACCTCAGGGAAGAAAAAAACATGCAAATATTTGACTTTGTATTGACTGAGTATTTGTAAGGCTGGATGTGGCTGGCACATGTGTACGTGACAGAGGCACACTGGAGTATGGAAGCATATGCCTACAGTTGAATGTAGATGGACACAAAGAAGCCTTAATGCTCAGCTGAACTCAGACACGCATATGCAACACACACATTCCAGCATACTAACAGAAGTCCTGTATAAGAAGGTGTGCTCTACGGTGCTTAAAATAAAATGCAGCCAAATGCCAAAGAGAGGCGTTATTCCACCTCTCTAGACTTGAAATGTTCTGTTTATATTTGTAACTTTGGACCAGATGTATCAGAAAGACTAGAAAGGCTCTTCAACTCAAATGGGATTTACTCACAGTACATTTGACATAAAAGAAACAGTAGAGCTTCTTTTTGCCATATCACACCTTCAATAACCTTTATTTTGATTATACATCAAATCAACCCAAATGCATGCATAATTGCAAGTGTAGTTTGACTTACACAAAAAGGATGATTCCAGTGTTGGCCATGGCATAAGCCAGTCCCAGAATTCCACTGCCCATAATGGCGTTACTGAGGTTGAAAATAGACATCCCGAAAGAAGTCTTTCCCTCAAACTGGAATAAAAGATGAATGATGTATTAGTCATGAACCTATTTAACTGAATAGGGTTCTTTAGCCTGAAGGGTAGTTTCACTTTTTATGTGTAACTCCACAAACAAATTTAAGGATGGAGAAGTTAGAAATTATAGCGTCTGTGTTTGTTTCAATCAATCTTCTAATCAGTTTCACCCCTACTTGTATGTTTCTGTGAAGTAAATGATGACATTTGCGTACTCACATCTGTAAAATTAGTTGTTCCATTGCTTTTATCGTGGAGGAACGTTTCGCTTTCTGTTATGTTTTCGATAACGATATGAAGTTCTAGGTACTGTTTGGATGGACAGTCCTTCAAAGATCCAAACAAATTCCACAGCGCTAAGCATCAGTGATCAAACTGAACATGCTCAACAGTTTATCCGTTCTACTACCTTTACCACTTTAAGTTCTTACTATTTTAACATTTAAGCTGCTCATACTAAAGGACCTAAAACATGACTTTACTACATTAGATAGTTCAGTCAATGGTTCAAATAGAGACAAAATGGAAGTATTTTTTTTTACAGTGGTTAATACCCAACCAGAAAATTAGCCCAACTAGTTTGTCAGCAACAACTGTGTGAATTCATCATACATGCAAAGACTGTGTGCAACTTTAGCTCTTTTTGCCTGCCTGAATGCAGACAGTTTTGTGGTGGACAGTACTATAAGGAAGTGTTGGTAATACGCAAAATTAACTTTACAGGAAAGAGAAATAAAAACTTCCTCAACACACAAAAAAAAAAAAAAAAAAAATTTGCTATTTGATACTGTGAAAACATGTTAAAATCAACTGTAATAATGACAGTGAGCATAACGCACAAGGTTGGGATTTACAACAGGTAAATACTTACATCTCCAGGGAAAGTGTGAAAAAAAGCCATGACTCTTTGGTACATTAGTTGGTTATAGATTTCCTGTTCCCACACCAGCTTCCCTGCCTGAAGAGAAATAACAAGTCTAAGATCATCTTAGTTTTCTCCCAAGCAAACACAGGTCAAATATGTTCAGAACTACCCATGGGGAAAAGTTTGTTTTATTTTATTTGATATTTTAAACAGTTTGTTGAGATTTTAATTCACACGTGCACATGCAAAATGTGATAATGATTATTATAATGACTAGATTTAATGCATTTCTTTAGGCTGTTAACACGATGTTTGCCGATAAGAGAGAAATGGTCTCAAAACCTTGAGGTCAAAGAGACGGATGAAAAAGGAGCGCTGATGACTGTCCTTGACGAAACACACTACTCCAGATTGCTGAGGTGTCCAGCGGTTCGGCTCGCTCGGAACAGCCATGAGCAACTGCACAACCGCTGAGGACAGAGACTGCAGACAAAACCAGAAAAAAAGGCTGTATTTAGCATCACACAAAAGCGTATTATTCTCACATGCATGATTGTTTGTGAATCACTTTCACCAATTAACGCTGAGCAAACACTTAAAGTTGCAGATAATAGTCGCTTTTTTATTATTCTGTGATAGGAAATGTCTTTAAGCAACTTCCCCTGTCATACCCCACAGTTCAAGCTGCAGTGAGGGCTAATTTCACACCTTTTCTTCCTCTAATCATAAAAGCTTTTACTCTGTGCAGTCAAGCAGCACCAAAAATACCCACAAAATGGCAGTTCCTGCGTTGACGGATCTACAACAGGTCTGTTAGAGGAAGGCTACAGTCTTTTGATAATGATTGCTCAACTTCATCATGGTTGCATAGTTAGTGTGTATGTATATTAGATAAAAGCTTCTGCTACATAAATGGTCGCCAACAACAGAACAACAGGATGTCTTGAATGTGTCATAATGGAATGATCAGAGGAAGTAGAAATAAACAACCACATACAGAAGTGAGAAACACGTTTGGATTCACTGGTTTACCTAAAGCTTTCTGTGATGTACAGTAAAGGCTAGGCTACATGTGGCTGCAATTCTTTTTAAATAATTAACTGAAAAATCCGTAACATTTATTTTTTTTTAAATGGGTATAGTGAATTTACAGTAAAAATGTGAAGAAATATAAATATTTCAAGAAAATACAACCATTTGAAATGCGTCACGCAGGGAGTTCTGAAATTGTAATTGTACTGATATAACTTTAACAGTATGTTGTGTTGTCTGAATAGTGCAAATTTACACTGCACTGTTTTACATTAAACGTGCTGTTTTACATTTTGCTTCTGTTAAATCTACACTTTTTCACTGTATATTGTAAGGTAATTTTTTTTTTAAATGTGAGTCACACCATTAAGTTAAAAGTGAAAAAGTTAAAAGTGTTAAAAGTTCAATTAAGTTACAAAATGTGTGATTTGTTTTTTTTTTCCACATGGTCTAAGTGAAAATGCTTCACTTCTTATTTCAGATAAATGAGGGGGAAAACACATAAAAAAAAGAGTTCAATCAATGACAGCTTCTCAAAAGGAGAGGTAAAAAATATGGTCAATATTTCTTGTCTACAGATTTCACCATATCTTAATGCATACATTTTCACACCATTTCTCAATGCATACATTTTCACACACACACATAAATAAGTCTTTTAAAGCATTTAAATCAAACTTTTGGCCCACCGTTTGCACAGATGTGTCTCAATTTCATGATGAAAAACACTCCATCTTCCCTCTAAAGTGTAAATTTACCTTAGTACTGAAGGCCTCTGAACTTACCACACACCTCCTGCCCAGCAGATCCTCCAGCCTCTCATTCTCCTGTGGACTGAGCAGAGAGCAGCCCGCATTCTCCTGACCTTTCTCCTTCGATGCTCGCCTCATGGCCTCATATGCTCATGGACCAAACCGTTCAAAAGTTACACTCGAAGCGAGAGAAAGAAAGAGACCCCGAGAGAGAACGAGAGATCTCCTCTGCACTACCGGTGACTAGTCTGAACAGCGAGCATTGAGTTTCTCTTCCTAGTTCTTACTCTCAGCAACAGCAGACAAAAGCTTTTCACAGGAAATGGACAACCACACTTTTTTTTCTTTTCTATTTTCATTCTCTCGCCTGCTTGTCAGCTTGACACACTGCTGTATGTTCATGTTGCTTTCAGATCAGAGCAGAAGACCTCTTAGTGCAGTCAGAACAGACATTACAGTGTACAACTACACCAAGATAACCTTCTGTTGGTTGGTTTCCATCCGTGCCTCTAATATCTGTCTGAATGTTACAAATGATGAAGGACAGAAAACAAACTAAACAAATGGGATGAGGAATTACTAACTGTGATTAAAAAAAGAAGAAGAAATGAAATAAAACAAAAAGTGAAATGAAAACCTAACATTATGGAAATGAGATGCAAAAGATTTTTTTGGCTTTACTTTTGACCAAAGTTCCTCACACAACCAAACTGTTCAGCTTTTTGTTTTGCAGTCGTTAAAAATAATTAGTTGAGGCAATATTTGAGAAAAAGAAAGACATTTTGCATTCAGGGGTGTAATTGTTTTTCGTAATTTAGCTAAAATGGATTTGTTTGTTTTAATAAATGCTAAATTTCTCCTTCTGCAAATACACCCTTGTTACAGCAAATACTGATCTCCTGGTTAGATTTTTTTTTCCAACTGGAAACGCTTTAATTAGCACACATTATCATTATTATTATTATTATTATTAACTAGAGATAATACACACACGAACACACACACACACACGTTGGAGCACCTATCATTATGAGGACATTCCATAGGTGTACTGGTTTTTATACTGTACAATCTATCCCCCTACACTAACCCCTTTTAGGTCATTTTAATTACGAGGACTCAGGAAATGTCCTCATAAATACCAGTGTAATTAACATGTCATTACAAAAATTTGTGTCCTCGTAAATCATATAAATAAGCACACACACACACAAAACCTGTCCTAATTGAAAGAAAACAAGTTGACAAAAATATTGAATCCAATATTTGGTGATAATATAGCATAACAAGAGATTTATAAGCAATTTTTTTGTAGGCCGTCTTTTTGACCGGGAACACCACGAATGTGACTTTGTGCCATTTTGTACAAAATAAAAGCATTTCAAAACAAACTTCCTGTTTAAACATCAAAACACACTATTGTCAAGTGCACTTTATATATATACAGTATATATATATATATATATATATATATATATAAAATATAAAATAAAAAAATATATATATAAAAATATACAAAAAAAATAATATATATATATATTGTTGAATATTGACAAATTGATCCACAAATAATGCTTTTTTCAATCAATTTTTTGATCAATGAGGCCTATACGATCAATCAGTTCAACAAAGAAATACAAAATCTAATTGAAAGAAAACAAGCGGACAAAATAATTGAATACAATATTTGGAGATAATAACAACCGATTTACAAGCAAGGTCATTTTTGACCGGGAACACAAAGGTGTTACAGGATTTCACACAGTGTAAGGGTGAAAGGGATAGTTCACCCAAAAATGAAAATGCTGTCATCATTTATTCACCCTCAAGTTGTTCCAAACATGTTTAAATTTCTTTGTTCTACTGAACACAAAGGAAGATATTTTGAAGAAAGTTAGTAACCAGGCCGCTTTGGGGCACCATTGACTTCCATAGTAGGAAAAAAAATACTATGGAAGTCAATGGTGTCCCAGTCAGAACTGTTCAGTTTCCCACATTCTTTTTTTACAGGTTTGGAACAACCTGAGGGTGAGTAAAAAAATCCTGGCCTTCGGGTGATGTTGCCTAAATACAAAAACATATTTCTGTTGAATTGAAGTGTATGATAGTTTTATATAATAAAACCAGTATTTGAAACATTTAACCATCTTTTGACTTTATTATTCAAGATAGCGCAATGTGTTCAACAATAAATACATGTATTTCTGAACATTAACTGTGGAATGCTGAATTGTTTCCATTTCATAAGTCGTCAGGCACTTAAAAAAAACAATCCTGAGGAAATGTGAATTACTAAATGTAATTGAATTTAAATTAAATCGTTTTATTAGCTTACCACAAATTTTTGATTCATTGCGTATTACATGTTTCATTTTATCTCAGCACTCAGGTCCAATTGAGCCTTTTTAAGTCCAAAAAGACTAGACTATGTTGTACACAGATATGCAATAACTGATATAAAGTTTCTCCCATTTCAACATATCACACACAATATGTACATAAAGACTATACAAAACACGCACACATTAACATTAATGATAGTTATGATGTCCAACATGAAACAATTTTAGTTGTGGTCCATGTAAACTTACAGATACTGATTGGGAGTGACAGAGGCATTTTAGTAAGCTTATGGACAATGAATGCTGTTCTACACCCCCATCAATGCCGTGTTATAGTGACCTTTCATATAGAGTGATTTACAGCATTTATTACTGTTCGGTCCATTTCTGGAGTGTAATTTTTGTCACTGTAACAACATGTCACCATATAAACCAGAACGAAATCAAGTATGCTCATTTTCAAGATGTTCAAAAAGTATTTTCAATTATACAACAAACAAAATGACATACAACATGAAAAATGCCAAAACAGTGTTTTGTGTTTCTTGAACACTACAAGATAATTAGTATTCCTTCACCTCTCTAAAACAGAGTAAAGAAATGTTGTCATATGACAGCGGCAAGAACTGCACTAACACTGTTGATGTACTGTAAGACATCTCATACTGTAGATTTCATTTGTTTGATTGGTGTAACAAGACATGTACCAATACATACAATACATTTACTTAAGGATCTTCATCTAACATTCAAGCATTGTCCTTAAAGATAATGTTGAAATTCATCACAAAACTGTACACTTTTCCTATTTAAATAAAATTATACACGGTATTTTTATATATATCATTCATCACAAATAAAGTTAACTGAGATTCACATACAGTGGGTTCCAAAGGTCTGAGACCAAATTGAATATCTGGGATTCAAAATCAAATATGAAAATAGAACGTTTTGGGATTAAAAAAATAAATAAAAGAAAAAAAGATAACATTACGGGTACACTGTGTAACTTTTTTTGTTCATACACCTTCAATCATTCTGTCAAAACTGTTTTTTTGTCTTACCCTGATTCACTATGATAAAGTGAGCCTATAATAAGCGTTTATATTTTAGACCTGACGGGATGGTTCTCGCGGGACATTGAGTAGGCCTACTATACGTCAGTCACCCGTGCGTGTCTTCTCATATCCGTAAATAGAGAAAAGTTGCTCCGGCTCTTTCGACTCGTGGATGGTGTGAGAGAGGCATAGTTGTCGAAGCGAGCGAGAAAGGTTGACATAGAGCTGCTACATCTCGAACCTCCGGGGAATCACCCGTGTTTTTCTCTCGTTTAAAAAAAAAAAACGTAGAATAGAGGAGAGTCTGCTGGCAAAAAGAGAACTCAACAGAGATCTTAATACAATGGGAATCATCATTGTCTTGGAGAGAACTGAGGTAGCTATTTCGTATTTGGAATGTTATAAAAGTGACGCAGAGATGCCGTTTTTATTGCTCAACTGGTGAGTAAGGTATTTTATTGAACAGATAAACCATTATGTAGTCTACCGGAGTTCATTGTAAAGCATTATCTATTGTAAAGGGTCATTTCATTATGGTTGTTGTAGCGCTGTACTGAGATTTATCTTCAAGGAAGTACCGTGTCTATTAATAGGTATAGCTACAGTAACTTCTTCAGCTAGTCAGCTTAAGATCCTTTCCATCTAAACTGCTTGTCTCTTAAGCATAGTAGTGAATGTTTTATGAGCAGCGGGATAGCATATTCATCCACAGTCACGCAGAGCCGAAGCACAACCAAAACAATGTTCTGTCTGTTTTGTTTTTTAACCACTAGGGTCAAAAGTTACATGGTGGACCTTTAAGATAGATTTAGGATCATCCGATTTTGCACAAATGTTTCACTTAAAATGTTATGCTAATAATATAATTTGTAATGAACGGAACAAAGCATTTTGACTAATGAAAGACTTTTGGATCCCAAAATATGCACTGATCAAAAAAAAAAAACACAAACTGTCTCTGTCACTGTAAAATTGCTCTGTTTAGTAGGAGGTAGACTTCAAACTGCATGTTTACACTTTTGGCAATAAAGATGAGTGAATTCTCATCATAGTTTCACAGTTTTTCCTCATGTAATTTAGGAAGTTCCATTTGCCAGTCATAACAGCAATATGTTATTAGAGCATCATGGCTATAACATGTCAAGAATATCTGTTACCAAGCAGGGTTTCTTTTTTTTTGAATTCTTCTTGGATTTTGGTAACTGGCCTCCTTGAAAACCTTTTAATTTTGGACTTATTGAAATTAAGGAGTTATCTGATTTGATATTTATCAAGCTAAATGAAACTGAACCTGGGTCACTGGTTGCAGGTTCAGGCCTGTGTGTTCTGTATTTGGTCTTTAGGATTCAGTTGTGTCAGTGTCCACCCATCGACTTCTTTCCAGTCACCCACTCTACTATGATGAACGTAATACTCATAATCATGAAGATGAAACCCAGTGTCACAAACACCATCGCCTGGAAAACATAAATGGAAGTGAGAAAAAAAGAAGCCATAGATCTGTGAGAGTGAAGTAACTTTCTGTCTGATTTTCACCTGGATCTTTGGCCGAGATTTCAACGGCTCCTGTTCTTTGGGGACGATGCAAATGTAGAATATTCCTGGCAATATGAAAATGAGGCTGGGAGCAGATGTGGCACCTAAAAGAAAAATGAATCAGTTGAATTCTGCATATTAATGTGACCATTAAAATCCTCTACGCTGCAAATCTGACTCACCAATGAAGCCGAAGATGTCACGAATGTTGGGCACGAAGATAACGAGAAGATTGACGGCAAAGAGGAGGCACACGGCGATGGAGATGTGACGCACCCAGCTGAAGGGCTTTTCAGGGAACAGAAGCTGCAAGACGGCACGGCGGATCTAGACAAAGACAATGCAGCACTGTCAACAATCAACCAGCAAGATGATGAGAGGAATTACATGCAAGCAATTACTAATGAGCCAGGAAAATTAATATACCGGGAAAAGAACCACAGGAACGGTCAGTGTCACTGCCATCAGCACAGCCAGCCGAACACACAGCATCAGGGTGTCTGTTTTACTGTACATCTCCAGAAGCTCTGAGTTCACTTTTGCTAAACATATGTAGATACATACCGATTGTTAAAACATTTTTAAATATCACAAATGTTGGTACTTTGATGATATATGGTATTTCGTAAATTTGTGAAGTTCTTATTACCATAGAAGGTGAGGTAGCCAAAGATGGCAGTCAACAGGTACATGACAAACATGGCCAAAATAGAGATATTAGAAATATTTTGCATGCGTTTCTTGCTTGGACTGAAATAACAAGGAGACAAAGATGCAAATCTATTAATACATTTAAAATGTGAATGAATGTGAAATGGCAATGTGAATCAACAAAACTGCAATTACAGCCTTACTTTTTTAGTTCTGTGTAAATGGGCAACACTTCAGGGTGACACACAAAAGCAAACGCCATAATGGGAATGGTAAAAGCAGTCTGTGATTTAAAAAACAAACATGAAATTAACAGATTAATTCATTGGGTTTGAAGTAAAGCCAAAAGGACACCTGATAATAAGATTGGCAGTAGATATCTCTCACCTCTGGGTTGACAGTTATAAATTTAGCTTCACAAGTGTCAGCGGTGGAGTTGTATATGCTTTCATTGAGAAAAGTGCCATTTTTGCTGGGTTCTACAGGACACCCTGTGACAAACTTCTTGTAGATGACCTAATAAGACACAATGGAGAGATGCATTCATTTGTCACAATGACATGATTAATGTAGTGTCCCAATCTATGGTTTTCCCATGGAATTGGGCTACTTTTAAAATGCTGCAGTGTTTTCTTTCTTCTTCTTTTTTCAGCGGGTGAAATGTTTGATATTGCATAATTTGTACTGCCTGAAGTGCTTGATTTGAAATGGGCTATTTGAGTTTTGTGAGGGAGGGTCTGTATAGTGATTACTACTATATAGTAATTTTGACATTGTGTAAAATGCACAACAATGAATGTAAAAATGTATTTTAGGTATGGGAGTGGCAAATTTTGAGTTTTGATATTTGGTATAGGGTCACTGGGCTAGTTTTGTTTCTGTTGGTGTCTTTATATGTAAGTAGATGGGAGAGTTGACTTACAGATATGAGAAAGAAGACCATGCAGCTGAGGGAGAGGCCACTGGTGTAGCCTAGATACCCTAAAATAAAAGCATAAATACATGATAAATCCATGTACATATTCATACCAATTTTTCAGGCTATGGGTTCGATTGGGTTCCAAGGTGTGTACTGATAAAATGTTTTATCTTTAATGCACTATAATGGTGCGGTCACATTAACAAAATTTAGTCACTTTTGAACCAAGCAGCCTTCTGTTGGTCAGTGTGGCTATTTCACGTGACCACCTTAAAATTAGCAAAATTATGTGCCTGGGGATCTTTTCGCCCTTACGCGAAATTTCGCCAAACAATGTGACTGGCTTAAATCACTTTGAATTTAAAACCGTCTGGACTCATTTAAGACACTCAACATAGATCTTTAGTGCAGGTGTGTAAATGTTTGATTGAGATTATGGTTATTATGAAATAAAATAGAATGACAGAGGGAGAAAACTGAAAATGAATGAATGAAGGGAAAAGTGGCAGGAACGTACCGAGTCGTTTCATAAATGCCAGGGGAAGAATGATTCCGACACTAACGATAATGATGAGATACTTCCCATTAACGAACCATGCACTGACAAAGAGAAAAAGGTGTTTTACACAAAATGTCATGCTAATAGGAGTGATCATATGACTATAAAAAGCAGTCAGAGTGTTTTAACCATGTACACAGAGAATTAAAAATGTAAAAAAGAAATGAAAAGGAAATACAGTGGGGTTCAAAAGCCACAAATGTGCTTATTTGATTAGTGACTTAGAAATAGTACACAATAAATAGCCCAAAACATTTTTTGGTTTGGCTTTTTCAGAACCCTTGTTTTTACATGTTTTGTTTTAGATTTTTATCATGGTCTCATATTTGGACCCCACTGTATCTGGCACATCAGCATCAGTACTATGTTCTGGTACTCACGTATAGTCATCTGGCAGTTCCATAAGACCCTGAATAACATGAGGTAACTCTATCTTCACAATGAACAGGTACGTGGACATTGCTGTTGGATCAAAGATAGAACACAATTAGTGTTGTTGTGATCAGCACTCATATTGCTTTATGTGGTTATCACTGATTTTGATTTATCAGCCGTGATGTCTTATGACTTCATGAGTACACTCTAAAAAATGCTGGGTTGTTTCAACCCAAATTTGGGTCAAATATGGACAAACCCAAACGTTGGGTTAAAAATGTAATTAAAAAAATTACAGTTGAAAGTGAAAGTTGAAGTTGGGTTAAAATGTTAAATTACATTTTTAACCCAACATTTGGGTTTGTCCACATTTGACCCAAATTTGGGTTTAAACAACCCAGCATTGTTTAGAGTGTATAACTACTGACAGCAATAATGCATTTAATTTTACCTCCAATGTTGTGCAATGTTATAACGCATCCTGCTAAGATTTTCCCAGGTGTACCAAATGCACGGTTCCCGAGCTGTTCATATGCACGGATCCCTAAACACACAAACAAACGTAATGGAAAGGTGAGATGCTTTTTTCATGCTATCAGGATTGCCTTTGAAGACATTAGAGAGAAGATGTTTCTCACCAACCACTTCAGCACTCTTCAGAAGCAGGTGGATGGAGTAGGCAGAGAGAAGAGCGATGCTTATCAACAGGATTCTGAAAACAAGTAACTCAAATGATGAAACTATAAACAACAACAGAAAAAAGTAACTTCTTACTGTATACTTAAATGTAGTCCACCCAAAAATTAAATGTCATCATTTACTGACACTCATGTCATTTCAAATCTACGACTTTCTGAGCAGAAAAGAAGAATGTCACTGGGGTCCAAAACAACATTGAACCCCAATGATTTTCATTGTATAGACAAAAAAAAACTAAACATTTTTTGTCCCACAGAAGAAAAGTCAGCTTTGGAGCAACATGAGGGTGATTTTTGGGACAACTATCCCTTTAATCTCCTGCATAGATGGGTATTCAGAGAAGTCTTATCCCCAAAATATTATTTTATTATATGATCAAATCTTGCCCTTTTGATTTTACAGATTATCAGACTCACCAATCTGTCCTTTGACTTTCAGAGGTGCTAATTTAATCACGATTAGGTGCCGCAAAGTACAGTTTCATCAGAGATATTATTACCGCCGCAAGTCGTCGAGTCATCTAACCTCTAATCTCATTAATGACGCATTAGACAAGCTCAGGCGTGTTTTTCTTCGTAGTAGCCTACAACCCACAAAAACACTGTCACACACATCTCTGCGATAAAGGTATGCAACATAAACAAAGACGCTTTCTAGTTAACACTTCCCCCTAGTGTCTTTTAGACATAGGCCTATCTGTAATTGCATATTGCTGAATGTTATGATTGGCAGGAGTGTTTTCCTTTTAGCAGAGAAGCTGTTGAGATTAGCAAACTATTTTTTGTACAACAAGCTGCTTTAAAAGCCTATTTGAGATGGACAGACAGACAGACAGACAGTCAGGCTTTGATTCAATTACAGCAGGCTATTTATAACCCTTCTAAATCTGATCTGTGAGGGTAGTACATGTGCGTGTCACATCATAGACAAGGTGACGTTAAAGCTCCCTACACAATAAAACCCGATCGTTCACAAGGATTAGCAATTGTCCTATCAATAAATATTATTTTATTTTTGCTGTTTTTGTAGTTTTCATAGCCTGTTTGCTTTCAGAACTGAGTGTATGCCTACTTGATTTATTCAAGCAATGAAAATGAAAGAATGAAGTAAATATATTTAGCAGAGACTCTTCCCTTTTGTTACACGATACCTCAGGGAAGAAAAAAACATGCAAATATTTGACTTTGTATTGACTGAGTATTTGTAAGGCTGGATGTGGCTGGCACATGTGTACGTGACAGAGGCACACTGGAGTATGGAAGCATATGCCTACAGTTGAATGTAGATGGACACAAAGAAGCCTTAATGCTCAGCTGAACTCAGACACGCATATGCAACACACACATTCCAGCATACTAACAGAAGTCCTGTATAAGAAGGTGTGCTCTACGGTGCTTAAAATAAAATGCAGCCAAATGCCAAAGAGAGGCGTTATTCCACCTCTCTAGACTTGAAATGTTCTGTTTATATTTGTAACTTTGGACCAGATGTATCAGAAAGACTAGAAAGGCTCTTCAACTCAAATGGGATTTACTCACAGTACATTTGACATAAAAGAAACAGTAGAGCTTCTTTTTGCCATATCACACCTTCAATAACCTTTATTTTGATTATACATCAAATCAACCCAAATGCATGCATAATTGCAAGTGTAGTTTGACTTACACAAAAAGGATGATTCCAGTGTTGGCCATGGCATAAGCCAGTCCCAGAATTCCACTGCCCATAATGGCGTTACTGAGGTTGAAAATAGACATCCCGAAAGAAGTCTTTCCCTCAAACTGGAATAAAAGATGAATGATGTATTAGTCATGAACCTATTTAACTGAATAGGGTTCTTTAGCCTGAAGGGTAGTTTCACTTTTTATGTGTAACTCCACAAACAAATTTAAGGATGGAGAAGTTAGAAATTATAGCGTCTGTGTTTGTTTCAATCAATCTTCTAATCAGTTTCACCCCTACTTGTATGTTTCTGTGAAGTAAATGATGACATTTGCGTACTCACATCTGTAAAATTAGTTGTTCCATTGCTTTTATCGTGGAGGAACGTTTCGCTTTCTGTTATGTTTTCAAGGCCATCAAATCTGTGTAATAAAAGCAAAAGGAATATTGTTTTTTATGCAAAGTTACAATGATACATTTTAATATCTGTTTCATACAGGCAATGACACAGCCAATGAATTACGTTTTGAAATTTTAGCAGGACTCTTAATATTCAGTGCTGCTAACAAAAACAAAAACTATTAAATAGTTTTGTAAACTGAAATGAAGCTGGAAAAACTTAAATAAGTTTAAGATATAAAACTAAAACAGAAATAAAACAAATGAAAATAAGTTAAAACTATTTAAGATTCTTTTTTTAAAACGCACACGAAAATGCAAAAAAAAAATCACAAATATAAATAAAACCGCTGAAAATATTAATTAAAAAAATAAATTCAGGTACTTCTAGACAGAGAGAATCCTGGTTCTTATATATATATATATATATATATATATATATATATATATATATATATATATATATATATATATATATATATATATATATATATATAAATAGATAATATACTTATATAAATAAGATATTTCTTATTTTAATTCAACCCCTCAACAAATGTTTATATATATAAGCCTATATATATATTATATATATATATATAAAATAATAATAATATATAAAATAAGAAATATCTTGTTTTTTAGTTTTTATTAATCTTTTTAATGCTTCGAAGACTATTAAAAGTTGAGACGGCTGCTTAAACACTTCACAAGTTGAATATACATAGACACTTTCAAACAAAGTTTTGCTTTAAGCTGCATAGTTTATAGGGTAAAAAAGATATGAGTTGACTTTTTAAAGCATGAACTTCATAATATGATTTGGTAGAGAGAAAGGTACATTGCTGAAGGAAGTTTCTGAGATAGTTCCTCATGAATGTGTTGGTGTGGAAACGTACCCGCTCTCCGGACTTTTGTCAGGGCTGAGATCATGGTGACCGTTTGACATTTTCTGTACCTCCATTTTAGGCTTCTACACTTAACAACTCTCCAATGAACACTGTCTATATAAGGTCAAGCTCTGTAAACACAATCTGAAACACAGAAAAAGGGTTCTGGGGTCAGTGATCATTTTATTGAGAACTGAAATGATTGTAAAACATCAATGCGTTGCTGAAAAAAGGTGCAGTGTGAAGTGTCCAAAAGCTGGAAAATAAAGAATGTGCAACATGAGCATAATCTTCACATAAATACAAAAAAAGGTGGAAGATGTGGCAGGGGAAAAGTAATGGTAAAAACATTCCTCAGAGCATTACTGGCTGCTAGAAAGACACCTACTGGAAAGATAGTCTTGATATAAAACAGCTGTGTATGTGCGTATTTTCCCCCTTCATCACTAATTCAGACTGATAAGTTAGCTGTGAGCAGTAGCTATTCTGCAGCTCTGTGTTTTTAATCATATTTAAAGCTTGATTATTATAAAGTCAAGTCAAGTCACCTTCATTTATATAGCGCTTTTTTACAATAGAGATTGTTTCAAAGCCACTTTACTGTGATAATAGGAAAGGAATGCAACAAAGATAGTTTTGGCTGTAATTTCTAACGTTAGCTTAAAAAAGTTTTTAATTGATTCATTTCCGTTGTAAAAATCATTAGTTATTAACTTAATAACTACACGACACCGTTTTCAACTGAAAACAGAAAACTTTTAATGCGTTCTGGCCGTTCATTTACATGAAAAACCATTATCATCTCTGTGTAAACTTCAAAAACTCAAATTTGTGAAAACGGTGACGGCATGCACATGCGTATTACTTGTTTAGTCTTTAAGAACACAGCTGCTGTGTTTTGGACCAGCTGGAGTTTGTTATTAACAACCAGCCAGTAGAGCATTACAATAATCTAGCCTTGAGGTCATGAATGCATGAACTAACTTTACCGCATTTGTCATTGAGAGCATTTGTCGTCATTTATATTCTTAAGATAGAAGAATGTTGTTTTACAGATACTAGAAACATGGCTTTCAAATGAAAGATTGGTATCAAAGTAAATAAACAAAGTAAAAATACACTATAATTTGAATTTGTGGGAGGTGTAATTACATGCAAGTTCAGGCTTACAGCAGTATTCTCAACCTGAAAACGAAATATGTTCAGATCTTCCCAAAGTGTTTTATTAAAGGTCAACCGTGTATAAATATAAATACATGGCAGGCAAAGTATTACGCTAATGCGAATTCAGCTAATGACTGTTTTCCCCTGTTGCCATTGGTCAGCTGAATGGATAACCCCACCCCCCAAATTCTTGCTTTTGGTTGAGCCATTGTTGTTGAGTCTTGTTGGTGGAAATGGTCCTGTGCTAACCCTGTGCTAACAGATAGCTTCCTCCAGGTTCTACAGATCGGTTTGTCTCAAATTAACAGAGCAATGTTTTCATAGTGTCACAGAGCCACTATGAAATTCAACCTACGAATGACTTCCTTACGGTCCCTAATATTAAACTATTAAGAAACATCTCTAAGTACACTTGGCCTTTATTTTTATATTATATTATTTGAAAGCACTGTTTTAAATATATATATACTTTTACGATTTAAAGTACACTAAGGTGCACATTAAGCAGATTTATTTTTCACAAAGGTAAGAATGAAGCTAGTGAAACTTTCTCTCTGTGTGTGGTTTGAAATGATGATAGACACCACAGAAAGGGCAGTGCAGCATATGTTATGATTATAAATATATGCGTGTATATCATATAAGGCATCTTTTAAGTGTAAACTCAGTTTAAGCATGGCTGATGCAACCCTTCGTAAGCTTGCACTCTCAAGGAAACAATGTGAAAAATGTGTCGGAGCTTGTAGGTCAGGAAATACTTAAGTCTTAATCTGTCATTTACATGTGGAATGAAAGGATACTTGCAGTTGCCTTAATAAGGCAAAATGTCTGTCCACTCAGTGCTTTATTAGGTTTTGATGCAGAATTCCCTGAATAGTTTAAGTCCTTCCCTGCCAAAAGCGTGGCAAGCACAGCTGGTCATTGTTTAGTGGTCAAACTGTCCAAAATATGTGAAGATAAAATACCACTTTATTTTAATTTTGAGCCGCAAATCAATTGCCCACTCAAAACACTATACATTTAAGACCACCTGTACAATATATTATGTGCTTGTTTAAAGTAAGAGCGATACAACAAAAGATACAGTTCAAGAGAAGTGTCCTTTAACAGCGTTCCATCGCCGAATGTCTGTAGCTGTTTGGTTATAATGAAAAATATGGCTATGGAAAAGAGGTTAATGCAATAGTTACTCTTGACAAACCATCTAATTTGCTGCCAAAACAAACAATTGGTGGGAAATAAAGCATGAAATTAATAAATACAGAAACTGTAAAGCATGGGAAGTTAGCCTGTGAGGCAAGTCTTGACCACATGACTCTTGTCTGATGCAAGACTTTATCTGTATTGAAACAGAACCAACCCCCCTAACACACCCTTGTATAAACACATGCTTTTATTCCAAAGAAATAGGCAGTTGAGGAAGTACTCACCACTTTGAGAAAAAGAGAAACCTTTCAAAAGTCAAAAGTCTCTAAAAGTGTAGCTAGGTAGTGTACTAGAGAGTCTTCATTCATTAGTTTGTTTCCTGTGTTACCTTAGTGAAGCTGTCCAGCTTGTGTGGCATGTGCAGAGCTCACCTGTGTGGGGGAGGAGCAGGAGATTAACTCCGATGAGTTATGAGTGAAGGGATGAAGGATGTCTATATTTAGGGACGCTCTGGCATGAGTCCGCTATATTAACACAGGTTAAAAGTAGTAAATCTGCAGAGTTTTGTAAATATGATGTAAGTTTGATTGTTTCATATAGCTGGAGTAAAGTTGAGTATGGGGTGGGAAAAGGCATTAGGGGATTGTGTGTCTGTGTGTGGTCCTGGTACATTGTGTGGACCAAATGTTCTCACAAGGATAGTAATTTTTTTACTATCCTTGTGTAGGATTTTTTTTTTTTACCTTGTAGGGACATTTTTGGTCGCCATGACGAAAACAGCTATAAATCATAATAAATCGTGTCCCTTTTTTGTCTTTCTTTTGTTGTTGAAAATTTTTAACTTAATGTTTTCCATAAGGTTTGTGTTTATGGGAAGGGTTAGGGGATAGAATGCAGTTTGCACAGTATAAAAATCATTATGTCAATGGAAATGTGTGTGTGTGTGTGTGTGTGTGTGTGTGTGTGTGTGTGTGTGTGTGTGTGTGTGTGTGTGTGTGTGTGTGTGTGTGTGTGTGTGTGTGTTGTCATAAGTAATGAGATTAGGAGATCAGGGCTTTTTAAAGGTAACTGTCTGTGACGAGCAGGACGAGGCCGAGGGCCGTGAGAGAACGCGACGCACCGGTCTCGTATCTCTCACGGAGGAGCGGAAGCATAAAGAAGGAGCGATGACAGTGAAGATCGAGAGAGGCCAGGCCTGGATTTATGTTGTGTTTTGTTATACAATATGTAACAGCAGTCGTTCGTGAGGGGCTGCTGTCTTTAATTTTGTATTTGTTATTTTAAGTTTATTAAAGTCTTTGAATGTCCGCCGGTTCCCGCCTCCTTCTTCCCACAATAACGAACTTTGCTACAGTAACATACCTGTAAGACCTGGAACAACACTTTTAGTCATTGCACACTGTGTTAATTCAAACACTTCTTTGATAATTTGTCCAAATACAATGTCCAAATCCCTTTTGATAGTTTTTTATATGCTGCTTTATAAACCCTGTCGCTGGACAATTGATTTGATATGTTTTTATAAATAATTTATTCCTAATTCATTAAGTCATATAAAGAAAGTGTGTGGAATTTTAGTTTAAACAAAAGATTCCGATACCGATATCATTATCGGAATTGGGCCTGATACTGATCTCATGTTTGTACATGTACTCAGGGAGAGAGGACTTCTGTTGCATGCTCTTGCTTGCTGATCGCTCACTCAGCACACATGCGTCATATGGATTAAAACTAAATCGTATAAGTAAAAACATGAACTTTGACATGATTTTTTAATGTATTTTTTTATGATTTTATATTTATGTATAAGTGTGGTTCCCTACATTATTACAGGAAAGCGGCACGGTAATCACATGATGTTTTCAAGAAGTTTTCTATCATTCGAAGTGCGCGCCCAGAAAGCTGCCCTTTAGACAGAGCGCAAGCCTAATAAATTGAGTTCTCTTTCTCATCTTCTTGCACTTGAATGGAGAAATTCACACAAAATTGTCAAAAGGCCCGTATCGGCGAGTATCCTTGTGAAACATAGTCAGTTCTGTGTTCAGTGAATATAAACAGTTGAGAAAGAAAGCGCATAACCGTATATTGGATACGTGCAGCTCTTAAAGTGACGGCAACCTAATATTCCTGCTGCTGTCTTTGTACTTAATGTTAATCTAATAACAAAAGATAAAGAGAAATTCACCAATTGCCTTTGACTGAATAACTTTTGTAACTTTTATAAGGAATCAATCTATATTTAAAGGTGCTCTAAGCGATGTCACGCGTTTTTTTAGGCCAAAACATTTTTTGTCACATACAGCAAACATCTCCTCACTAACCGCTGGCTGCCTGTCCCCTGAACACACTGTAAAGAAACGCGATCTCTGTAGACAGCCCAGGCTCCACAAACAGCAACAAAAACAAACTGGGCTAACCCGCTCCACGAAACATGACAAACAGTTCCAGCCAATCACCGACAAGAAGGACTTGGGGGCGGGGTTTGGGGGGTTAGTGCGCGGATGAGGAGGAGGGAGGGTCTAGCTAGCCTCCGTTTTGTTTGACAATACTTTAAACGTCAACAAGAAGTGACGTCACCCGACATCGCTTAGAGAACCTTTAATGTATACAGTGAAGACTATGTAGTTTTCTTTTATATTTGATTACTTTATTCAATTTCTGTACCTGAAAATGGTGATGTTTCACTGGTATAATAGTATACACAAATTTGAACCCCTGGCCCAACCGGGCCCAATCTATCTGCCATAAAGTTCTTGGGCAAAATATTTGACTGACTGATGAAAATTATGAACCATGTCAAATGCTATATATATATACACACACAGTCAAAACATCACAGTCAAAAGCCAAAACATAAAATAGTTATGAATTGCCATGAGATTGTGTTGGTTTGACAGGCGTATTTAAAGTATTTACTGTTGAGATTCTAAAAACGTTTAACATAATATTTGAACTTAACAGCATTAGCATACAAGAGTGCATTAGTGAAAATATATCACAGTGATTGGTATGTCAGTCATGAAAGTAGCACATGTATTTAATGTTCAGTCATGCTTCATTGTACGTTCAATTAAGGACTGCAAAAGTATAACATTTTAAAGAAATATTAAAGAAAAAGGCAGTGTATGAAAGACAGTATTTCTCTCACTCACACACACATAGCCCACTCAAGACAGTATGCCCGTATTTGCAGACATGTGGCCATTTGGTCACAAGTGTTTACTTTTAGGTAATAAAGAGATTGATATTAAAAAATGTTGTGTGATTATCGTCATCAAACAGGATGTTCTTACACAAAGATTATAGCGTCAGACAGGAACTAGCTTATATGACTCATATACAGTACATGTGGCCCTCACTCACAGAATGCTTCTGTCGCAGGGCCTTGTGGGTGAAATAAAACTTTATACAGGAGTCAAAACACTACATTCTAATAGTCTGTACTTTTTATGTAAGAGGAAACGTCATCTAAGACGTCATATTCTAAAAAATTCAGTTGAACACTATTGAGATCCACCTCAAGATACACACTGATATCTAACAAGAACAGGCTCTCCTGGAAAGCTTTGGCCAACATTCACTGACATAACCGGTCACAGAGTACCATTACGCCTTGTTGACGTTAAACACATTTATGACAAAGTGGAACTAAAATGCTACAGGTATGACGCATTTCAAACCAGTAAAGTGGCTTTTGAAGCTGTGAATGTATGTGAAAAATTAAATAACCTATACAGAAATTAGTGCATTATGGAAATGTGGTGCATTGTATAATAATCAACCTAATTCCATTCATCACTTCAACCTCAGTTTACTCCACATCCTTTACACAACGCACGTAACTCATGTGAATCTGTAGTTTGTGTTTGAGTATGAGGTAGAAAATGCTTAGTGATGAATATCCCAATTCATAATCCATATCAACTATGCGTGCCATTTAATATTTTAAAGTCTAGAAAGTCTATATACACATTGTAATATCTACAATGGCAAGTATGCGTGAAATACATATTTAATATGATTCTCCTATGATTAAATGAAGAAACAGTGTAAAGATCCATGTGAACCTACAGACAATTGTGTGATTGTTCTGAACTGCTTCTGTCATGAATTATTGCTGCTTTCGGCTCTAGCTGCCATGTGCCACATGGCGTAGGTCTCCCTACTTCCTTCTGATGTAGCTGAGGAGATCTCATGAATGGTGCTAACAATTAATCAAGAAACAGATGAATTATTAACTAGTGACTCTATGTAAAGAAACTGTTTGACAACTGTTATTTTGGACGAATATACTGCTGAGAGAATATTTGAATGATATTATAGTCTCCTTACCTTTTTGACACTTGACAATTGTCTTCAATGTAGACAACAAATCGATCTTCTAATGGAGAAAAATTATGGTTTGATTCTCCCAGATGGTTCTTGAGTACGTCATCTAACACAGACAGATGGAGTGAAAGGGAGAGAGAGCTTTAGACAAAAATGTGGTGCAATCTAGTAAGGGACGTTTTTTAGCCACTCCTTCAAACTAAAAAAAAAGAGCGGGACTTCCAGTTTGTCCCGCCTTTTTCTCAACTGAGATAACTTACTTATGTTCTGAATCTCACATCTCTTTCTTCCCTTTGCATATACAAATAGCTAATGTTTGAGGACAACATTGTCCTCAGAAGCGAGCTAAATCTGACAAAACCTCATTATCGAGACATTTGAGGACGTCCTTAAATGGGGGGGAATCTTCAAAAAAGGTTATTTTAGGGTTAGGGTTAGTCTGCTGATAATGTGAAAATTTCTCACTATTAGTGTTGGCATACTTACTGTGTTTTGCCTTTGCTAGGACTGCCAACTTTTGGTCGGCAGATTGGGGGGGGGGGGATGCAAAACTTGCATCACAATAATTGTAAGCTATTGTGAATGTCAAAACATTTGGTGCAATGCATGGTAAGCTACTGCTTTTATTATTGCTTGATACAAATTTTACTATTTCAATTCAGTTCTTGTGGTTTGATTCTGATCTTGATTCAATATCGACTCATTTTAGTAAATAGTAGGTACAGTTAGGTACATGTTCATTTTTCGCAAGAAAGAAAATCTCACCTAATGCTGTAAACATAGGCTACAGAGAGCCCTGTCAGCTGGTATTATTAAAGGTTAAAAATAACAACTCAAATAAATATAATGCTGGTTTTTATTATAATAACAACTTTAAGCCCTGCTGTAAGGCAGCAGAGGCAAAGACATGTTCTGCATCTGGCATGGAACAATAGCAAGAAGTTTCAAATCCTCATTATCCTCCACGGCTTTCTTGACAAATTAACACCAATAGCAGACTTCATGCATTAGCATAATAAGATGCATGGATCTAATAATAATAATAATAATAGGCTACATTTATTTTATTTGAAATGCACTTTACATTTAAGACAAACCTCAAAGTGCTGCTAATATTTAAATGTGATGTAATTGGTCATTGTAGCCATACTGATGTTCAGACATCATGACATGTACCTCACTCTTCTGTGAATGTTGCACAAACTTGTCATGATGATGGTCACCAAGCACTGCTGGTTATAGCATGTCGTGGTTTGGATGTCCCCACCAGGCTTCTTAACTACAGCAAGAGGCCAACCAGCTTCACCAAAAAGACCATGCTGGTTGACAGCAAACATTTTTGTCAGCATTTCTACCAGTCTGACCAGCAACAAACGAGCATGGACATTCATGCTAGTCTAAGCTGGTTCTTTTCACCTGTAAATAAAGATTAAATAAATTAGTAAAATTGAAGCAGGATTATTTACATATTTAATTCTCTGTTCAGTTTACCCCAGTTGTTACATTAATATAGCTAGCTGGAATTGTGTTGTAGTTAGCATATTAGCAAAGGTTGGCATCCTCAGTGTCTTGCAGACTTCTATGTACAACAGCTCCCTCAGATGGTGATGCGTTAGAATAGAATAGCAGAGTTGTTATCTATGATCATCACAGCAGTGGGTTCAACTGGTGTCAAACACATTGTCCTTCGTACAAAACCCTCGTAAACCAGAATATCTTTGTGAATTCTGTCCTCCAAAACAAAAATTCCAATATCACCATATTTTGTAATAGCTTGTGAACTCAATAAAAGGTTGGTGGAATTTGTTACATGTATTTTAAATGTTTTTCATTTATACTGTATTATTAATAACATTTTGTTGTTGGCCAAAACAAAGGTTTTATCATTTGTATGTTTCATGAAGTGTTATAGCCTATGTTTAATACTTATTTTTCTGTTTAAATTTAAATAAAAACTCTATAATAGTTTTGTACATTTTACTAAATGTTTTGTAGTCAGGAATGTAGTATTTGTATCTAATCAGTAATTGATTTTGATAATAAATTTATACGGAAATATTGTGTTACAACTAACCCTGTTCTCTCCCTTATATTGTTAAAAATGCATTATTATTATTTTTTTATTCTTTGACTCTATAAATAGAACTTTCTGTTGATGAGTGACAAAAATGGGTCCTTCCAAGCAGTGGATTTCAAAATGTTTAGGAGCATTCCAATGAAACAGAGATCTATATTGTGAGTGTGCAAGCATAGGCAAATTGGGTATTTGTATAAAAAAGTGTATGGGTAAAATAAAGGATAATTTTTAGTAGGTTGATTAATCACATTAAGGTTGGCTAATTTTGTCAAATTTTTATAAAAAATAGATTTTAACAGCTGGGCTGTCAGAAAGAGGACTTTTGTTTTGTTCCCTCCCCTCCCACCCCACTCACACCAACCCGGAAAAAGGAAATAATGTCCGTAGTCGTCCACTAGCTCAAGTCAGTTTGAGGTCGAGTGGAAGGTAAGCAAACAAGTATTTTTTTTCAAAGTAACACGTTTTTACCAGTAAATAATAGTTTTGTTTACGGTAGGTGTTTAAACTTTGACAAAGTCGCTATTGTTCTTTTTAGAAATGAAACTAGATTTTAGCCGTTTCACACTTTGCTATGAGAGCAGATGAGTCTGGTCTGAACAGACAGTTAGCTGCTAGCAGACTGACAGTCTTAAGTTACTACACTGCTGATAATAGTTTCTGTGTTTTTACTTTTCATACTTTCTCTTTAGGCTTATAAATATTAGTAATTGATTAGTAAGAAAATATTAGGCTTAGTTTTGCTTTTAAAATTGCATAAATGCTAAATACACAAACCCACTAAAAGCGATGGCAAACTTTAGTGTGTCTGTTTACAGTATTTTGTCAGTCCGTTTGCTTTTCTGTCTGTAGTCTTTCTCGGTGATTTTTAATAGTATTAAGTCTTGCAGCTCATGTCATTACTGGTTTTGTTCTGATTTTATTGGTCAACTTTGTTTCATTTCATTAGTCACACGATTTATTCATAGTGAAATTCCCCATGCTTTCTGCAAACACGTATCTCTGACCTCAGTCTCAGTGACATCAGCTGTGGAAGTTGAGTCAGATGTTAAATATGGCGTTAAGTATCATAGCCTGTATCTTATGCTTGTTTTGGCCACGGCGCAACAAAGGGCCAGTCAGACTTTACAGGCGTGGATTTTCTGGGAAGTTAAATGTTGTAGCTGATGTTGAATGCTGCCTTTCACTGAATACCTGCACAAGAAACACATGAAGTGAAGTGTGAAGCTGGTAATGGAAAGAAATTATCATTTTTATGTGAACCAGCAGCCTTCTGTACCAATGTCATGACAGGGGTCTTCAAACTGGGGTCTGCGGGCTGCAAGGGAGTGCTTGGGGGTCCATGGAAAAGTTAAGAGAAAAACATTATGCATAAACTAAATAAATAAAGCGATTAAATAAATCACTACAAGTTAAGAGAATAATAATGCAATTTGGATTTACACAAATACATTTTTTTTTTGTTTACATAAATGAATAAATAGGCTACATCTAACAGTACAGTATTATTAGTGATTGGGGAAAAAGTAATAATGTAAAATATATACATAAAGAAATTCTGAAATATTTTACCCTTATGTATATATAACAGTCTACATGGAAATATATAGATTGATCATTCTTTAAAAAAAAAGAAGACATTTTAGGATAAGGGCTTTCTTGCATGAGTATAATCATATTTGGGGGTCCATTACATCTAGAAGATTGAAAAGCCATGTCAAAGATTAAACACAGAGAGAGAGACGTTGTATCCATGTCTGTCCATCAAGTTGAATTTACAGGACAATTTAATAATGTAAATAAAATTAATTAATTTATATAGTGCTTTACATAGAAGGGGGAATCTCCTCAACCACCACCAATGTGCAGCATCCTCCTGGATGATGCGACGGCAGATATAGTGCGCCAGAACGCCCTCCTACGCCAATTAGTGTGTGTATGTATATATGGGGATTATTAGGAGGCCATGATGGACAGAGGCCACTGGGCAAAATTGGCCCCTACTCTTTCAAAAGACATCCTGGGATTTTTTATGACCACAGAGAGTCAGGACCTTGGTTTAACGTCTCATCCGAAGGACGGTGCTCTTTGACAGTATAGTGTCCCCGTCACTACACTGGGGCGTTAGGTCCCACACAGACCACAGGGTGAGCTACTGGCCTCACTAACACCTCTTCCAGCAGCAACCTGGTTTTCCCAGGAGGTTTCCCATCCAGGTACTGACCAGGCTCAACCCTGCTTAGCTTCAGTGGGCAACCAGTCTTGGGCTACAGGGTGATATGGCTGCTGACAAGCATATTTTAAAAGAAAACGACGCATAAACAAGATAACCATGACTCTGTTTTGTATCTTGTTTGTAGCTATTAACACTTCAAACACTGTCCGTTCTGATGCAACATGTTTTTCCTCTCCAGTTAACCATGGCGATGACAAGTCAGACGTCCTGCTCCTCGATGAGCAACCACACTAAGGAACGGGTCACCATGGCCAAAGTGACGCTGGAGAATTTTTATAGCAACCTGATTTCACAGCATGAGGAAAGGGAAATGAGGTAAGGACTAAAAAAAGCAAAAAGCTTTTCCAAAAAAGCAAGACCTTTTTTGTTGTTTTAAAGTTATTTTTAAGTATAGACTTTATTTTTCCATCGAAAACTACTCGTAGCCCATATACTGGTCTAAATATTTAGGACTTTAGGATTCTCTTATTAATGTAGTTTTTGTAACTTTCACTAGTTGAACTGGTTTGGCAGGTCTAAATGATTCACTAAGCATTTGGACAAATACCTGTAATTCCTCACATACTTTAGGTTTGGGTGAATATGGCGAGACTACTGTCTGTCATTTGTGCCCATTGTGTTTCTTTAAGAACCTCCCAAATTCCAGGGGGCCTTTAATATGGACTCTTCTGTCCCTCTTGAAATGATGTCAGACCAGTGGACCACACCTTTCTGGCGTTTTATCACATGTCTAAAAGCTATTCTCTATATGTTACAGGAAACAGAAACTGGAAAAGGTCATGGATCAAGAGGGCCTAGCTGATGAAGAGGTGAGCTTTTCTGAAATACTTGCTTACATTTTAAAAAGTCTTGATCTAGACACTGGTGGTTTTGTTAAATGTTTAAACACACAGACAATATCATGTGATCGGTTGATTTAATGTCTACTTTTCATGGTCCCGCAGAAGCCTCTCCGGCGGTCTGAGCATGCTAGGAAAGAGACAGAGTTTCTTCGTCTTAAACGAACACGGCTTGGATTAGAGGACTTTGAGTCGCTCAAAGTGATTGGCCGTGGAGCTTTCGGAGAGGTATGAGTTTTTTTCTGTTATAGACTGCATCAATTCAAAATAAAAAAATGTTGGTGCATATAGTTGTGAGGCCATTTGTACACTATGTATAATCTACCTTTCTGAAGTTTTGGGTCAGCACGTTGTTTTTTTATTTTTTATTTAATGCATTGTTTCTATTCAACAAGTATGCATTAAATGAATCAAACGTGACAGTTTAGGCGTATAAGTTTATAAAATAATGTTCTTTTGAGCTTTCTATTTATCAAAGAATCCTGAAAAAAAATGATCATGGTTTCCACAAAAGTATTAAGCAGTGCATCTGTTTTCAACATTGATAGTAAAAAGATTCTTGAGGTGCATATTAGAATGATTTCTGAAGGATCATGTAACACTCAAGACTGGAGTAATGGCTGCTGACAATTCAGTTTTTCCATCACAGGAATAAATTACATTTTATGATATATTGAAGTAAAACAGAATTATTTTAATTTGTAATATTATTTCACAATATTATTGGTTTTACTGTATTTGTAATCAAATAAATGCAGCCTTAACGAGCATGAGAGACCACTTTCAGAAATCGTACAAACTTTTGAACTGTTGTGTATTTTGTGATATTCTAGTACATTTAAAATGCACTTTCTCTCTCTAGGTGCGGCTAGTTCAGAAGAAGGACACGGGACACGTTTATGCCATGAAAATCTTGCGCAAGGCTGATATGCTTGAGAAAGAGCAGGCGAGTTTTCACTGATGGAGTCACATATTCACACATGACATTGAAGTTTCTTTGTCTTGTTAACAGGTCTCTGTTTTCTGTTCAAGGTGGGTCATATTCGAGCAGAAAGGGACATCCTTGTAGAGGCAGACAGTCTGTGGGTAGTCAAGATGTTTTATAGCTTTCAGGATAAGATGAACCTCTACCTCATCATGGAGTTTCTGCCTGGAGGTGAGCGTGGGTTGATCTCGGTTCATTTCAGAGAAGCATTACAATCGAGATGATGGCACCAAATATGACTGATGTGTGTGTGTTTGCCCAGGTGATATGATGACTCTACTGATGAAGAAAGACACTTTAACGGAGGAGGCCACACAGTTTTATATTGCTGAGACTGTACTGGCTATTGACTCCATTCACCAGCTAGGCTTCATCCACAGAGACATCAAACCAGACAACCTGCTGCTGGACTCAAGAGTAAGAAAACCCACACAGATTATTTCATGAAATTAAATATTACATTTAAAATTTTTAGCAAAATAAATAGTTTTTGAAGCATCACATTATTCAGAAAAAGAAAGGCAGCTACATTTGCTGCTGTCAATTTCAATAGTCAACCAGTAAAATTTCACTTGGTACCTCAGAGTATGATATTATAGCATTGTATTTATTAGTATTGAATTGTGACCTCCCTATAGGCAAGTTAAATCTAACAGCCTCGCAGGGTCACATGGTCTTGATCAAAAGAGTGATTCTTATTTTGCTCTTTCAGGGCCATGTAAAGTTGTCTGATTTTGGCTTATGCACTGGTCTGAAGAAAGCTCACCGCACAGAGTTCTACAGAAACCTCAATCATAGCCTTCCCAGCGACTTCAGTAAGCAGACAAACATCTCTTCTGGTATTAATCCTAAAGATTTCATATACCACATTACATTCATGTATTTTTGCATCATGCTCTTAGTAAAATGTATTTGACATAATACGCTACTGTTCAAAAGTTTGGGGTCAGTACGTTTTTTTTAATGATTTTGTCTCTCACCCTCACCAAGGCTGAATTTATTTGATTAATAATACAGTAAATATTGTAATTTTGTGAAATAATTAAAAAAACTTTTAATATAATGTAATTTATTCCTGTGGTGGCAAAGCAATTTAAGTAATTTAAAAGTAATTTAGAATTTGAAATCTTTTGTAACACTATAAATGTCTTTTATATTTTTCTAAATTTAAAACATCCTTGCTAAATAAAATGATTAATAATTAGTGACCCTAAACAGTAGTGTATATGAAGTAATGAAGAGATTGGATGGCTGATTCTGTGGCAGTAACTCTGGACTTTTTTTTTCTTCGTCCGTAGCGTTCCAGAACATGAACTCAAAGAGGAAAGCAGAAACATGGAAGCGAAACAGGAGACAGTTGGTAAGGGTTTCCTCTTGACCCAATACTGCCCTACACATAGTGTGTACAGATAGATTCAGTGTTGCATGAAGAGCCTTTGCAAGAGTTATTGTGAAATTAGTGTGTTCTTAATGTGGCAGTTGATGATTGTAAAAGTAGAGTGGGAGGGTTACGATGCAGTCTTGTGTAATTCATTATATTCTCTATCTCACAACTTTTTGTGTTGGATCAATAAGTAGAATAGTAGACAAGGAAGTTTGTCTGAATTAAAGGTGTTTTTTTCAGGCCTTCTCCACTGTTGGAACCCCTGACTACATCGCCCCAGAAGTCTTTATGCAAAATGGGTATAACAAGCTCTGTGATTGGTGGAGTTTGGGTGTCATTATGTATGAAATGTTGATAGGTGAGTTGATTTTTGCTTTGTAAATAAAGTAAGTTTTTTGTTTTGTGTATTTGGCTAAAGTGTTTGTGTGGGTATTTTTCAGGTTACCCTCCATTTTGCTCTGAGACACCTCAGGAAACGTACAGGAAAGTGATGAACTGGCGGGAAACTTTGACCTTTCCACCTGAGGTCCCAATTTCAGAGAAGGCCAAGGATATGATCCTCAGGTTCAGCTCTCTCACTGCTTATACTTTTCCTTCTTCCACTTTTTATTGGGCTTTATTTTCATATTTTTTGCTGTGATTTTTGCCTTTATTTTATGCTCTTAGCTGGAACTCTTGTCTCTTCTTTTGTCTCATCCCAGTGCATTTTGCTTTCATTAACCATGATGCTAACCTACATTTTAAGACATGGTTAATTTTTAGCAATCTTTTTTTTTCTTCAGTTCACCTGATGTTCTGTTGTTTTCCACTAGGTTCTGTTGTGAGAGTGAGCTCAGGATTGGAGCCACTGGAGTGGAGGAGATCAAGACTAACCCTTTCTTCGAGGGGGTGGACTATGACCATATCAGGTATACTGTCATCTCACGTAGACAAACACAGATTAAACTGGTATTGAATAATGAAATGAGTTTACTATTATAATGATCAGTGTCTTTTGCATAATATAGGTCTTCATGATTTAATTGTCTTTGGGCTTTGAATGTAAACATACATTGTGCAGTATATACTTTCTATATTGCATGTAGAATTCAGCAAGTGGTGTCCCGTTATAATTTTTTTGACTGTTTGGTCAAATAATCCGAACTAAAACACAGTTTGTATTACTTTTAGTTCATTGCATCTGGTTCACGCAGTGTGCACTTTTTATTTGCAATTCTAGGTTATATGTGTATTCTATACCTTTGATTTGCATGCCATGCACATTTTACAATACTGTTAGAAAGTTTGAGGTTAGTAAGATAAAAAAAAAAAGTTTTTAAGTCTCTTATGCTCACCAAGGCTGTATTTATTCGATCAAAAGTAAAAACAGTAATATTTTGAAATAAAACAGCAATATTGTGAAATATGATTATATTTTAAAATAACTATTTTCCATTTTAAAATGTCATTTTACTGTGAATACAAATCAGAATTTTCAGCATCATTACTTCAGTCTTCAGAATCACGTGTTCCTTCAGAAATCATTCTAATATGCTGATTTCCTGCTCAAGAAACATTTCTTATTATTATCAATGTTTAGAGCAGTTGTGCTGCGTAATATTTTTGTGGAAACCGTGATAATTTTTTTTTCCAGGATTCTTTAAGTAGTGAGTTAAAAACAACAGGATTTAATCTTTTGTATTATATTGTAAACATTTTTTTAGTGCATCCTAGGTATTAAAGGTATTATTTTCTTTTTTTTAAGAATGGTAAGAGTAGTATGGATGTATACAATTCTGAACACAGCTGATTTTTTTTTTCCTCTAGGGAGAGACCAGCAGCTATTCCAATTGAGATCAAAAGCATTGACGACACCTCAAACTTTGACGAGTTCCCTGATTCAGACATCCTTCAGCCTACAGGTGCATTTTTAGTCACTTTAGATATGCTTACTGAAATGCATGACATTTTATGGGTTATGTATTTCAGAACTATATAATAACATTACTCCCTAACTTCCTCTATTCTCTCTCAAGCCCCTCCTGTGTCCAACCACACCGAGGCAGATCTGAAGAGTAAAGACTGGGTGTTCATCAACTACACCTACAAGCGCTTTGAGGGGCTGACTGCACGAGGAGGCATCCCATCGTACATGAAAACTGGGAAAAGATAGGCCTCGATGGGACTTGATGCTGCGCTTTTGCAGTGGATGTTTTTCAATAAGGAGACGTTCTCCATCGCTCCTCTTCGCATCTGAAGGATCTTGCATCATCCGTTTCCTGTTTTGATTCAGTCGACCATGACTCATTAATGGATGTTGACTCCACCCGCACTCAATCCATAGAAGGACACGTTCAGAGTCATACCTAAGGGCTTTTTTTCCTCTCACACCCTAAATGTCCTCACTTCACCCTTTTCCTTTTTTCTTTCTTAAGGATTTGAGGCAATCGTCTTGCAGGTTGCCAGATTTTGTACATTTTAGGAATGGGGATTTTAGTACACTGACACTGGTAAAAAAAAAAAAGGGCTTGAACGGAAGCTAGTTAGATCTCCTGCAACCATAATTGATTTGAACTGCGTTAGCACTGGTGGATCGTCGATTAACCATTTCAAAGAACTAGCGTTTGTGGTAAAATCTCCGTCTCAGCCTTTTTTCGTGTCCACATCTGATGTACACATCTTCCCTAGTTTTAATCGAGATGGATTTTTTTGAAAATCCATTCTTTTAAAGACAATACTTTCCTCTGTTTCATGGAAATTCCTTCTCGTTACGCTCGCCATCCAAGATCTCAGTGACAATGGCAAAACACGGGGCTTCATAGTCAGTCGGATCTGAATGTGATTTATACGAACCCCCAAAGCTGCAGATGTTGCCTTGCGCTCGGATCCTTCTTATACCAGCAGAAACATCATGAATGCATTTGCCAATTAAACCAAATTATTCATCAACTGCATATCAGGAAACTTCACCAGCTTATGTCAATAACCAAGCAATCTCTATGGACCAGCATTAGTTTTTTTAATGGGTAGTTTCAGCCACTGGCTGATTCAGAAGTTGCTTGGTGGTAATGCAATTGTTTTTCTTAATAAAGGGGCTCATTGCTGAAGTTTGGGGAACAAAGCCACAATTCTTGCATCTTGAGAAGAATAGCAAAACTATTCAGGGATTTGAATTTGATCGAGTCTTCCGTTTTGTGGCGATGAAATGTTCAATGCAAAAAATTGTATACTACCAAAGAGATGCCACTTTTAATCATCTTTATGGGCTTGAATCTCGATGTTGTTTGGTCATGGATGCTTTGGCTTTCATACAGCATTAATTAGCAAGCTTATACTTTGTCTTGAGCAGCTATCAACTTAACTTGTAGCAAGATATTAATTCCATATGGTTTTAGTCAGTCTGCATTATTGAAGCTGCTTGTATCAGCATGTTGCTAGTGATGGCTGACTGTACAAATCAAACAAGAGTGCAAGAATGATTTTCAGAGTGTGTGAAATTCGCAGACAGTGAATGACTGAATTGTATTTCTACAATCAGGAACCATGTGTCGTCTTTCTGTGACCAAATTGAATGTATCTTGAAGATTAAAAGAGGCTTCTGGAAGATCCATTCATTTAGAATCGGCTGCTCGAGAATGACCTGAGATTCACCTAAATGCGATTGATTTGGTGACTAGATTTTATGCTGCACACAGCATGACAAAAGTTTTGTATGTGGAATTGCTTGTTGATAGATGTTGAGCTGAGCACAATATACTGCTAGAGTAATATCTCAAATAACATTACTGTATCCCACAATGATATGGAAAGTAGCATGAAATCATGTTCGAATGGTGCGTTTTTTTTATCCTTAGAGCAATTTGTGACCGCCTTTGGTCTGGATGTGTATTATTATTATTATTATTAATTTTTTTTTTTAATATATAATAATTATGGCTGGAGAGTTTTTATGCTGTCTGAGTGTCGTTCTGTTGCATGTTTTCACGTGTGCTGGACAAGTCAAAGAGCTATGAATGAGTTTGTGAAGTTTCATGCTGCTTTATTTGTTCCTCTTTTTCTAGTATCAAGAATATGTAGGGGTGATTTCATGGGTATTGCTTATGAATGATGGCTTGGTGGAATTATACACTGTCTCTAAGAAGCAGATCACAGGCTGGACTGCTTTGTATCTCTTGTTGCTGTATCTCACATGCTGAAAATGATCATGATCATAAAGAGAGTATCTGTTTTAAATTCTCACTTGTTTTTCTGTAGGTTTCTTGCTTGCATCCTTGTCCTAGAGTGAGGATGTTCTCTTTGAATCAGGAAAAAGGACACTTTTTCTTTTCTTGAAGATAAACAATGCACCTTTTGCTAGTTGTAATGTCATGTATATTTAAAGTACACACACACACTTGTCAAGTTATATACACACTGAATGACTGTTCTGTTGTTTGCCTGTAAGAGAGTTTGTAATTCTTTCAGAAACTTATTTCACACCTAACCAGATGTAGACTAGTCTTAAGATTTTTGCCGTCTATATTTACTTGCTTAGAGCTAAAGAAATAATTACACCAATCTGTATAAAGGAGTTTATTCAAACTGGCGCTAGTGCTCACAAACTATCTGTGCAGGAGATCATGGATTTATCGCTGCTTATCCAGATCATAAATGCGTATCAAGTGCAAAGCTGATCAAGGAGCAGCATTCCTGTTTCTGAAGGGTTTGTGAACACGGCTTCTGGTTTCACTGATGTCACATTCTGCTGTGGGAGGTGGGCGTTTGTCCTCTCCCTGCCTTAAATTTGAGTTGTAGAGTGTTTGTGGATTTTTCCTACGCTCACAGAGCACCTTTCACTGGTTTATTTGTCTGATAGAGAGTTTGTTTTTGAGGTGGGCACACTTTGACCTGTAAAACGTCCTGAATAAAACACCAGTTCATTTACTTGTGTGTGAGACTCTTCTGTTCCTTCTTTTCCCCCTTTTTAGTGGTGCTTGCTCAGACCTTTTTTTTTTCCTCTATTGGGAATTTTTAACTTCTAACCCTAGGTATTAAACTTCAGCATGTAGTTTGTCCTAAATGTTTGGGCTGCAGATGTGAATAATAACTTTGCTTACTTTCCTAAGATATCAAACTTCCCACAAACTTGAATTGAAAGTCACATCTATCTTTAAGCCATTAAGTCACTCCATAGCATCATGTTTATGAACCACAACCACATAGTAGCGATCTGGCATCATGTTGGCAACTTTTGCTTAGGCAAAAACTACTCAGGTTTTCTTCAAAATTTAAAAGTAGTGATGTGCATTTGCTTTTCTGTTATGTATTTTTTTTATTTTAAATGTGAATTCAACTGTTTATGTGTAAGAATATGTCAACTAGGGGGCATAGTTCTTGATATATGTAATAATATTGTTATATGTAATTCTGAAAAAAATCCCTATAAAAACATTTTAAATGAAATACACATATCAAAATAATCAACTTAAAAAATGTTTAACGCTATCACTATGAAAACATTAAATGTATAACATAAACACGTATATACTGTATATAAAAAATACAATATTTTATTAAAAATACATATTCACTTTTTTTAGTGAAGAACATACTGTTCTCAAAATGTATGTAATTATGAAAATCGTCATGGTTATTTTTGACTTGAATTATTTTTGTCTTAACCACTGGGGGCCTCGGAATCAACCACTGCTGTAATGTATGTGTTTCTCTTAAAGTAGGGCTGCTGTAAGAACAAGTTAAGGAACTTAGCATAAATTACTGGGATCCAAATTAAGAACCTGTTACCACTGGTCCCACGGTCGATGAAGTGATCTGTTTGTCCCTTTGAACACAAACGTGAATGCGAATCCTTTTTAAGCAGTTCATTAACAGCTCTGCTCTATAAATAGTACACCATAGTTTGAACATGTTTTTCAATCCCACGCGTTCGTGACATGGTCAAATTCATTTTTAACACTTCTATAAATCAGTGACTTAGTAAAATGATTGAAAAAATGAAATCTGGGAATTCATTTGACTTTTTAATTATTCAAATGTTGTCCTGGGAAAGTAGAGCTGTTCTGGGTCTTATCGAGTATAAACCCCACAAGAGTAGAAAGATGACCGCTGCCATTACAGCAGATATGGACACGCTTATCAACGCCATGTTTCGGACAGTCCTGCTGGGATACATGTTTTCTGTGCTAGTGATGTTAGAAAACAGGCCCACAGGGTTTTCCCACTGAATCAGACCTTTACTAAAGTCTAAACTCAGTTCATTGGGAGATAACACCTTTACCCCTTTATACATTCTCTTCACTCTTCGTTTGTCGGTGTCCAGTACGTCACAGCGGTATGTCCCAGAATCCTCTACTCTGAGAGGGTCTAGCACCACCTTGTCCAGGCTGAGGGCTTCATAGCGGGTGAATAATGAGTCATCAGAGGTGATGACTCCACCGGCGAAGCGCCAAGACACCACAAAGGCAAAGCGGCCCATGGCTTCCATCACTTCCTCTAAGCAGTCAAGCACCAGACGCTGACCGACAGTTGCTGTTTGGGTCTTCAGTCCACACTGCCAGGTGTCTAGGCAGCGGATGGTCCTCAGCTTGCAGGAAGGGCTGGAGATGTTTCCGGTCCCCCTGATAGGGCAGAGCTCTTGTGTACGGAGGCCAAGCCCACAGGTGGCACTGCAGGGAAAGCTGCGTTTGATGACCCAGGTGTTGATCTTCTCCAGTTCTTCCAGGTCGGCTTTGGTTAAATTGCTACACCAGCTGGGGGAGTGCAGGAGTGTGCAGTACAGCAACACCAGCCAAAGTGCTGAGCCAGCCATTGTAACTTGAGACATAGAAGAGGAGCAGAAGATGTTCAGAATGAGAATCTATACGACCATAGGTTTATTAAAGGATTAGTTCACTTCAAAATGAAAATCCTGTCATCATTTACTCACCCTCAAGTTGTTTCAAACCTGTATGAATTTCTTTCTTCTGCTGAACACAAAGGAAGATCATTTTGAAGAATATCGGTAACCAAACAGTTGATGTACCCCATTGACTTCCATAGTATTTTTTTTCTTACTATGGAAGTCAATGGGGTCCATAAACTGTCTGGTTACCGTTATCAAAATATCTTCCTTTGTGTTCAGCAGAAAGAAATTCATACAGGTTTGAAACAACTTGAGGGTGAGTAAATGATGACAGAATTTTCATTTGAAGTGAACTATTCCTTTAATAAATTAATTTTAATAGTTTATATAATTATTTTTATACACATATAATTAGCTCACATGAATTAAGTCAACACCTTATTTAATTGAAAAAAAAAGTATGTATATTTATTTATTATTCATTTTTAAATACACATATCCTTTGCACGCCTAAATTAAATGATTAAGTTAACTGTCCAAATTAATTAATTTGTTTATTTATTATATATTGTTTTTTTATTTAATTAATTATTCTTTTTTCTTTTTTTTTAGCACTGAATTTTAAGCCTAAACTAAACCCTTTTCAATGGGGAATCACCTTTATCAGTTCCAAACTGGTATTTTACACTTATTATGATGGGGGTGTCAGTTATCGTTTAAAACAAAAGTAGGTTTGTCTTACCATCGTTGGTGTGTTCAAAAGATATGATAAAATATATATATATAAAAAAAATATCTCAACCTCTAAGATTCTATTTTGCATTCTTTTTATAAAGTCATAACTCATCAGTTAATGTTCATCAGTTGCGTCTTTCTCGTGCGCTTATAACGGAGGAAAGAGCGTGCCTAAACGAGATTTAGGCTACAACTGTCGACTAAAACATCTATTTATTTGTTTTCGTTTAAAATAATGTTTTTTATTTGTATTTATTTATTTACAACGTTTGTATTCCATCTTACCACTTGCCACAAGATGGCGCTTGGTCTCACAGAACGTAATGCAGTGTGACGAGTGTGACTACCGGTAAATACGTTACGGGTGTGTAGTAAAATAAGTAAACTGTTGATTATATTATCTGGGTGACACTTATATTCTTTTATGTTACTGTGAAACAATTATTTTTAGTTATGTCAAAGCATAAAGTGGCAACGGCGACTATGTTGAGTTAGTGTGTGTGTGGACAGTAGGGTACTCACGCCAAGTAAAGCAGAACCAGCGGTTATTGACACCTCTCAAATGTCAGACAGCTATGAAATGCCTAGAGCGGAAAGACTCCTGCGGGTTAATAGTGATTCAAACCAGGCCAACGAGTCATTCTTACCCTTGACGTTTTGCCCATTAATTTGGTTGAGTCTGGTGGTTTGGTCGGGTGGCCGAGTTAGTGTGAGAGATAGAGAACTGTACTCTTGGTTTTAGTCTTTGTGATGGTGTAAACAGGATGTGGATAAGCTCTGATGGCTGTTTGTCATGCTGAGGAAGCATCACCTCAAGGGCACAGACTGTACAAACAAAGCCTTGGCAGTCTCTGTGCATCAGAACAAACAATCTATCATTTACTCACCCTCATGTCATTCCAAAGTGTATGACTTTCTTTCTTCTGCAAAACACAAAAGAAAATAGGACATTTTGAAGAATCTTGGTAAACGAACAGTTTTGGTGACCATTTACTTCCATTTTAGCCTATATAGAAAAGCAACTGAGATATTTCTGAAAATACTTATTTTACAGCTGTGAAATGACATGAGGGTGAGTAAATGATGACAGAATTTCCATTTTTGCGTGAACTATCCCTTTAAACTGCAGGGATGCCACATTCCATGTAGAATAGACAGTGAAACATGTTTTATTGCATTCTCTTGGACATTAAAAATTTATTTGCCAAATTGTTGGACACGGGTTCCAACCATAGACAGTAAAAGAAGGTTCCAACACCAATGATAAAAGCTGCAGTCCGCAGTTTTACCTCTTTGTCGCCATCTCTGTTCGAAATCTGCAATTGCAGTTATTCGCGGAATTATCAACTTTACGTGAGTTGTGCTTCGACACGGCACAGCGCGGATGAATCCAATGTTTAAGGAGAGTGTGCGGCTGGGCTGTCAGTCACCGCGCCGGTGTGGATACTGTCATTCAGAATCACAGATTATTATTTTTGGAAGTATGACCAACTTAATAATATTCACCGGAAAATGTCATCTGAACAAGTAAGTAACATCCACTTTTGTTCTGGTTCTGACATTGCAGTAAATCGCGCTGATTAAATCTAACAATCGCTTATCATATCACGTACAACCGTGCAAATTATACTTTGTTCTCAAATTGTTAATGTTCAACATCAGCATTGCGTGACTACATTTAATGCCCTTCCAATATTTATCCTTGTTTTCGCATGGGCCCGGTTGCAGTCTCTTTTTTTCTGTAGCCACTCCGAAGTCTGAGTGAATCTGCAGTTGTCACTGGCGATAGTCGTTTGAACCTTTCTGGATCCGCCATCAAATTGATAAGTTTAATTATATCAAGCGCTGTGAGAAAAGGCTATAAATCTCCACCTCCAACATCCTCACACGCAATGTAGCTTATAGAGGGTATGCGCATGACGTCACCGTCGGCCGGAGTGAATGCGGTCACGCCCACAAGTGGCAAAAAGACTGAGCGGCAGCATTTGTTTTCAGCGTGAATGCCGTGAAAATCACACAAAACACATCTAAAACGGGAAAGAGCTTTGCGATTGACTGTACAACTAGATTTGACCAGAAATCTGAGGTACTGTATATTTTTACAGACTGCAAAAAGCTACAGAACAGACTATATTCTGCATAATTGGATGTTTTTTAATAAACACTGACAAAAAACTATACAAGTTTTAGGGCTGGACGATATGATGATATACAGTATAACATTAATGTAAGTGATCACTCGGATTTAGACCTATCTATATTGTATTTATATAAAACGTTTACAGGCAAATTTTCTTCATTTATTTCCCCGGCGTTGAAATCAGGCACATATAAATGTCAGGAAACACGATTCCTGGCTGCATGTCAATATCCATGGATCACTGGATCTTTGATAAGTTGTAAGGAACACTATATCGAGTCCAACTTTTAGTTTAAACTGATAATAGTTTGTTTTACTCGCGTTAACGAAGTTTCCCCTATTAACTCCAGTCACGCAGCAGCTCTTCTGCCACTCAGTCCCGCTGAGGGGGGCGTGTTCCGGCGGGGAAGTGACGTTAATGCATTCCCTCTATACTAGCCAAGGGGGTAATCCATCGACCGGAAGTTGAAGCCGGACGGGTGCCGCCATGTTGTAGCAGAACTTCACTTGCGTTAGCATTTCCATTGACTCCCATTCATTTTTGCGTCACTTTGACAGCGAATAACTTTACATCTGAGGCGTTTAAAGACTCCATTTGTCCATTATTTATTTCTAAAGAAACACGACAATGTATAAAGGGCTCCATTACCTTCTATGTTACACTATGGCCCCGTAGAAACAGATTTAGTAAAAATAGGCTAACGATTGCATCATAACCACTCGACTCTCTGTCGCGCTGTACAGAAGTTACCGTACAGACAGCAGGAGAAGCTCGCAGGCAATCGGGGGGACGTCCCGTCAAGGGAGAAGCCCATAGATAATGAGTCCATAAAAGCAACGGAATTCTTACTCCTGCTCACTCACGACAAAGAACTCTTTGCTCAAGTTCCCCGTCTCTGCAAGATTAACGTTGGCAGTTTTCACGCACAGCTACTAGAAGATTAACGTCTGTCAGACAGGTTGCTCACGTCATCAAGCTTAGTTTGAGTCGGTCTGAGTCTGCGCGTCAGGAACGGAAGTTCTCAAAAATCGCTAAAAGTGGGCTTCAACTGTCTCAACTGAGTTCCAATGAGATCGCTCTGTCCATTTCTTTTACTGTCTATGATACTAGCCGCGACTCCTTCTTTATGTGTACAGATGTGACGTAATGACGCAAAGACATGCTCGAATTTCCCGCGGAAATCCACCAGTACCACTGGAATTAAAAACATTATTACAAGCTTACCGTTTTGAATCGAGCTAAGGCAAGCAGATAGTTTTGAACACTGGCTGGTTATGTATTTGCTCAAAAAATTATTTTGGATAATTTTTAACCCAAAAAAGCTAAGGACTGCAGCTTTAAATTAATCAGATATTAGTGTTCATGTCCACATTTAAAAATGTATTAATAAATTTGCATTTCATTTTTGTTTATAGCAGTGCTTTGAGCTGCGTCCGAAATTGCATGCTGTCTGGTAGCCATACTTCTTTTGAATAAGTGCTTCACAACTGTCAAAATAGCACATTCTAGATACTATGATGTGTGTAGTATGAACGTAATATTGACATACTACATTTGTCATGTTTTCATTGTCATGTGACCTATAGTTCCATCATCAGTTGCATCGCTACACAGCCATTCACAACTCCTCTTCCAACTCCCTCTGACCCTATGGGGTAGTAAAGTGTTAATTGGATGCACACTTTAGAATCTAGATCATCCGGGTACTTTTTGCCTATTTTATGAATATTGTGAATATTGTGACACTCTTTTCAACTACTGTTTTTTGCTTAGGCTATAAGTATGCATATTTGAAGGCAGCCTTGCAATCGACATGAAATGGAAGTTGCGATAGTCTTTTCTTGCGTATTGTGACATATATCAGAGGGACATGGCTTCTTGAATAAGAAAAAAATGTAGGGCGGGACTTGATTTTGTCTTTTGGGAATTAATTGGATGGTTGAATCGTGTGGTTTGCTACTGCTGTGATCTCATGTGAGTGACAGGTTGACCCACCCTCATGCCAGTAAACCGCAGTAAACACATCATCAGAGAAAATCTGTAAGAGGGAGGGGAAGTTGCTTTGATTAAATGTGACCTGATCCAGCAAAATGAGTCACAGTGACCCAAATTTAAAAATTGAGATTTTGGTATTAATGGAAAGAGGACACCATAAGCTTTCAATTGATATCCTAGTCAAAGTCATACCTTGAATGGTTGTAAAGATATACACATTTGAATTATGGTCGTCTGCCCTCTTTTTCCAATTGAAAACCTGAGAAAATCGCTTTTAAAGTTTTTTGTTGATATCTTTCAAAATCCATTACATTTAAAGGGATAAACTATTTATTTTACAGCTTAATTTGACCAAAGACATTAATATATAAATGCTATTAAACCAGGCTGAAGCTCAAATTATTTTAAAAGTTTTTATTTGAATAAATAATTTAACAGTAGGCCTACCTTTTACAAAAATGTACTAAAATCAGAAAGATTGAACAGAGGTGCTACATTTTTGCTTGAGAGAGAGGGTGTGTGTGTGTGTGTGAGAGAGAGAGAGAGAGAGAGAGAGAGAGAGAGAGAGAGAGAGAGAGAGAGAGAGAGAGAGAGAGAGAGAGAGAGAGAGAGACAAGGAAACAGATCAAATAATGCTAGTCTATGCAATCATATCTTAGTGTAGGCTAGTTGACAATAACAGCGTAACAAATTCATAACGGAGATACCAACAGTTAAATATTGGGTTAATCAAACACATGGATTCTGCTTGCAGATAAATAGCTACACTCATTCACATTTGTCAATCACGTTATGTCAATCACGCGTGCATACTACGAAACTTTCATCCGTTATATAAAAACAATCGTAAGTTTTTCGCATCCGTAGCAAGCAGTTTGAACGGTGTTTTGACAATTCGGAGTCACCGAATCAATACGAAAACACGCATACGAAAAAAACGCGGACTCAGTGTGCAATGGCCAGGGGGCTTGATGACGCTTTGGCAACTTTGCTCGCTTTTGACAGCGACATTTCTCAAATTAATAATATTTAATCTTTCTGAGGAGATCTGCTAGCTTGTTTATTACACAGAGCGCTCGCTGCGAGTCTGACAGGAGGGTGGCTGGACCAATCGCGTGCCGGTCAGTCGAAACGGCTTCCCATCGACAAATGATCAGCATTTGTGTACATTTCTAAGCTTTTTGATTGGTTCTATACAACGTGTAACACCATTTAAAGAGCAGAGATAGTGACGTTTCAGGGGATACCCGGGAAATGCTCAGAGGTGACGAGAGGAGTTGAGAAAAGCAATGTTCATTTCCAGCGAATTTAGTAAAACTTTGTACACTTTAATAGTAATTTAAATACCTTTACTCAATTATCTGGACTATGAAACTTTGGGAGATTATTTTTGAATGTCTGTTCTTTGAAATTAGCAAAAAAAAAAAAAATCTATTATTTCATTGTTTTTCCACATAATCGGCCCATATCTTAAAATAGAACGTTGCGACTTCCGACTCATTTCGCCAGATCGGGTCACAAATATAACGAGGGCATATGAATAAAAATATATAATGTGAACGGGTTACGGATAAATCAGTTATAATAAATACTGCAATATTCCATTAAAAAAACCTGCCAATTTTGATTTCCTGGTGACTTTAACATTTAGGCTGCGTCCTAAACCGTATACTCTCTCGTCTTGAGTAGGTACTTATTTTGAATAAGCACTCCATGGCTGCTAAAACAGTATATTCTATATAGTATGAATGTGTGTAGTATAATTTAACCTGGTCACTACATTCGCCATTTTGCCCTTATTACGTCATCAACCAGCGTCAGTTGCGTCGCGTCACTGCCATTCACAAATCCTCTCCCGTGGCCTCATGGGATAGTAAAGTGTCCAATCGTATGCACACTTGTCTACTTTTCCCCTACTCTTTTATACTTATTTTGTTACATACTGTTTTCCGGCCTACTAAATAGTAGGGAAGTATGCGATTTATGCGAATGCTATGCAGCCCTAGCTGGCTCTTATTTGCTCTCATAGTACCAGTGGATTTAGATTTTATACTGACACCTGTTGGTCTGGATGCAAGAAGTTTGTTTAGGAACTGCTGTGGTTTCAAGCCAAAACTGTTTGCTTGTCTCATACTACAACAGTTGGAATAATTCCTAACTTTTTCATTTGATGTTGGTGTTTCGTGCTGGTAGCCTACCTGCTCATTTGATATCAACATGGCGGCACCCATGAAGAGGTGACCCGCTCCATTTAGAATTTGAACTGCTTTTCGAAGATATGATTTGAAGAGTCTTTATCTCATGTTAGTGAACATCATTTTAATTAAAGTGCTAATCATTTTTATTTTTATAAAACTTTTAAGTAGCTAAATAAATCAGACATGGAGGATGGAGCCAGAGATAAAAAGGAACCGTATTCTCTAATCACACATCTAAAGATTGGAAGGGATCAGTTCATTGAAACTGAAGACGTGATTGTTCAAGCGCTGTAACTTGCAGACGGTCCCTCAGCGACAGACTCAGTTCTCTCTCTAGCTCTCACAAGCGTCTCACTTTTCGTGTAGTGCACACTGAGCTCTCGTGAACTCGCTACTTCGGCGTTTACTGCACGGTTTTGCCAGTGATTTCATGGTTAGCCTACTGATCGTTTCACGTGCACTCCCTATTTCCACATCATTTGGCTCCTCTGGCCACTTTCTTCATTTATACTGCAGGCACCCGGTGGGCTACTTCTCCGAGTTACCTTTTAAACGGAAAGTGTTTTTTAATGAGGTGCAAATTGGCTTGCGGTTGACTTCGATGTTGCGCGTTGCTACTATAACAGAAGTTTCTTCAGTTTCAATATAACATTTTCCCCTGCCGCATCCTGTCGCGAGGTTGCGAGCAGCGCGCGACGGATTAAATGGATTAATTACCACATCTTCATCTCAGTTTTCAAACAACTGGCATATATATTTTTGTTTGTTTGGAGGCGCTTCTCTCAAAGCGGTTTTAAAAATGAGCGAGGAGGACAGTCAACAAGAAAACGGGGATGTAAGCAGCAAGGACTCGGGGCGTCAGTTTCGTCTGAGACTGTGCGTTTTAAATGAGATATTGAACACTGAACGGGATTACGTGAGAAATTTGGCATTTCTGCAATCGGTAAGTACTGGGTTTAATCCAAACTCTCTTGAGTGTTGCAGTTTGAGCACCCATGTGCCTAGCTGGTTACATGTTGTAGTCGCGCGTTTATTGTTACAGTCTCGTTTACAGGCTCATAAACTGGAGATAACGGGCACCGGTGAAGCTGTCAAGCTGTGTTTAAGTCACTGTACTGTCGTCAAGAAAGAGAAAGAGGAAGAGGGAATTAGGTGAACCAGGCAGCCTTTCTAAAACAAATAGTGTTGGCTAGGTTATTTTTTAGTCACATTTCATAAATAACAAAACAAAGCACGGGGGACTGTTTTGTAGCGGGACTTCTTGGGGGGGTTTTGTTACTGATGCTTGCAAGGACGCGGATGTTTTTCCTCCAGTGGGTGTTTTAACTCGGTGTTTCCCAACGTTTTTTTTAGCTCAGCTCCACCAATAAGGCTCACATTCCATCATTCATTTTATTAAAGGCACTTTTAAACACACAACTCAAAGTAGCACTTATTTTGTAATGAGTGTCATCCACATACATTTCTACAACATGCATTAGGCTACATATTGTTTTCTTTCTTTAAAAAGGAGTTGAAAATCAAATTAATCATAATTAGTTATCTAATTCCATATTCTCATAGTTTTATTGGTTTAAAGCAAACCCATATCGATATTATGTGCCACCTTGAACCTTCTTATTCATACCTCAGGTTGGGAATCACTGTTTTAAATGACTGTTTCACAGTTTATTGGGTGATCTTATCCATTGTCTTTTTCTGGTCTGCAGTTTTTAGAGATGACTGAAGTGTGAGCACTCTCAAATCGAGAAACAAGAGTCTGTCACTTTTACTGCCTTTTTAATAATTCAAACAAGCTCTAACTTAAACTAGTGTATATTTCCTGGTCATGTGCCATTTCCTTTTATAAGCTCTGCCTCATAAAAACAGCAGCGACTCATGTGAGCGGTGGGATTTTCAGGTCTTCAGGGCAATCTAGCCAGTAAACCCCCCTGTAACTTTCGAACACTTGTTTTTTTGTTTTTTGATAAGACCGGGTTGTGCTCATCAGCATACAATCCTGCTTGGCATGTGTGATACCCCTCCTGCAACCTCACTGACCCTGCACTGATAAAATATTTAAAGTAAGTAAAAAGTAAATACAGAAAGTGTTTGAAATCTCCAGATAGTGATTTGGCATACTTGACAAGTGTTTTCTTGCTCTGATTAGCATCAGATCATGACATAGCTTGCCTGGATTAGAGAATAGACAATCATAAACCGTTCATATTCCAACCTTCCTACATGGTTTCAAAACTAGTTTAGCATTAGTAAACCATGTTATTCCGTTTTTTTTTGTGTGCATTTCTCACATTCCACACCAGCGCATTGTCCCTACTCCAAAACCTCTTGATCCTGGGATAAATTTAACAGGATCAAAGGAACTGGGGAGGTTTTACAAACATGCCAATGAGGGGTAAGCAGCCTTACAGCTATTAAACCAGTTTTATAACAATCCTTCATAATCATATTGGCCTGTTAAGCTCCCGGAGTGCAATGGCTTTGTGAGGAAGCTGCCAATTGATGACGTCGAGACGGCTGTGGCAGTTAAAGATTTAAGTAAATGACACTCTTTTGGGGTTTCTAGTTATTGTTCTTTCTCTGCATATGGGAAGAATCATAGGCCCCTCTCATCTGCTGAGTCTCAGAGGGTTTCATCTCCCTAGCGGTGTGTCTGATGTTATCTGATCTGGAAGCATTAAGTGAAGCGGGACCAATCAAATTAGTCCCTGCAGATGCACCTGACGGCCTCTCATCAAGATGTGTTGACGCAGGTGAAGCGAAGCGGACGGTGGTGCATCAGGTGAAAGGGAGAGAAAACCACTTTGTCATTCAGCATCTCTGACTTTTTTCACTCTCAGTGTGAAAAACAAGGCTGTGCTTGAGATCAATATCAAAGACGTCTGCCTTTTAACTCATGGCTGGCATGCTAGGTGCTCTTTATGTTCTTTTGTCAGCACACACTGTCATGCCAAACATCACTGGCTGCCACACTCTCTAGGGAGACTGATAATTGCCTTATGAATTTGTTTAGATATTTATGTAAGATACCCAGATAACTTTTATTAGACTGTAAGGTTTCAGGACTGTGACTTTGTTGCTCCCTGAGTGGCTCTTTTTGCATTTGTTTATCTGTGGAATTCCACAAGGACTCTCTAGCAGATATTACAAAGGGTATTGTCATCGCTTCAAAGGAATAAACCAGGCTGTAATTTCAAAAAATGTCTGGCAGAACTAGAGAATCCCATAAGAGTCTTTTTTAGGCCCAATTTTTTAACATCTCTTCTGTTACATTTAGAATTTTAGATCAGAGATGACAAAACGTGTGAAGGATTAAGAGTTCGGGTTAGAAAAACATTCTATCCAGCGCATATTAAAAACTTCCACTTTGATGATGACATGTTTTGTAATGTCTAGTGAAAGTCCGTCTTGCATCTATTTCAAGTGGCACTTGGGGGAGGGGGTGTGTCTTAGAAACTTCATTAGGTGCTCCCATGAGTAAACTGTCCAATGTTTTTTTTTTTTTTTTTACTTTATTGACAAATGGATAAAGAAAAGCAGTTGGCAAATGCTTTTTGCATTTTAAAAGTTGCATTTAAAGATAATTTATTATTTCATTAAACCATGAATTAAATGTATTTGCTTATTTAAAGTTTATTTGTTTTATTATTATAAAGCTGTTTTAAACGTCTATTCATTTGTCCATTCAAAATTGCATTTATATACAATTTTATATTTGTATTATTAAATTAATAATTTATTATTACTATATTTTATTTTTAAGTGGGAATCATGGGAAAATTTGGAGTCAGTAAGATGTTTTTTTTTAATGTTTTTGAAAAAAAGTTTCTTATGCTCACCAATGCTGCATTTATTTAAACAAAAAAACAGTGATGATATTTTTTTATATTTTGAAATGTAATTTATTCCTGTAATGCAAAGCTGAATTTTCAGCAGCTATTACTCCAGTCTTGAGTGTCTGTCTCATGATCCTTCAGAAATTCTAAAATGCAGATTTTGGTGACATTTCTTATTAATATCAATATTTAGAACAGTTGTGCTGCTTAATATTTTTGTGGAAACCATGATTAAAAAAAATCACTATTCTTTGATGAACAGAAAGTTCAAAAGAACAGTGCTTATTTGAAATATAGGCACATTTTTTTGTAACATTAACATTATTTACTGTCACTTTTGATCAATTTAATGCATCCTTGCCACCCAAATTCTCCTAAAAAAATAGTTCTGTAGTGCAAATATTTATAAAGCATAGGTGGCAATTTTTTATTTCTTTATGAATTTTTATTTCATTATTATTCATCTGAATTCTGAAGGCAAAAAGAAAGCAAGCTTTACATGTCAATGTATTTGTCTGTAGCAGAGCCCGATATAGTAAATCCTAGCAACGTCCCATTTAACAGACATTTTAACCCATCAAGATAGTAATGCAATTGCAAGGAAAGTTTCCCTGAAGCAACCTGAGGGTCTTGCTCAGGGGCAAAAAAGTAAAAGCTTGTGATTCAATTAACTTTTCAGTTCCTAAATGTAAGAGCCTCAGTGTTTGCATATGACCAGTCTGAGGACCCGTTTAAACGCTGGTTCGCTGACTCTCGTAGACCCTCCGGATGCTCAGTAGTACAGTGATGATCATCATCAGTAGTGGCAGCGGTGCCACCTGTACTAAAACAGCTCTCGACGTGACTCTGCTGATTACGCTCCTCTATCCTATAAAGTGTCAGATTAGCACTGTCTTAAAGTTGTGACAAGTGATGCGTTATAAGCCATGGCACAGAGGCACAAGTCAGCACCAGGAATTTCAGGAATCTGAGCTCAATTAGTTAAGTAGATCTTTTCTTGTGTCCTAGAATCTGATAGCAAACAAACCCTGGGATAATGTTGCTAATTATGGCTTCCTTTTTAATGCTGATGAGTGACTGGTTTTGTTGAGGGGGTTGAGTTTCCTCATGTTCTACTCTGATAACATATCGCTCTGAAATACAAAAGTGCTTTTGTAGTTGTTTGAGTTGTTTCTGATGACTCTTCTGATGTTTTTAACACCCAAGGACATCTATAATATTTGGAAAATAACTATATGCTAGCATCCCCATTCATCTCAATGGCAGCTGCTCAGATATGAACTAATTTTGAATTAGTCACCTGAGCCGTAACTAATGTGACTTATCATTCGAGAACCGCAGGACAATGACAACACTGATTGGCATAGTCCCAAAAAAGTCCCTTTCACTAGTCAAAGGCCGCTGGCAGGAAAAATATGTCCATTTCACCCTTTTAAGAGTCCTCTAAAATAAACCTGGGTACTGGTAAAACATCTACAATAAATTTAATTCAATATTAATGCTATATATTACAGTTTAAAAGTTTGGGGTCTTTAAACATTTTAATGTCTTTGCTCACAGGCTGCATTTATTACAGTAAAAACCGTATTGTAAAATATTATTTACATTTAATGACTATTTTCTATTTTTAATAGCTATCATTTCAAATGGAATTTATTCCCATTATGGCAAATTTTCAGCAGGCATTTCCGTCTGAAATCATTCTAATATGCTGATATATTTCATATTTATTTATGTGTACAAAGATTCTGGACGAATGATAGTTCATCATACCCAGTGCCACACTGCAGAATCAATCATCTGCTGGTTAATGTAAGAAACAGAGCTTTATGTGGCAAATCATCAATGTTGCATGTTTTTCATGTTCAGGATGCTTTTGTGTTAATATTTTGTGGGAGGACATCTTAAATCATCAGCAGTGAAAGGGAGGATCTTGTACAAAATAAACAGCAAAACTAGTTCCCCGTGGCCTTTTGTGGTCTGACAGATATTGTGAGTAAGAACGTCTGCTGATGTTCTCTGTGATATTCAGTATTTTAAGCCAATTGGAATGGCTGAGTTGAAAGTCAAACTTAGAAATCCTAGATAAAGTCGACTGATGGTTAAGTCACCGAAAGGTCCCAAGCACAGCATGAAACTGATAAAGTCGTCTGTGTTCCTGACCGCTCTGTCAGAGGCCTCTGAGGCGTTAATGAAATATGTGTTTATTCAGATATCAAAGACAGAGAAACATTGGAACATGTATCCAGCCGATGGTGTAATTGCCGTCACCTGCGCTTACTAGCTGGATTCACACCTCTAATTTAATCACATCTACCTGGCCAGGCGCCATGTTACAAATACTTATGTGGATAAGGTATGCCTGTTGGCACCTCCTCATCTTTTGCAAACAAGCAGACAGCAAACAAAGCCATGTGTTAGGGATTATGAACGCTATCAGACGGAGGAGAGGTATGCAGACCACAGGCATATGGGATAAGGCTCTTAGCAGATGTTCCCAAAATGTTCAATAAACTTCAGATTGTGGCTTGCAGCACTAAACTGACACTTACATAACTCCACTTTGAGCAGGTTTAAAGCTTGTTTTGTGTTCTTGGATGTTTAATTATTCAGGTGATGAGGATTTTATGTGCATATATGAGGTCCGTTTTGTTTCCTTGGATTTTTCTGTGGGATGGTGGCCGTGATTGTTTACTTAAATTAGCTACAATACTAGTGTTTCCTCACTCTCTCTTGACTGTCAATAGCCTTAATTTGTGACTTGACCCCATCACAAACATTGCTATGCAGCTGTAGACAATAGCAGCCTACTTGAGAAGCATGTTTTGCAAAGAGAAGGACAGCAGTAAATAGAAGGCCGCACATTGCCACATCGACCCTTGACCCCTTTGACCAGGAGAGCTCTGAGGAATTCCTCAGTTGTCCTGAGGGAATTACCCCTGTGGTTTGTAGCCAGAGGCTAGCCGTAATGTCATGACTCTTGAGATTTTTGGGGGGTGAGATCTCTTTAGATCTATGGCTTTTCCAGTTGCTCCTGAAAGAGAAGAAATATGAACGTGTGATGTTAACTTATTCCACTTACCTCATCCTTGGACAAACAAAGGAGCGTGCAGTATTGATGGATGTGGGCTTTGTCAGATTGACTGATTGGAACTGAATTATTTACTCGAGTCCTAAAGAACACTTGGAGATGGAATTAGTCTGGTTAGGTTGATATAATGCCTGTTTAAACAGTGAAGGCATTCATTTAGGTAAATTAGATTTATTTGGGAACTTAAGTAGTTTCACATTCGTCCTGTAGCTCAAACAGTAGAGCGTTGGTGCTTGCAACGCCAAGGTCATGGGTTCGATTCCAGGGAAAGCAAGAACTGATAAGAATGTAAATGTGTAGCTTGAAATGCAATGTAAGTCACTTTGGATAAAAGCGTCTTCCAAATGCATAACATGTAACATTCTCTGTCTGAACTTTTTTTAATGCAGATAATGGGAATTCATTGACATAATTCATTGACATAATGTTTACTGATTGTTAAAGGTGATATTTCACATAAAAATTAAAATTGGCATTATTTACTCGCCTTCATGTCATCTCGTTCATTTTCTATGGAGAATTTTGAAAAACAACACCATAAAAGGACCAAAAAAGTGGTGCTACAATCTAATTCTTTTGATAGCTAGGCTAAGTCATTTGATAGCTTTAGAAAAGGCTGAATTGTAAGTCGTTTGACCACATGTGTTTTTAACTGCATTACCTCTGGAAGTGGACAAGCTCAAAACGTTTTAGACCACACCTGTATTTAGGGCTGTCCACTTGTGATCAGATTCAGATAAAAAAAAAAATGCATCTTAATACCAAGTGTAAACAGCCAGGGCCATTGAGTTAGAGTTGAACTAGATCTGGATCACGCTAATTTGTCAATCTTTTTTGTTTTTGAGCTAGTTCTTTTCAAATTAACTGGCTGTTCAGGTTCCCAATTAGAATAACCATTTGTTAACAAACTGCGCTGATCTAATTTTTGAATTCAATTTACTGAGTTCAGTTTAGTGATTTGGCTGCATGCATTATATGCTCTGCAGAGGAACATCATCAGTGAAGATTAGCTTAAAGGAGAACTCCGGCGCAAAATGAACCTTTGGTCTAATTACACATTGTTACCTAGTCAACCGTTATCTGAGATTTGTTTTCATGATTATCGAATGTAAACAGTTTTATCTCTAAAAACAGTTTAGCCTCTAAAGCTAGTATAACGCTAGTATATTGGGCATAGTGTAATGACAAATAAAAATCGCTTGTTAATACCACTAACAAGGCTCAAAATAGGCCCACACTAACACGGTAGCATAATAAGGGTCCCTACCTTCAAACCGAAGCATTGAGAACTTTGTCAGTGTCCAGACAGTTTAATAAGAAGATATTTTAAACATACAGTCAACTTCGCGTATACAGGCAGAAGCCATCTTTGAAAAATAGTCTCTACCAGTCGATCTACGAACGCCGATCCAAGTGCGCTGGTGAGAATGTGAACGAGCTATAAGTTGTGATAAGGTGAGCGCGAACAGTAGGCTTGGATTGGCGTTCGTAGATCGACTGGTAAAGGCTGTTTTTCAAAGATGGCTTCTGCCTGTATACGCGAAGTTGACTGTATGTTTAAAATATCTTCTTATTAAACTGTCTGGACACTGACAAAGTTCTCAATGCTTCGGTTTGAAGGTAGGGACCCTCATTATGCTACCGTGTTAGTGTGGGGCTATTTTGAGCCTTGTTAGTGGTATTAACAAGCGATTTTTATTTGTCATTACACTATGCCCAATATACTAGCGTTATACTAGCTTTATAGGCTAAACTGTTTTTAGAGATAAAACTATTTACATTCGATAATCATGAAAACAAATCTCAGATAACGGTTGACTAGGTAACAATGTGTAATTAAACCAAAGGTTCATTTTGCGCCGGAGTTCTCCTTTAATATTAAATGAATCAAAATATTGAATCATATAAAATATCAGTCATATATGTCATGATAATAATGACATAACTGTATTTTATGTATCCATGTAGAACTTCATAAAACCTGTCGTTTGATTTAGTAATGAATGAAATAATTCAGTCCGTACTTCAATCTGTCATAACCTCACTGCTGACGTAAAGCATTGGATGTTATGTTATCTTGTGGGTTTTATTTCCTGTGGTGAGAAGGGAGAGTCTTCTTGTCCAGTCACCGAAGCCACTCTTATGATGATAATCAGTGAAGAAATGACAGATTTGTAGTGCATTTAGAATTTGACTCTAATGAAGCAATGCTGCAATGATAATTATACACTTTGTGGCTTCTGGGATGAATGTGCTGCAGTGACATTGAATCCATGATTCTAAAGGGAAGTAGGAATGACACATCAGGAAATTAGATAATATGCACACACACACGCATATAAGCCTGTGGTAAATGACAAAGTAAGCTGCTGCAGGCGTTCACAGCCAAATAAATCCCATTATACGTCAGTGCTCTCCAGAGGTAATTAAACTGTATGTGTGTGTTCGAGTACTAAAACAAGCATCTCTCTATGTAAAGTGATAATGATTGCTGTCTGTTGTCGTCGTGTAGGTCAGTTCAGGGTCCACTGTGTCCTTTCCCCCCTGTGGTGAATGAACCCCTGGCTCTCGTGGCACCTTTCCATGTGCTCAATCGCTCTTCCATGGCTCTCCCAAATGCCTTCCAGATGGCCAATCCAATCTGGACTGAGATCTTATCTGGACTACCACATGTCAGCCCCAAACCTGTGTATCAATACTGTCCAATGGTCAATCAGTGTTGGATTTTTTGTATGCTCAAGCTCTTTAATGATGGGGTGGTGTGTTCTTGTGAATAGGGATGTTCAGGGCAGTGATGTACACACCTACCTTATGTAGGAAGCATATCGAATCAAAAACAGCTAAAACAAAGTGTTCAATTGATTGTTTACAAGACACGCAGCACTATTACTATTCATCTTAGGGTTAGGAGTTTCTGAAAAATATTGACCATAAGTATTAAACTCTGGTGTGATGTATTCTAAGGAATCAGAATAATTTTTGCCTGGCGGATGATAAAACGGACAAAAATCGTATAAACTTACATTAAAGGAGAGATCCAGGTCATATCATAACCAGAAAGTGATGGAACAGATACAGTAACCACATAGCAGCTACCTTTAAAACTGCCTGGCTGCTTTTGTAATTGTTTATTATTATAATTTTTTTAAATAACTTTTTTAAATATAATTTTTAGTTGTATTTATATTTTACAGTTAGTAATTTTAGTGGTACTTATTAATTTTAGTTAGTTTCAAAGGCCAATTTTTTTCAATGCCAATTTCAATTAACAAATAGTTTTTAATAGTTTTAGTTAAGAATGATAACCCTGCCTTGAACCACCTTGAACACCCTTGCAAACACCCAGACAACCACCTGATGATCCACATCATGTTTTGGGGCGTAAAATAGTAAAGTCGATGTTTCTACGATAACAGACCGGTGTGCATCTAAAAAAATTATTCATTCAAGAACGTTATGCAAGTTTACTGCAACAATGGTGCCGCGAACTTCACATACTTACATCAGCGTTTAGTTAACCCTGGTAAGCGCTCATTGTCACAGTTGTAAACACGACGGCTTTCTTCTTACATGAAGGGGGTTTGGCGTCACGATGACTTTGTTTGCAGGCGGACCATTAAAGAACACGACGCACACGTCTGCCGGACATCCTGTAGAAGTCAACCAATCAGATGACGACTTAGAAAATCCTGAAGTGTTTCTAGTCAATTGTTGCCATATGCATCAGACATTCAGCCAACGGTCTGTGGGCGTGACCTCTGAGGCTGAGACTAAGAACACCCTAACAACACTCTAGCAACCACACAGAACATACTGGCCAGACAACCACCTTGAACAACTCCCTAGAAAACAGAGTACCCGAACATCATGGTGAAGAGTTTGACATTGGCAAACACCATTCTCATTTTCTTCAAAAGTTAATCTGGGAAATCATCTTCAAGTTCAAGTGCTCTTTAGCATATTCTTGCTCAGCATATCAGTTATATCTCTTCCCTTGTCACTCTCATATCTTTCTCTCCTGTGGTGCCATGACTCATTTCCACCCCTATGAGCAGCTCAAACAGCCATGAACTTTAAAGCCCCTCATAGCGGAAGTGCGGGACAGGGGGCCGAACTCAAAGAGGACTTTGTTGCAGCGGCCGCTGCTTGAGGGTGATGGGGAGTCAGAGTCACGAAAAAAGAGGGGCGAGCTCGGATCCCCTCTTTCAAACCTCATCCTCCTGCTACTGGGCTCTTTGTCTCCATTAGCTGGGTCGTGGGCACAAAGAGAGGGTTTTTCCCCTCTCTCCCCCCTTCTCTCTTGGTTTATTTATTCGATTTCACGCCATGCCGGCCAAAATGGCCCCTTCCTTGCATCCAAAACTACTTCATACCCTTTTGCAGCGAGGGAGATTCTCACAGAGAGCCATAAAAGGGCCCTTTGGAAGAGCCAGGGTGTGTTTTTAGCCAGGCATTCACAGGAAGCGTGAGCATCGGATTCAGGACGTTTTGCTGTTGCTCACGTTGTGGGAACCAGTTTGGGTTGTAAAGATTCTCCTCACTTGCACTGGAGAAAGGGGACAAATATGTGGTTTGGAGAACCTCAGGGGGTTCTTCTGTGACCCTTTACTGTTCATTGAATGCAAAAGTACCAGCAAGTTAACAGCACTGTTTGTTTAAAGCGGGAAAATCAACTTTGGGCAGGATGCTGTTAGTTCTACCATGTGCTGAGACATTTAACTGGAGGAAGGCCTGGTGATTTAATGTCTGAGGATGTCCTAGACAAAGGCAGAGATGACATCATATAGTTTAACAATATTCTGTCACTTACTACGCTTTATGTCAGAATTGACGAGTTAGTTTCATCAGATACCTTCAGTCCTCAAAGTAGCTACATTTACATGGACCTAAATAATCTGTGAGTAATCATATTGATGCCCATGTAAACTCCTCACTCAATCCAATTGACCTCAATCTGAATTAAATTTTGAACAGATTGAAAGTGGTTGTGTAGAGATTAAATAATCTGATCAATAGGAAAAAATGAGCATTCAAAATACCTTGTGCCAATGTGAAGTTTATAATAAATGATACTACATACTTTTTACTTCTTACAAATGTGCATATGTTTATTTACGTCTTATTTACTGGTCAGTTGAAGAGACTGAATATTGACAAAATATTTGCTAAAAAAAGCTCTTCTGACATATTTTTCAGCTTTCCTTTTAGTTTTGTCATCAAGCCAAAAACAATAATTATACTCGTGGTGACAAAAGTCCGGATTGCAAAGTTTAGGGTTCATATAAACAGAAATTTCCGAATTTGAAATCAGATTGGATTCATTCAGACTGAAGAACATGAGCGCATGTAAATACCTTGGGTTGTGACACATACAGTCCTGTAAAGCCCACTTTTCACAATCCAGTTTTAGTGCCGTCTACCGTGTGGTAGAACCACACTTAACATAAAATACATATGAATACTCATGGACAAATTATGGAGTAGGCATAAGGTTGGGTTAGTTGATTTAAAAAATCTATTTATTTTTAGAATACCTGAGTTCACTTCATTGTTGTGCATTTAAAAAACTGTTGTTGCTGTAGAATTACTGCTGATGTTAGGAAAGCATCTGCAGAAATGTCTGCTGTCTACTTTCAGTCTGAACACTGAAGCATTCAGTTTTCTAGTAGTCTGAAGAGACTAGGCTACACTTTGAATTTAGATCTGAATTTACACATTAAAACTATTCTTACAGTGATGAGTTTTCATTGGAAGCAGTGTTGCAAATATTCTTGCCGTGCTATATTTAGATTTACTGGAGATGATTTGTGGTTATAAATGTGAATATGTGTGTAAATGTGAAACATTCTTGTTTGATGTGTCAATATACAGTAGGCATACCCTGAAGGAGAGAGAACTTTAACATGCTTGTCTATCACTTTAGCCCCTTGGTAGTAGTAGTGTGAGGCATACTGTTCATTTTGGTTCTAGCTTTTTAGTGTAAACCATCCGATCATAAAAGCAGCAAACCTGTGCTGCTTAATTCCAGTAAATTGGCCATGTATGTTTTAACAGTCAACTCAAAGTAGAAAAAAAGACCATATTTACCTATGTTAACAATATGATGCATGATCCTTCTTAAAAAGACCACCTTTTAATTTCATTTAAAGGATCTTAGGCCTTTAGAAAAGTATTTTTAAACAAAAGGTTATCTTGGCAGATTGTCATTTGTTGGACCATGATATGACCTGTAGGGTTTAGGTTTGGCATTATTTTCAAGAGCAAGTTGCTTTTGTACATGTTGTTCTGGTACCGCCTGTAAAAACAGCACATCACTGTTTTTTGAATATCTCACTTCTGTTTCTACATTCGATTAGGAGGAATCACATGCTACAGCGAAGGCTTAGAAGTGTGCCTTAATGCTTTTTGCGTTTCTGCTTTTTCCTTGTCTGAAGCTTCCCTTATGGTGTTAAGCAATTTAGGCTCTCCCGGACCACTGACAAGCTCTTGCATAAAATGGGATTACCGCTATAGCTGTTATTTTATTTTATTATTTTGAGCTCACTATTCTCAACAAATTGGCTCAGGACAGAGCTAACAATTGGGGCTGTGCGATAAAACGATAACGATAATTATCGCGATAGAATTTTCCTCTATGAAATTATTGCAAAAGTTTGATATAATGTTTATGCACTATGCAAATAATGCTGGCCATGCATGTTGCAGACCATTGCACTAAACGAAACAGCTGCTTTTTTGAACCGCATAACATGGACCATTTATGAGCTCCGCTTTTTGTTATTAAGCTATAGCAGTTTTTGTGCATTTTATATTATACTAAATGGATACTGTTTTTCATAACAAATCCCATAGAAACAATATAGTTAGTAAGGTGCAATGTGTGGTTACCTGTGGTTAACATGATCCAAATGCAATGGAAGACTAAATTTTACCCTTTTAAAAATTAGGTTGTTGCAATTTTTTTTTTTACAATGTTACTGTTTTGGTAATGAACATAAATTTACATCTGCGTCCCAACTCAAGCTATTGCTTCTGTCAAATGTGCGTTTCTAACATGTAATATTAATATCTGTGAAATGTTCACCTGTTTGGCAAGTATTTATGATGATAAAGAGTAATCTGCCGATAAAACTAACCGATAAAAACAACTTTCATACAGGAGCAAAAATCTACTTTTAAACTTAAAAGAAGTAAGGATTTGACATTTATCGTGATAATAATCGACTGATATGAAATTTTTTATCGTGACCATTGTTTTTGGCTAAATTGCCCAGCCTTACTAACAATCTTAAGTGCTATTACCTTTGGTTGACATGTTTTAGTTGATGATTTAGAAGGGCTGTCTTGTTTAAAGAAATTGCTAAGTTTACCCTAGTTTCACAACCAGAGGTTTAAAAAGACCATGTTGCAATAGCCAGACTTGTCCCTTATTTCAATAGAGTGCCACTGTATTGGCCATGTGTGACAGACTTTACGTGCTTTTAGGTTGCATTTGGTTAAAACAGGATCTCAATAAGAGAATATTCTAGTAGTAGTAGGTGAGTGTCTGGACTCCCCAATGTTTTGCTGTAAAATAGATTTGTTCACAATTAACCAAAGGGGAATTTTTACAGTGAAATAATGATGTGACTTTTGATGATATTGTGTTCCATATCCCAGTACCCATTGATTGTCCACTATGCTTTTTTCCACCGTCTGTGGCCTGGCGCTGCTAGGTCAACCAGAACAGTGCTAGTCTCGACGTCTGCTAGTGGCAGAAGTGGTGGCAGCAGGCTCTTGACCCTCAGTCCTGTTGGGAGAGGTTGAAGTCCATGACAGCATATGGCCAGTCTGGTTTGGTCCACCTTACTGTCTGACCATCTTTGCCTGACTGCTTCACATCAAACAAAAGGCTTGTTGCCCATGTCTGACCTTCTGTCTTTCCACAATTCAGCGCGGCTGGTGGCTTAGATCTCCAGTGATGTGAGATGGGAAAGTACATCAGTCAGATTTCCATCTCTTTTAGCATAATTGCGCGAATAATAGTGTGAATTCACAGTGTTTTACTCTGTAAAATTATATTTTGTGTCTCTCCTAGGAGCGTCACTTCCCTCACATCAAGAATGGCTTCAAACACACTATTCCCTAAGGGTTTGAAGTCTTTGAGCATGAACTTTACCTTAGTCAGTGTGTCGAATGGATTTGTGAGTCTGAGATATACTTCAACGTTTATCAGAACCCAGATTTTTCCACTGTTTTAGCAGCGCACTGGCATGCATGTGGCCTAATTCTCTGCGCTGACAGGCACGGACCACACAAAGCTTCTTCACACCGCACCGTTTCCTATCTAGAGTCATATCCTTCCTCTTTTTGTTTTTCGTAAAGAGAACTCAACATTATTTCCCCCTTCCTCACAAAGTTTCACCTCAGTTCATCCATTGCGCTGATTTTGGGTGGCGTTCATTCTTTAAATTACATTAAATAACTATGATGTTTTAAAGGAAGATTCTCATTTCCTTATTACGCACATTTCCCAAACACTGGAAAGTGAAAACCAGATCATCTTTGCTGAATCATCTTCAAATGGAGCGCACAGATTGCAACGTTGGATATGTTCGGAATTAAATAATTACGTATGTTGTAGTACACCTATATACCTCTTTTTTTCTGAAATACTATATAATTAAACAACAGCCATAATTACACTAAACATTTTAAAGAGTTGAAATTTACATTATTACGTAACAACATTCTGTCTCACATGCTTCAAGTTTCATGTTTAATGCAACTATCATGTTTTGGCACATATCATCTTACAATTTACATACTGCACTTTTTTTATTGTACATATTGAAAACATACATGCTGTGCGTTCAGATTATGTTAGTGTGCTATTTCAAACAGCCAATCTAATACATTTTCATTTGTCCATCCATACTTGCAGAAGGCAACACATTGGCATTGCTAATGTCAGCTAATTGTGTTTCAGTGGTGTTTGTTTATCAGAGAGGGACTAAGTGGTGTGTCTGTTTGCATGATAATGAAAGACTCTCGTCTGTGAGAGAGGCCGTAAAGGAGGTCATTGGAGTGGCCCATCGCCGCTCAGTGTCAGACCGCTCCAAGAGCGAGCAAGTGTTGCTCTTGGAGAAATGGCTCTTCAGGCTCTTGAGGCAGAGATGTGCTGGGCGAAAGTGAATGGATTTCACTCATGTCCTTCTCTCAGCTCTGAGACTGGTATAGATCTGCCCATGTACAATTGTTAGAACTGAACCTCTGCTGGTTATATCTGAATCACAGCTGGTTCAGTTGCATCTGAAAGGTTCAAGGGTTTTTCTGCTGATGGCACATTATTGTCGTTCATACTTAGATTTAGGCTACTTAAATTGAGATTTGAGGTAAATATATGTTCATAAATATAAAAAAATGTCCTTAAATCAATTCCGGGGGCAAATACTGCACTTAAAACAATGTACATTTTTATGAACCTGTTTTGAATAAATATTCTGGGTTAATGCTTGCTGAAGTTAAGGTCTTATTTCAGTCCAGTGACCACCGAAAATACTTTTGGTTCCTTAATTTGTAAAAACAAACCAAAAACGTGCTGACAGCAATGCACATAACATAACTGTTTTAAGGAAATTATTTGCTGCCGATGTCGCTTAACTCAATAGTGCTTAACTTGTATAGGAAAATTCCTTTAATGTACACATGATTCCTAGGAAGGCACCGCTGTGAAAGATATTGCCATGACTACAGGCCCTATAACAATGCCACAAGTACATTTACTTTACATTGATATTCTGTCCAGGCACATCCATTCCAAATGAGCTTACGGGAATGTGTATCATCACAAACGAGTGCATGTTCAGTGCATTGCGTGTGTTTATGTGTGTACGTTTTTCACAGTTTTCATGTGGTATTGGCAGTAGTCCATTCTCAATACAAGGGTGAAAGGCCGTGCAAGCTTACAAACCACTTTTTTACCCTTCTATCTCAATAATGGCAATCATTGTTTGATAACGCACTAATTTAAAGGAAAACCATCAAAACAAAGAACGGTGTTGATGTATTGTGTGCGGGAAACAGCAGCCTTTTTGTTACGGAAAAGGTTTGTTCTGCCTTTTCCTTCCTGAAATGCAAGAGGCCAAGGTCTCGCTCCTGTCATTGAATTAGTCTCAGTGTTTGGTTAAGGTCACCCTGTGTTGCAGGTGGAAAAATTATAATGTCGGTTTCCTGGCAAAGCATTTCATTGAGGGGGGAAAGAGTCCGCGAACAGCTTGTTTCCTTTGTGGGGACATATGGACACGTTCATGCTCTTCTACATCTAATAGCCTGTGGCTATTCTACTGTGTGTAACTCTATTCCCCTGTCTCTCTTACCAGCTGGGCAGAACAGACACAGTCACAGTCTTCAAATATGTAAACCTCATCAGAGTGCTTACAATTACTTAATAGTTTTTTAAATTCTGGAATCTGGGCACATGTCTCTGCAGAAGTTATATATACATTTTTAATATATTTAAATGTATTAAAAGTTGATAAAGATTACATTTTAATAATGTAATTAAACCATAAATCATCTGACTTGAAATTAATATATCCGATTATTTTAAAATATATATTACATTTTAACATCATTTTTTAAAAAAAATATTTAGTTTGACTTTAAGTTTGCAACTGTTAGCACAAGTTGTATGTATAAATATGTATATATATATATTTTAATCACTCTATTTTTCTCAGACTTGCAGACTTTTGCTGAAAGTTTCATCTCTCAAACTTAGTTGTGTTTTTCTTTTTTTGTGCAATTTAGTCTTTCAATTGCCCCCATTGCGGTTTTGCTCGCTCTCCTCTACATGTCAAATGCATCTGTCATGTCTGAAGTCTGTATGCACTGAAGTTTCCGTTTTGAGAACGTAATCCGAGTCAGACTAATAATGTATGTAGAGTTCAGTCCTCATTTAGTTTTGTTCTGGCTCTTTTTTTTTTTTGATGATGAAATGAAATGCAGGCTGAGGCCATTCTGATTACTGGAAGAGAATGAAGTAAAAAAAAAATAGCTTGTAAAGGTTGACGTGCAATATTTCATTAGCTCAGTGCCTTTTACCTCTTTGAATCGGGATGAATGAATTCATTTTTCATTTTGCACACATGCCCCCGGTCGCACCTGTCATCCTCTGCTGCTGACTTCACACTCTCCGTTGCCCAGAGAACAGTAACGGTTGCTATGGATTCACAACGCAGCCTTGTAGTGTTTGTTTATTTGTTTATTTTTTGACGTAAGCATGAGAGTGATGCTGGAAAAGGCCAGAGAAGGGCCAAATCAAGCATAGGAAGGCCTGACAGGGAAAATCAAACTCTTAATGGTGTTATCATTTCTCATATCCCAGCTTAATGTGCAGAGAGGGCTATAAGTAACCCTGAAAAGTGTAAACATTGTGATTCTGTGGAGCTATTAAAGCATGTTTGTTGAGAATTCTGACCAGCCTAAACACAGTAACAGTGGCTCGACCAATCATGAGTTTAGGGGCAGGCCTGACCAATGGAGATGGGAAGAGGGTTACAGTTTTAATCTGTTCATTATTTATTTTAAATATTGAAATCTCTATCTCTTCTCCATCCGTGCTATCCTTCACACCCCTGTTATCCTTCACACCCTTCGTTCTGGTTGTGGTGCAGTTTGGAGATGTACATCCTGTCTCTTACTCCACGAGCCCCTCAGGCTGAGTCACATGGATGACCATTTTATGGATGAATGTGGATGGGCCACATGAGAGATTGAATTAGCGCACGCCTGAGGCTCAGACCCCTCCCCTCCCACTGCCTCAGGAACTGCAACAAACAGCACGGCCACCATCATCACCACCCATATTACACTAAGCGTCAATAACAAATGGGTTCAGGGCCCTTCTGGGAGATCTGATGTACATTTACTTCAGACAAACTAGCTAAACCTGTGCCTTCAACAATGATTTCACAAACATTATTTTTTGTTGTGCTTAATGCTGCGTTCACGTCATGTCCTAATTACCGTAAGCTCGAGATGACAACGTGACGTTCTATTCCTCGGACTGGGAATTCTGCGTTTCTTTGTTGACACGATCAATCCCTAAATGAATCTGCAGCAGTCAGGTGGTACAAGAGCTCTCAGAAAATTCCCATCTTACAAGCTGTAATTACCAGCTCTACAAGGACGTGAACACTTTTTAGAAGTTGAAATCTCGCAATTACAGTAATTTCAACATGGCATGAATGCATGCGGCATTTAAATGGATAGTTCGCCCAAAAAGAAAATTTGGTGACACTTTGCAATAATGTTCTTTAGTTAAAGGATTAGTTCACTTTTAAAAAAACTTTTTCTGATAATTTACTCACCCCCATGTCATCCAAGATGTCCATGTCTTTCTTTCTTCAGTTGAAAAGAAATTAAGGTTTTTGATGAAAACATTCCAGGATTTTTCTCCATATAATGCACTTTGCTGGGCACCAAACGGTTCAAGGTCCAAAAGACAGTTTCAGTGCAAACTGTTCAAATGGCTTTAAACGACACCAGACGATGAATAATGGTCTTATCAAGCGAAACGATCGCTCATTTAAAAAAGAAATAACAAAGTTTAAGTTTTATAAGCTCAAATGCTCGCCTTGCTCTGTTCTGTTTGACTCTCCTGTTCGAACTCGTTCATCAAAATGAACGAATCTTTTTCCGAGTCAATTTGTTCATTTCGTTCGTTAAATGAACCAAATGACTCGAAAAAAGATTTGTTCATTTTGATGAACCAGTTCGAACAGGAGAGTCACGAACGTGCATCACAGAACAGAGCAAGGTGAGCATTTGACATTATTAAACTTAAACTTTATTTATTTTTTAAATGACCGATCGTTTCGCTTGATAAGACCATTATTCATCGTCTGGAATCGTTTAAAGCCCTTTGAACAGTTTGCAGTTTGCACTGAAACTGTCTTTTGGACCTTGAACCGTTTGGTGCCCAGCAAAGTGCATTATATGGAGAAAAATCCTGGAATGTTTTCATCAAAAACCTTAATTTCTTTTCGACTGAAGAAAGAAAGACATGGACATCTTGGATGACATGGGGGTGAGTAAATTATCAGCAAAAGTTTTTTTAAAAGTGAACTAATCCTTTAACATTAGTTAATGTATTAACTAACATGAACTAACACTGAGTAATACATGCATTACTGTATTAGTTAATCTTTGTTAACGTTAGTTAATAAAATACAGCTGTTCATTGTTTGTTCATAGTTCAGTGCTTTAACTAATGTTAACAAATACAACCTTTGATTTTAATAATGTATTAGTAAATGTTTAAATTAATTAACTAAGATGAATAAATGCTGTAGAAGTATTGTTCATTCTTAGTTCATGTTAACTAAGGTAGTTAACTAATGAACCTTATTGTAAAATCATTTACTTACCCTCATATTGTTCCAGACCTGTATGACTTTATTTCCTCTGCAGGACACAGATATTTTGGTTTTTGAAAAAATCTTTTGACTGTTTTCGTTCATATAATGAAAGTTAATGGGGTCCAAAAGAACGTATGGTCAAAAAAAAAAAAAAACTAAGAAGAAAACATCCTCTTTTATGTTCCATAGAGGATAGAAAGTAATGCAGAGTGAGTAAATGATTACAGAATTTTAATTTTGAGGTGAATCCCTTTAAGTTTAATCAAGTGTTTCCTATGCGAGCATGTGATTTCACATGATGTTTACAGCTAAATGTGTCTTTACAAACAAACGCTTTTAGTAGCATAAGCTGGCATGGTGAATGTCTTCCAGAGATGCAGAAGTGTGACCGAGATTCAGTCTGTCATTATCAGAGGGATGCCGTGGGGTGGCGAGTGCTTCTCATTAGACGTTTTGTCCTGTCATTGTGGTAAAGGAAAAAGAGGCATGATGGTCAGCATTAAAGGTCTCGTTCGCCTTTAAAACCCACGAGAGAAGGATGAACAAGAGGGACAAAATAATGAGAGATTTTTCTAACGAAACAATCAGCCCTATGCTGACACAAAATGAATCAGAGAAAGATGGAATGAAAAAAACAACAATAGTCATGTGGCAAAGGTGAAAACGCTCAGGATAGGCCTTTAGCTGTGTCGTGTTGCTGTGGGAGACCGTCGGAGACAATAGCTGGAGTGACGGGTAATTTAACAGAGAGAGCGGAATGAGTCGAGCGCACTGTTAGCGGATCGAGTCATTGCTGCTGCTTGCCGCTGCTGATAAGTGTTTTACAGAGCTAGAATTAGAAACAGTCAGTGATTGGCAGACTCTCTCTCTTTCTACAGGGGAGACTCTTCTAAAACTGTTGAAATTGAGAGTTTAGAGACTCTTCTAAAACCGTGATGAAGATATTTATAATTCTCTCTCAACCCATTGCTTCGGTTTTTCTATCTGATTCTCAACAAAGTGAATCAATACTATTGTTAAATGTGCCTGTGTTTACAGTTATTTTACAAATCAAATATACTATTTACTTGCAGAGATGGTCTAAATGTGTATATATCAATGGTTCTCAACCAGGGGGCTTCAACAAACTTCCAATAGATGCTCAAAATGACTTAAAATGTTAAAATAAAAATCAATTCTTATTTTAATTCACCTCAACTGTTTTTTCTTTCTTTCTGTTTTTTTTTCTTTTTTTTTTCTTTAAAGAACTAGGGTTCCCACTGTCTTGAAAAACCTTGATATATGATTTCTAGACCTGGAAAAGTCATGTAAATAATAATTTTAATTTGCATTTTTATAATGAATATAAATGTTCCTAGTTATGTCAATCTCTAAAATATTTTATAGGGTAGAAATTGTGAATTAAAAAAAAACATCCTTATCCAGAAAATCATGCATAACTGTCATGTGGCTTTCAAATGTTTGTTGTGGACAATGGGGGGCCCCCGGAGTCAAAAAGGTTGAGAACCACTTATATATATATGTATACAATATATGAGACGGGGCCTATCTCATGGTTTACAGGGATCTCTTAGAGATTTGCTGTCCTCCACTGATGATGATTGAACGTTTATGATGAGTTTGAACAGCTTTGCCTTATTTACATGCAGTAAATGTTGATATAAATTGTTACTTTGAGTTTTGTGTTGCTGATTTGATTTCTGTGTTTGTGTGCATGTTTGGGTAGCAGGCCTCCCATTCTTTCATTGTCGGCACAGACTTGTATGCAAATAAGATCTCTTTGTAAAGTTTCTGATCATTTATCTGACACTTCTGTTTTTTTCTCTCTCTTGATATGAATCAAACCATTTCCAGTAGACCGTATAGAACATGCAGTTTGACTTCACACTGTTGTGTGTGTTTGTCACTAAAGCTGAATGTTGTTGAGTCTCCGGTTAGATATGCAGGCAGAAAAGGGTGTAAACCTACAGGAAGTGTAACAACTTCAAAAAATGAATTTATGTCTGGCGGCGACCAAATCTGCCCCACCTTTTCGCACCGCTGTGATTCCACATGTAAACACTAACTTTTTTCTCTCTTTGTCTCTCTATTTTTGTATATCAACAGGCTTTTCTCCAGAGAATTAAACAGACTGCAGAAAACCAACAATGTCTCACTCCAGAGCAGGTCAAGGTAAAACCCCATTAACACACACTAAACATGCAGAATTATTATTTATATAAAATAATAATTGGGTCCAACAAGTATTTGGACACTTAAACATTTCTGAATGTCATTGCATTAGATCAAACCGTGTGGAAACAAATTATGCTAGAGCAGAACTAGCTTCAGTGTTCTAGCCATTTTGCAATTGTGGATGTATGGAGTCGGTGTACATGATCCACAAAGTAAAATTTTGTCTCTTACTTTCACACAGATCTTGTTTTCTAACATCGAGTCCATTTTGGATGTCCATTATGAGTTTCTTTCCACTCTGGATGCCAGTTTGCAGCCTGAACCCCAGCCGCACCATTCTCTCGGACATGTGTTCCTCCAGTTTGTGAGTCCCTGTGATTGCATTTGAAATCATCTTTGAACTAGTGCTGCTTAGCAGTTGATTTATTATGATTTTTGAGGTTTTTTTTGGTGAAGAAAACATAAATATCTTTTTTCCACTCCATCCCAGTGTGGTAATGTTCCTAGTATCCTAAATCGGAATGCTCTTAAAATACTATCAGCCCTGAGACTGCCTCCCCCTCCCTATGGTCTTTCTGAAAAAGAGCATAAACGTGGAACTTGTCGGACACGTGACCAGTAGCTCAATACTGTTAGAGACACTGAATTCCAATTTTAGCAACAAATGTTCAATTGCTGTCAACATTTCTAGCTTCTTAACCGTTCTGTATAAATTAAAAAACTTTTCCCTCTCTGAAAATATGATAATAATGATAATGATGACATTCAGTGATTTTACTGATTAATTTATTTTTCAGTGATGGCTGCCAGTATCTTTTAAAGCAATGAAAATTAAATCCTGTGCTTTAATTCTATCCATGGTTCTCACAAGAAACGTTTTGGGTTTGGCATGTGTATGTGACCTTCGACCAAGTTCACTGAAACATTCTGAGGTTTAACCTCAAACTAGAGTGAGTTTCCTCTTAATTGGGCTGTGTATGTATGCGTGGATGTGTTTTTGGATGAACGGTGTTATAAAGCATATGCCAGAACAGATGTTCGCCTCGTTCATGGATGAGGGTGTGATGCTGCCAAACTCTCTCATTACAGGTGCTTTGGTCTGGAGCCCTGAGGGCCCAACCAGAGTACTGGCGCACACACACACACACACTGCATTATGCACTAATGCAAATGGAGAAACCTATGTAGACAGATACACACATACATATATAGACAACACGCAAATGAAGAGGGTGAAAAGAGAAAGCATGAAAATGGAGATGCATTGTAAAGATAAAAACAAGCACAACAGTTCTATAACCACACAGTGCCTCTGGAATCCCAGTATCATTTTCCTACTTTGTCAGGATGCCTCGAGCACCCACAGCCGCCATGATTCACATCGTCCCTGTCAAGGTTAAAGTGCCTACACAGACTGTTCCTGTGGAGCTTGGATAAATGACATCCTACCTTCACCACATGCATCTTTAATAAACTGTCACCTCAGCCCTGAGTTTTTCTGGACTTTTTAACCAGACCTGCATATATATATATATATATATATATATATATATATTAGGGCTGTCAAATGATTAATCGCGATTAATCGCATCCAAAATAAAAGTTTGTGTTTACATAATATATGTGTGTGTAGTGTGTATAATAATTTTGTATATATAAATACACACACATGCATGTATATATTTAAGAAATATTTGCATGTATATATATTTATACATAATTAATATTATATATAAATATAAATATTTTATATATGAATAACACATTTTTCTTAAATATATACATGCATGTGTGTGTATTTATATATACAAAATAATTATACACACTACACACACATATATTATGTAAACACAAACTTTTATTTTGGATGCGATTAATCGCGATTAATCGTTTGACAGCCCTAATATATATATATTTATATATATATATATATGTATATATATATATATTTATATATATAATGTATCATTTTTATTTTTTAAATGACAATTTATTGTAATTTTTTTTCTATTTTAAAATGTATTGTCTGTTTTTTTTTTTCTTTAAAAAAGTTTACTTGGACCATATTGTGAAGGAAAAGTAGTTAATAAGTGCCTTCCAATACTATATAAAAAAGCACCTCAGGTGGCATCGTACTTAAGAGCTGTAGTGCAGAGCTGGCATGATTAATCAAGTTTTTATTTGTTTAAATTTTTTTGATCAGTACATAATATTCATACTTCCACTATGTGGTTATTTAAAATAGTAAAAATCAAGAGTGACTAGGTGTCCAAAATTTTAACCGGTAACCTAGTAGAGATTTGTTGTAATTACGGCATGCCTGGATCAAAGATTTGCTCACTTTTAAGTGCCTGAAGTGCAGCTTCCTATTTCCATCTAGTTTTTGCGACCCATAGAGAAGGTGTGGCTTTCAGGCAAAACCTATGCACTTCGATTTCACTTCCTGTGTTGTTTCGAATAATGTAGGGCAGAATGACAGCGCCTCATTGCATCTCTGGCAGTTTCACTACCCTCTTATGTCACTTCTCATCTCAGTACTTGAGAAAATGGTTAAAGAGGTTGTGTATTTAACTATACAAAGACAGCTCGAAATATGTATGATTTATTTAGTGTTTCCCATATGAGCTGAACAGGGGCGTCGCTAAAATTCACAGGGCCTAGGATTTTATGGGTGGAGGGCCTGTCTGCCTGGGACAAAGTATATCCCTGAACATGAGATTTAGAAATGAGAATGTGCAAAATAAGACCAAAACTAAAAAATTTTATATAAATCTGTAAGGGGTTGGTCTCATTCCAACCAAAACCAAACACTTTGAACGAAGAGTGTTTTGAAGTGTGACTCTCCTCTCTCCACTGCAGAGGGAACGTTTCTCTGTGTATGGGGAGTACTGTAGTAACCATGAGAAAGCACTCAGACTACTGATGGAGCTTAACAAGATCCCTCAAGTACGGACTTTCCTGCTGGTAAGCACCTTTTATATCATTTTCAGAGAAAATTCATCACATCATATTCTGATGAAGATCCCTCACACATGAGTCTCGTCACATATCAGTTTCACATCTGTAACCCTGATGCAGATTTCATTAGTGAGTAGAGCAAATAAACATTAGTGGTTGATCAATTTACCACAGGAAATAAATTTATCTCCAAAACTTATTGAAGTGAAACTGATACACAAACGTATTTAACTGTACAAACCAGGATGTGAGATGGTGCCATTCATCGCTTTCCATGGAAACTCACTGTATTCTCAACATGAATCAGTTTAAAGGGATGTTACACAATTTAAATCATATCATGTTGTTTTTTTAGCACCTCATGTTGTTGGGAGGTAAGAAGAGCACAGATGTTCCTCTTGAGGGGTATCTCCTCTCTCCCATCCAGAGGATCTGTAAATACCCTTTGCTATTAAAGGTATGGGCATTTCAAGCAAGTGCATTATGTGTTATATTGTTTATTCTGTATATACTACTCTGCAACATTCTGATCATATTACATAAAACACCACAGCTATGTATGACAAGACAAGCAAACCTAAAAGTATGCATGAAATGACATTCGCAACACGTTTTACTTCCCAAATGTGAAATATGGATATTTAAGGAAAAAACTGTTGGGTGGGACTTGCTTTTTTTAAATGTTTCTAATGATCACAAAGGCTTCTATCTTCTGATCTATCTTGCGAATAGGACCAGGAATGTATATCTCAAAAGAAAATGGGGAGAATATATTGATTTCATGTTGACTTGAAATAGTCTCTTGTGCACAGTATCTGAAGCATATCAGCAGATGTGTAACTGTGTAATACAAGCATGTACCTGCTGTTTGCCCTTCAGGAACTTTTGAAGAGGACCCCTAAGAAGCATTCAGATTACCCAGCGGTAGAAGAGGCCCTGCAGGCCATGAAAGCGGTGTGCTGCAACATCAACGAGACCAAGCGACAGATGGAGAAACTAGAGGCTCTTGAGATACTACAGTCACACATAGAGGGCTGGGAGGTGAGACATGTTTTGTAATTGTCATAGATGGTGCATTTTTTTTTTTACTGTTTCCTGGTTGATGGTTTTAAAAAGGAACAGACCAGAACCAGTTGTTTGTATCTTAAAAATACGTCTTTATTTGGGGAAGTTCCTCTATGACAGTATGCTTTGTGTTTATGAGCATTTTTAAGCGAAGCCTCGAAAGAATCACTGATGTGGACATGATCAGTGTCGCCTTGTGTCTGCTGATGACATTTTCTTAGGCCATATCACAAGCAGGAAGAGGAAGTCTTAAAACAAAGGCCCGTTACCATGGATATCCTTTAGTTTTGTGTAACATGCAGCAGTGTGCCACCACAAACTCACTTTCCCTTCTTCTCTCTCTTTCTCTTAAGCACTTCTTTGCTTGTCTCTCCCGGCCTCCTTTTCTTCATCATCGTCTCTATACCATAGTTACTTTGTCTTCATCCTCTCTTTCTCTCACTCTTTGTGCCCTGTCCATTAACCCTCTTTATTGATTTATCTGATGCAGTACTGAGTGGTTGGACAAAGTGGGGCATTTTCTGTAGCCCTAAGTGTACTTAGATGGTTAATTTTCACAATGTAGTGCATACAGTGCATTCTTTCTTCTGTTGTTATTTTCCGTTCCTTTTATGCCTCTGTGACCATTCAAGATCCCCGCAAAGCATGACAAGCTGGGGATTTCTTCATCATATTTTGAAATTTGGGTAACACTTTAGTTTAGGGTCCATTTCTCACTATTAACTAGTTACTTATTAGCATCCATATGACTAGGATATTGCCTGTTTATTACTTATAAAGCACATATTAATGTTCTGCATGACTATTCTACTAACTATTAATAAGCAGTAATTAAGAGTTTAAACTGAAGTGTGACTGAAATTTGTCTACCCATACAAATTTAAATTGTCATAATTTACTCAACCTCATGTCATTCCAAATCCATATTTCTTTCTTTCTTCTGTGGAACACAAAATAAAAAAATGTTAAAGAATGGGTTGGACACTATTTAACATATAATAAATGTTAATGTGGGCTGTCGAACTACAAAAGGAGAAGAATAAAAACAAAATTCTATACAAAAAGTCGGTAAAAGTTTCATAATACTTATGGATTATAGGGCAGAAGTGATATGGACCAAGTTTATGAAACATTTATGGTGCTTTTTTGGGTCATAATGGAGCTCGACATCCTGGATCTCCATTCATTTTTATTATATAAAACAAGCGGCAAGTGATTTCTTCAACATTTCTCCTTTTGTGTTTCACTGAAGAAAGGAAGTAACATTAAAGATTTCAATGCTTCTGAGATCATGTATAGATAACATTAAACATTTAACGCAATATAAAACAAGAGCTTAAAAAGCAGGCTGTATTTCACTTCAGATATAGAGCGTTTTAGGATGTGTGGTCTGATTTAAAAGCAAATGCATTAAGTTTCCATTTAGTCCAGAGTGTTTCACCTTTATAGGTAAATAGTGCAGAACAAGCGGGAAGCAGATTCCCATCTCTTTAATTGACCCGTCTGGGCATGCCATTGATTAAGCAGAGAAAACGGAGTCTGCTTATCAAACACACTCACACACGCCCACACCTGCCAAGCTTAGAAAATCACATCCTGTACAGTGTCAGCACGGACTGTGTCGTCGGAGTGGAATCAATTTGTAATGGTCCTGGATATTGAACAGGACACAGTATGTGTTACCAAAACCTGTCTGGGCTACCTCTGTCCCCTTAAAGAGAGAGGGGTCACTGCTTTTTATTTGTTTTTTTGTTTTGCATTTATTCAGATAGGAAGCAAAGTGGGAGTGAGGAGAGGCTGCTCTTCTCATGGAAGGCCATTATTAATGACCAGATTGTAATTATTCTAAATGAAATTAGAGACTCTCACTGTTAGTAAAACACAAGGAAAATGTCTATGGAAGTAAAATAATCCCAAATGTTTTTGAAACAAAAAGCCTGTTGAATTGTACTACTTGAAAAAAATATGCATTGCATTAACCCTGCTTGTATTTTTAGGGCTTGCATTTTTATAGGCTGAAATTTAGCATGGTTGAATATTTAAGCTGTGAATATTTCAAATCAAATCATTTCAAACACATTTTCATTAGTACAATTTCAATAATCCATATTCACCTTTCATATTTCATATCCCAAATATTCAAACTGATTAAAAATACAACCTATAATATTCAACAGGTGGTTTTCGGTCCATTTTATTTCGCTTTGCAAATTCGCTTCCACAAATTCAGTGGTTCAAATTCGACAGTAAATTCAACATTGACATCTAGGAGCTGCAGGAAAAGTAGTAGATAACCGAGCATAATCTCCATCTGCTGTTAGTCGACCACACCAGCAGGGGGTGCAAGCGCGTGTTGTTGACGAAGACCAGAGAGCAACAGTTAGTGCAAGCCATTCATTCATAAAAACTTATTTACAAAAATGTAAGTGTATTTGTGATTATTATGACGTCTGTTTTATGTGAAATTCATTGTGTTCACGATTACTTTTCCTGTGTAGCCTACATGCATCTTTCTCTACCATGAACGATAATGTTATTCCCCCGATGCGGATGTACAGATGTGTTACATTTGACATATTTCTCTTGGTTGTTTAGTTGCCTTAACCTTATATTGCAGCGATGTGCTGCATGCAGTACTAGGGTTTGGTTTCCCTCAATATGTCAGGATTCCCCTGCTGGACATATAAAACGCTTAACGTAGCTTAATGGACATAAAAGACCAAACTCGCAGGCTAGCAGATGGACTCAGAATATGAATTTAACGCGCAAAGTTTAATGCTGAGCGTTTCCCAGTGATATACTGGCATAAATTTGGTTTGACATTGGACATTCGCACATTTAGGGACCGTCTCTAAAGTTACATACGAAATTGGTATACACGTTTCTAACTTAAATCCCATTTGAAAAGAACGACTTACAGTCATAAAACCAACTGTAAAGTGTTCGTGTAGGTGTCAGGCTCAGGCATAATGCGCAATTTATTTAAATAGATTGAAGTTTGCTATTGAAGTTAGAAACGTTTAGGCCTATAGGACTTGTTACTTTAGAGACGGTCCCTAAATGTGCGCATGTCAACCCAATTTTACATTTAGTCTTTTAGCTGGCACTTTTATCCAAAGCGACTAGTTAAACTAACAATATAGAACAACAATATGAAAGTGCTACTTCCCAGTTTAATCTGATGCAGTACATGTACAATACATACTTTCCAAATAAGGTGCGAGTTTGGTCTTTTATATCACTGTAGTCCATTAAGCTACGTTAAGCGCTTTGTCCTGACGGAATTCGGGGAATCTTTGAGTATGATGATGTATTGAGGGAAACAGATTATAATCCCGTTCACTGTAGAAAAGGCTGATAACATAAGGCTACACAGGGAAAGTAACAATGAATAAAAAAATTAAAACAGCTTTTGTGCCTTTATCATCTTTTCCGCATATACTGACCCAGATAATCGTCACAAAAAACATAATGCATGCTGAGTTTTTATGAATGAATGGCTTGTGCTAACTGTTGCTCTGGTCTTCGTCAACAACACGCGCTTGCACCCCCTGCTGGTGAGGTCGACTAACAGCAGATGGAGATTATGCCCGGTAATCTACTGCTTTTCCTGCAGCTCCTGGATGTCAACGTTGAATTTACTGTCGAATTTGAACCACTGAATTTGTGGAAGCGAATTTGCAAAGCGAAATAAAATGGACCGAAAACCGCCTGTTGAATATTATAGGTTGTATTTTTAATCAGTTTGAATATTTGGGAAATGAAATATGAAAGGTGAATATGGATTATTGAAATTTTACTAATGAAAATGTGTTTGAAATGTTTTGATTTGAAATATTCACAGCTTAAATATTCAACCATGCTAAATTTCAGCCTATAAAAATACAAGCCCTAAAAATACAATGCATTAAAATACAAGCAGGGTTAATGCAATGCATATTTTTTTCAAGTAGTACAATTCAACAGGCTTTTTGTTTCAAAAAACATTTGGGATTATTTTACTTCCATAAATGTCTACCTGTTGAACGAATTGATCGACTAAGCAGTTAGTTTGAATAAATGATGGCAGCATTTTCATAATTTTTTCTTTCTGCTGCTGCTTTTAGCTCCACTGCATGAACACGGGCAGCTAAACACTTTTGACTAAAACATTCATAGTGGAATTACTCAGCAGAAAAATCTTACATTGCCATGTGTAAAGATGTTTTTTTTTTCTTTCTTTCCGTTTTTTATTTTCCAGGGGACAAACCTGACCGATATTTGCACAGAACTGCTGCTCCAAGGCAATCTGTTGAAGATATCAGCTGGAAACATTCAGGAACGAGTCTTCTTTCTGTTTGACAACCTCCTAGTCTACTGCAAGAGGAAGTCCCGGTAAGGCCTTTTATATGCTTTTGAGTTATCAATTAATGTAGTCTCTGATATTGGTAACTTAATTACACAAACAATGTATTGGAGTGTGTTATGGTTAAACACTTGACAAAACCATCAGGTAGATATGTAGAAACTAAATAATACTTGTCTAATTTTTCCACTCTTTAAAAAATCCAGAGTTTCAGGGAAGAAATCCACCAAAAGGACGAAATCCATCAACGGGCCGCAGTATGTGTTCAGAGGCCGCATCAACACGGAGGTCATGGAGGTCGAGAATGTGGAAGATGGAACTGGTAGGTTTTAAAGTGTGTGTGTGTGTGTGTGTGTGTGTGTGTGTGTGTGTGTGTGTGTGTGTGTGTGTGTGTGTGTGTGTGTGTGTGTGGTATGTATTTTTGTGCTGCTTGGAGTTATTAAGTAGCCATTAGCTTAGCATCATGCTAACGTCAAGGACTATTCAAATATTTAAAATATTCAAGCCAAGTCTCCCGTGCAGCTCACTAGTTTTTTAAAACTACTGTGTTTGTGCCCTGTCATACAAATATTTCCTAGCGCTTAAATTTTTGGGGTTGGTAAGATGTTTTTGAAAGAATTCTCTTGTGCTCACCAAGGCTCCACTTATTTGTAACATTGAAATATTTATAGAATTTAAAATAATAAATAATACAATTTTATGATTTAATATATTTTAAAATGTAATTGATTCATGTGATGGCAAATCTGAATTTTCAGCATCATCACTCCAGTCTTCAGTGTCACATGATCCTTCAGAAATCATTCTAATATGCTGATTTTGGTGCTCAAGAAAATTGTATTATACTTATCAATGAAAACAGTTGGGCTGCTTAATATTTTTGTGTAAACCGATACTAAAAATCGTACTGACCCCAAACTTTTGAACACTAGTGTACAAAGCAACTTTTTCATGGGATGTGTTGGGGAGTTTCCTGCGTGATATCCTTGTTTGTTCCATCTGATCACCATGTGATGCTTATGAACATCACAAGCAACAAACAAAAGCACTTAAAGGGAACTTCAGCTTTTGCAGTAGAAATTAGTGCCACTGTGGCCTGAAGATAAGATCATGCAGGGCTTCTTAGAATTGAGCACTTCGCATTTAGCACCTCCGCTGAGCTGACCGCCAAGGGGCCGTCGTCAAAGGTGCCATTCAGCTGTCGGGCCGAGCATGAAATTCAACTCTCAGGGGAAGTAACGGCTGCTCTTCTCACCTTTTGCTCTTAGTCTTTCGCCACACCTTAAGTAGCAGGGTGGAAGTGCAACTTCTCTCTCTTTCTCTCTGAGCCACAAAGAAAAACATCCTTTCTGAAAAACAAGCCACAGGGCTGTCAAAGTACCAGCCTAAACCACACGTGCCATCAGTTGATACGGCCAATGTGAGACGTGTTTTGTGTTTCAGTCCTCTCAGTGTCATGTTTATCAGGGCTTGTGTCACATGACACTCCACATCTGTGTAAATGTATCATTTAGCTGATGCGTTTTGCCTTCTTGGATAAGATTAAAGATAAAACGACTCGCATGTTGTGGGTGAGGAATTAAGATAATGTGTTTGAATTTCAGATATTCATCCTAATTGCATGTTCATAGTGATGTTTCAAGGGAGATTTCAAGGCAGTGTAGTGATAAATACTGATTGGAAGTGGTGAGAGTTATGACCAAAATCTTATATCACGCTATGAGTAACTTTATATCCCAGTCAATATTTTTGCTGGAAATTCACATAATTGTATATAAAATGTAAAAATGAATGTATGTTTTATAAATGTATTTTTTGTATGTTTGTTTAATAAAAAAAACATTTTATATACATTTAAGTGAATTTCCAGTAAAAAAAATTGAATTGAAGTATATACATACAGTACATACAAGCATTGTCCAAAAGCAGCACCACATTATGTAACTATTGAGTGAAAAACAAATGACTCAAAACAGTAAAACTATAACACTTATAACATTGACTGTATAGTTCTTATTGAATGAGTCACATTTGAAACCATTATAAAATGGCTCAACACTTGCGGCAACATCCCGCTCCGTATTTTCACATTACTCCACGTCTCTTTATCGCTCTCACATTTAAAGCATGGCAATTTGATCTGCTTGTTCTGACTGAGCTATTGTTTTAATTGGAAAACAATCAGATAATGCTTAGATGGTGTTTATTACAGAGCCAGACTTATGTGCCAAATGCGATTACTCATAAATTCTCTCCAGTTTTATATGAGCTAAAAGCCTTTGTCAAATCCTCTCAGTGCTCAGAAGTCTATTTATACTACCTCAACATTAACCACTGCTCATTACCTATTCCATACCTCATTCATTTCTCCATATAATTCACATGCTGTCAAATCTGGGTTAAAATTGGACTGTGAGTAACAGTCTGGACCCCTCACGCATACACATGCTCTCTGTCAGTATTTGGTTTAATGGTGGGAGTGATGCTGAAACGCATCTTTAACGATTCCTCTCTAATGGGAAAGTTTAACCTTTTTACATTATTAATGCTTCTAGATTGTTGAAGAATATCTTATCAGTGTCAGCATTTGTGTTTGGGTCAGTAACTCATTTAGTAATGGTAAGAGGAAAAGGCTTAAATGATTTTGATTGATGATCTGGTTTATTTAGATCTCAGTGAACAGCTTTCAACAAATAAATGTACTTGTTTTGTTGTTTTTCATGTTCATGTTTTTCATTGTCTTTCTAGCGGACTATCACAGTAACAACTACACGGTGACCAATGGCTGGAAGATTCACAACACGGCCAAAAACAAGTGGTTTGTGTGCATGGCCAAGAACGCTGAAGACAAGCAGAAATGGCTAGACGCCATTTTAAAGGAACGTGAACAGAGAGAGAGTGAGTAGATTTACTCTGGTTTGTCATTGTTGAGTATGCAAAATAAAATCATAAAATAACACCAGTTGTTATGTAAAACATATTAAAATGCATTGTGTACTTTCTGTGTGTTTCTGTGCATTACTGGGATAGTTCACCCAAAAATATAAATTCTGTCATCATTTACTCACCCTCATGTTGTTCCAAACCGGTATGAATTTATTTCTTCTGTTGAACACAAAAGAAGACATTGCGAAGAATGTCGTTAGCCAAAGTTGACTTTTTTTTCTTTTCTCTCCATACGATGGAAGTCAATGGAGTCCATCAACTGTTTGGTTACTGACATTCTTCAAAATATCTTCTTTTGTGTTCACCAGAAGAAATAAATTGTGTGTAAATGATTTGGATGAACTATCCCTTTAAATTGGTCCCTTTAGTAACTTTTATTTTTCATTTATTTTTATTTTTTATACAATAAGGATCAATGAAATCAAACGAAATCATTACCAAATTTCGGATACATGATGCAACTCCAGTAGGCTGTCAATTTAACATTATTTTTTACAATTTAACATTTGGTAAATATTTATTGTGTAAGTAATAATGTTAAAATTAACTAATTTTACTAATAATTAACCTAGTAATTATTATAAAATAATTTAAGTTATTTTGAAAATGATTTGAAAATAATGAATCAATTGCCAGTACTAGTCACAATGTTCAGTAAAGAATAATTATTTGATTTAAATTATTGTTAAAGCAAATATTTACACCTCCTAATGAATAACAATGAACCCATTTCCACTGTGCTTTGTATTTTAGCATCCTGCAATTTGCTGTACCTAATATGTTTTAATGTGGATTTTTTCTTCTGTTCTGTTATGGAACACCTGTCCTCTGCTGGACACCTGTTCTTGTTATCTTTTCTTTTGAGGCCTGTGTGATGTACTACAGGGTTGTTCTGATTGTTAGGTCACATGATCATAGCAGTAAAACCTCAAATTTACCACAGAGCCCATTCTGATCGTGGCTCTTATGTTTCAGCGTGAAGTATTAGTCTGTAGGATCAGCTTACCAGTGTCCAAGGCAAAGTCCTCAGCCAAAGTATTATAATGCAGTGCAAGTTGGCGGTAGAGCGAGAGCGTCACTTTTATGCTGCGATGCCAGATGAAAGCAGAAGTTTTATGGTGCGTATCAGGTTTCCAACGTTTGAAATCGGAGCCCATTCCAACAGGTGCCACATCAGTCACACCTCTCTGACCGCCCAAGTCTTCAGCCAGCACCCACTCGTTTCTCTATACAAAGACGTCGTTGAATTACACATTTCGATTAATATTTGACGTGCAAATGTGCCTCCGATTCAGCAATTCTGGTCATCTGGAGTCTAAGACCAGAAAAATATTTTTCTCAAGTACCCAAACACAAACTTGAATAATGCACTGCAAACGCACGGTTCTGTTGAGCATGCTTGCATACTCAATAAAGCAGTAGATACCTTCAAATAATAATTTTAAATAATTAACTAATAATGTTTTAATAATTTTAATTTAAATAATTAAAAATTACATTTTAAATATTCATTTTAAATACATTTATTTAAATTTATGCAAATTAAATGACATTTTTAGCTAAAAAGCAAGTGAACATTCTTTAATGTTATTCTTGCATTCGTCCATTTCATGTTGGTGTGCACTGATTGAAATCGGCAGTTCAAAATGAGGAAAAAAACAGGAAGATTTGGGGTTTGAAATGAAGGTTTGCTCATTTCTAAAATTGCCATTTCAGCACCAGACCTTCAGATGCCAAGGTGGAAATTACGCGTCAGCAGGGTCATTTTTGAGGAGCCATTTTTAATGATGTGTTGCCTCTTTCCTGAGACTTGATTGAATTGGAGCCTCGTCCAGCTGCCACGAACACCTCCTCAAAAAAGTCTTTGTGAGCGAGAGCTGCAGCTGCCGGTGGCTTCCCTCTCTCTGGGCTCTCAGACACAGTAAAGAGCTCTGAATGAGAGCCATGCCAGCTGCCGCCACATCTGAGCACGCTTCCATCAGCTGCAATCCCATTGATACTCTCTTTAACATCACCTTTTGTTTAAATGTACGGTAAAAACCTGAATGTTTGCCTTGACTGAAGGGTTGTTTTAAATTTTTCTTTGCATTAGGCAACAAGCAAAATGCCTCGGACGACTGACAAAGTGCTTTTTTTAGGCAACCTTTGTGTGAATCTCCTGTTTCCGTTGCAGCTTGACTCTGGCTGCACTGCTAATATATCAAGGCTGTTTATATCGGTGGCATTGCACTATTGCACAGTTTTTAGCATGCAGTGTTGTTCTCTTTAGGTCTGTTCAGGAAACTGCAAACTCTCTGGTAGAGGTCTTCCTCTGCATTTAGAGTCGCATCTGTTCTCACCTTATTAACCACTTAAGGTTAACAATTATTCTTATCACATCACTTGGTGTGAGTGTGACCTCCCTGAGTAATGTGTGGTAACCATTTCTTTTCTTACTCAGTTCGTGTTGTAGTTTAACACCATTTATTTTATTTTGTGGAAAGGGTGTGGTTTATATGTCAAATGCTGATGCCAATTTTGCGAGCCAGCCCTCCGCCCACCAAAATACCTCTATAGCAGAATGCATGCGAACGTGTGAACACAAAACTTATAATAAAATCAGTTAAACCAGTGTTTCCTTTCAGCCTCACCTAAACATTAACCGACACAGCAACACCCACCACAGCTTGTAAGTAACACTTGAGGAATAAACTATAATTATATAGTAGAACAGTATAAAAGTCTAGTTCATCCCTCATAATATCAGCGAATTTGCAATTAAAAAATGTTTTTTTTTTTTCAAGACATCTTGTCAAACAAGACGTTTATTATTAGATTTGTTAAATGTGAGATTTTCTATGAACATTTGTGCACATCTGACTTGGGTTACAGGTGCAGCTGACCTAGGAAATTTTTTTTTTTGATTCTTTTCAAAAATCATTCATAAATCCATTCTTATTTTTTTTATTAATTTATTGCATTGTGACAATTTTAGAACTTTTAGAATGATTTTGCAAAAAATACAGTTATACAATTAAACAATTAATCTTTTTTTCATAAATGAGGCCTATTGATTTTATTGCTCCTAAATGTTTTATATATATATATATATATATATATATATATATATATATATATATATAAATTAAACTTACAAAAACAGCAACAATATAGTTTAATTTGCAATTAGACAATATAGTTTAACAATTTGCGTTTGTTTCATAAATAAGACCCATTGATGTTATTGGTCTTAAGTTTTTTAAAATTTTATTTGTTATTACTACTATACATTATTATCTATAAATGTTATTGTTTAAATATGTAAAAAAAAACATTTTAATCAAAAACATTGTTTTCTTGTTGATTTTTCTGCTTTTATTCGGGGTTCTTGACTCTTATCTCATTGCTTGACAGGTTTGAAGCTCGGGATGGAGCGTGATGCTTACGTCATGATCGCCGAGAAGGGAGAGAAGCTGTACCATATGATGATGACCAAGAGCCGCCACCTCATTAAAGATCGACGCAGGAAACTCACCATTGTACCCAAATGCTTCTTGGGAAAGTAAGTTTTGAGCATTATGTAATGTATTTTAGAGATTCTTCTCCAAACTAATGGGTTCTCCTTACTGACCGGTCAGTTCCCATGCCGGTGATTGGCTCAGTCCGCGCTGAGTGTGACACCTTCCCTCGGCTGCTTTTACACCATCTGACTGTCTCCTGAATATCTTGCAAGTCATCCTAATCCAAGAGGCCCCTGTATGAATGAAAATGCATACGCACACACATACACACTTACTTAGCGCTTGTAAATGCTTTCCCAAGCTCACTGCCAAGCACCCCATTGGACACAGACATTCCCAGCAAAAAAAAAAAAAACCTTCATTAGAGAGAAATCTGCATTCAGTCTCTCTCTCTTTTTCTCTCTGTGCATCTCTCTTCATTTTTCTCTCTCTCTTTCTTTCTGTCGCTCGCTCACCCAGTCTTTCAACACCATGAATGAACAATGAGTGCTATGTACGCCATTAAACTTCCAAATACAGTGTGTGTGTGTGTGTTTGGGAGTTGAGAGATTCCTCACACCAATTAAAATTCTCTTCTTGTACTGCATTAGTAGATAAGGAGAAAAAAGCACTCTCCTGTGGTCCATTTAAAGAGATTTTATTGATGCAATCTAGTTTAAAAGGCCGCAAAAATTCACAAGTTCAGATATGAGCCTCATTTGGTGGTTTATAAATCGGCAGGGCCTTGCTGCTGAGCAGTGTTGGGAATAAGAAACCCAAAGTAGCAATGCTGCTAATTTAACTACATATTTCAGTTGCTCAGGTGCTTTAAAATAGTTTCGCTTTTACAGTCACAAGCTGTTTTAGCCAGTGAGTAACAATATTGCACAACAAAATGCTGTATATATTGAACTCCCTCACAGTAGGGGGAGTCCAGTTCGTTGTAGTGAATTTTTGAAGGAAAAGTGGCATTTACTTACAAAAAAGAAGGAAAGATGAATGATTTTTAAGCTCAATAATTCATTGAAGCTTAAATGCTGCCGTTTCATTTTCCCAACTCAATTATAAACATCGGAAAGTTTTATTTCATTTAAAATTATCTATAAGTTACATAAAATGTGACTCGGACAAAGATTCTCATAGTTTTTCTTTTTGTATCGGATTAATTACTGCTGATTACAAACAGCAGTGTTTCATTTGATGTTGTGAATTGACCCTTCGCTAAGCCCCGCCCTCCTTAGTTACTGTTGCTACGCCTGTCAAGCTTTCGCGACTGCCACGTCTATTACAGTGTGAATGCACCGGTGTCAGACATTCCCAAGGAGATAATTAGTCATTTTGGGCTAACAGGTGAATTGTGAAATATCTGAGAGAGCAAGACAAAAAGGACAGCAGTATGCATTCGAGGGATATATCCACGACATAATATGCAACCGATTAGAGAATAATTTCATCAAAATTGAAGCTAAAGCCTATAACGTTAGGTCCCAGCGCAAGCAGCAGCCGCCTCCTTAGCAGACCATTCACATGGGAAACACTTATCTTGCTTATCTTGGCGAAAGCCGAGTACAAATCAGCATGAAGTTTTAACATCTACTCTCGTGTAATAGAAATCTTAATCGTCTTATTTTACGTTCAAATATATGCATTATGAACAAAGAACCGCCATTATTTGCAAGCAATAGGCGTTTTTTTTTTTGTTAATCCTGTCGACATTTAGTTGTGAATGGGTCTCCACACTGCTTGATCCACGCCCGGGATTTCTCCCCTTTGGCTTTTAGGTTTCGGGAAGAGAAAAAATGCCACCCCACCGTCCAAACTTTTAGAATACCAGGTATCAGATTTGCACAATCCATACGCACAACGCGTCGGCATGTTTCCCTCGCTCGAAAGCTTGACAGACCTCCCGCGCCTAGTTACGGTTGCTAAGCCACGATTGGCCAGTGGCGGTTTTCGGGCGTGGCTTAGCGAAGGGTCAATTGTATATTTTAAACGAATGTCCCTCTTAAATGGCTTCAATGTAGTTAGCTGCTTTATGTCAGAATCTTGTTAGGTAGCTTTTTGTCCTTCAACTAGTTGAAATACAGTTGAAGTAGCACTTCCGCTGAAGTGGCTTAAAAAGCAAACAGTCGCTGGCCTCACAGTCTCAGCTGTGCTGTTGTTGTCCTGTCAACACCTGACTGGATAAATTTCGCATGGCTCCCTCAGAACACAATTATTCAAGCGTTTCAGCCTCGGTGGTCCAGGTGAAAGCAGCTGTGATTGGCTCTGTTGTTCGCTGGCTTGCGCATCCTTCTCAGAATAGAACACAATCCCACTCCTTCCAAGAACAGCCGAGCAGTTCAGCTGTTAATGTGGACAACCGCTCTGCTACTGCTTAGACTCTGGCTCTTTCTCTCGTCTCTGGCTATTTCTTGAGCCACTGTTGATATGTTTTTCCCCATTGTGCTTATTTTGAAGAATTTACTTCAAAATATGGTGAGATTTTGATCCGTACATCATCACAAGTTCTGAAGTACTGTAGAGAGTACTTTGTAGAGAGATTTCATTTATGCATTTAAACTTACAGCAATGACCTAAAGATTTATTGGTGTGGTAAAAAGCTTTAAATGGCCAAAGCATTAAAGGAATGTTTCTGGTTATTTACAACTTAAGCTCTATTGAAATCATCTGCTTTCTATATTCACAGAAAATCGTTTTGACTCGTTCATCAGTTTGCAAAATCAAGTTGCATTTATGAGACAAGGATACAATCACTTGCTATCCTTGTCCAGTTATTCAACTCATGCCGTGAATCGATAAATCCTGTCATTTTAGCATAGTGCTTGCAAGGATACAAAAAAAAGACAGTTTAGACAGTTGAATGATGGGGTGAAAATGGTAATGTATAACTAGAAGTTCATCCATTCAGAACAGTACCCCAGATTTTTGTTTTTTTACACTTAATTTAAGTGCTATTACAGAAATGCAAACCTCACAATTCTGTAATCTTCTACCCATAATCTTCTATTTCTGGATGTTGTAAATACATTTATTTATTTTAAAAACTGAGGGACAAGTCAAAATTATTTTCTGTGGTAATTGAGCTTTTATTTAATATTACTTCAATATCTCATTATATCCTTCTCTGTCACAATCACACATAGAGTATATGCATAATCGGAAAGATATAGATACAAGTGTACGAAAATTCTCACACACATCTACGGCATGTGAGAGAGCTCTGTGTGCGCTAGCTGTGGAGAATATTAATGAGTTACATAAACACTAATTAATTCACCCCAGGGACGCCCACCTCCACCCCTTCCCTTTCCTGCCAATCTGAATTAGAGACTTATGTAATCACAGCAGACTCAGTGTCTGTTTCATTTCACTGCTCTCTTTCATGGGCTGGACTGCCCTCTCCTCTGTGAACTTCCTCTGCAGAACTGCACATAAAGGCTTTGGAAGTAGTCCGTAAGATCTCCACATAACCCACATATCCACATCATAAACATTTATTGTTTGTATTTTGTGTGAAAGGCTTGATTATGTGATTACTATACTTTTATTGACATAAACATTGTCATCTCTTTTTTTTTTTTTTGTGGTCAAAGCAGCAACTAGAACCTTTTTTGTATTTGTTCATATTCTCCTCTTTTGTGGTAGCATTATTTTTCTGCTCTAAAACTTTGTTTGATATTGTAATTGCAAAGACCACAAATTTGACACAATGGCTGCAAATCCCAGACACTGCTCAGATGTACACATGCATTTTTGCTAATAACTCTGGAACCGTATGAGCTGCAATCCTCTTCCAACATGTTGAATTGCTTGAAAACCCTTTCAAACTAATTCTAGGCTAATTTCAAACTGTGCCTTTGTCCGATTCGCATAGGATTTACTATGTACCATCTAAAACCTCTTGAGATAAAACATTATCAAAGATACTTTAAATAGTCAAATTGTTTTACGGATTTATGCTCTATATATGTAAACAAAAATTAGATTAGATTAAAAAAAACTTTAAATTATGATGTAATTATTAGATATAAACAAAATGTGTGTGTATAGACAAATAAAGCCTTTTTTCAAAACTAAAGCTATATGTGAACCCTGGTGTTTGAACTTTTAAGACCTTAAGAGAGTGGAATGCAGCTTGATATCATCTTGATTTGTGTCCTTTGTGAACTTTTTACCAGTTTTGACCAGTCACTCTAAAGGATTGAGTGAATCCAAGTTCCCAAGTACCTTTGACTAGTGGCTCATAAATCCCTTCTCTAGCATGTGTGGAGTGCAGACTGATACAACTGTTGTCTCTGTGTGTCCTCAGTGAATTTGTCTCATGGCTCTTGGAGAGTGGAGAGATCAGTAAGGCTGAGGAGGGAATCAACCTGGGTCAAGCTCTCCTTGAGAACGGCATCATCCATCATGGTAAGAGAACGTTCTCCCCTAAAAGAACTATGGTATTACCTTGATTTATTGGACATGGACCATGGTAAAATCATGGTATTATTTTGAACTTTTTTAAGGTGCTATGTAAATATGAATATAGTCAATGCCATGGGAATATCATTTGATCCTGGGATGAGCAAAACTCACATATTTTTAAAATTGACCAGTTGGTTGGTTGCATGAACAGCTTGTTGACTAATCTCGGTCAACATACTGGACGCCCTAAATAGTTAGGCTAAAAATCAACCATTGTGACCCATCACTGTACCTTGGTAACTCCAAAGTACTATTTGTAAGCGTCATTATTTCATACAAATCTATAATTCTTACTGTGTTTTCTTTTGTGTCTCTCTTTTCCTCTTTTAACCCTCTGGGGTCTGAGGTGTTTTCGGGGTCCTTGAGATGTTTTGGCATGCTCTGACATTTGTGCTTTTTTCAGTTGCTTATAAACATATTAATGGCACAGGTGAAATTACACTCTATATAGCACACACAGGGCTACCATAATATGTGAGCAACATGTATGTACATGTTTTTATTTTTGAGAGAATATTGTTTATGCGTGGTTATTGAAAAAAATAAAAAATAAAGTTTCTAATATAAGGCCACAAATAACATACTAAATATCTGTCCACAAGACTTTTGACTAGTGGATGTTGTCGCCTAGAGTATTTGCTTCAAATTGATCTGAAAATCATTCTGCCTAATCATTCACATAAAACAATAGATTGTTTTAACCCCTTAACTGTCACCTGCCCGTATACGGGCAACCTAAATTTACTTCACTATATTACTATTAAATCCTAATCTAGTCATGACAAACTATATATCGTTGGAAAGGTCTAAGACTCCTAAATAGATATTTTAGCGTGTTTTTTTTCTTACAAATTATGAATGAACAGTAATATATGAATTTATGACAAGAGTGCGCCTCAAAAAATCGACGTCATTACAGGAGTTTCTGACCTTTGTCAAAAAAAGTCGACGCACACACTTTTAATAATTGAAACTTTGGTTTTTAGTGCTAAAAGTTCATAATAAAACATAATCTAGTATTTGTCAATAAAAAAAGATAAAATTATATTTTAAAAAGTAAAGTAAAAAGTCCTCTAAAAAGTATAATATATATATTATATATATATGTATACATTTTTATTATTATTATATCACATATTTTAGTAGTTATCATAAATTAGGTATCATTTGAAAGCTAACGAACTCAGAATTCATCCTTTGAAAACCGTTTTGAAATTGGAGGTTGCGTTACCATAGAAACGGTATTTTTTATTAGGCCCCTCCCCTTTTGGGCATCATCTTTCATAATTTATTATCAAAACCTTTTCTAATCTTGACAAAACACATATTGTCAGAAAGGTCTGAGTCTCAAGGTTCCATATTTAGTGACAGAAGTGATATTTGGATAGAAATGTATTAATTTGTTATGGCAGAATGCATACAATTAAATTCAATGGAATTCAATGGCACCCGGTGGCTATTTTTGGTATAACGCCTAAACAAAATCTCATGGGAACTTAAATTTTTGTGATATCAACTTTAAATTTGGAACACAACTTGGTTAGATATATAGCTTTCATTTTATAGTAATTTTATAGTAAAAAATATTTTGTAAAATATTTATTTTATATTAAAAAAATATATTAATAAAGTATATTTGATTTACTGTAAATTATAACTTCCATAACTTTTTCATACTTTAATTTTTTGAAGTGCTTTCACTTTAGTAATAATCTGCTGATTGTTTTCTTTAAAACAAGACCAAACTTAGGTCTATATTCCAAAGCATTCTTGAATTACAACCATTTAAGTTTGTATAGTGCATTTTAATGTAAATTATCAAAAGGGGGGGTGACAGGTAAAGGGTTAAATTGTGAAAAACATTTTTTTGTTTGCAAAGGCAATATGCGGATGGGCGGATCGGCCCAACCCCCTCATGAATAATTAGGCAGTTCTCACCCGAGCAGACTGCATACTAATGAGCCTTTCATTCACAAGGACAATACATATATAAATAAATAAATATTTATATACACACACACATATATATATATAATATATATATATATATATATATATGTGTGTGTGTATATAAATATTTATTTATTTATATATGTATTGTCCTTGCATTCTTTCTTGTGTGACACCCCTGAATGAAAGGCTCATTAGTATATATATATATACAAACAATCAAAATATAAATGAAAGCCAAAAGCACATTTTTAGTCACACCTTTTAGCCATCCACATACCATTTTTAGCCATCCACCGCGGTAAAAATAAACCAGTCTCATTTCAAAGTCGTACGCGAAATGACCGCCAGGTGGCGCAAAGGGACATTTAGCAAAACGTAAGTGGGGCTAATGTCTATTAACAGTAGCCTAAGGATGAAATACTACAAGTTATGGTAATTTCCAAATAAGCCTATACAAATTGTTGGTCATACAGATCAGATATAATCTTTTAAAACTGTAAAAGGCTAAAGTAGGCCTACACTCACAGGCTAAAGACAAAACGTTTTCTCGCTCATGTGACAATCAAACGTTTGGATATTTCTCAGTAACAAAATTCATAGCCGAGCGGTAGAACTTACGGTTCATCATCAAGGTGACACAGGTTCAAATCCCGCACATACATGGTCTGCTGTAAATTTTATATTTATTATTGCAGAGAGATTTGTCTAGCTCTAAAACTCTGTTACACCATACAGTTTTTTTTTATATAGGCTATATATATATATATTTTTTTTATTCCAGGCTCTCACGCCACACCCCCGATTTCTCACGCTGAAGTGTCAACCCGGTCGGTCAAATTCCTGAAAGATATAGTTTATCTATAGATCTACCTGTTGAGCCACTCGTGATCGACTAGTTATACCGCGAATTAGTTAAAATATCCCGTAATCTATCTAGAGCGAGCGTGCATGCAAGACAGATATTGTGCTCCAACCCGTGCGCGCGCATGGCAGAGAGGTCTGTTCCCTACAACCTAGAGTTTTTAAAAACATGGTTTTAAGTAAAGTGTGATTTGCTAGGGGGGACTGGGATTTCCTTCTGGTCTAAACATCCCTACTTCTGCTGAATTATTTTAATCCCCACACCCCTCCCTCCACAGCTAATCAATGCTATAGGCTACTTCACCAATATCAAATATATAAAATAGAGATATGCAACAGGCACGTTTAAACGACAAACAATAAAATCAAAGCCAGCGTTTCAGTTGTTCATTAGTTCCAGTGGCCTGAATGCATGCACGGCTTTTCAAAATTTCACAAAGCGTGTTGAGATTATTTTGAATGAAATATTGAAGTTTATAATAAAGTGTTTTGGCACACCACGCCGAGTGGCCCTATGCATTTTTCTAAAGTCGGGTTTTATTCTGGCATCGTGAGTTAGTGTTCGACAAACGCGGCGGCGCGTTCATTTAGATTAATTTATTTATCTCATTATTACAGCTAAAATAACTTAATAGGCGACTCCGTAATTTTTTGGTCATACAGATAAGAGTAGAGTAGCTTACATCGTTCAAAACTGTAAACTTGTATTCATATTAGGCTAACGACAAAAACAGTATATCTGTCCTCTCTGTCTCCGGGAACTGCGCGTCACAAAAATGAACCGAAAGCCACTTCAGCTCAGTCACGATAAGAAATCGGCTATGTCTAAAGAATTTAAATGTCTAAATATTTAGGCTAATAAATGTTATCTGATTATGTAGGCTAATCCATATGAAAACGAGAGGTACAGAGGATCTACTCAAACATGCGCTTCCCAATGAGAAAATGACAAGACAAGGGTGAAAAACTCGCTCTAATTAAATGTAGACTAAATCGCCCTGAATTAAAATGTAAAAACATAATAATGTATTTGTCGAAATGTTGCGATATTGTTTCATTTAAGTTCATATTTATTCTATAAATGTTATTTAATTTAGCAGCATTAACACGAAGCACCGTGTTTCGATATTTATTTGAATACAAAATAAAATAAAAACTTAATTCACAAATTGCATGCCTGGTTGTAAGGATCCAAAGATCCCTGTAGACTTTAATATTAAGTTGAACATTTTGTTCATGACAACAAATTAACAAGCGTTTTTTCAGATTATATTTAGTTTTGCTTGGAAAAAGCTGCCCCAAACCAGTTTTATTTCATTAATTATTGAAATAATGAAATATTTAGTAATAAACTTTTATGACAGAAATATCACTAGGCTACATGTAACTTAAATCATTTAATTCCTTCATTATCAACACTGTCTAGAATAGCGATTTAAGTGTGAATTGCGACTTCTCTTTGTGTTAAGTCAGCCTCAGACTCCGATAGCCTGTGGGGGGTTGGAGGGACATTTGCTGGACAAAGGTGTTAATGTTCCTCTTTCATATGGAGAGTGTCGGATAGCCAGCCTGATGAGCAGGCAAAATTATTGTAAGGATAAATCTGTGTCCAAATGTAGGCCCCATATCTTATTAAATTATAAATATTGTAGTTTATTTATTGTAGCCTATTTTAAGTTTTTTTTCACACAAAATTTCAATTGAAGTTATTGTAAGGTGAATTCAACAAGGCATGCTGTGTCTTTGAAGCAACAATTAAAGGCTAAATAATTATCATGCATTGATCATATCATGCATGCGCAGCGAGGGAGACTAAATAAATTTGTTAAAAAGAGTTCCAGCGCGAGAGAGGCAAAGAAAAACGCATGTTTTTAATTTAATTATGTTTCTTTGGACAATTTTCGTTTTGTACTGTTTTAATTGTTTAATTTAGCTGTAATTTCTTTGGCAATACAAATTTAAAATGTCGCAATAATAAGATTAGCCTAGTGTTTCTTATTTTGCATCGCAAAAGAAATAAACTCTAAACCCGATGCAACCCTGTTTTAAATAAAAAAAACTGTCCCGACACTTTATTTAAACCTTGAAATGTTCGAACTTGGTTTCAAACTTAAGTAATTTTAGTGTTCTTTTACATTACACAATAATTTAGCAGACTAAAGACGAGCTTCTTCATTTTCAGATGCAATCGGCTGACAATCTTCCTTCATCAGTTTATGTCGTTTGTGCAGCGGCTGCGGTTCTACAGGAATGTAGCAAATTTATGTTGTAATGATAATTAAACAAAACTCTTGACTTTAAATAAGTAAACAGTTATAAACAGTTAGCTATTTAAGCATCAAGGTGGTAAAATATAAACGCTGTAGGGCAACATCGATTAACAACATGTAGGCCTATGCTACATTGAGATTCGATCTCGGGTCGATTGAAGCTCCTCGAAGCTCGTGTTGTTGCGTTAACCACTGAGCTATCGTCTGTACGCTATTTAAGTTGTAAAGCCTCATTGATGTAGCCTAAATGTTTTTATTGCAATGTTTTATGTTGAAATGTTTTCATTATTTATTCAATTACATTTCAGTAGCCTAATTTCAGTATTGTGATTATGAATTATTTTAACCACGTTTCACTTGTTGAATTCATCTGCTACCAGCTTTCAATCGCTCTGAATCAGCGCGGTGCGGCAGCAGATTACGCATTACTGTGCGTTCACACCGGACGCGAATAGCGCGTCAAATTCGCGTCTACCGCGTCTAGTTTGACGCTTGACCACTTTGTGTTAATTCGCGTGTCAATGGCGAAATTGACGCGCGTAAAAACAAAAGTTTGAAGCGAAATTTACGCGCGTCAGAGGCGAAATCCGGAGGCGAAAGTTTCGAAACCCGTTGGCGGCCATCTTTTTAGATGTTTATCGAGCATTAGCATTAGCATTATTCGAGAGAGTCACCGCTCGTATATGCTCTGGAGAGCAGAAGCAGCTCCGTAGGGGACATCGTCGCTGTACTCGGGTCCACCAGAACCTCCGGAGGGTTTCAGGAGTTTCACAATTTGCTCCAGGAGCTAGGTTTGGTGGACCTCATGGTGAGGACGCTGATGAGGACAGCGTAGGCCGTATAAGCCCTCGGCCTCGAGTGGTCTAGCTATGCCTGTCGAGCCCGCGCTCTACAGCCCGGCGCGAGGTTCACCCTCGCCCGCATCCACCTAATCTGTCATTTATTTTTGTTTTGATAATAAATGAAGCCAGCCTCCAAAAGTGATTAATCTGTCCTGTGATTTTTCTCTCTCTCTCACACATCACTGTCCAGACACGAACTTATATGTTGGTTGTCTTTACATTATAATAATATTTCATATAATCTAGATATGGAATAAATAGCATTCAATGCAAAATGAATATGTCTCATATATTGAAATCAAGTTTTATGTGATAAAATATTTGCTTTGTTGTGCATTAGAACCACAGTCATATATTACAAAATAATTTATTGAAGCATCCAGATACTTCACCACGTGACAGCAGCAAGCAGCTAGGCTCCTGATTGGTTAACGCGGCGCGAATTGACGCAGAAGTTCAGATTTTTCAACTCGGGCGGCAGACGCGAATTCGCGTCAAACGCGTGAATGCACAAATAGCACTAACTAAATCATTCGCGCGTAACGCGCTTAACGCGCCAGACGCTCAATTCGCGCCATTCGCGCGAACTTGACGCGCGAATGAGGCGTATTCGCGTCTACCGCGCCGCGCTCTACGCCTCATTCGCGCCGCAGGAATTTTTTACGCGCGTAACGCGTCTTTGCATTGACTTAACATTGAAATCACTCGCGCCTGACGCGCTATTCGCGTCCGGTGTGAACGCACCATTAGAGAGAATAAACCGGAATAAACGAACACTTTTCATAGTCTATGATTGTAGCGCCTCTTAGCGGTAAAAGGCAGCAAATACACCACACATTTTACCGCCGCGGTGGAACGGCTGATGTGGGCATTGTCATGGCTTGCCGACATTTGCGTTTGAATAGCGCGCGTCCTCCGTGGGCGTGTCAGATTAACGCGTAATGAAGTGTAATGAGCTGGGGAAAAAAATACTGACAGCACTCTCTTTTCATACAGATTGCATAAACTGAGAATATTTGTTTTTTATATAAATTACTTCATTTAAAAGAAGAGAATTCAAGCTTCATAAAGAAAAATCTCTCGTGCCTGTATGACAAGTAATCGCGGAGTTACAGTTAATCTTAGGACGCGTTTCAGAATGGACTTCACTGACAGAGAGAACGCAGAACTCGCATCATGTTTGTTTTTTCATTATTTGGTGAAAAGCACAACACTTTGTTTTTATTGTGAGTATCCACAAAAAAAATAGAAACTTAACAGGATCGATTGATGTATAACATTTGCCTGTATGACAAAAATCGACTGAGTTATTTGAGTCTCTTTTGCACTGATAAGAAAAAAAGCGAGCAGATCACGCCGGCGTGATTGCAGACCCCAGAGGGTTAACCTCATTCACCCCCATTTATTTCATCAACGTCATCAATGTTTTTGTGTATTCCTTGGTTTCATTACCAAAATTCAATTATTTTGCCATGTTATGTTCTTTTATACAAATCTAGTATTCTTTTTCTAAGTGTTTTCTTTTTGAATCTCTTATCTTTTCCTCTTTTAACCTCATCCACCCCCTTAGATTTCATCAACATGTTTTTGTGTATTGCTTGGTTTCATAGCTAAAATTAAATTGTTGTCCATGTTCTGGTTTTTTTATACAGTCTTGGCAAATGAACCACGATCCATTAACTGTTTATACAAACGTTGGACTGTTAAAAATCACTATTTGACAGATTTACACTTTATAAATCTGGCGCGTATCTCTTGTTGGCCAGCACTCACTGAGATCCCCTACAGATGATCGGCAGTCTGGATAGTAACATGACATGAAATGCTGGTAGAGAACATTCTTCTGAATAATTCATGAGGTGCTGTGTTTGCCTGAGATTTGGGGAGCATCATACCTCTACATTACAGCCAGGCGATTGTGACAGTGAAAACTGACAAACACCAGAAGGGATTGGAGTGATGAATCCAAGTATAAGGGCTCAGGCAGTCAATCAATAATAATGGTGGCGGCATTCAAGGAGAGGTCAAACAGGCTATTGTGTAGCAATGACACTCACTCACTTCGATTCATCACAGACCTCCACCACAGTGAGAGAAACAAATACACCACAAGCTCAGTTACACCTGTGTGTTGTTATGTTAGAGGTAAAGTTCAGCATTGGAGCATGAGATAACATTTAATTGTGTCTGTTTGTGTGTTTTTTTATACCATAGTGTCAGATAAGCACCAGTTCAAGAACGAGCAGGTGTTGTATCGCTTCCGTTACGATGATGGCACTTATAAAGCCAGGAGTGAAATGGAGGACATCATCTCAAAGGTATTTTACCCTAGAATACTGGCTAAAAACAATATTTACCTCATCTTATGTATCCTATAGGCTAAATATTCTTTTTTTGTGATGTGCGGACAAAATGAAATAAATAAATAGAAATATTATTAAAAAGTTCAGTATAATAAAAAATTCAGTATTCTACCCAATTTGTGTGTTTGTGCCATGTATTTTTATCCGTCTTAGAATATCATATTGTGACATTAGCTTAGCAACATGCTAACATCAAAATCTATTGGAATAAATTGTGAGTCTAGTGTCTTATATGTTGTTTGTGCCTATGTAGAGTGATTCAAATCAGTCAATTATGGGGTTCCATTCCTAGGCGGCACCCTAAGTTTTGGTCAATTGAAACCAGTCAGTTTATAGATTGAAGTCAACAGAATCTCGAGTTGAGTGCATATGATACATCTCGTTAAACAATTGTGTCAACACATCAATTAAGAAGTGATTCTAAAAGGACAACAGTAAATGAAATGCATAGAAATGCAGCTGTCGGTGCAATTGTTTTAAATAAGTGTATGTGTGTCCGACAGGGAGTGAGACTTTACTGTCGTCTCCACAGTCTCTTCACACCTGTTATCAAGTAAGTGGCACATGTTCTCTGGCATACTTCACACTCAACAGACAACACTATTATTTAATTCTCACTGTCATTAAAGCAATAAGATGACTTGTATTCAAGTTTAATACAAAATGTTTTGCTAACAACTTTTGCTTGCACATGGACAGTAGCATTACACTTCATTTATTATCTCTTTTATAATTAAATCTAATATATGCAGTTTATCCAATTCCAATTTATTTTATTTAAACACGTTTTTGTTCAATAAATATAAACAGTTTTTTAATAAATAAGTTTATTAAATTTCATTTCAGTGTCTTAATTTCAGCTGTCTTAAATGATGCGATGTGCTTGTTTGTCTTTCATGGATTCACCTTGACCAGCTGCAGACATTGTCTGTGTGTGTACAAGTGTGTGTGCTTGTGTGAGGATTGCAGAGTCGTATTGCTTTTCTGTCACCTATCACCTTTGATGCCTCACATAAAGAGTAAGGAGGGGCCATTGAACTGCAGTTGGGACTAACTCTGATCTCAGTTCCAAAAATTAACAACTAACATGTTGGTTACTTGCCCTTTAGCAGATGCTTTTCATCTTTTTAAGCGACTTACAGTCCAGGTCACTAATTACAGTAGACTAATTGCTAGGACAGACCACCCTGGAGCAGTCTGGGGTCTTGGGACTTAGTGGTAATAGTAGATCTCAGTGAATAGAAGATATTTCCAGATCATTGGTCTCCTTTAGCAACCTTAATTAATGTAAACTTTGCCACTTAATCAATAAATAACTGCTTTACCACAGTGATTAAATTGTAACAATCGGAGACATTTCCATTGTCATTATATCAATTATGTATGTGTGTGTACAATACACAGGGCTTGATATTAACACGCGCCAAATGCGGGTGGATTTCAGCAGTGGCATCTAACACAGTCACTCCTAGTAGCCATTTTGGCGGGTTGAATTTTTCAATTGTGGTCTTTTAAAAAGGCATCTGAAATTAAGTGCAATGTGGTGTTGTCAAAAATGTAATATCTGAAACGCTTTCAATACTCATTTTCCGCAGAATAGATGCACGATACCAGCTGCACATTCTCACTCTCTCATCTCTCTGACAGCACGTTGACACAAACCCTCCTCCCCTCACTCACTTGTTTCATTTGCGCTAAATGAATGTTGTTGCTGTTACAGGGCTTGAATTTCGGCGTGGGATTGTACATATTGCACATAACTTTACTCATTCCCGCAGATTTCGCACCCAAAGTGCACGCACATAAAGCTGCCTCTCAGTTCTAAATTGAGTTATTTTTCACTGCTTATTGTGCCTAAACAGTCAAATACGCAAAAAATAATGTCAAAATGCCGGTCTTGGCGAGTATTCACATAAACAGTCAGTTATGTTTTAAGTGAATGTAAACAGTTGAGAAAGAAAACGCATGTGTAACAATATAATGGATCCGTATGTCAAGTCTTAAAGTGACACCACCCTAATATACCTGCTGCCAAATTCTAAGATAATATTAAAAATATCTATATGGCAGTTTCTCCCCGTGGTATTGTCAAAATTGTGTCCAGTGTAAATGCTGAGTAACTTTGGAAAACCACTAGCCACAGTGGCTGGTGAGCAAAAAAGTTAGTTAATGTCATATATAAATTATTCAATGTGTTGATGTGGACAGTTGTGAACATTTTCAATTTGAAATCTTCTTTATATACAGAGACAGAGATCATCATCTGAAAACCTTCAAATCTGTCGTACCAGCTAGCAAACTGGTGGAATGGCTTGTGTCACAGGTAACATGAGGATGGACACACACACACACAGCTGTGTTTTTGTGATATATGAGGACATTCTATAGGCGTAATGACTTTTATACTGGACAAACTGTATATTCTATCCCCCTACACTGCCCCTATCCCTGAACCTACCCATCACAGGAGACATGCTGCATTTTTACATTTAAAAAAAACATTGTTTTTTATGTTTTTTAAGCTATTTGAAATATGAGGACTCATGCAATGTCCTCATATATCACGTGTAAGTTGTAATACCAGTGTAATATGCATGTCATTATACACATTTGTGTCCTCCATATATCACAAAAACAAAAGCACAGGGAGAGAGAAACACACCACTTTATTACATAAACGTAACATACCGGTACACGCTTTTTTTTAACTTTCTATTAATCTTTCAGTTAATTCTTTTTGGGTTTCTGTACACAATTTATAAACTATTTCTGCTCTAATTTTTAATCTCTAATTATTTACAGTCTAATATTCACAGTTGCTCCATTTTGTCATTTCATTCCAGACACAGAAGTCATCTAACATGGCTCACTATCTTGATTGTTTTGTGACTTTGTTCGTGATTTTCCTTCTGCAGGGTGACAGCACAAGCCGTGAAGATGCGGTGACCCTCGGTGTTGGACTCTGCAATGCTGGTTTCATGCACCACGGTCAGTCTTTATATACATATGTTGACTACTTGAAATGTTTCAGTGGACTTTTTTTTTATTTTTATTTAGCCTCATCATTTTTTATCAAAATGTCATAAACTTGATCTTCTGGCGAAATAAAAAAACTTCTGTTTAATGATGTATGCTGCCACTACTTCTGTTTCTTTGCTACTTTAAAGGTGAAGTGTTCAGTTTCTGTGTCTCTAGTGGCATTAAATGGAATTTCCAAAAAGTAAAGATTTTAAAACAAGATTACTTGAACACACCACATTAGCTGTCAGTCAGCAAATAAAACTGCTGCCTTTGGTTGGTGCAATGTTGCTGTGTAGGGCTGATCAGGCTGCTCAAACAAACACAGTAATGTTTTGATAATGCCACAGAGAGACAGTGTTTATACTTTTCATGGGAATCAGACTACGTATGGCTTTCTTATAGTTGCCACTGTATATTGAAGAAATGATACGAGTCATCTTTAAAAAAAAACGTCATATTTTGCGGTTTTCTTTGGCCTTCTCTGTTTGCAAAACATGTGGTGTCCAGGGCAAAACTTTGAACCGTGACAGTGTTTGTGTATGAGAGAGAGTGAAAGAGAAAGGGTTTTGACTCCTGGCAGCACTAAAGCCATCTTGGAAATAATATCATGCAACATTAATTGTGTATTAAAATAAAGCAATAAGCCACAATGAGCTGTTGTTTACTGTGATTTTAGAACAGCTAAACGGTGTTATTAGGCCTAATGTGAAGCTGTTCTAAAATCACTGTAAACCACGGCTTCATGGGCCTAATTGCTTTTATAAAACGATTACTGCACATACCTGGCAAGGTTTCATAAAATATACACACAGCAACAATAATGCAACAATTTATTGATGACAAATTATCCTTCCGCCAAGCAATGTTGTTCTTCAGCAATGTTTAGCAGAATGATTGCCAAGCAACTCACAGACACAGAAACACACAGATATAGTGGCATAGTAAAACTGATGTAATGAGGTCACAGGTGTGTGTTTATAGGTGTGTTTTTACAATGGCTTTGAATGTGGCTCAGCAGGTCACAATCAAGTTCTGTAACGATCCCTTTTATAATGCTAATTTAACAGCCTAGTGTTATATATATCTTTTTTTCTTTCTAAACTCATTAATTAGTGCATTAGTGTCACACACTTATTGCTTTTTTAACATCACTTTCTCCATGTTTCTGCCAGAGGTCATAGTGTAAAATGGAGAGAGATAAGTGTGTTGTAGATGTAAACAGCTGTTGGAAAAACATCTGGGGCCTCTGATGGAACAGAAATTATCACAATAATAGAAAAGAACATTTTTCGATGAGATACACATGCTCATAGACACATGCCTCCTGTCAGAGTTATAGAAGTGTTCTGCGGTCATGTCAGATCTCAACTTCCAAAACTATCCTCAACAATATTTTGTTTGGAATTCACAGACAGAACAGCCTGTCCCTACAAAGTTCCTACACACACACACACACACACACACACACACACACACACATACACAATCTTCCTGAGAGGGAAAAACAGCACTTGCACACACCAGACCACCCATTAAATCCTCTTCCTTCATCCTTCACCTCAGATTTGCCCAGACATCAATCCCACAGACATCATGGGTTGTTTTGACGTGAACTGAAGGGTGATGCAATTGGCCCTCTTCACACTGTCAAATCATTTTGTCATCAGCAGATATGACCATCACTGAGTTATAAGTGTTTTATTTGACCAGTTTATAAAAGTAGCAAACTATTTTTTTTTCTTTCTCAGTTAAATTCAGTTCTATCTTTGCCTTGCAGTTCTGGAGAAAAGCGAATTTAAGGATGACTCGCAGTTTTTCCGCTTCTATGCCGATGAGGAGACTGAGGGTACGGGCTCCAAGAGTAAACAGCTTCGCAGTGACTTCAAACTCATCGAGAACATCCTCGCCAAATCTTTAGTGGTGAGATACAAAGACACGTACACATCAGGGGTTTCACCTCTGTGGAGAGCAGTGTTGAGGGATAACCAACTATCAATGCCACTTACTTAACCACATTTTTCTATAGCTTGACAGTAGCTTAACTTCTTTCTAAATTCAATAGCTTTTCTAATTACAGCATAGCAGCTGTTTATACTGCATGTTCCTTTACAGCCCATAAGAACTGGGGCATCAAAATAATTAAAGGCTCTTTCCTGTCATTTCTCTCAAATGTAGCTTTGATTGCAGTTTGTTAGTTTTCACTGATTCATTTGAGTCCCATTGGGAATTTATGTCATCATCTTTTTATAGCAAAATGAGTTCATTAATATGTGTTCTACTTTAAATTAGGGTGCTTTTTTTGTTTTATTTAGTTTTTATTAAGGTATTTCATAGTTTAAATATAACAAATGATAAAAAATCCAAAAAGTAAAAATGTGCAATTTACTCCCTCTGTGAAGTTTGTATTCTTTTAATTTAGCTAAGAGGTCACAGTGTGACATATTGATCTTTTACTTGTCACAAGTGATACAATTTCAAGGGTCAGAGTTCACCAAACTTGAACTTTTAACACAGCACAATGCGCACTTGTGCTTGCGTTTCCGGACTCCCACATTTTCCATGTGTATGAATGGAAGTCAGTGACAAAAAAATGTAGTGTGACTGCCTCTTTAGGTGTATTTACTGTAGATTTACTTTAAGTTTAGTCTTAAGATGCTATCCGAGTTCCTGTTCTCATTGTAAAAAGTTAGATTTTAGTTCAATCACTCTATATTGTGTAGCTATATCAGATTCAGATCATTTACCCACTGACCTCAGTAACACCAATACTAATGTAAAATGAAACCCTATCATTTTATGCTAAAAGTTACACACATTAATTACGCACCCTCTTTTATTCATAGACTCATACACATGCTACTACACACACTCAAGCACAACCATCAGCAGTGCATCGATCTTCTCCTCTGTGCCAATTAAGACCCTCCTTATCCATCAGTAATTACCCTGACCTTTACAAACTACTCTTTCATCCCTTATTGACTGACAGATTACTCCTCCAGACCATCAAATGCATGAAAATCTTGCATTCTTCCCTCTCTGATCAGAGGCTAAGAGCTTCTCGATTTACCCTCCTCAGCCAGCCCTCTCAGACGTCACGCCACTGCAGTTTTTCAGAGAAAATAATGGTTGATGGATAGAAATAAAACAGAGGAAGACATTCACAGGGCTGGTAAACATGTTCTGCTTCAGCTCTTATATAATAAAAGCACATAAAAGCCCATCTCATGTGTAGCTGTGGAGAAATTGAGCATTATATCCTTGTTATGATCCATGGTTATGCCTTTAGCACCTGAGCTGACCTATTAGCATGCAGCTGTGGCACATCTGTGCAGATTATTGTTTAGTTATTTTTAGAAGAACGGACTTAACACCTCAAACAGCTTTTGGACTAGAGGATACGTAGCTTCACACGTTTGCACAAACGCTGCAGCTCTCTCAGCATGGCACCGAACTGCTAAATCACAATTTGAGTCCTGAAAGTAACGCGTTCTGTTCCGTGCTGTCACTTGCTGAGTTTTTCTCTTAGATGCACAAATGAAAACATCATAATAACGCCCTACTCTCCTGCTAATATTGACCGTCTTGATGATACAGTGACTCTCTTGTCCCCGTACAGATCCATCCTGACGAGGAGGACTATGGGTTTGAGATCGAAGAGAAGAACAAGGCCATCATAGTGAAGAGTGTGACCAGGGGCTCATATGCAGAGGTATGAGGTTGAGCAACCATCTTCTAAATTGAGCATTGCTGCATGCAGGTATCAGATGTATTTTTGATTGAAGGCCAGTCTTGCAATGCGCCTTTGATTGATGGGAAAAAATGCAATGCGCAAAAGTATCCTCCATTCCTCTAGTTTTTCATGTTTCTCTGCCCCATATATATCACTAAAAAACTGACTGAGCTTTCCCAAAATACATGCCAATGGTTGACTTGAGTCCCACAGAGTCTGACACACTTGGGTTTTTCCCTAGAAAGCTGTTTTCTTTCTTATAAGGCATTTCCACCCAAATTCTGTCCATATATGTGATAGCCTTCCATAGAGAGTTACAAAACCTAAACCACTGTTTTCTCTCATGTTTTAATATATTCAGTGTAGTTGCAGTATCTTTACAAGGCCGTGTCTGATCATCAGTTACATTTAGCACTGGGCCGTTGAAATATGTTAACGTTAAGGTTATATATACATTTGGATGCAATTTCATAAAACCTCTCAAGAAAATGTCCCAGTAATAGTCACTCCAAAATGGAAAGAAACAAAAAGCAAAGTCATTATCATGCGAATATGCTGATTTGATGCTCAAGAAACATTTCTTATTATCATCAATGTTGAAAACAGTTGTGCTGTTTAATATAAAAATAACATATAATAATTTGTGGGAACTGTTTTCAGGAGGAATAGAAAGTTCAGAAAAGCATTTATTTGAATTTTTTTTTTTACACATATTTGTAACATTATAAATGCATTTGCATCCTTGATGAATAAATCATTTTTTCAAGAAACTGTTAAAGTAATTGTCATTCTACACTATTTGTACATTATGCCAATGATAATTGTGAGGGTCATTATTCTGAAAACAATAGCAACAGGAAAAAGCATCATATTCTGTATGCAAAATATAATTTCTTAAATTTCTCTTGATTTTGGAGTGAATAATGTCTAGGACGTTTTATTTGACTGGCTTGTGAGATTCACCCATGTAAAGGTTATATTAACAGTAGAGCATGGCCCTAGCAATGCCAAGGTCATGGGTTTGATTCCCAGGGAATTCATGAACTGATAAACTATATACCTTTAATGCAATGCAAGTCGCTTTGGATGAAAGCATCTGCCAAATGCATAAATGTAAATGTAGAAGTGAAATGTATATTACTATGAAAATATATCGGCATAACAGCGCATATATAAATATAGTGGAAAGACCAAGTGTAAACATCCCTGTCTTGTGCCACGCTCTCTACTGTAATACAATCTCATAGATGTCCATTTATTTTTATCCAGTGTGTGGGGTTGTCTAATAATGTGTTCACCTTTCTTAAACTCTTCTTGAAGGCCAGATCTCTCAAGGACTCTTTTTGGCGTCTAACCATGATTTTTTCCCAGGTCTTTTATTGGATGTGTAGTGTGGATCTAATCTGATAAGTCTTCCTTTGGGAAATAAACCCTGATCATTATGTGTTATTTGGAGGAAGACCTCTTCAACTCGGACGCGTTATTTTCAGTGCACCGGGTTATTTGTGTTCATGCTCTGTACAGCTCTGACAGATATTTATGGAAGAAGATTGGTAGATAATTATGGTTAAGGTCTAAACCACCACTGATTTTATCCCCACTGTGCCTGTTAGACCTGACACAAGACATTTAGTCCATATTAAAAAGTGTCACACTACTGCTCACAGGAGCATCTGCTGAAGATGAGAGCGTGACTGTAATGGTGATTAATACAGCGAATGAGAAGAAGTGCTGTATGTTCTGACACTTGTGTCATGGGCCGCTCAGATCTGCAGTCTTGAGTTCATGTGTCGGGTCCAGGACACGCTTGCTTAATTCATTCACTCCCTCTGTCTTCACAGCTCTGCTCTCTGGAGATCTGGGAGAAGCAATTAAGCATGTCCCATCATATTCTCCACAGAGTCCTCACACTTCATCTTTCTTTCTTTCTTTCTTTCTTTCTTTCTTTCTTTCTTTCTTTCTTTCTTTCTTTCTTTCTTTCTTTCTTTCTTTCTTTCTTTCTTTCTTTCTTTCTTTCTTTCTTTCTTTCTTTCTTTCTTTCTTTCTTTCTTTCTTTCTTTCTTTCTTTCTGCCTGCTTACAAAGGTTTTAGTCTGTGTAACACTCTAATGTACCAAATGTGTAGGATTCTTTTTTCTCCCCTTTTTCTTACTTGCTTCATTCTTTGTTTCTTCTCTTCGCTTCTTTTCATTTATTCTTTCCTTCCATCCTCCTCCCTCCTCCTCTTCCTTATTTCTTTCCTCTGAACTTTCTTTCCTTCCTCCTTTTCTTCTTTTCTTCCATTATCTCCTCTCCTCCTTTTCTTCCTTACATTTTTTTTTAGATTTTAGTTTTTTTGCACAAGTATAAAATATATACATAAAAACAAGAAGATGCAATCCAAATAGAGGCAGAAAACCCAAAAGGATTGTATTTGTTATTGAAAGCATCCACCTAAACAACAAAGAAAAAAAATTAACTATGAAATTAAAGAAAGAGCTAAATTACAATAACAAATAAAGAAATGTATATGACTGAATCAAGTTAATTACAACATATCAAAAACCCCAAAATAATATACACCAGAAACAAACCCTATAGGGTACATAAAATACATTTATAAATAAATAAAACTGTTACAAGGCAGCAATAAAATGATCCTTTATACATCTTTTAAAACATATTAAAGAAGAACATTTTCTTGCTAGATGGGGAAAAAAAACATTCCATAATTTAATACCCCTAAATATTTTTGAGTATTGACCTCTACAAGTGAGAAATTTAGGAAGATGAAAATCTGAAGATTGACGAGTTAAGTAACAGTGAACCTGTGAATTTACTTTAAAATACATCTTAAATTGATCTGGAATGTTACCTTCACTTGAATATATCTTATAAATAAAAACGCATTATTGAAAAAAAAAATGATATCATAAATAGTAAGAATTTGAAGTTTCTGAAATAAAAAAGCAGTTGAAGTATATGCATTTGATCGGGTTGCAATCCTAACAAAACGTTTCTGTAGGATTAAAATGTTTTGAAGTGTATTAGGAAAGGTGCTCGCCCAAACTATATTACAATATGAGAGATAACAATAAATTAAACTATAGTAAAGAGTAAGAAGACATTCTGTATTAACAAGATGCCTAACCCTCCTTCTTATACCGGTAGATTTATGTATTTTTCTGCTCAGATAGTCAGCCTGTTTCCTCCAACTCAGGCTCTCTTCAACAAAAACTCCCAGGAATTTTGTAGTTGACACTTGTCTCAGTAGACTCAATTGTAATTGTTGATAAAACCTTCGGGTATAATTTTTCACCTTTAAAAATAATAAAAACCATTTTTTTTAATAATTAGAGAATTTATTTAAACTAAACCAATTAGCATAATCAGTTAGACCATCATTTACATTCCTAATCAATAAATACAATTTTGAGTGAGAGATAACCAAGGTTGTGTCATCAGCAAACATTATTGGAGTGAGAATATTTGAAACATTCGATAAATCATTTAAATAAATAAGAAATAGTAAGGGTCCAAGAATGGACCCCTGAGGAACCCCAGAGAGTAATCTTTCTTTGCTAGATTGCTACAATCGCACGTTTTTAATTACACCTTCAAATGAACTGCTTCGAAATTTGAAATTGCTGCTTATAACTTATAAAGCTCTTTTGCCATAAAGGAGTGAGTTTCTCTCAATTCTTCTGACAATCCTTTAATCCTCATTTACATATCACTCATCTCTGTCTCTCTCTTTGGCCACATACACACTTTGTAGTTTCAGCAGTGACGACCTAAATTATCATTCTGTTTGTGTACAGAACATGACTCTCTCCCGAAATTGCAAGATTGACACCATGGTGACCATTGCAACATTCTGGCGTCTCGCGGACGGATCTCCAATGCGTCATGTCTAAATGTCATTAACAGCTAGTTGTTCCGTTTGGTTCTGTACACACTGCATAGAATTGTTACTGCGGGTGTCACTCCTGTAAATACTGAACTCTTTTTGTGTACAGAACAGGATTAACCACTACAAGATGAATAGACAACCTAATTTGTGTACCTAATTTGTTTGTGTATGTGGCCTTTCTCTCTCTCCCTCCCTTCCACATCCTCATACACAGCAAAGAAAAGTGTTATGAATGACACCTTAATTTATTGTGTTTTTGATTGTTTGTCAGTTGGATTCTTTGTATTTCCTTTGTTTTCATGTTTTTTTATTTTGTCCAGATGGCAGGCCTGCAGCAGGGGAGAAAGATCTACTCCATTAATGAGGACCTGGTCTTTCTGAGGTCCTTTTCTGAGGTGGAGACCATGATCAACCAGTCCTTCTGTATACGCCGCTCCCTCAGACTGCTGGTGGCCACCAAGAACAAAGAGTAAGTCCTCATACATGGTAGAAATCAGATACTTGCGCACCGACGTGTTAAATGTAGCCAGGCAGAGTGTAAAAGGACACTACTGGTGTTAGAGTTACATGCAGGAGAGCTGTACATTGCAAAACTGTTGTTTTAAAAAAGAGAATTCATTAATATTTAAACTTTCCTCTTGTTCCTCAGAGTAGACACTGTTATGGGTCCCTAACAATTATATCCATGAAAAAAATATATTTTGCTACATACCACAAAAGACATTTAGTAAAACACTCTTGCTCATGTCATAGTGCTTAAATAAAAGGGACCATAAAGCCTAGCTCATGTGTTTGTGTCATATTTGTGTGTGTCTGATAGGATTGTGAAGATTCCAGATGTTCATGGCACTCTTCCGTTTGTTCTCTGCGGTTCTTGTCCACCTTACGTTCATGCAGTTAAGAAAGGTGAGTTCTCGTTGTTTGTAATGATCAAAAAACACATGCGCATTGTCACATTCATATGTGAAGTGATTATGGCCTCAAAAACCAGACCCAATCCTGTTTTTTCCATAAACATTCATGCATGTCATTCTGAATTGAGGAATGCGTTGCATTCCCAACGTCTAACCTGCCAGGCAGATGTTAATGTACTATAAAAAGCTTTGAAATGAAGCAAATTCGTGACACCAAGCTGCTGTGGTCATGTGATCAACATCTGGAGCTCTTCGACGTTTGAACCCAAACTCCGGATCCCTGCACATGTTTCTGGATTTAAAAAGCACATTCTAGGAGCTTTTTGAAGTTAAACCATTAGCTCATCTTCACAGCACTTAGACAAATGCAAAAAGAGATTTATGATGTGTCATTATGGGAGCTTTTATCCCTGCCAGTGCCCATGAATGAAGGGGGTGTAAATTCCAGAATAAGTGGTCTAAATTGTCCTGTAAATAAACAATAATCATAAGTTCTTGTCTCATAAATCTTATTGTTGCTGCAACTCGCTGAAATGGCCAATTTAAAATCTCTACATCAAACAGTTTTCTTTATTTAGCTCTCAAGAGAATTTTTTTTTTTTGTCGCATACTTTATCATTATGGGCATAAATATATGATCTGACATGTTTCATTGATCTGACTTTTCAGGACAGGTACCTGGGACTACATATAAAAAGCTATTGTCTTAAAAATAAATGTTCCAAAAAGTATTTTCAGAAGTATTATAAGAACCATTTTGGGTCCCCAAAAAAACCTTTCATTGAACAATTCCTAAAATTTTTTTTTTTTATCTCAGTTTGAAGAATATTTTAATAATCTGATGATCCTTTTCCACCATGAAGAACCTTTTGTGCAATGGAAAAATGGTACATGGATGTTAAAGGTTCTTAATGGAACCATAGATGCCAATAAGGGACCTTTATTTTTAAGAGTAGGCTTCAAAAGGCCTGGAATAACAACAAAAAAATCACAAAAAAGCCTCAAAACATTTAAAATGCATTCAAGTACAACAAACAGATATAGCTAGGTTGTACAAATACAAACTGATCCTTGTCAACAGTGATGAGGCAGCAAACATAACATCAAACACATTGTGTGTTAGACAGTGTCTAGACCAGTTTGGATTTGCCTACATGTAAAGTATACAACCTTTTCACATCAAAATCATCCATTTGACGTCTTTTATTGGTTCATTTAAGGTTATTGTGCATTATAGGCATCATTTTTGTGTGTATACAGGCTCTGAGGCAGCTGCAGCGGGTCTTCAGCCTGGTCAGTGTGTGCTTAAAGTCAACGGAAACAACATGAACCAGAGCAGTTACCAGGAAGTCTTGGAGCACTTCAGTGGCCATCAGCCTGTCCTGGAGCAGCAAGACACAGTGAGAATCAGCATGCATTGTTTAACTCTGCATTATGTGTTTTTTTTATAGGCGATGTAGGCCCACATTGGTGATCCCAGAGGTTGTTTGTTTCTGACACTCTATACAGTACTTGTTTCCTCCCTTTGTGACATTATTTTCTTCTGCCACAGAGCTGTGGTCAGTGGGCGTACCGTGTGTATGAGGATGTGGAAGAGCAGATGTCTTTCAGGGGTTGTGAGAATGGCTCAGATTCAGAGGATGGCTGCACTAATGGAACAGGTAGAATGTGTGTGTGTTTGCTGGCAAATGACAGGTGTACCCAAAAAAAGTTATTATCGTTAACGGAAACTATTATGAATGCAAAAGCCATGGGAACACTAGATCCAATGTCACATGCATTTGTGAATGCAAGCTTATGTGAAGAATTTGTGTCATATGCTACAGTATGTACCCAAATTCATGTGTGGTGAACTCATGCAAAGACATTTGACAAATAGTGGATCAACATAATGGATAATAACAAACTGATTCATAACTCAAACCTGACTTGACAGTTATAATATTACAAAAGATTTCTATTTCAAATAAATGCTGTTCCACAAAAATATTAAGCAGCACAACATTGATAATAAGAAATGTTTGTTATTTATTTATTTGTAATAACCAAATCAGCTTATTAGAATGATTTCTGAAGGATCATGTGAGATTGAAGACTGGAGTAATGGCTTAAAATAAATTAAAATAGAAAACAGATATTTTAAATTGTAATGCACAATATCATTGTTTTTACTTTATTTTTGATCAAATAAATGCAGCCTTGGTGAACATAAACTACATAAAATGGTAGTGTGTGTGTGTGTATATATATTTGTAATGTATATGTTATTGTTTCTAATTTAAACTTTTTCTGAACAATTTAAACTAAAACTAAACTGAAAATGAAATGCTCAATTAAAAAAAAATATAAACTATAAACCTATGTTATTGTTTCTGATTTAAACTTTTTTTGAACAATTTCAACTAAGACTAAACTGAAAATAAAAATGCACAATTAAACTTTTTCACTTCTTTTTTCATAAATTCTTTTCATAATTTACCTTTGTGATGTAAATGTAATGGAAAAGGGTCCTGTGCACATTCATCCGTGTTCCTGTTGGATTCTTTATATCCCTGTGTTCTCTGGATTTTCTAGGCTCTGTAAGAAGGCTGGAACTGTTGTCCATCTCTGACGATGTTCCTTCGGTCAGTCTGAATGTGGATAATGTTCATGTGGAACATGGGGTTGTGTACGAGTACGTCAGCACAGCAGGGATCAAACACTGTGTTCTGGAGAAGATGGTGGAACCCAAGGGCTGCTTCAACCTCGCTGCAAAGGTCAGACCAGGGTTAAACAATGAATATATGACTTCTGGATTTTGTTTTTGATTACCTATGTTTGGGCCTGTGCAAATATATGTTAAATTCCAATATAGACATACAGAGGAAGTTTTCTCTAACTTATCACATGTCCTTGTGTGTATTTTGAATTCTCTCAGATACTGGAGGCCTTTGTGAAGGATGACAGTCTGTTTGTGAAAAGCTGCCGGCAGCTAATGGCTCAGAATGAGAAAGTGGTGACGATGCCACAGTTTGAGTTTCGAAACATCTGTGACAACAAGATGGAAAGCATAGAAAAACGCATTAGCAGCTACAAAAAGGTGTGGCGTGTGTGTTACTACTTAGTCATATTCCCTGGTGCACTTCATATTAGATAAGAAAATATCACAATGCTTTGAGACGATGCTTTTTTCTTCTTCTTTTTAAATCAATGTTTTTAAAATTGGAGATCTGATATTCGTCATATTAAATGAAAAATATTTAGCTGTTAAGTGCTGTTTCATGGTGCTTTAATGTTCTCTTCCAGTTTGTGGAGGAATTGCAGACGAAGGCCTGGCCCATGTTTAAGCAGGCGAGCACTAAACCTCACGTTCTGGGCTGCATGGACTTCGTCCCCACAAACTGTCACCTGAACCTGATGCAGGTGACCTGCCCGAAGAACACCTCCTCAGCCGGACGGGCCTTCAGCATCCGCTTCGGACGCAAGAACTCATTCTTCGGCCTTGATCCTGACCAAGGTGCTGAGTTATGTTATAGGACGGGTTATGAATAGAGGGATTTAATGTTAAATATTATATTGTATTTATAAAAATATTTACAGATAATATTTAATGATTATTTTATCATAAATGTTCATATTTCTATTTCTCAAAAAATGTATGTATATGTTAAAAAAATATGTTTAAAGAATTTACCATTTTTAAGTCTGAAAAATGACTTAATACTACTATGTTAAAATCACTCAAATCCCAGATTGATTTGTCTGGAATTATTTATATCGTGGATTCAGCTCATGGGCTCAGTTAACCAAATCTCCACATTATGATCATTGAAAATTGTAAAATAGTAATTAAGCTTTATGGTGAAAACCTCCCAGGTCTTGTAAAAACCATGGCCTGCTATTCCCAAAGTAATCCTGAGCTTTTTAAAGCCTCTCAATCAGACCTCCATTAAGACACCATTAGGCCACAATAAGTACTGTAGCTTTTAGTGATGTCATTGTCCTTGTCCCATAGGCCTACAGTCTTCCACTTAATGAGGCCTGACGCCTGCCCCTCTCTCTTATTATCAGTTTATGAGGCCTGATGCTTTATTTAAGAAGGCAAACCTTAAGTCATATTAGCCTTATCAAATACAACAAATTAGCAAACTCAAAACAAAAATATTGTTTGTTTCGCCTGGCCTGATTGTAGCAGTTGGTCAGATGTGTCCAGATTATTCTTGGAACAACAATTAAACAATTTATTCATAGCAGTTTTTACATACATTTTGTAAAATGTAATTTTGTCACCTGCCCAGATTGCTGCGGCCCAACTTACTGTCTAGCCGCCACGTGTAGCTGGGGAAAGGACCACATAATGCTTTGTTCCTTATGCTCCTCAGCACAAGATGTTTTATTTTTCAGTCTCTGCTACACATCTGCTCTGCAGTTGTCTCACGGTCAGAGATGTTTAAAATTCCTCCGGTACACTTCTCTGCAGCCGAAAGCCTCATGGTCCATGTCTTTACCACATGCAAGAGTACGCCTCACTGGTTTTCAGCCATTCAATTCTTCTGTTTTATTGAGTCACAGTCACAGAAGCCCAAATCTAGTGTGCTGTGTCCCTAGACAGCATGAAGGCTGTTGCAAAGTCTGGGTACCATAATTATGTCTTCTAAGATGTCTTCTCTTGGCCTAAATGTAAGGTAGCATTGCTTATATATCACAGAATGCATTGCAACAAGGTCAGTGAAAAAAGTATGTAATTTTGTTCCTGCAGCCAATCTGAATCCCATGTCCCACGCTGTGCACTGTGTGACCAGCATGGCGGCCCCCTCCTGGAGTTGCCTGAGTTTGGATGAAGAGACAGAGGATGGTGAGGGGAGCACGGAGGATGGCAGGAAGCAAGAAGAGGGAGGGCTCAGCTTCCTCCTCAAACAGGAAGACACGGAGAGCCAGGACAATTACATCTGTCTCTATAACCGCCTGGACATTTCAGTGCGAGAGATGAAGCAATACGTGGCCCAGATAGATGTGTAAGTGGTGAGGTAGATTAACAGTGTATCCATATACAGTGTTTAACCATAAAATAGTGTCTTAAAATAGATAAAAAAATGTAAAAGTTGGAAATTATTAAAAATAAAAATTTCTATAGTGAATATACATTTAATCTAAAATATTCTTAAGTTTTAGAATATTTAATAAGCTAAAAATATATATATTTTGAGTGCAGTTCTATTAAATGGTCTTTGTATTATGTCAAAAACATTTTGATAGAAATTAGATTTTTTTTAACTAATTAAATATTTTACTATTGTATTAAATATCCCACTTATTAAGTATTTTAGATTAAATGTATATTTAACTAGCAAAAATAGATGGCAAAAAGTTTTAAGCACATCACTGCATCAGTTAAAGACTAAATTGGCACAACTTTTTTCAAATTCTCATCTGGTTTTAGTAGCCTCCTCTTTGAGGAGTTCCTCGAGTTCAAAACTTCAGGATGTTCTTTTATGACAGTCTAAAAATATTTAGGGCTCAGACAGAAAAAAACCCAAGACTGAAGCCATAACAGACGACTGCAGAGGAAACATTTCAACAGCCTCTCAGGAAGAACAAATGTTTGTTATTCAGTAGCTAGCATGTGCTGATGTAAAAGTTAATCGTCAGTGAAATGGGATCTTTTCTCAATCCCATTCCCTCACCTCTCTCCCAGTGCCTTTCTGTCAGTCTACACGTCCCTGTCCCATAAAAGAACAAAGCTCATTAGTAAAATATAAGGGTGTTTAACTATAGGGACACTTTTGGCTAAATAAGCTTGAACATTAAGCTAATTTAACAGGGCTATATGTAGAATTTATATGTATATATTAAAGTACAGAATGGCTATAATAAAAAAAAATTAAAAGTAAAATTTTTAATTTTCAGGATACTTGATGAATAGAAAATTCAAAAGAACAGCATTTAATTGAAATTAAATCTTTTGTAACAATGTAAAACTATTTACTTTTTCTTTTGATCAATTTAATGCACTTTTTTTCCCATGAGGGGAAAAAACAACTCATAACCCAGGTTTAGTGTCAAAGCACTCATTAGAATAATTCCCGTCTAGCTGTTTCCAAACCTTTCTAAATATTTTTAATTTTAGACTTCTGTCATCGATAACTGGACCAACCCAGCCGCAGGGCTCAGAGCCACCCTCGATTGAGACCGCCCCCTCAACCTCTCCCATACCGGAGGAGACGGACCAAGACAAGACGGAGCATTGCGGGAACAAGAGAGTGTGCTTCAAAGTGAACGAAGACGATCAGGAGGACTCTGGACACGACACTATGAGCTACAGAGACTCATACAGGTGGGGAAAAGATTGTTGATGATGATGTTTATGAAACATTGTCAAGCCTGGGTGCTTAAATGAGTAACAAAGGTTCGCGTCAAGCCTGCAACATGTCCTGACCCCATCATCTCTCCTTTCTTTATCCGTCTAACCAATCAGTTTCTAAAATGCCCATATTGAGAAGAGCAGCAACTTTCTTCTCTCTTATGAGTTTCACAGTAACATTTTGTTTTCCATGAAATAACATATAAAAGTTGATTTAAAATCCCAGTCTTCCTCCAACACGCGTGAAACAGAGAGAGGCAAGAGAGAGTGAGCGAGACGGGGCTTCTGGGCTCCTGTCAAACAGATGTTGCTAAAACAGACACGTAGGGAGACGCTAAACATCCCTTACAAAGAACCTGTTGTGTCACTGCGACCCAGACGCCCGCTTTAACCACTAAAGAATACATTCAGTCACTGTTGTTATGTCATCATTATATGGAGCAAAGTTTGTTTGGTTGTGATCTAGACCTGACGGAGCAGGGCAAAACTGAGACTGACCACAGCCGAGTGGATTTTTTTTTGCTTCTGTCAGGATAAACGGTTGCCTGCCTTTGCACCCTCTATCATTATGTGGCGTTCCGCTTTAAAATCCTGCTACTCTGTGATAGGGTGAGCTCATGAACAGCTGCAGCCATCATGTTTTATGGATAGAAACGTTTTTCCTCTATTTAGGCTCTTACAGCAAGTAACTGGATTTGTCTGTGGGATGTAGGTAGGCCGTCTGTTCTTGTTATCGTGAGAAGAGGGCTGGCTGTTAGGGAACATGAACTTTCAAGGGTTCAGGAGGTTGAATGGTAAAACATTTTTGTCTTTTTCAATTTCTGGGAGTGATACAACCTGCTGTTCATGAGCTTGATCTGCTTCCATTTTTGGCTTGTGGCGGGGCTAAATTTGGCCTCTCCTCTATAGTTTTGGGGTGGGTAAAGGGAACTTCTGCCACTCTTCTACTACTAAGTACAGCCTGTTTTCCCCTCTCAAGCTTTTTTGGAGCACAAAAAATTTCTTGAAAGTTTCATTCTGTATTAGAGTAAACATGTCAAGGCTGCCAAGTAGACATCCACCTACAACAATGTTGCTCTCAGTGGATAAACGTTGAAATTGGAAGTTTGTTGATGTTTAAATTGTTGTGAAATGACTTAATAATAATAATTCATTACATTTTATATAGCGCTTTTTCTTGGCACTCAAAGCGCTTTACATAGAAGGGGGAATCTCCTCAACCACCACCAATGTGCAGCATCCTCCTGGATGATGCCACGGCAGCCATAGTGCGCCAGAACGCCCTCCTACACCAGCTTACTGGAGAGGAGACAGAGTGATGAAGCCAATTAGTGTGTATATATACACTCACCGGCCACTTTATTAGGTACCCCATGCTAGTAACAGGTTGGACCCCCTTTTGCCTTCAGAACTGCCTCAATTCTTCGTGGCATAGATTCAACAAGGTGCTGGAAGCATTCCTCAGGGAGTTTGGTCCATATTGACATGATGGCATCACACAGTTGCCGCAGATTTGTCGGCTGCACATCCATGATGCGAATCTCCCGTTCCACCACATCCCAAAGGTGCTCTATTGGGTTGAGATCTGGTGACTGTGGAGGCCATTTTAGTACAGTGAACTCATTGTCATGTTCAAGAAACCAATTTGAAATGATTAGAGCTTTGTGACATGGTGGAAGTAGCCATCAGAGGATGGGTACATGGTGGCCATAAAGGGATGGACATGGTCAGAAACAATGCTCAGGTAGGCCGTGGCATTTAAACGATGCCCAATTGGCACTAAGGGGCCTAAAGTGTGCCAGGAAAACATCCCCCACACCATTACACCACCACCACCAGCCTGCACAGTGGTAACAAGGCATGATGGTTCCATGTTCTCATTCTGTTTACGCCAAATTCTGACTCTAACATCTGAATGTCTCAACAGAAATCGAGACTCATCAGACCAGGCAACATTTTTCCAGTCTTCAACTGTTCAATTTTGGTGAGCTCTTGCAAATTGTAGCCTCTTTTTCCTATTTGTAGTGGAGATGAGTGGTACCCGGTGGAGTCTTCTGCTGTTGTAGCCCATCCGCCTCAAGGTTGTGCGTGTTGTGGCTTCACAAATGCTTTGCTGCATACCTCGGTTGTAACGAGTGGTTATTTCAGTCACTGTTGCCCTTCTATCAGCTCGAACCAGTCTGGCCATTCTCCTCTGACCTCTGGCATCAACAAGGCATTTCCGCCCACAGAACTGCCGCTCACTGAATGTTTTTTCTTTTTCGGACCATTCTCTGTAAACCCTAGAGATGGTTGTGCGTGAAAATCCCAGTAGATTAGCAGTTTCTGAAATACTCAGACCAGCCCTTCTGGCACCAACAATCATGCCACGTTCAAAGTCACTCAAATCAACTTTCTTCCCCATACTGATGCTCGGTTTGAACTGCAGGAGATTGTCTTGACCATGTCTACATGCCTAAATGCACTGAGTTGCCGCCATGTGATTGGCTGCTTAGAAATTAAGTGTTAACGAGCAGTTGGACAGGTGTACCTAATAAAGTGGCCGGTGAGTGTATATATATATGGGGATGATTAGGAGGCCATGATGGACAGAGGCCACTGGGATTTTTTGTGACCACAGAAAAGTCAGGACCTTGGTTTAACGTCTCATCCGAAGGACGGTGCTCTTTGACAGTATAGTCTCCCCGTCACTACACTGGGGCGTTAGATCCCACACAGACCACAGGGTGAGCTACTGGCCTCACTAACACCTCTTCCAGCAGCAACCTGGTTTTCCCACAGGAGGTTTCCCATCCAGGTACTGACCAGGCTCAACCCTGCTTAGCTTCAGTGGGCAACCAGTCTTGGGCTATAAGGGTGATATGGCTGATGCCCATTCAGAGACTTCAGCACTTATAATCAGTATACCATTGTTTTAAAGATTTAGTTCACCCAAAAATGACAATTCTACTATAATTTTCTCACCTTCATGTTGTTCCAAACCGTAACATAACATTCTATAACATTCTTACTTTTTTAAAGATTGTGGAAGCTTGCTCTTTTTTTTTGTTGCCGTTTTTCTGTGGAAAAAACATTTTAACCTTAGGAGCTAAAAGCAATATTAGCTAATCAAAATCCAGAATTATTGGCCCAAACAAGTTACTGTGTGTCCAACTGTCCTGCTGGTGTATTGCAGTGAATCTCATTATTAAATGAGCATGGGACCATACAGAGAGCCTGGGAAATTTGTTTCAGTGAAGTTTTCCATTAGATTTGTATTTTTTCTTCAGCTTTGAATAATTACTGAACTCGATATTGGTTTGATTGAATATCATACTTTCAGAACGGTTCAAAGCATTTTTGTGAATGATTAAATATCAAATTTTTAATCGGTCTCTACAAGCGTCCTTTTCATCACATGAACTAAAAAACATTTGTACTTGTGTTCTACAGTGAGTGTAACAGCAACCGGGACTCAGTGCTGTCATACACCAGCGTCCGGAGCAACAGTTCATACCTGGGCAGTGATGAGATGGGCTCAGGTAACTGTCGTCTTTCATATGTGGTTACAATGTTGAAATTCAGGACAATTACTAAAAGGAAATTGCTACTTTTATTTTTTGTTTTCCAGGAGATGAGTTACCATGTGATATGCAGATCCCTTTCGACAAGCAGGATAAACTACACGGATGTCTGGAACACCTCTTCAATCAGGTATAAATGAAATGAAACTCAGTCTTTTGCCAATTTAAACTTGATATTCCCATTGTAACTGTTGCCCTTTGTCTGACACCACTCACCTTCTTATTTTATCTTCTATTTTTGCTCTTCATCAATACATCCCCTCTTAGTTTCCCTCTCTTCTTGCTCTCTAACTCCCACAGTATCGTTTATCACATTACCAACATCTCTAGTGAGCACTCTTTGACCTCTACACCTCTGCTCTTTGACCTCAAAATCTATCGTCTTCTGGAGGTCACCAGATTTTGACCCCCTCTCAATTACCCAGATATCAATAATGGGCTCTTTTATCCAGTGCAGACAGGTTACATGTGGACAGACTGAAAGCAGCAGGCCTGGCGTTAGCAAGGGCGTGTAGCCGGTCTTCAGTTAGCACAGGATGCGTGTGTGGTGACAAGCATAACTGTGTCTTTTTCATTCTCAGGTTGACTCTATCAACAGTCTCCTGAAGGGCCCTGTCATGAGCAAAGCTTGTGAGGAAACCAAGCATTTTCACACCGACCACAGTCAGCCAGGTACCGCCCGGTCGGGGTGTGCGCTATATTTGAATGTGTGCTATGTTTGGAAACTCATTTGAGGGATGTGTGTATTTGGGTTTTCCGTTAGTGTGTGGGGGACATTTTTGGGTAGGGGTGTGTGAATGTTTCTGTTTACATCTGTACGTTATTACCACTGCATGTGAGAAAACCACACTAGTTTCTCCTATGTGTTTTATGTATTTTAGGGGTGTTTATAATTAGCCCCTGTTTTTAAAAAAAAGGGTCTGACAGCAATTATGTATTTTGTATTTTTCACACTGCCAGTTACACCTGTTGTCCTGTTTGTAAGATATTGCAAACCACAACTGTGAACATCTTTTATTTTTACCTTCACTTTTTTTCCATAATAGAGTTTCGGCACACAGATGACTGGACTGTACGTTGGCGGTACGTCTTGCACAAGAACATCCAGGAGGATCCTTGGAACCTGCCCATTTCGATCAAATCTCTAGTTAACAGCCTTCATCGCTTCGTAGAGGGTACGTTTAAGCCTGAACAATCAATATCAAATATCAAAATAACCCTTTTAATTTTTAAGTACATGTTTTTTGTTTTATTGTGCAAATTATATTATTAGTGTAAATTATTTTAATGCAGATTTATGTAATAAAACTTGCAGTTATAATAGCAAATACTGTAAATTAGTTTGAAAAGTAACTTTACCACTGGGATATGTCAAGAATGCGAGTGATGTTTTAGGAGTCCTCCAAAAATCGAATTCAAACTAATTCTAATTCAAAGCTCCATTCAGATATTTCGTAATTGTTGTTCACACTTTTCACGATCTCACCAATTCCTGACTTTTTTTCCCTTCAGTATCCTAAGGGGACACTCACACAGAATGCTTTTTTGCATTTAAAAACATGACACGCAGGAAAGTGGAATTTAAATGAAAATAAAAAATAAAACAGTTTAGAGACACGTTTTTAAAGGTTGAACTTTAGCACCACTTTTCTAGAACGGCATGTCATGTGCAACAGTCACATGTCCATCTAGCATGTTTACAGCAGAAATGTGTTTTTGGGTTACAATTTATTTCAATAGTCCACTTTATTCTACTAACTATACTTAACTTTGCTACATCTAACTCTAATTAGAGTATTACTGTTAGGGTTAGTAGAATAAGTTGACATGTACTACTTGCAAAGTTAATTATAGTCAGTATAATTTCTGTTAAGGGACCATCAAAATAAAGTGTGAGCAGATATTAAGCCAGTCTACTTATACTCTAATGACTGGTTTTTGCAAAGTTACTTATAGTTAGTAGAATTTCTAAAGTGGACTATTGAAATAAAGTGTTTAAAACCATGAGACACATGGCAGTGGAATAAAAAATTGGTCTGGGGACCTGTTTATTAAAAGTTAAACTTCTTTTAACTTGAGCACTGTGCAAGATGCTGCAAAAGACGCTAGCTCAACAGTCACATGTCCGGCGTCTAGCATGTTTAAATAGAAAAACAATGAAAAAGCAGCGCAGTGGAAATGCAACTCAGTAAAAAAAAAAGAAAGAAACAAAAAAAGGTTTCATGTTAAAGTTTCCCAAGCCTTGTAATACAGCTATATTGTCTTGTATAGTGTGTTGGGTTGTATTCATGTCTATTTGTAACTGTTTCAGATGGAAGGAGTCAACTGTTGTTGGCGCTGCTTAAATGCACTGGTAAGTTACCCCTTGATTTGAACTTTCCCTTGTTGAACTTGATCATTGTAGATCATTTTAAATAGCTATTAAGAAGTCAACCCAGAATGTTTACATGATCTTGCACTTGCGTCGTCATCTGAGTGAGATTTCAGAAAGGAAAGTGTGTGTTTCGTCTTCCCCACTACTGTTTTGGATTATCCTGTATTTACAGACACCTCTGTGTGCTGTGATAAGGGAGTGTTTTATTGGAATTCTGTATCAGGGAGTGCGCACATATGTTTGTGTGCGTGCAGCCAAGTTGCAGTGGGGTGTGTCTGTTTGTGAGCTGCTCAGTGAGCAGTAGACGCAGATAAAGTGAGAGAACGGAGAGAGTGGGATTCGTCCCATGGGGTCTGTGGTGGGAGACATATGGAAGCTGTTGAGCGTTTGCTTTGGAACCTGATCTAGAGCTCTTATCCCCACTGATCCACACAGACAGCAGCTCCAAACCCTGTTCCCGCCCAGTGCTGAAACCCACCATCTGCTTAGAGTATTACACACTCGGACCACGGCTTACAACTGTTTTAGGACATTCAGGAATCACCTCACACCACTGATTTGGATATACTGTATGCAGATCTGTGAACAGCAAATTAATCAGTATTAGCTACATATGAAAACGATAAAACAGCAGTTAAAACAGTAAAAAAAAAAAAAAAAAACATTTACTAATGTCTTCTGACCCATACATATTCATAATTTGGGGTTTTTTCTCAATACATATTGTGCAATTAATTATTATGCATTACATTTATTTAGATGTATTCAATTTGATGAATAAAATAAAATAACATTTTAATAGAGAACCTCGGGTGTTATGAACCTGTACATTATAATATGCTACTGTTCAAAAGCTTGGTGTCAGAACGATAAAAAAAAAAAAGAGAAATTAATACTTTTATTCAGCAGTTTTTGATCAAAAGTGACAGTAAAGACATGTATAATGTTACAAAAGATTTCTATTTTAAAATAAATGCTGTTCTTTTAATCTTTTTATTCATCAAAGAATCCTGAAATGGTTTCCACCAACATATTATGCAGCAACATTGTTGAAACGGTTATTTAAAATTTTAATAATATTTTACAATAGTACTGTTTTTACAGTATTTTTGATCAAATAAATCCAAGCCTTGGTGAGCATAAGAGACTTCTTTCAAAAGCATTAAAACGCTGTATCGACCACACAATTTTGAATGGTAGTGTTTCTATTTTTGGAACAGAGTACTGAATATAAACATACAATATTATTTATAAAATTATATTTTATATTGTCATTTATATTATAGTTTATACCAATGATTGGGTCAGTGACAAATAAGGATGTCCAAGATGATAGAAACTGTAAGACGAGTCAATTATTATTATTTTTTAACGTTTGTTTTTAACAAAATTCATTTATTGTCATTTATTGTCATTTTTTTAAATGTGGTACAAACAATAAGTAAAAAGTAATAAAATATCTTTCCAGCACAATGAATACATGTGTAAACACACATATTTATACAATACTCTTTTATGACAGACACAGAACTCCAGTTGCGGCGGGATGTCATATTCTGCCAGTCCCTGGTGGGGGCGCTGTGTGCATTGGCAGAGCAGCTTGTGAGCGCACTGAACCTGCGCTTCAACAATAACGGAGAGTATGAGGAGGACAGTAAAGAGGTGAGCCGTAAATGGCTGGAGCAGATCGCCGCCATCGGAGTGCTCTTCAACTTCCAGTCAACACTCTCTCCACATGTGGTAAGACAGATGACCTGAAGTCACATCTTCTCATAGCTGATTCAGTGACACTCATCCCACAATGCCTCAGTGGTGCCTACTACTAATATACACAAGCATGATAATAATGTTGTAGAACCTCTTATTCCTGGAATTGAATCTTGGGACTAAATAAGGAATAAATACTGAACCAAGGCCACTGATTTCCAGAGCTGAATTACTCCAAGATTTCTCAGCAACAGGAAACCATTCTAGTCACATCACAAGTTTTCTTCTCTGATACTGTCAGAATGCTGTTTATGAATGCAGATATGGTGTAACGGTACACAAAATGATGGTTCGATATGCCCCTTGGTTTTTGAGTTCACGTTTCGGTATGTTTTCGGTAAAGCAGAGGGGGGAAAAAACATTTTTTTTTTTATTAAACATTGGTTTACTGAACAAACTAGGTCTGTCTATTAAATAAATAAAAAAAAAGTCTGTCAATATTGCTGCAACCAGCAGTAACATACACTGCAGTTTACGGTGCTGTTGTAATTGGGGCAAGAGATTTGAAGTGCTTATACTTTTAGATGCAAAATATTTTAGAATAAGGTTAGAATGATAATATCCTGTTTTAATATAGCATCACTCTGTCTGTTTGGCGCACATTCAGGTTCAGGTTCCTTTATTTATACCCGTAGGTAGATTTGTTTTGCAGTGTCAGAGTTATCCACACATTTTTTACGACAAACACAGACAATACACATTTGACAACAATAAAATAAAATAGATAAAATAAATAAAAATAAATAAAACATAGCTTCTTTGTCATCTGTGCATTTTGTTCCTCTGATTGATGGCTGCTGGAACAAAGCTATTTTTATACCGCTTTGTTCTGCACTTTGGGACTATATACCTTCGTCTGGAGGGAAGAAGCTGAAATTCCCTGTGCAGAGGATGGGCATCATCATTTAAAATTGAGCCAGTTATCCACTGTAACTGTCTGGTGTACAGGGACACTGGACTAAACTGTGACACACCAATCAGCTTACTAGACCATTTAACAATTTGATTTAGGGAGTTTCTATTCTTTAAGGATAGATTTCCAAACCATGACACCAGAGAAAAAGATAAAATTGATTCAATAAAAGCACGATAGAATAAGACCATCATGGTTTTGTCAATGTTAAAATAAGACGGTTTCCTCAAACAAAACAACCGAACAGAATGCGTACCGAACCAAAAGACCCATATTGAAAATTTTCGGTAGGAATATGTGTACCGTTACATCCCTTGTATGCAATATATTGTTCACCATGAAGGACTTGATTATTTTGGGCTCACAAACTGTTTCCTTCAACAGAGAGAAGAGCGAATCATGCTGGAAGATACAAAAGCAGCACTGCAGGATCTGGAGAAAGTCACCGTACTGTTCCGCCTAATGGAGAACGAGTGCCTCGTCCCAAGTATGACATCACATATGGAGTATTAACACAGAAAAATACATCTTCTGTATATATACAGTTTTAAAAGTTATGTGTGTGATACACTTAGCCAACCTTAAAATGCGAATGCGACTATTATGAAATGCAGTTAAAATATTAGACAGCCATGTTATTTAGTATTCTGGATTATTAACAGGTTCAAAATAGCAGAAATATTTATTTTACACATGTATGCTGTGTAAATGAATGGTTTAAAATGCATTTAGTAAACAACACTAAAACACCAGCAACAATGACCACAAAAAATTGGGTTGCATGCGAACGTCGCGGTGACGAAAATTACGTCACACGGAAAGTGTGAGGACTGTCGCGGAATGCGGACGGCCGAAGTATACTATGGGCTTTATAAAGCAGCACCCCCTCCCCCGCCACACAAACATAAAGTACACACACCCTCCAGATGTCCTCTTCAGGAATGTCAGCACAGTTAGCCATGTTAGGAGAGCAGCTTTATCTGTCGTCTTCTGTTTTGGTTTGAGTGAATCCGAGGGAGGATGTTCTGCTCAGTGGTTTGTTTCTGCCGCAAAGGTGTTTTATTTACAAGGTCATCTCTGTGTTGTACAAATGTGAACAGCTTGGCCTTTTTCCCCGTTTCACGTCACACATCTGTGAGGTTTTTGCCTTTACTCATCCCATTGCAACCCAATTAACCTGAATTTTCCCATTTTGAGGGGAAAGACTTGAAATTGCTTGGAATTTTAAATACTATCTCATTGTGGATCATGCTTTTTTCCTCTCACACAGACACACCTGTGCATTACCAGGTGGAAGGCAGTCGCCAGGCCATCAGGGTGACAATGTTCCTGGACAACTGTCATTTCAGTGAGCTGCCAACAAGACTGAAAAATGGAGGCTCTTTGAAGCTTCAATCAGTCCTCTTCACTAGAGGTGGGAGCAGACAAAAGGAACAAGATAAAATACTATTTTCATTCTAAATGGGTTTCATTTGTAATTTACAGTTTCAAAACCTAGTGAGCTGCCTACAGAGGCTGTATTTTAAGGCGCCATTGGCTTAAGGCTGGCATTGTAATTATGTTACCTCTTTAGATACCAGGCACCATTGCATGTTTCTTTTCAGGAAACTCCTATCCCATCATTTATTATGAGAATAAATCAAGGCAAGAGAAATGTACAGTGTTATTTTAGTATCATTGATAAAGTATTATAGTTTTTATTAATAGTTTGAATTTGTCTTATTAGGGGCACGAAGTGCTGAAACCCTATTGTAATTGTCCTGATTTTAATTATTATATTTTCTGTTTTTATTTTACTTTTGGGTAAAGGTTTTGTAATTTTGTTGTTTTTGTCATTTTTATGTCTATATAGTTTTTACTAATTTAGTAGTTATTTTAGAGCTTCAAGTTACACTAAAATAAAATGATGCCTTAACTAGCTGAAATATAATGTTTCAATTTTTTATGTTTTATATTATTTCAATAAGGGCTATTTTATTTCAAGTAACAAAAATGTTTTTAGTTGTTCTAGTTTTAAGTTTTGGTTAACGATAATAACTCTGGTAATGACAACGAGTTAAAGTATTGTGCAACGTGCAAAAATGCTCACAGAAAACTCTATTTAAAACAATTGAGTTTCCTGTGCAAAGTTTTATTAGTGTGACGTACAAATGAGTAATGCTCCAAACTGAGGTTTGGATGCTGCTTTAAAAGGTTAGAAGCATTCTAAGAAATCATACATGTATGTCTCAAATTTGAATATAGTCTTTTGGAATCTAGACTTTTAAGGGCAATTCTTACATAGATGTCCATGTGATAGCTGTTAGCGTTACAGAGAGAGTGTTGGATATGCATCAGCCCAGAATCAGTCATGCTCAATGTGAAAGTCACTCTATTTCCTTGATGAGTCTTGGTCTCCATCTAGAGGTACTTGGAGAGCATTACAGCACTGGGGAAAGCATGATGTTCATCTGCATTTTCTTCACCTTTATTAGGGCTGGAGAAGCCAGAGGGTGTGTTGTCTCAGGATTTTGTTACCATGGAAGAGTTTCAGCAGCGCACAAATGCTCTATCACTGGAGAAGGTCAAAAGTTATTACCGCAAACTCAGGTACAAACCCCCTTTTGTGGCATTTCGCCATCATACCTTGCATATCTTAAAGTGTTAAACATCTTAATTAAATACATTGTTGACTGTGTGCTTATGCAATGTTTTAAATTTTTTCAGGGCTTTTTATCTGGAGAAATCAAATTCAGACTCAAATTCCACTGCCATGAAAATAGACCAGGTTGGTTGAGAGATACTTGTATATTGCCGTTCAACAGTTTGGTCAGTACTTTTTAAAAAAAAAAGTAATTTATATTTTTAAGCAGCAAGGATGCATTAAATTGATCGAAAGATGAAGATATTTTTAATTGTTACAATTTTTTTTTTTTGATTCAAACCAATGCAGTTCTTTTGAACTTTCTATTCATTAAAGAATCCTGAAAACTGTATCATGGTTCCCACAAAAATATTAAGCAACATGTGGAAAACATACAGTTTTCCACATGTATAATAGTAAGAAATGTTTCTTAAGCAGCAAATCAGCATATTAGAAAGAATTCTGAAGGATCATTTCCCACTGAAAACTGGAGTAATGATGCTGAAAATTCAGCTTTGTCATCACAGGAATAAATTACATTTTAAAATATATTCAAATATAAAACAATTATTTTAAATCGTAATAACATTTCACAATATTTCTGCTTTTACTATATTTTATATAAAATAAATGCATCCTTGGTGAGCATAAAGATCATACAGACCCCACACTTTTGTTTTTTGTGTATGTTAGTGCACTGGAATTCCTGTACAGTCCAACAAGAATAGAATTAAAATGCAGAAAGCAATGCATATAAATGTGTTTTGGTTAAAGCAGTTTAAAATCTGAAAGTTTAAATCAGTTTCACTTAATCTTTCTCCAGCTCCTGCGGCCACTTAACACGTTGGATGACCTCTGTCGGCTCATGCAGGCATATATGAATGTAAAAGCGGGCTCTGCGGGTCAGCCCTCTGGTGTCAGTGTTCTGCTGGTGTCCTCTGAGCTCTGCAACCGGCTGGGGGCCTGTCACATCACCATGTGTGCTACTGGGATGCAGAGGTATCTACAGTCAAAGCTTCATGCTTGCTCTAGATCTGATGATGAATGAAACCACAGATGGCAATAAGGTCAAATTGAGTGTTGGCTCAAAACACGTGCCTCTCGTCTTTAATCCTCTTACTACTGAAGTGGAGCCACGGTCAAGTTTCTGCGATAAATATTTTGTATTTTATTTTGACTTTAATTTATTTCTTGCTCAAATGTGTGTCGAATCCATGTGATTTGTATCCTAGGTTACCGCTACACTGAGGTAAATCTGTAACAGATTGTCTAAACCACCTCTGACTAAGGTTTTTGTCCTGTGTAGGTGTACTCTGAATGTGTCATTGGAGCAGGCCATTACTCTAGCCAGAAACCATGGCCTCATGCCCCGCTGCCTAATGCAGACTATGGACATCATGCGTAAACAGGTACAGTTTATGACACATATTTCAAACTGTTCACCTAATGCCAATCAAACTGCGAAATCCTGTGGTTGGTAGAAAATGTCTATTTAGAAAATCGCTGGGACCATATAATCCTCACCAGCTGCCATATATGCCACTCCAGACCAACTCTAACATGTTTTTGATCCTCTTTGATATCCCTGATGAACTCTGAAGCATATTATATTGGACAGTGATGGTTTCTGATTCAAATTTGGTCATTCGGATTAAAACTGTAGGAGTTTGAAAAAAAAGTGTCCTTCCCTCTAATTAGGAAAATGAAACATGAATCACTGAACTACACATGAAAGTTTCATATCCATTGCATACGGGCTGTTCTGTGGGCTGCCTTAGTGAAATAATAAGAAAAAAAACATAGCAGATACAATACATGCCTTCTACACACCTTCAGTGCTTGACCTCTGACTAACATATCAATAAAACTATTTAGGCAAGTAGTCTAAAGCAGCGGTCCCCAACCTTTTTTGCGCCACGGACCGGTTTAATGTCAGACAATATTTTCACGGACCGGCCTTTAAGGTGCTCCTAAAAAAGCGTAGAAAACGCTAGGCGCGAGGTTGCACTCCGGAGGCGTCTGTCATTGCTAAGCAACCATCAGCTGCGCTCTCCGTTACAGCAAGGAAATTTCAGCAATGGATTTCCACCACCGAAAAACCCTTGCTGTAACTCTTGTTACAAGATTTATTTACTAAGAAGAGTAAAAAAACAAAAACGCTGCAGTGTTTGGGTGCAAGACCGTGCAACCGATACTACAAAAACGCAAAAACCATGGGGAATTTCACCAAACGCAAAAACAATGGGGAATTTCACCAGCTGATTCAGGAGCTCCGCCTGGACAATGGGAGGTTCAAACAAAGCCTATTTCAGAGTGGACAAGGACCAGTTTGATTATATTTTAAGAAAAGTTGGCCCAAGCATCAGTAAACGGAGCTTCTGCCGTGAAACTAACTTATCTCTCCTGCGCAACGGCTCTGTATTTGTCTGAGGTTAGACTATAACTGAAGTGGTCATAAAACACCAGAAATACATACACATTTATATATAGAATATAGAACAATTCTGTATAAACAATGATGGATTTAACAAGGAATCAGTTGTGAGCATTAATATTTTTAGTAAAAATATTTTTTACTAGTAACTAGTGCAGCAGTTTACAGTGTGGAAGATGATTGGTTGGTTCTTGTCACGTGACCTACAGTGCGCTTGCGGCATTCTGAAAAGTTGAGATGTTTTTATCTCGATGCGGCGCGGATGCGCTTGGAAAAAACGGGCGCGTCGCTTCCATTATGAGCGCGCCTACATTTGAAATAACAAACTTGAGCGCGCAAAAGACACGATATGTGAACAGGTAAATGTGTGAACAAATAAAACGGAAATAATGTAAGTTATTTATTCTTTCTGTGCGGCCCGGTACCAAATGACCCACGGACCGGTACCGGTCCGCGGCCCGGGGGTTGGGGACCCCTGGTCTAAAGGCTAAACAAGGTTCGCAATTAGACATTTGTCCAACAATAATCAGTAATACACACTTAGAAACAGTTCAGCGTGTTTTGGAATTTGAAGGCTCGAGCTATTCTGTCAGACATTAATGATTCTCTTTATTCACAGGGCACCAGAGTGGAGATTTCTGCCAAAAATCTCAGAGTAATGGACCAGATGCCACCTTTTGCTCCCAGGTATTACTGACTCTTGCTATTTAAAGACATCGCTGACATTAAAAATTGAAAATGATTCTTGCTACTGTAGGAATATTATTCCTACTAAATTCCTGCTACTTCTACAGTAAGTAAACCCTTTTTAATCGTCATCACAGGCTCTTCAGGTTGTGTTTACCCCCCTCTGATGGAGATCTTTGAACGAGGTGATGTCCGTCTCTCAGGCCTTCTAGATGCTGGGAGATATCAAGACTGGCTTATCATTTTGAGACTATGCCTCAGCACATCTCAACTCCCGCCCCAGCCTCATCCGGGTGAGGTCAACATGATGAGGAATGAGGAAAAATCTGGCCACCTTTATTTCCTGCTCTGGCAGCTGAGAAAATCGCTAATGCAAACGATGCTAATCTTGGCTAGCAGTGTCTGCCCACATTGCTACATTGTTTAGTCTCCTACTGGATCTGCGACTGGCTAAATTTAGGCTGTATTATCTCTTCCTTCGCCGTTGACTGCAATCTTGGGTCAGAAAGTAGGGTGGTTTGGTCTGGATGGCGACGTTAAGTTCAGATACGTGGTGATTATGTGCAATTACTGTAGCTTAGCATGAGTGTCTGCACTGTGTCATGAGAGCCGGTGCCCTCAGAGAGCTGTTGCGTTTCTCTCACTTGTATCAGGTATTACGAAAGTACTGAAATCATTCCAGCCTACATGGACCAGTTTCATAATCTTCATTTTTATCCGTTGTCGTGTTTAAATGAGTTTTGATTCTGTTTAACAACACAGTTTTATTGTGAAGTTCTATCAACAACGCATTTAAAGGAAAACAGGGAAACAGACGGAGGCTATCAGCTTCTCAAACAATACAAAAACTTAGACCTGCATTCAAAATACAAGATTTTACTGTAATCAAAATGTTGATATTGAAGACTGAAACAGCTTATTGATCAATTTGGAGAAAAATGTACAATAATGTCTGCTCGTCCCTGGTGTATAGCACTTTTTTTTTTTTTAAGGCGTGAATCAATGCTGTGTTACAGTGCGTGACTGTTCTGGGGAGCTGCTTTATGCGGCTGTTTGGAAAAGCACAATAAAAAAAGCTTGTGTTCTTTAGTGTTTGTTAAACATAATGTACATTGTAAAAGAAACGCAAAGGGATCATTTGAAGAATGAATAGATATAGTAGGATTTATTGAAGTTTTGTATTTAGGTAAATATATATGTATCAGAGGGATAAGCATATGCTCTTTGGGAACAGCAGTGCTATAATTTAAAGAGTATTAATAATTTTAAAACAAATATAATATTGTACATCTTTCATTTTGTATACTTAGTGTATATTTGGATAGGAAACTTTATTGTGCTTTTGCACAATGTGTTCAGTATTTAAATTTCTAACTGCGGCTGTGTGGTCAGTAACAGAGTAGGCCTGGATTAGTTTGGACTAGTTAAGCTAGTTTGTACGGTGTGTGACGGGCTTTTGTTACATGCAAAGTCTGTTTTTAGATATATATTGTTAAATATGTTACATTCAGTAACCCTGACAGTTTGCATTATTTGCTCAAATTTGACAATTTCAGAGAGAGAAACAAAGATTTGAGTAAATGAATTCACTTTAGTGACAATAATGCAACACGGCATCATCTAATAATTTTATTCAGGCGTTCATGTTTTTATTGTAGCTCATAGCACGTCACTGTCTGTTACATGCATGGAAGTTAGATGGTGCAACTTAATACCATGTTGCAGTTTTACATGTATTGATGATCAAATATTTTAGAAAAATAATACTTGAATTTATGCTAATAAATATTTGTTTTCCATATATATCCAAAATTGAAGGCTAGTGCTGGTAAAATGCACATTTATGATTAATTTGATTTTAACATTTTACTTGGTCCTCAAAGCAAACTGGAAACAAGTGTTTTTAATCCACAGAATCTGTGCAGTGTGTTTATTGTATGTTTTGAAAGTCCTCATTGTTGCTTGTTACAGTGCTCTTTATAATGTCCACATGAAACTTATCATTTCTGTATGATAAACCTAAATCTAGTAAAACCCAAAGACGTAGCATTAGCATTAGCATGTTCCTATCACTGTATTAAAATCTCAGGTTTCTGCACCATCTCAGTCCATTATTGTGCGATAGCTTCCCATTTCAAAAGTTGACAAGACTGCATAATTTAACATCACTAATCAGTCTTCTGAAACATAGTATGCATGCATTGAAATTTTATTTTATATACATATACTGCTGACCTGTTTTCAGTACCATTTTAAGTTTATATTGCCAATTTTTAACTTCTTGCCTCAATTTCAAGTGTACTTTTAGCTCAAAGAGCGGAAAAATATTCAATGGTGCTCGCAAATCAAGCCTTTCTTTTGGGGGCCTTAGTTTGTTAGTCTTTACCTCCTATTTTTCTATTGTTTTGTTTTGTTTCATTTCAAAATCATTTTCTTAATCTTACAGCTTCTGATTGTTCCTATTAATAAGAGCAGTTTAATCAAAACCTCACTGGTGGAGTGAAGGAGTAGATCTAATCTGCATCTAAAAGTATTTAACTTATAGTTTATATTAATGTTTGACTGTGAAGTCTCTCTGTGTCCTCATGCTTTCCTGAACTGCATTATGGCTCTTACATTTTTCCTGCTGGTAATGTAAGCATTTATCCAGGTGTTTTTAACTCGATGTTGAATTAAAAGCATTGTATGAAGTTCTCCTTTCTGAGGTAATGTAATATTACCCATATATATTATATATTTTGATCTTCAGTGAGTAGAATTGAGATAAAACTGAGGACCTTTAGTAAATCCAGGGGCCCAGCAGTGCCTCAGAATTGTCTCGGATGTAAAATTGTCTTGTACCCCAAAGCTCAATGTGTCGCCCTCATTTGCGAATGCAGCCATAATAACATGATTTCATAGAAGCCTTCAGTCTGACTGGGGTAAACAATTAGATCTCTTAATGAAGTTCTGCTAGGTTTGTCTTTATGCTGTATTTAATGCATTGCTAATATCAAACAAAATAAAAGAGTATCTGTTTATAAATGATTTCTGACTTGTCATTGTTAGAGATTACTACATGTAACAGCACAGAATAAGTTGCATAATTTATAGTGTGTTTAAGTGGCTGTGAAGAGATGTTGAGAACAGTGAAACATCCTGCATCAATTAGTGCATTTTCAATTAAACCCCAACTTTTGATTGGTAAGGAGACCAATCAAAAGTTTTTGACCCTTTTTTAAAAATCCATTATGGTTTCTCTGCTAGCTGGCAATCACATATGTGTGTAAATGGACATAAGAGAGTATCTTGTTTTATAATGCTTTATAGTTTTGCTTCAGGTGATACATCTCGTCTCCATTCCGCTGTTTGGAGACTGTAAAGTTCTCTTTACTTCCTTGAATGATTTATCTTTCTAATGATTTGCTACTTGAAACAATTTGTTACATCAGCTACTTAATCCCAAATCTGACTGCTGAAACATTAAATACAGACAGAGGCTCGTGCAAGAGCCGGAAGGCGTAAAGATAAAGGACTACCCATTGCAGTTTCGCCTTAGCGTTGCAATTGGCTTTTAGTATACGAGACCACCGCACTACAGAACACACCCCGGTTCGGCAATGTCTGCCCACGACTACTTTATACACTCGTTTGGATCTGTCAGACTGTAAGGATGGTGAAAAAATCCGCCAACGGTGAAGTTTTTCTCCCTCCGTCAGGGGAGAAGAAACAGAAAGTCGGGTTTGTGGGACTGGAGCCCGGGGCTGCGGAGACGAGCCGAGACGGGGCACTTCTCATCGGCGGTTCCGATAGCACAAAACGGGGCAGCATCCTGAGCAGACCGAGGTCCAGGGGCAGCATCGCTCACAAAAGAAACGCGCGTTATCGCAGACTGCAAAATTTCCTTTACAATGCGCTGGAAAGACCCCGCGGCTGGGCGTTCATTTACCACGCTTATGTGTGAGTATGTGCTCCGTGCTTGTCTTTACTGCGTGGCGTGGGAATCACCCGCCGACAGACAGATGCTGCTGTGCTGCACCGCCCAGAATGCTGAAAGTTTGAGATGTTGTCGGCCTCTGCCTGCTCGCAGCTTTTGTCGCAGAGCGTCAGTCAAACAGTGCGAAAATGTGTAAAAGTTTTGTCTGTATAGCAAATGTCAAAGATGAATTCAGAATCAGCCCACCAAATGCTTTTCACAGCTGTGCATTTCATAAGCTGGGACGTTGGAAAGTGTTCACAGACAGTTAATGATGTATTCTACTACTGTACTCGGTTTCAGCACCGGTCAGCTCCTGTGCCGCGTCAGTGCGCTCGTGTTTGCTCCACACAACACCGGCAACAGATTTGTGATGCATGCCAGGAGGGGGAACCGTGCCAGCGGATCAAACGGGGCCGTCGCTGGGGTGATCTGGAAAGTGAGGGGACACATTTTAAACCTCATTAGTCTGGCTTATGAATATTGATAAGGTGACGTATTCGCGTAAATGATTGTCTGAAAGGCATGAGCGATCCCAATACATCAGGTTGATTCGTTCTTGCGTTTAAGTAGTTAGACAACCGAATAGAGGAAATAGACTCATAGACGAATGTTCTATCGGGACTTGATTTAAAAGTTTAAGTAGGCCTACTACCTTGCCTTGGCGACGGCGTCTCAAACGTGGCGGTCATGGCGCCATAGACCATGAAAAATTGCTCAAAATCGAAATAAATCAGCATTAACAGACGCAAAAACGCGTGTTTGGCGACGAGAAAAAAAAATCTCAGCTGTTTACATTAAAACCAGTTTTGTCGTCACTCTTTTGGGTCGTTTTTGTATAATGAATCGGTCAGGTAGGTCAATCGGTTCGCAATTCAGTCTGAATCACTCGAACAGCTCACTCACACACTGAATCGAGTAGTAGCCTACAGGACACCGATAACAAAAAGAGACCTGGAAGAAGTGGATATTTACCTAAAATTAATTGAAACGCATGCCAAAAAGGCTTGCGTGGACGACAAGCAGGTAAATCCAAATGAGAATACACGACACGAAAGTGCAGCCTACAATGACATATTGTAGGCTACACGCTCTACTGCAGATACCATTGTACAATAATAATGTAGTAGGATCAGGGGCGGCGCCAGGGGGGGTCTTGGGGGGTCTCAAGACCCTCCCAAAAAATGCGTTGACCCCCCATTTGACCCCCCACCCCCTTCCTGATTAAAAATATATATATATCCGGGATAAATATTTAAAAATGTTTATCTTCAAACTACGCAGAACATACAATAATAGTTAATATTTTATTCGACATACAAAATATATAAACATAAGAATCACGTTCCCTCTAAGCTGCGCGCGTGCGCGGTCGTGCACTTCTGATGCCGCGGCCGCGCAGAAAAGAATAATATGCCACGCAGAGGACTGACGCGAAATGTGTGGGGAAATCCATTTGATTGTATGTGAGAAATAATTGCAGTGCTCAAACTGGTGAGTGCAGTTAACAGGTTTCAAAGAAAGAGAACGATGTGAGCGCGTGTGATTGGCAGTGAGTCGTGTGTGCGGACCAAATAGGCTATCTCAATACGAGAGGCGACGAGAAACGCAAAGACATGTGAAATAAAATCACAATATCATGTTTTAAAGAAGAGTGGTTTGATTAAAGTGGTGGAAATAACGGATGATGGACACAGAACGGTAATTACACACCCACCCGCGTGCAAACTCAAAAGACATCATTAGTTTAAATAGATTTAAATAGTTTCAGGCATGGTTAGATTAGGCTACTATAAAAGAGTTCACATATTCACTTTTCTTGAAAATATTTAGCTATTAGATCTAGCTATTTACAGTAAATGCTTCAGTTTGTTTTCATATTATAATAATATAATATGAAAACAAATTGAAGCATTTAAACTGATATATTATATCACTTCAAATACTTCAATTCATTTTTTATATTATATTATATTATATTATATTAGGCATAAATTTTATTATATTATAAGCCTAAATAAAGAATCTCACAAGGGTATTGTTTAGGGCTCATTGCCATTAAAAAGTTTGAAACCCCCTGCTAAAGAAAATATAGGCTAGGAAATTCATAAGCTATAAACAATCATTTAACTTTGATGGTTTAATGCTGCCTGTACAATTAATTGACTGTACAAAAACACTTTATGGTTTTCCTAAACCATCTCAGTGTAACAGCTTAATTTTCTTTCATAATATATTATATTATTGTAAAGAATTGAACTGTCCTGCAGAAGATTTTGTAAATAATTGTTCATAGGATATCTTAGTAAAGACTGGAAACAGAGGACACCGAGGAATTGGAGGATGAGGAGGATACTATTTTGTAAATATGTTTTCTGTCATGGGTGTGGCTATGGCAATTAAAGTTCGAGCATATTGTTTGCAAACTGCAATTGATTAATTAATTAAAAACAAAGTAGTTGATATGCTGTGTTGTTTTTGTTGTTAAGTAGCTGCAATATGCAGTTATTAGCCGTTTCCACTGTATTTTTTGTTGGTTTTCATGAGACCCCCCTTGAAATGACCAGGACCCCCCATTGCCCCCCCAATCAAAATTGTCTGGAGCCGCCACTGAGTAGGATAGGATAAATGCAGTTAATGTGGGCAATAAATTACTGATTACTTAGAAAATATGACAGGCCTAGGCTACTGGTGAAATACTAGAAGTGCTCCTGACCACTAGGCATATACTTTTTTTTATATACCTCTCTCTTTGTTTTTGTTTTTTTGTTCTAGCCAAATAATGCAAGTTGTAAACTACTGTGAATCCGCATGAGGCATTATTTTATTTTGCTCTGGGCCTGTGTTGTATTTTCTCCTTCATTTTCCTGCTGAGCTAATCAAAAATCCTCACGGATTGACATTTCTGTAGTAATTTGGAACCAGTCCTAAAGGATTTTAATGGGAATTAAAAGATAATCAAATAAGATCCTACCGGATAAACTAAATTTCCCTCTTTATTTCATTCGTTGAACCCTGTTGGATATTGTATTATCTTTATAAATATCCCCAAATAATGTATTTCTGTTGGGCAGAAGGGAGTTTATACCATTAAATATATTAGTTTTAAAGATTTGAACAGAGGTTTCAGTGTTTCAAATGTCTTTTTTTATGTCCTACTGGTGCATGCTGTTATTAGTAATCATAATAGTCCTGATAATAACTGTTTGTTGTAAAATACTTTGTGTTTATTTTGTGTAATGTTGGAATTTACTAGGAGATTGTCATTAATTTTGTATACCATTGGTTAAATAATGACACTCCCAATAGGAATCCTTTCAAATCTCTAGAGAGAGTGATTGATCCACACAAATCTCAAGGCAAGGCATCTCTTCTTATCGAGCCTTTTAGAAACACATAGAGCTTCCAGAGTGCACCATTACCTCAAATGTTTTGAGATCCATTCATCTCTTATGAAGATAATAAACCAATCTGTCATAATGCAGCATCATAACCATAAACTCTATCATGGATGCTGGAGCATGAGCTGAGTGGCTGTAAATGTCTTTGTCTGCTCTGCCGGTCATGCAACCCTCATAGAAGACTCCCAATTCAGCCTGAGACATGAATGTGAGTTCTGAAGATACATTATTTATACAGTCACTACCCTTATTTTACTCTGTCTAGTACACACACACACACACACACACACACACACACACACACACACACACACACACACACGTACTGAGTGGAGTGCAGTGTGCTGACTTTGGCCTCTTTAAGTGTTTTTTCTCATTCACAAGCATTAAATGCAGAGATAGCACTTTGCATGCTGATGCTGTATTAGCTAAGCCTTTATTTCTCAGGCTTAAGGAAAAGGGTACAAGGAGATACTTAGAAGTGGTGAATGCTGGTGTCTTTGATATGCGAGTCAGAGTATTTGTTACAATAATTAGTATGCTTATTGTACAGTATATGCTACTTCATTTAGATAATGATAGTCAGTTATGGGCAGCTAATGCAATCAAAAGGTTAAGAATAAAATATTCTAATATATTATTTTTATTAAATAAATTGTTGATTTTATTCAGCAAGGAGTAGGGCACATTCATTTGATAAAAAAGAAACAATAATAATAATAATAATATAAAATAAAAATTCTCCAATAAAAATAATAATTTCAAACTTTCTATTCATCAAACAATTCAGACTTTTTTAATCAGTTTTCACAACTGTGACTGAAGCCTGGAGTAAATTCATATTTACCATCACTGGAATAGATTACATTGTAAAATAATTGTTAAATATATTAAAATAGAAAACAGTTTTTACTTGGTCAGCCTTGGTGAGCATAGAATAAATCGCAGTTAGCTTTGTGATTTGTGATATGAAACAAAGTCTCAGCTTCCAAATCCTGTCATTTATATTACGAAATTCAAACAATAAATACCTTTTTGGCGCTCTATGTAACATGGAATGCTGTATAGCGCATCAGTTCAAGCGAAGCGGCAGTAACAAGCACATGTAAACTATAATAATCTCTTCCGCTTTACTAGTTATAACACAAAATAAACATGAATGAACATTCGAAGTTATGTTGAAAGAAATCCGTATCAGGTCTTATGTTATCGCTCAATCAGTGTTTCAACTTCGGAAAGACATCTTACTGAAACCATTTGTGAACAATAGGCCTATTTCACGTAATGTTACATTTACTGTACCTCAGAAAAGCCATTCAATGTCCATAAACTCATTAGCCTGGGAAAAAAAACCAGACAACTTCCGGCAAATTTAGATTTGCTCATAACTCAGTTACAACTGAGAATGGTCTGGTTTTAACCAGGCTATAAACTCATTAGTCAGTAAGAAAAAATAACTATAGAGAGCAGAATTTTGATAATATATGTAATATATTGCATATTAACCTGTTCTTCAATATTTAATGTTTTTAAAAAAAATTATAACAGCCACCATTTAAATGTTTATTTTTAAAAAACCAGTAGAAACATAATTATTATGCCATTAAAAAGTTATTATAACATTATTATTAAACTTCCTTGTGTATAATTTAAATGTACAAATCAGTAAATACCTTTAAATTATAGTTATGTACAAACTGGGGTTCCCTGTATTTGACAGCATTAGTTGCCATATACTGTATACATACTCCCAATTAATTGATATCGAATCTAATTGAATCAAAATGTGAATCGAATCAAATCGCAAGCTTGCGAATCGAAATCGAATTCAAATAAGGCAATTTGTGTCAATACCTAGAATTTCTGCTCTATTCACCCTTTAATGTCACCTAATAATAACAGTTATGCAGTCTGCATGGTTCAGTCTGGGTTTGAGTGGTGAATAAGTTAAATCAATGACTCTATTACCTTATTCACTGCTGACTCAAACCATGTGTCCTTGCTGTCTCTCTGTTCGACCGTATAGTCTACTCCGCCTTACAATTTCCAGATTAGTCTGTGGCTGTTGCCAGCATCAAGAGCAATGACCTGTCTGACAAAGTCAAAAGGATTTGTTTTACTGTTTATGTAACTGATCTTTATAGGTTCCTCGCATATCATGCTCAAAGGTTCAGCAGTTACAAATAGTGTGTGTCATAATGCTGTATTGTTGCTGAGGTAATTTCAGTATTATAAATCGTATGTTTGATGCGGGTGGTCAGTCTGTCCAACAGAGTTATTAAAACTCGAATTAGTTTTAGTGCGCACTTTTAAAACAAAATGTTCTTGCAACATTTACAAAGCCCGTCACCTGAAGGCAGTATTTAGATCTTACAGATTTGCAAATGCAAAGATGTCAGTAAGCCATCAGCATCAGTGAAGGACAAATAGGAACTTTCATTCAGCTGCTCCTAAAAACCCATGGTTTGTCAATGTGATTTCTGGGCAAGTTCATATTAAAATGCCTCCTTTATCCTTTGGAGCCCCTTATAAAGTCCAAACTGTCTGAGAGCAGGAAGGCAGGAGGAAGGTTTCTTAAAGTGTGACATGTTCCTGATATCACTGTTTCTGTACGACTCAGCACTTTTTGTCCATGCTTAAAGATTAGATTTCCCTTGAAGACTCATTTGAGCTGATTTCCTGACCATTGACTTTCTAATCCTCTGTTTCCCACCTTTATTAATGCAGCCTTCATATATTCACCTTTGGCCTCATTCCCTTTAGGACCAGTCTGTTTTACTGATCTCCTTCTGTTTGATTGTTCCAAATTAGCAGATTAATTTCTATTATGGCATTTTATTTTAATACCAGGGTCAAGAAGCAGCCTAGTGGAGAGGATGTCTTTTATATCTGACACCTCTACAATCATTCAACAGCAACTCACAAAATATCTTATAGAGGAACAGTGTGGTCAGCAGCACTCTACAAATGTTCCTCTGTTTGAAATCATTTCTGATATATTGAAAGTATATAGCATACTGCTACACTTTATTTATATTCTTGTTTGCTAATGAAGAGGTCTGGAACCTGATATACTGAAAGTAAATAGCATACTGATACACTTTCTTTATATTCCTGTTTGCTAATGAAGAGGTCTGGAACCCTGCCTAATTTATTACGCCCACAGGGCTTTAGTCCAAAAAGGCAAATGTATCCAAACTCAGGGCCAACGACTAAACAATGCCTGTCTCGTAAAGTGAAATTCTCCACTGAAATGGAAAAGAAGCTTTGTTAAAAGATTTGATTTCAAACAAATGTCACATAAATCAACTAGAAATTAACGCAAACCAGACGCAAACAACACAAGAATAATATACATGACCTTTCAAATACTTGGGGTCTGTGTACGATTTTTTGATGTTTGTGACAGAAGTCTCTTATGCTCTTCGGTATTTATTTGATCAAAATACATGAAAACTGTAATATTGTGAAATATTATTACAGTTTCAAATACCAGTTTTAAATTTCAACATAATTTAAAATGTCATTTATGATGGCAAATGAGTTTTCAGCATCATTACTTCAGTCTTCAGTGTCTTCAGAAATCATTCTAATATGCTGATTTGCTGCTCAAGAAACATTTATTATTATTATTATCAGTGTTGAAAACAGTTACTGCTTAATAGCTTTGTGAAAATCAATTTCTGATACATTTTTAATGCATTCTTGCTGAAAAAATATATCAGTTTCTTTATAAAGAAAAAAAAAACATACTGACCCAAATCTTACAAAAATCTTACCGACCAAGAATGATAGTATTTGGATTTACTGCAAGTACCATTCTTTGAGTTATATTTTGTCTCAAAATATATAGCCAGTTTCAGGGATTCACAGTTGCCACTTCTGCAGTATTGTAAAAATGATCTCATAATAAATCTGTACTAGGCATTGCATATGATGAGAGCTCATGATTCAGGAAGCTTCTGCTGTGCATGGCAGGCCAGACCCGTTGTCACCCTCACCACTGACTTCTTCAGTTCAGGTGCATCTGGATTTGCTTTTTCCCATTTATTGAAGGCATTGCACCAGTCATTCAAGTGCTTTCATTGATTCTGTGATGCTTGAGATTCTCTGATATTTAACTTTATCCCCATAGACTGTAAAAAAACTATGGACGTAGTGTCCGTGACATCATCAGTAGGTTTCTGAAGAGCATTTTTGAAGCCCAAAGTGGGCGGAGCCGGCCGTCGCCATCTTAGCAGCGCGTCACCGCACGTCACTCCCGGATAAACGAAAATGGGCAAAAAGGCGGGATAGCTAAGGTGACGTGACGGCTAACAGACAGCAGACAAACGGCTTGTAGTGACAGCAATGGCAATCCACCTGTCACGCCCTTAATTATGCAGAATTTAAGGCTTAATATAATTTAAACGGATGAGTTATAAAAAAATTCACCCCCCTCACAGTTGTCATGAAGGGCAAAATTAGCTATATAGACCAAAACCACTTTTTGTACCAGGCTGTAAAGATGTTTTTTTCTGCTATAAAGTTGGGCATTTTAACAAGGGGGGTATATGGGATTGACTCTCTTTTGGAGCCTGTCTCTAGTGGCCAGTCGATGAATTGCAGTTTAAGTCACTTCCGTGTTGGATTCAAGAGAGAGACCGGAATGTTGTCGCTTGTTTATCACACAGTTCCACATCTCACAACTCACTGTTTGCATCACTACAACTACCATCACTATAACGTGGATGTCAGTTCAGTGTATTGTCTATTTCATGCACCGCCAAAGTTTTTTGTCAAAGTTTTTCTCTCACTGTACATGGGTGTGATTCCCAGTGAGGTTTTATGCTAATGAGACTTTCAGCTATTTTAGTCTCGTTTCAATTCACTCCCTTTCTCCCGCTCTCTTCTGGGATTTATCTCTGAGTGTAACTGCAGGGTGTCAGGAACTCTCCAAGGATTCTTGCCTCTCTCAAGCCAGTATTTTTCCTCATAGATCACACAACCAACGATAGGCCCAAGATGGCCCAATTCCAATTAAGTGTCCTTCATGAATATGTATCTACTGCTTTTAAAACTGAAACCTGTCAGTTGGAGCTTATTCATAAACTTTGATATCTCATGTGAAAGTAATTCCCAGCATTCCATTAAATCATTGGTATGATTTACCACTGTCCTGTCTGTCTTGCAGGTTTCTGCTGGTGTTTTCCTGCCTGGTTCTGTCAGTGTTCGCCACGATCAAAGAATACAAGAAAAGCTCCGAGAGTGCCTTGTACATCCTGGTTTGTATCTGTTATTTGTTCAACGTGATTTACAGGAGGAAGCTGATTCATGGTAGTGATGATCTCAGGTTTTTATATCAAACACTTCAGACTTGTGTGTGCATGTTGTAGATACTGTAGATGTCAGTAGATCTTGTTCCACATTTTGGCAGAATGTGACAAGTAATAGGACGTTATCCAGTGCTGATGTGGATTGCTGTGAACATGACACTTTATAGATCTGTTTCTGTCAGTGTAACATTAGCCATCAAGCACGCACACAGTGCTCTTTTAACATAAAGAACCGTGGACATTGCTTGTATGTGTGTATTTTTGATGCATAACTATTGTACTACTTGGGCTCTTTATATTAATAAGTATTATTGCTACTTGTTTACGTTTTGTGACATGTATCTCATTTGTTAGTGAGGATGCTTATGTTATATTATATACTATATTATACTGTAGTCATGGCCTAATGGTTAGCGAGTCAGACTGCTAACCCACATATGGCAACAATACATATGTCAACTAGTGGATAAAGTTTTTGCTGTCTGTCTAGGAAATCGTGACAATCGTGGTGTTTGGCGTGGAATATATTGTGCGTATCTGGGCAGCCGGGTGTTGCTGTCGCTACAGAGGATGGAGAGGAAGGCTGAGATTTGCACGCAAACCCTTCTGTATCATCGGTTAGAAAATCATCTTCCGTTTTTTTTTCTGTTCTGATTTTATTCTCTAATGCATGTTTTCCTCCCTCTCTCTCTCTCTCTAAATCTCTCGCTATTTATCTGCTCAAGAGACAATAAAATCTGCTTTGCCAACTTCTTCTGGGGCAGTAAATGAGCAAAGGGGTTGGCACTCTCTGAATCACGACACTTGATATGCTGGATGCCAGCTACAGCTGAATAATGTGAACTCCATTAGTGCATTTGAAAGAATACATTATACCAGTAAATTTGAGACTGATCCTAGTCACATTACTAGAATAATTCACCTAAAAATGACAATTCTTTCAGCATTTAATCACCCTGATGTCAAACACAAATAGATAACATTCTTCAACATTTCTCTTTTGTTCTATTAAAAAAAGAAAGAGAGTGAGTAAATGTTGACAGAATAATACTTTTTGGGTGAACTTTGCCTTTAATGATCAGTTTGATTGGAAAGCCCATATAATGAATATCTATTTTCACAGCATCTCCGTTGAAAGACAAAACCCAGTTGTACTGTCATCATTCTTGAGAGCAGTGTTGGGCTGTGTTAATTACTAATTTTCCCTTGAAAAATAATTTTTAATTAATTTTTCTGCAATTTAATTAGTTACTTCTGATGTAATTGCATGAAATACTGTAGACAATAGAACATTTCTATATAAAACAATAGTGGATTTTAACATCAAAATTTAACATCTAATGTTAAACTGTTTTTTTAAAGTAACCATCTCCCTTTAAATACTATGGTCAGTTCAAGAACAATTTTATATTATTTATTTGAAAGAATAAAAGAGCAGTTTCATGTCTATCCTTTTGTTGTTCAACTGGTCTAGTTTGATATGGGATTTAGAAAGTAATTAGTAACGCAATACTTTTTAGAGAGAGTAAGTACAGTAATCTAATTACACCATTGAAGATGTAATTACTAGCTAGTAATTAATTACTTTTTTAGAGTAACACTGTAACCCAACACTGCTCGAGAGCATTATATGAAGGATAAGAAAGGAAGGTCAAATAAGAAAAAAGAAAAAGAAAAAAACATTTCCTTTCTAATGTATTCAAGAGTGACAGTCGTCTTGGGGGTTTCATCTGCTAACTAATGGACACCATGTTCTGCAGATATCATGGTGCTTTTTGCCTCAGTGTCTGTGCTGGCCGCTGGCTCGCAGGGGAATGTTTTTGCCACCTCCGCCATTCGGAGTCTGAGGTTTCTCCAGATCCTTCGAATGCTGCGTATGGACCGCCGAGGTGGCACATGGAAGCTCCTGGGATCTGTGGTGTACGCACACAGCAAGGTGACCAGTGACGTGCTTATTTTCTTACAAAACAATACAATACATTTTTCTGTTAAACACTCATGTATTGAGTGTGTGTAAATATGCATATGTATAGACAAATGTTTCATGTGTGTGGTTTACATATAAAATTGTACTCCTTGAACACAGAGATCGCAAAACTTCACGTTAAGTAAGTTACTGAGTGAGCATATTTCCACCAGTCTGCCATTTTAGTCAGTGGGCAGCAAATTTATTATTATTCATTAGTTTCTATTACTGGAAAAACGATCACTCCGTTTAGTCTGCAGCTATTAAAACTATTCAGTGGCCTTAAGCACCCCGTGAAATGGTTTAAAAATAAATGTATTTCTTGTATTGAGAGATTGGCTTTTGAATAGGAAATTGGGACAGGACATATTTAAAATAGTCGGTTGCACTTTATTTTATGTGTACTTACAGTGTACTTTCCTAAGAAAGTACTAGGTAATATAAGGTAACTACATGGGTTAAGGTTAGGTTTAGGGGTAGGTTTAGTGTTAGTACCTAGTTATTACACAGTTATTATAATAACTATAATTAGTATGTACACGGGGAACAGGACTGTAAAATAAAGTGCTACCAAGTGTCAAAGTGGACGTTATCATTCTAGAGAGCATTTTATTTAGCAAGAAATTTGAATATATGCCCCTGAAAACTGATAAGAAGTGAAAGATTATGTATTCATATTTGCTATGTTTTATTATTATTGTCAACTTTTAGAGACATATATACTACCGCTCAAAATTTTGGGTTCAGTAAGATTTTTTTTCTCCAAGAAATTAATACTTTTATTCAGCAAGAATGAATTAAATTGATGAAAAGTGACAGTAAAAGGCATTTATAATGTTTCAAAATAAATATTTTCAAACAAATGTTTTTAGAAGAATTAGCATGATTTCCACAAAAATATTAAGCAGGGCAACTGTTTTTAACATTGATGTGCAACATTAATAATAATAAATGTTTCTTGAGCATCAAATCAGCATATTAGAATGATTTCTGAAGAATTATGTGACACTAAAGACTGGAGTAATGATGTTGAAAAATCACAGAAATAAATTACATTTTAAATGATATTCTAAATATTAAATTTTTTCAATGTATTTTTTTTAATCAAATAAATCCATCGTTACTGAGCACAAGTGACTTCTATCAGAAACATTTAAAAAAATCTCACCGACCATGTAAATGTGTACATGGACTAAAAGGCATACAATATGTCTATAATCTTTAATGCCATTGCATGCAGTTAGCACGTTTTATTTTTGTTTAGGAGTGTATCACATGTTCTTAATTTTCATAACATTTTCAATCCCTAAATGTAGGAACTCATTACGGCGTGGTATATTGGATTCCTTTGTCTCATCCTGGCATCTTTCTTGGTGTACTCAGTGGAGAAGGATGACAATGCAGAGATGTTCGAGACTTACGCAGACGCCCTCTGGTGGGGACTGGTATGTGCCACAGCTTCATCCAAGCCCACAGTGGCCTGCTGACTCAATCTAATCAGATAAATAGACAAGATAAGATACACTGAAACAAGATGCTGTTCAAAGATCCATTTCACAAATGGATTAATGCCATAAAAGAACTCCTATTCGGCTCCTTTGGTACTAGATCATTTAACTCCAGAGTGAGTAATTGTAGACATTGTAGATATTCCTCTATAAACTGGTCTCAAGGACACAACAGGATCCCAACCTGGGATTGAACCTATAACTCTGCATGACCATCCTAGCCTTACTAGGTTGTGTTCTTAGTATATACTCATAGACTCTGTAGTAAAAATGCTGCTTTTTATTTAAAAAAATTCTATTCTTTAGATAACTCTTACAACTATCGGCTACGGGGACAAGTTTCCTATTACATGGAATGGGCGTCTGATTGCTGCCACCTTCAGTCTGATCGGTGTTGCTTTTTTCGCTCTTCCTGCTGTGAGTTAAAACTGAAATGACATGTTGAACCTCTCCAGTGCCTGGTTTTAGGTATTACTCACAGATTTTCTCTGCTGCAGGGTATCCTGGGCTCAGGTTTTGCTCTGAAGGTTCAAGAGCAGCACAGGCAGAAACATTTTCAGAAGCGCCGTAACCCTGCCGCACGTCTTATCCAGGTCAGACCCATAACTCTACTGTAATTCTCACCAGACACATTTAGAGGAAATCAACATAAAGGCTTGCCTGATGTCTATAAATGTGCTAACTAATAACTTTCAGTGTGGCCACTAATATCATATTTAGTTTATGTTAACTTTGCTGTTCAAACTGATAAATTGAGGATCATCTTTCTATTTTCAGTCTCATCTGGTTGATCTATGCTGCTTTTGATTTAGATGGCTAGAAATGTTGGTGGTTACTGTGTACAGTGATGTATTGTATACTGTAACTATGGAAGTCATTTGCGACCTTAGAAGTTTATTTGAATAATTCCCTTGCCCCCCATCAGGCTTCTTGGAGATTTTATGCCACAAACCTTGCGCGGACAGACCTAGTGTCCACGTGGGACTTTTATGAGCAGACTGTGTCAGTCCCAATGTACAGGTAGTCAGTCATCTTGCCTTTCTGTAGACCAATGTAACTGAAGATATTTTCATTTGTTTGTTAGTAGTACAGTTTTCTCTATATTAATTCTTAATTGTGCTTTTTTGGATATTTTTCCAACTTGTTTTAATAATAAAAAAACATCTTGAGCAGTTTATTGCGGTTTGATATGCTTTAAAAAAGTCTATTCTCTGTTCTACCTCTGCTTAAAGACTCATCCCTCCTGTGAATCAGCTGGACATTTTAAGAAGTTTGAAAGGAAAATCTGGTTTCAGGTCTGATCATTTTACTATAGAGCATTTTTTTATATTTAAATATCTATGTGAATAATAATATGATTATCATGTCTGGAATATACAGATGAGTCAAATGTCTGACCACATAATTAAAAAAAATTACTGGATATAATTAAAATTTTTAGGATTTTTAAACTTTTACAACAAAGAAAAGTTAATGACATGATACAATGCAAAAAAAAAACACTATTTCTAGGTCACTAATCAAGTAAATTTGTGTTTGATCATGTGACTCTTTGTATAGATGGTCAGATGTTTTTTGCTTCTATTGAAGCTCAAGCTGATATACAGGTCCTTCTCAAAAAATTAGCATATTGTGATAAAGTTCATTATTTTCCATAATGTAATGATAAAAATTAAACTTTCATATTTTTTAGATTCATTGCACACCAACTGAAATATTTCAGGTCTTTTATTGTTTTAATACTGATGATTTTGGCATACAGCTCATGAAAACCCAAAATTCCTGTCTCAAAAAATTAGCATATCATGAAAAGGGTCTCTAAACGAGCTATTAACCTAATCATCTTAATCAACTAATTAACTCTAAACACCTGCAAAAGATTCCTGAGGCTTTTATGGAAAATAATTAACTTTATCACAATATGCTAATTTTTTTAGAAGGACCTGTATATATATATATAAAGCTATTGAAGCTAAGATAATATAACTTGTAAACCTTGTAAAATGAATGGAAGAATTGTCTCTAGTGCTCTCAGACCTTTGGCCTATTTATGACTGTTATTCTTGTTTCAAATATTTGATCATAGTATTGCCTGCATTAATCTCATGTCTTAATTGCTTTCAACATCATGTTCTCTCTTTTTAAAGGAAGGACTCCCAGCCAGAAGTCACTCCAAGGTTTGTTGTCAAGGATTTTCCCATAGATACTTGACTATTCCCAGATCACCTCTATCAAAAACTCCTATTCACCTATTCTTGAGAATCGTAGTTTCAGTGCACCATCTTCGTCCTTCAAATGAGAAAACAGCTCATATTGCTGTTTTTTTTAAGTCATTTGAAATCACAAATGTTATTTAAAGACAACTTGGTTGCACTTTATACTACAGTATTTTCAAGTGGTATTTACAGGGAGATGAATTAGTCAATATCAAACTGACACAGCATAATCCGCACAGTTCAAAGATACTGTATTAATAGTGAAACATCTCATTAAAGAATACACACTTGAGGAGTTTTTTTTACTGTATCTACCCTGTAAAAGACCTGCTCTTGTAATCCTGTAATATCAAGTGCAATGTGTGACTCATCAATCAAACATATTCCTTCATTTCATTCAGTGTAAGAACACCTAGCTCAAACTCTGTAGGCTGTTTTGGTGGGTTTAGGGGGGAAATACCTCTCATTTCAGGTCCCACACTTGAACATGGCCTAAACCAATTTTGACCACTGCTTGTATAATCTTTTCTCTCTCATGAATCACTCCAACCACATTTGCAGTAGTGCGATTTCTCACAAAGACACCCTGTGTGGGTGCTGCCCAAGAAGCAATAGGTACCGTTGCACAAAGATACTAACATCTGCACGCCCAGATCTCTCTCCAAGCATTTGGATTTGCCCCCCACCCCCACCCCTCCCCCTCCCAGTGTGTACTATCATCAGCTCAAAGTTTTTGAGACATACTGTACATCATAGTGCACATTTGTATCGGTGTTGAAGTATTTTAATCTCCCGTCAGCTCAGGTGGGATGAGAAATGTTCTGCTCTCCAGCATCTAAAAATGTTGTCTTGTTCAAACCAGAGAAGCAGACATTTGTTTAGCTTTGTGAGAGATTTTTGCTTGCAGATCAACTTTCCAACTTAGCACCTGGAAGCACTTCCCATCCCTTTTTACCTCCATCCCACGAGACCACCCTCCTCTGCAAGCTGCCTTGAGTATTTTATGGGGTCTCTCTTTTTTTTTTTTTGATTTGGCTGCTTTTTTAAAGTTGCATAATAGAACTGTTGTGTATTTTTCAGCATGCCCGAAAACATGCATGTGTTTCATTGCTTTGTTGTTCAAAGTATCTGCTGTGGCATCATGTGGGTCTGCTGCATCCAGAAGTTTTTGCAGTGGATTGCATTGCATGACTGAGAAGCACCATTATCCATATCTTTGCCCATGTAAGTCTGATCTTTATTAAAATAGAAGAATGCAGAAATTACAAACTCTGTGTTTGCCAAGGAAAATGTGTTTTAATGTACAATGTTGTGAAATGCCTTTATAAATAATTTAATACTTAAATTAAGTATCTAATATTTACATGTTTCAGTAATTTTATTAATTAACATAACTGTCATTTTTAAGCACTTATCTGATTAATTAAACATTTGCTTCAGCTAAACATTTCTATAACGAGCTTGCATATCAGTAAATATGCAACTGTGTTGTTCTATTAAGAATTGAAATAGTTGAAATATGCAAACAAGCAAATGATATATCAATAGACAGTAATCAGCTATCTATTTATAAAAGTAAAATACAATAAGCATGTTTTTTTTAGCTGCTTCACCATTTATATTTGATTAAATCCATCACGAAAGGAATATTTTATTGCACTGCAAAAAATCATTTTCTTTAAGGTGCACTTAGTTTTTTTTTTTTTTGTGCTGGCCAATGTAGATTTATACTAATATTTAGTGACTTAAATGTAGCATCATGCAAAAGCAAATACATATATTTTTGTATATAATAGAATTGTATTTTATGCATAAATCTTTAAAGTCCCCCTGCAGTAAATAATTGTATCTCTTAAAACCCATCTTTGATAATCAAAAAAAAAAAAAAAAAATCTAACCATTTTGGTTAGGCTTGAATCTAACCACAGGAAATAATGGGTTCTCTTACGAGAGGTTCTCTCGTATTGCGTAAGCTAGCTTACGCTGCGGGAAAGATTCATCTTTGCTGAGATATTGAAGCCAAAAATTATTTCATAATTTGTATCCATACACAACGCAGTTCCTCTGCGGCAGACCTAGAGCAGGCTAGCTAGCAGCTCATTGGTTCGCTCAGAGAGAACTGCTTAAGCCTATGGGAGAGCGGGGCTGAACCCGCTTCCAATGAGAGGCGCCCGCGCGCTCATTGCGTCATGGCCCGCCAGAATGGGCGTGGCCATGGTGTATATAACAGTCTCTCCCAGGCTTATATGTTGATTCATTTCATCTTCAGCAAGCTGCACGCTTCTGCTGTCCTGAGAAAAGCCGTCGCCGTCGAAAAGGTATCACTCTAGCGAGCTCCCGGACCCTGAAGAAGCCGGCCGTCTTCGCCACCTTCAGCCGCCCTGCAAGCTAGCGCCATCCGACGACTGTATCCTTCTCTATTATATCTAAAAGAGCCGAGCGTCTTTTTAAAGATGTCTCGTTTTTCCTGCGGCTCTTGCCGCGCTCGTCTCGAGGACGGAGACCGCCATGTCATCTGCGCTCTCTGCCTGGGACTCGAGCACGCAGAACTCGCCCTCGCGGATGGAGGATGCGACTTCTGTGAGAGCCTGCCGTTGTCGTCCCTGCGGGCACGACTTCTGGCAGCAAAATCCGCTCCCGCGCCGCCTTCCTCTTCGCCGCGTAAGAAAAAACGCCGCTCCCAGAGGCCGCCGGAGCCCCCAGCGGAACAATGCGGCGCAGCGGAACAATGCGCCGCCTCCCGCTTCCCGCTCTCCCTCCCCGCCCCTGCCGGACATACAGTTGCCGCCGAGTGGCCGCTCTGTCGCTTCCGATGACGCCGCGGAGGAGAAGGACTCCTGTTCACTGCTCGCTTCTGACAGTGAAGAATGGTCATCTCTCGGATCCACGAGAGAATCGGCGGGGATCCGCGCCGGGATAGAGGAGGAACTAATGCGCCTCCTCTCACAGGCCGTCGAACGCCTCGGTCTCGAGTGGTCTCCTCCACCCGAGCAGGCCCCGAACCGGATGGACGGCAGCTTTTTTCATCGGCGCTCGACCCCCGCGTGCAACCGGGCCGCTCCATTCCTGCCTGAACTTCACGCAGAGCTGACGAAGTCCTGGAATGCCCCGCTCTCGGCTAGAAACCGCTCTGATATATCCGCCTCGCTGCGCTCGGTGGACGGAGCCGCCGAGAAAGGCTACTCAGCCATGCCGCCCGTCGAGGACTTGGTCGCCGCACACCTCTGCCCGCCCTCTGCTAGATGGCGCTCTTCCCCCACGCTTCCTTCGAAAGCTTGCAGAGCGACCTCGAGCTTTCATGCTCGCGCCTACGCCGCCGCCGGTCAGGCCGCCGCAGCGCTACATTCGATGTCTGTCCTCCAAGTATTACAGAGCGATATTCTCCGTGAGTGGGCCGAAGGCGGTAGAAACCCCTCCCCCGCTGTCACGGATCTGAGAAGTGCTACGGACCTCGCCCTTCGCGCCACTAAAGCCGCCGCACAAGCTCTGGGGAGATGCATGGCCAGCCTTTGTGTTGCCGAGAGACACTTATGGCTCACGCTCGCCGACATGGGAGATTCTGAGCGCGCCGCGTTTCTTAACGCGCCCCTCTCCCCGACGGGCCTTTTTGGATCTGCTGTCACGGGAATCGTCGATCGCTTTTCTGAGGTCCAGAAAGCTACTCAGGCGATTAATTTGTTTCTGCCCCGCCGCGCTAGCTCTTCCGCGGGCCGCTCTCGCGAGCCTCCTGCCAGAGCTCCACCACAGCGCCCCCCTCCGCAGACTCAAACAGCCCAGCGCAGACAGGGCGGCCGCCCTCGCTCTCGCTCTGACAGCCGCCGCAGACCGCCGCCCCCACGAGGCCCGCGACCTAAGATCACGCTGAAGCCTGATCATCAGAAGTCTGCCTAGCAAAGTCAAGAAAACGACGGTGCTCTCCCGCTGCGGCCGGACCGCCGTCAAAGCTTCGCCCTCTGTCAGTCCCCGTTATTTCGCCGACTGCTGTAGTGTTGACCGCCACAAACAAGCCGGTGTCCCAGCCCGCTTGCGAGCGACAAAAAGCCGTTTTTACGGCTACCAAGAGAAATCTCAAAAAGAGAAAATTTGCCAGTTGTGTAGAAAATGTGCCCACAATCATGTGCTCACCCATACACACAAGCATAACATACCCCGTGTCTCTATCAGAGCCCCATCACATGAAACGGGCACAGCCCGCTCTAATATCAGAGAACATAAACACGCCCACGAGCTCGTGCGCGTGTCCCCTCTCTGCTCGCTCTGTTTCACGGCCCATAGACTCCTCTCTGAGTGCAAATCCCGTTGCCACACACATTCAAAGCGCGCCCACACACTGTGTCCAGCCCGCTATGTGCAGCAATCAGGGCGATATAGCCATTCGGCCACTAGCCGCATGCTCCAAAGCGTGGGAAGCCATTCCAGGCATTTCCCCGTGGGTGCTAAGCATTATAAAGGACGGCTATCTGCTACAGTTTCGCCGCCGCCCGCCTCGTGCGCGCGCGCGGCTCGAATCTACTGTCAGCCCGTTCTCCCGTTCGGCTTATCTCTGGCGCCCCGCACATTTACGAAGTGCATGGATACGGCGCTCGCCCCCCTGAGGAGCCAGGGGCTGCGCATATTGAATTATCTGGACGACTGGCGGATTTTGGCCCAATCACAGACGGAGCTTCTGTCGCACCGCGCAGTTCTCCTCGACCATCTGAAAACGCTGGGCCTCTCTGTCAACTGGACAAAGAGCTCCCTTCAACCCAGTCAATCGATTTCCTTTCTAGGAATAGATTTGAACTCGGTCACGATGACGGCTCGCCTGTCTACACAGCGCGCGCGCAGTGTACAGCGACTGGCCGCCTCGTTTCAGATGGGCACCCGCTCACCTCTGAAAACTTTTCAGAGGATGCTGGGTTACATGGCCTCAGCCTCCGCTGTGCTTCAGCTGGGCCTTCTGCACATGCGTCCGCTTCAGCTTTGGTTAAACAGCCGTGTACCCCACCACGCGTGGAACACGGGCCGCCAGCTGATCAGAGTTACGCAGACATGTCTCACGGCGCTGCAGCCATGGACAGTAGCAGAATGGTTTCGACAGGGCGTCACGATGGGGACCTTTTCTCGCCGAAAAGTCATCTCGACAGATGCATCCAACACGGGTTGGGGTGCAGTCTGCGAGGGCTCACCGGCCTTCGGCCATTGGTCGACACAGGAAAGCCCCTTACACATAAACTGTCTGGAAATGCTTGCGGTCGAGAACGCGCTTTCGCGCTTCCTCCCGCTCATTCGGGGACACCACGTCCTGATCCGTTCGGACAACATGGCTGTGGTCTCCTATCTCAACCGTCAGGGCGGTGTCAGGTCCAGGAATCTCTTCCTACTGACACACCGCATTTTAGTTTGGTCTCAGAGCCGCCTGCTCTCGCTCAGAGCGACGCATGTGCCGGGCCATCTGAACGACGGCCCAGACATTCTGTCCAGGAACCTCATCTCCTCAGGAGAATGGTCCCTGAACACACAAACGGTCCAAATACCGTGGCGGCTATTCGGCAGAGCAGAGGTGGACCTCTTCGCGTCAGAAGAGAACGCTCACTGCCCAATATTTTTCTCAAGGAGCGAGGACGCGCTAGCCCAGGAATGGCCTCGCCGCCCGCTCTATGCATTCCCTCCGATCGCTCTGCTACCACAGGTAATTCAGAGGATCAGGGACACACGCCACTCGGTGCTCCTCATAGCCCCGCGTTGGGAGAGTCAGAATTGGGTTCCGGAGCTCACTCAGCTGTCGCAGACAGCCCCGTGGCCCATCCCAGTCAGAGCAGATCTCCTCTCTCAGGCTCGCGGCACGACCTGGCACCCCCATCCACGGCGCTGGGCGCTACATGCATGGGTGATCAACGACTATTCGTTGATTTGCCAGAAGGAGTAAGAAACACTATCATACAGGCTAGAGCACCTTCCACGAGAAGGCTCTATGCGTCTAAATGGTCTGTGTTCTCAAAATGGTGCACCGACAAACATCTGGACCCACGGTCATGCGAGGTGCCGTCTTTGCTTGTTTTCCTTCAAGAGATGCTGGACAAGGGCAGGTCCCCCTCCACTCTCAAGGTTTACGTGGCAGCCGTCGCGGCGTTCTCTGAACCCCGACGCGCTCAGTCCCTGGGCAAAGACGAGTTAGTCATCCGCTTCCTCAGGGGAGCTAAGAGGATGAACCCTCCGCGCCCCCCTTCGGTTCCTATCTGGGATCTTTCTATAGTTCTCGAAGCTATGAAAGCACCCCCGTTCGAACCGCTCGAGTCTGTGGACCTAAAATACCTCTCGCTCAAAACCGTTTTTCTGACGGCTCTGTCCTCAGTAAAACGCGTGGGGGATCTTCACGCGCTCTCATCCAGCGCCGCGTGTCTCGAGTTTGGTCCGAATGATTCTGTTGTCATTCTCAAACCTAGACATGGCTATGTCCCGAAGGCGATTGGTACCCCGTTCAGGGCTCAGATTATTTCCCTATCGGCTCTGCCTTCATCCGATAGTGAGCGCGACGCCAATCTCCTCTGCCCGGTGCGGGCTCTGAGATTGTACACTATGCGCGCTGCCGCGTTCAGACGCGCTGAGCAGCTTTTCGTGTCGTTTGGGGGGCGCACCAAAGGTCTGGCCGCCTCTAAACAGACACTGTCTAGATGGATAGTAGACGCTATCGCCTCTGCTTACGCATCTAAATGCCTGCCCTGCCCTCTGGGCATCAGGGCGCACTCCACTAGAGGCATGGCCTCATCGTGGGCATGGTCCTGTGGAATTTCCATTCATGACATTTGTGTGGCGGCGGGATGGGCCTCCCCGTCCACTTTTGTCAGATTTTACAACTTGGAAGTTCCCGCCTTGCAGGCAAAATTACTAGCTGTCTAACGACCAGCTCCCTAAGAAGCTGCATTACTGGGAGTCCCTCACACAACCGGTTCGCCCCTTGTGCTCTCCTTAAATGCTTATACACTTCATGTGCCCGCTCTGCCGGCCTCATACATGCTTATGTATACACTTCATGTGCCCGCTCTGCCGGCCTCATAATACATTCACTCCACGTTAAAAATCCCCCGGTATCACCCTGGGATTCATGAGTGGATTCATAGCGCGCACGGCGTTGACCAGGTGTTCCCGCAGCGTAAGCTAGCTTACGCAATACGAGAGAACCTCTCGTAAGAGAACGAATCGGTTACCTAACGTAACCTCGGTTCTCTCTAGAAGAGGGAACGAGTATTGCGTTCCCGGCCGTGCTTGCGCTACTAGCGTTTCGCTTCACGCTGAAATAAATCAACATATAAGCCTGGGAGAGACTGTTATATACACCATGGCCACGCCCATTCTGGCGGGCCATGACGCAATGAGCGCGCGGGCGCCTCTCATTGGAAGCGGGTTCAGCCCCGCTCTCCCATAGGCTTAAGCAGTTCTCTCTGAGCGAACCAATGAGCTGCTAGCTAGCCTGCTCTAGGTCTGCCGCAGAGGAACTGCGTTGTGTATGGATACAAATTATGAAATAATTTTTGGCTTCAATATCTCAGCAAAGATGAATCTTTCCCGCAGCGTAAGCTAGCTTACGCAATACTCGTTCCCTCTTCTAGAGAGAACCGAGGTTACGTTAGGTAACCGATTCGTTAATCCCGCCATATATGTTTGTACCAGACACTGATTCGGAAGAGGAAGAGCTCTCTACAACATCAGACACATAATGGTAATTGATATGATAAGCCTTTGGCTTGACTAAGTTATCAAACAGCTAATAATGTGCTGCTAATGTATCACAAACAACGTTTCCGTTCGCCATCTCAAAAAATCAGCATCTTTAGAAACACTTCAAACGTCATAGAGAGTCAGTGGAGAAAAGTCCCGCACGTTGACTGGATTAATTACATGTTTGTGATGGTAGGAAATAGGGCGGCTTCAAACTACGTTTTTGAGACTGTCTTTGGTTCACTGCAGTTTTAAGGAGAACATAATCAGCAATGGTGTTGACTGGTGAATTTGCACATGGTTTGTCTTAAAGCATATTAAAAACATTACATAGACATATAAACGACATTAAAAACGTGATTTTCACCACAGGGCGGGCGGATGTAAGAAAATATGTGAGGTTTGTTCTTAAAACAAAAATGTCAATGAGAGTTAGACATTTTAGAAAATGTATACTGGAAAATACAAAAATAGAGAATAAAGAAAATTACTTTTTTTGCAGTGTATGGTCATTGATATATAAGTTACTGTGTATTCTCTCTCTAGCACTGGATGGTTTCAGGGATTATTTCTGTCCCACACTAAAACAGACACCTATAAGTGTGGGCTCAGGATGAATTGTCTGTTTCCTTTGCTTTTTTGTTTGTCTTCTGTGCTTCATTGTGTCCGCTGTGCAGTCGTAAGCCCAGCTTAAAAGAGAAAGGCAGTCCCTCTAAGAGCACCGGGGGAAAGGAAACCAAGACCCTCAAGACAGAGGACGGAGTTAAAGAGAGTCAAAGCAAAGTGACCAAGAGCTTGAGCTTCACAGCAAAACACGCTTTCAGAATGAAAGATGGAGCTTCTCGGCAGAACTCTGAAGGTCAGAGAATGTTATTATGTGCACACATGGGACTATTGGGATTTCCACTGTTATACACTGCAAGATATATACTGCTTCCAAATTGTTGCATTCACCAGTATACTCACTTACAATACTCACTTTGCATATCTTGCTTTTTCTTCCTTTGATGTTGAAGTTTAAGGATTCAGAGTGGATAGTTTTTAATTATCTGGCACAGAAACAGATGCCACTCCGGATTGCTTAATGTGTCGTAGCAGAAAAGATGATGTCAGTGACACTCCATTCATTAGAGTTTATAAGACAGCAGGTGCAGTTTTCTATTTAAAGTAACAGCCCGCCAGAAAGACTGATCTGTATTTCGTAAGGTTCATGGGTTCGGTCCCATTGCTGAAACACATGAAAGTGACGTAATGTTTCAAAACATATTGTTTGAGTCCACAGAGAATTGCAGTGGAACATTGTAGTCTGGTTTGAAGATGTTTGTTGATTTGTGGCTTTGCAGTGGCAGTAACTATGGTTTGCATCTTTCCTTTTACAAATACATTAATAGGAGAAGGTTTATATGCTCTTAAGATGCTTGATCCCCACAAAATATTTCATTTATGGTGAAAATGCTTTGGGGGGAATTCACTAAGAATGAATTGCGTCTTCTGATAGTGTGTTTATTTGCACATGCCACCGTATTTGCATTGTTTAGTTTCCGATTCACTACAGGAACTATGCAAATCAGATTTTATGCTAAATTCAATTTTCACTGCAGCAATTTCTGGTTTACAAAGAAGCATGTTTGCCCTAGGAAGAATGACAATTAAACTGGATTATGGGTGGTTAGTGAATGAGAAGTAGTTTTTTGCATTGAAATACTGTTAGCTAAAGTGTCACAGTTGATTAGTGAATTCACCCCTTTGTGTTTCTCTCATCGTCTGTTTTATGCTCTTGGCATAACTCTGCGGTGCTCAACTTCAAAATATATATAAATTGATCCATTTTATGTATTTCACTTCCTGCACACTCATCAGTTTCTCTCTCATTTCTCTCTACTGGAAAAAAAAATAAAGTGCTGATTGAGTTGCAAGACGAGGACTTCGCCATGAAGAGTTCTCCAGGTTAGGCCACGATCCAGAAATATGATCCAAAAAGCAAAGAAATGACAGAGCAGTTTCTCTCAGAAGTAGACTATATATAATCAGAATCTGTAAAGCGTGATGCAGCGATCACTCTCTCGAAAAGGTTAGAGATGGCAGAAATGACAAGCTATTACGCTTGATAAATCACAAACAACAGCATCACAGACCTTAGCTTAGTGAGTTCAAATAAATAAATGATGTAGCAGTGTCACTACAGCATACATATTAGAAACAGGCGTCACTTCCAGTGTCGTACCATTTGACTTTCCATGAATAGGGTTCAAAATAGGTCAAACTAAATATTCTTGTTCTGGTCAATATCTGTAATGTTTCCCTGTTTTGTAACCCTGTTATTAAAAAATCTGATGGGTGCTTTTGTTATTTACTAAAAATGACTAGTAGAAATGAAAATAAATAAATAGTGATAAATATGCTAGAATGAGCAACTGGTGAAATAACAGAGTTGCAAATTTATCTTGTATTTATATATTATATATTAAATAATGAAAGTATTTTCTTCATCATGGGTTTAATGGTTGAGCGTGAAGTCTAAAATTGAGAAAAACATGAATAATTCTTTTCACCATGCTGTAGAGATGTTTTATAAAATATTTCTTCGATAACCTAAAATGAAATGTTATGTTTTGTGGGAATAGAAAGAAATATTTATTGCAATATAGTAATAATTTAAAATAATTAAAAAATGTTCTTTACTACAGCGCATTGAATATAAAATTCAACAGATTTCTTCAAAATTATGACATATTTTAGATCATTTAATTGTAACGTTTACAGGTCAAAATCACTATTTTAAGGGAGGTATGCAGACAGTTTATGTATTTAAAACAATCTACTTTTTACGCTACGTTAATTCTGTTACATGATAGTTCCTCTAATAGTCCTCACAACAAAAGTGTCATGAGTCGTCGGTCAGTACCGTTTCCATGGAAAGTGCCTTATGATGTGAAAGCAAATCTTCCCCAATCATAATGTAGCATAAGCCTAATATAAGCAACACCATGTGTTATACAGTTGCATGATTAAAGCCATTGTCATCTTTGACCATCTCTCTCTCATTTCTCTTTATTTCTCTATTTCTTTATCTCTCTATCTTTCACATTTGATCTCTTTTTTCTCTTCACATTTTGGCAGCGATTGAGGGCTTAATCAGTAAGACAAATTATGTTGTCTGGGGCTGCATCTCTTTAGCACTAGTCCAAAAAAACCTCAACACCAGTCTGCTAAAGAAACACTATGCATGCTCCTTAATTATCGAGCTGCTGCATATCTTCACAGATCTGCCTATCATCCAACACTCTCTGTCATGAACGCTTGGCTGAAAGTTTCATCTCACTTGAAGCATCACACAAAATATGAATTTCTTTTCTGATGCTTGGATAGTTTTTACAGCAGCTGTATTAGCCTTATCTGTCACCCATGACAGTGAAGTGCACTAGCAGATCAAAGCTAACGTTACTATTTGTCTCAGCCTGGATCTATTTCTCATCCCATGACAGAATGTGTTCCATGAAGGTGTTAATGAAACACTTTGCAACTTACACTTTCCATCTTTGCACTAACCTGCATGAAGAAATTTCTCAGCTTATTAAGGAAACAAGTTTGTTCCCAGAAATCGGTCTTGTGCAGTTTCGACTAGTTGGTTATGTCATTTGAATAGGATTTTGCTTTTTCGGCTGTCACGTCCTTATTCATATGGCATGAGGATGACACATGTAGTACTAATATTTAAGCTTTTTTTTTGTCCTAGTTTTTCATAGGGGTTGAAATTTGCCCGATTGCTATATTTTGTTAGGTGCACAAAAGTTTCTCTCACATGTGCTATCGCGCTAAATGCTCAGACTAGCAGGTTCTGGTAAGTGCTTCATGCATGAGTAAAACTATTGTTTCAGCTCCAAATGCACATAGAAACATAAAAGCATGTCTGAAGCTTCTGTCAAAAAAGACTAATGCTGACAAAGTGATCCTGAGATTAGGAGTGCTATCAGTTTTAGAAATTTGACTTCTGAAGCGTGGAATAAAAAAAATCTCACTTGTCATAAACAGTAGGATTGACTTTTTTCCAAAGTGTGTCTAATGTGTGATTTAATTGTGCCTTACTAAAATACATGCATAAGGAATAGTTCTCACAAAAATAAAAATTGTCAAAATTTACTCACCCTCATGTTGTTCCAAACCTGTATGATAATCTATGATGGGTTTTAATCTAGCAATATATCATGAGCAAATGTACTGAATTTCAGCATAGCTGTGCATAGCATACCTGCAACCTCATTCCTACGGCTGAAATAGTCATGCTAAAATTCAGAACAGCATCATTTGCATGCGTGATATCGATTTTATACAACAGTTCTGTAAAAAGGATATTATTTCGAGTTATGAAAAAGCACACAACACTGCTTTCACTCCACACCTCTCACATACTCTGGTTTGGAACGCCAGGGATGCAGACACGCAGAGTGATTCTAACAGTGAAAAGTCCAAGTGCTGTTTGACTAAATATCACTCTTGGAACTCTGCTTGGCCAATCAAATTCAAGGACTGGAACTAACTGTTGTATAATGTGAAGCACCTTAGCAGTTTATCGAGCATGTCTGCCATGGCAGATGATTTCTGTAATCTTTCATCTTGTCAAATGGCTGTTCATAGTTAACATTAGGACTCTTTACATTGGGAGCAGCCTGTGCATTTGTGTGTTGTAGAGGCGAGCCTTCCAGAGGAGCTTGGGGACGACAGGGGTTTCAACTGCGAGTTTGTGCCGGATCTGTCTCCGGGACTCAAGGTCACCATCAGAGCAATCTGGTAAGACACATTTATCGCCCGACTAAAACAAATTAGGTTTGTACATTTTTGGTTTCACAACAACTAATTTAAAAAACAAAATAAAACTAAATGTGATTTTTTAAAATAATTAAATACTTTTTAAATGGATAAATGATTTATAATTATTTTAAAAACTGAAAATAGTCATTTATCTGCTGGGACAGTCAAATGTTTATTAAATTAGGTAGTTATTGCTCTGTTACATTAACTTTTCTGTCTTCCCCAGTATTATGCGGTTCCTGGTGTCTAAGAGGAGATTTAAAGAGAGCCTCAGGCCCTATGACGTGATGGATGTGATTGAGCAGTATTCAGCCGGCCATCTGGACATGCTGTCACGCATCAAAAACCTTCAGTCCAGGCAAGACTTTAGTTCGTAAAGAACAAAAGAACCACATCACAAAGTTTTCACCATTACGGTGACCCTCTAACAATGACACGATCCACCTGTTTCAGTATCAATCAGTATTTGTCAAGAGCTGTAGCTGGATTGTTGGCTGCAACCTCTGGTGGTCACTGTTTGGTATTGAAGAAAGATTAAAAAAATTTGCAGAAAGATACTTTAACACTGCTTGATCAAAATCACATTCACAGTGGTTGTTTTCTGTGTCACATCCAAAATGATTTGAATTCAGATTCACTCCTTTCCTCTCAAATAAGCCTCATATATGTTGTGAAATAGCATCCACACATATACCAATATATTCCAACAGCAAAAACCATTTCTATCATACATGGAAACATGAAACACTCTTCTTAGAAGTGGGTGAGAACAGACATGTATGGAATATATTCTTTCTTATTTGTCGACGGTCCTCGCTGGGGTATATGGAATGGTTCCCATGTGTTGCTTGATGATGCTTGGTATCCATGTTCTCTCTGTGTGCTTTGCCAGGATAGATTTGATTGTGGGTCCCCCTCCCCCCTCGACCCCTCGTCACAAGAAGTACGTAATCAATTCACCAATGGCCTTCCCAGGCTGAATGGGTTTATTATTGGACAGCATAGTATAAAACTACAATTGTATAATGTCAAAGAGTCAAAGAAAAACATGAGGAGAAACTTGTCGATAACTGGTAGGATTGTTAACTGGATATTCTACGTTCACATTGAGAAAGAATTGCATTTTGGATGGGTGTAAGTATCCATAATTACTTGAATGCTTCAGAATTTAGCTTTAGAATTTATCAAAAGTTAATTTATAAAATTATATATATATTAAAAAATTGTCTTTATGCTGTGCAATATTACTCATGGTGTGACTATGCAGCCTGCTTACCGGGGGACTGATGCAATTGTGCATGATGTTCCAGGGTTCAAAAAAGAGAGAATAACTAAAATGTACAGTGTTTAAAACACAAAGCATCATAAGGCATGGAACCAGGTGACATTGTGAATAAATTTTCATTTATTACCCCACATTTTTTATTATACAAATTCATTGTCATTTGTATGTTTGCCAATCAGTGTTGGGGAAGATGATGCTTTTTATTTTAAAGGCCCTGATATACTCATGGCAAAGTTTTTTTTTTTTCTTCGTTCTTTGTTTAGGGGTAAAACGAAGTTCTAAATACGTGAGCAGCGATATACTGTAAGTGAACATCCGAAGCCACCCATGCTGAGACGGCGTTTAGATGAATATGTAAATATGTGCTGCGCGCTTTCCTCTCAACAACAAAATAAACACGCAACAAAATTGAGAAAGCAGAAAGCATTTTTTTAATAAAGCATAAGAAAAGCATCTGATCATTGCAACGTGGTTTACACTTGATAGATAGAGCCGTTTAGGACAAACTGGTTCAAAAAAATTCTGATTCACTAGAATGAATTAATCAGATTTTCCCCTCTGAAATTTGTTGTTAAATTAGCCGTTTCTTTATTTTTAGTTAGTTACTCCCCAACACTGCTGCCACTAACTTTGCAGAGAAAGACTCAGATGTGTTTTCATGCAGTAATGTGAGCGTTCATCTCAGTGCAATGCTGCAGCACATCTTTGTTTGAAAGATTCATCTTTTTGAAGACCCTGATGAATGCATGCTGATTAACAACTATGCAGTATGGCATGCAGCATGCAATATCACATATATTCACTTTCAGCAAATCAAGCTTCAATTCATTTTCTTCCCTATGATTTAAACCCCGCTGTCCTATGTTTGCATTCGCATGGTCAAGTTCTCCTCCATAAAGCTAATTTCTGTTAACTTGACAAGGTACAGTGCACAGTTAACCACTGAATCTCAGTGTGAATGAGGGCGTATTGACTATGTGTCGAAGTGATGGTCTATTGGATCACTAGAGTGGATCAGATTGTGGGAAAAGGAGGCGGGACAGGAGAAAAGGACAAACCCAAAAGCGACACAGAGATGGCTGAGGACCAGAGCATGATGGGACGTCTGAACAAGATGGAGAAACAGGTGAACCACATTGTGTCAAGTTCATTCGATGTGGTTGTATAGCCCCATATATGTTAGTGCTGAAGAGTCCGGTTGTCTCTCCTTGTGCAGGTGGGTGCAATGGACCTCAAACTCAACTTTTTGGTCAGCGTGTATACAACGCAAATGGGCATCCCGCGATCTGAGACCGAAGCTCTCCTGGGCTTTAAAATCCCTTACCCTGCTCCTCCTTACCACAGCCCTGACGATAAGAGCGAGAAAGCACAGAACGAGGACGAGGATAAAAACAAGAGCGGGTCCCCTGTCCATCCTGGTCCCAACAGGACTCCCACAGACAGCCAGTGTCGGCCCTCTACCTCGTGGCACCAGCAGGAAGAACATCCCCTCAGCGTGCCTCTCTGGAACAACAGCCGAGGAGTGTCACCGATAGGCACCGACGACCCCTCACTGTACCGCCTCCCGCCTCCACCGTTCCACGAGAGCGGTGACAACAGCCGCTCGCGCAGGTCCAGGAGACCCATCCAGCAGCAGGCAGCCGTCGAGAGTGACACGTCTCTGTCCATTCCCTCGGTGGACCATGAGGAACTAGACCGCTCTTTTAGTGGCTTTAGCATTTCTCAGGCCAGAGAAGGGGAATATGTGCCTCCGGTGGGTCTGGGGCTTTTTGGTGGAGGAGGCGGGACGCTGTGCACCCGTCTCAGGCCTTACCTGGCCGAGGGGGAGTCAGATACGGACTCCGACCTGTATACGCCCGGAGCACCGTCACCTCTCTCGTTTACAGGAGAGGGGCCTTTCGGTGACAGGATGTGGCCCGGTCTGAAGTAGTTTTGAATTTATGTTGTGCAGACCAGTGTCCTGGATGTAGCAGATGGACATGTATGTGGCCATTTAAAACTGTCGGAAAAACACACGTGGGAATGATTACTGATGCAACATCAGCAAGAACGAATCATGAACTTTGCGATTTAAAAAAGACCCCAAACAAGGAGGCTGAGGATATGTGCGTTCACAAGCGGAAAAGATTGTGTGTATTCAATTACCGGCATGGATCTTACTCGAATCAAACAAGGCACCTCTTCTTTATAGTTTGCGTAGTCACCACAGCTAATGCACTTTACCTTACAACTGTAATTTTGATTCACAAGATATTTATTTATTTACATTGTCTTTTCTGAAATGCGATATAAGACTGTTATGCGAAACGAGTAGTTAATCAGGGCATGTGTTCGTAGTAAGCATTTAATGAACATTATAAATCGAAAGGTTCCAATGAAGAAAATAATCTCAGCCAAAGAAAACGACGACAGAAAGCTGAGCATGCCTTACAGGTACTTTTCCCCTCTTACATTTCTTATCTGAAGGGTTGAAAGATGAATTAATTTGTATAGCTACTTTTAAAGTCCAAGCACTCACAGAGAGAGGCGTGCTTTTTGAGGAACTAATAATTTTTCCAGAAACCCTGGTGATTGTTAAAGGAGAAATATCCATGCTATTGTATGCAATCGGTTTTAATTTTCTAGAATTTGGTAACTTGCACTAAGAAATCATATTTTATGCTGTAGTGAAGAAGGCACTGGATAATAATCAGACCTAAAAATACACTAACTGCATGGCATGTTTATGGAATATAGCTTGCTGACAACCTAACAGGATGACAATTGAGATTAGAAAGAAATAGCAATAAAAGAATGTCGCATTAACTGCAGTCAGATATAGTCAGGGATAAAGGAATGTATCAAATGTATTTATTTATGTTTTGCTTTTTTTTTTTCAGGTCAGTTTTATTTGAAAGCACTTGTTTGTACAAGGTGTCCTGTAGGGGCAAGAGACCATGTACATCTGCAAATGTATCACTTTTCCTAGTAAAACGGAAGATGATTAAATCTATCTAAATGTGGTTTACATAAAAAAACAGAGATTACCATGTTAAAAGACATAAACATTTTTTAAAAAGCTGTATTTCAAAGCGCTGTTCAAACATTACAATATTAGGTTGCATCCTGTAAGGAAATAAAGTTGGTCTTATCTCAATTTGCTTGCTTGTCTGTTTCATGACATTTTGCATGGTCTTGTGCAATGATTTCTTTATCATAATGCAGAGGCCTTGACTTATTTTGTGTTTTGAATCATGTTTAATATCCAAAATCCATGTGAATTCAGTAGATCCAGTCCAAGCTGTCTGTGGCCCAGCAGTAAGACAGCAGCCCCACCATTGTCGCTAGACTCACTGCTAACACTGACCGCAGCAGGACAACACACTGTAGAGAGATCAAGACAGATTGGTGTTATTAGTAATGACTTACTATTCAAAGTTATTGTCATTTCTGGATGCTGATTCAAGTGCTGTAACTTGCATTGTACATTAATAATGGCATTGCTATATAATAAATGTTTACACCATTGGACATGACTTATATGTACCATGAGCATGTTGTCTCCTGCTTTTAGATTATGGAAGGCACGTCCGGTTTGGGGTAGTTCCACTCAAAAATATTGAATCAAATCATAAGGTTGCGCTACAAATATTCCTTATCCAATAGCCTACTGCACATTTGTGGTCTAATAAATGAATAATAACTCATTATCTCTCTTTTTCTCCTCAAATCCTCATGTCTCTTTCCAGGTTTGTTTTCACACGGATGCTTTAAAATGTGAGTGTTTACTGGAATGTTTCCAAAGCAGGTATGCAATATTTATTATCTGTCAAAATGACGGAAATCACTCACTTAAAATATCACTCAATGTTCCAGTTAAGATTTTTTTTTGGATTAAGGCAAAATATGTTACATAATACAGACATCTGTTATAACTACAGTGATATTTAACACGTCCGTAATATTGCTGCAAAAATAATCAAGCTTTTGGGGATAATCGAGCATTCATCTGTTGCTCCCAAAATTTTTGCAAGTTACTCCCATGATTTATGCAAAGCGTCATGGGGCGTAGTAGGAAACCGGCGATATGTTTTAAGGACAAAAGAGCTTTTTTCTAACCTGTCTCCATATAAAAAAATGGAACCTCAAATATATGAGCGTTTTATCTTTATTGTTATGCTGTTTTTTTTAATATACATATATTTTCTTCAATTCACGCGAGTTTATACTTACCTTATTTCTTTTGGGGTGTTCCTTCAGCTGCTTGCCTGCCTTTTGTAACCCCTTTGGTAAAACTTTGTACCTTCCTGCGTATAAACGTCTCTCATGTGGTTCATCAGAATCACTTTGGTCCTGAATCGTGGAGAGCTGATGATGTGAGATTATTATTATTTGATTATTGTGTTGTATGCTTGATGATCTGATGTTCTCACCTCAGTCTTCTGGACATTGGCAGTGTCATCTTCTGAGTTTGATTCATGTTCACTGCTGCAAGGCAATATAAAATAGAAATTGACCATTCTAAAAAATGAATGAAATTTAAAAATGAATAAAATCCATCTTACCTATCATTATCTTCCTCATTTTGAGAAGATCCTTGATCCAACCTAAACATTACCCTGTGGGTCCTGTCTGTTACTTTTGAGAGAGAAATGTGCACTTTACTTATTTATGTATTCATTCATTCATTTGTTTATTTATTCATTTGTTTGTTCGTTCATTCATTCATTCATTCATTCATTCATTCATTCATTCATTCAGCATTTTTATCTGAACCCATGTCCTTGATGCTAGTGTCATGTGTAACAGTTGAGCTACAGCAACAACAACAACAACAAAATTTAAAATAACTATTTTATTACAAATTTATTCCTGTGATGCAAATCTGAATTTTCAACATCATTACTCCAGTCTTTAGTGTCACATGATCCTTAAGGGTTAGTTCACCCAAAAATTAAAATTCTGTCAGTAATTACTCACTCTCATGTTGTTCCAACCCCGTAAGACTTTCGTTCATCTTCAGAACACAAATTTAGATTTTTTGATGAAATCTGAGAGCTGGCTCACTCCTCCATAGGCTGCTAGGTAATTTCATCTGCCTGACAGAATTTTCATTTTTGGGTAAACTAACCCTTTAAGAAATCATTCTAATATGCGGATTTGATGGCTAAGAAACATTTCATATTATTATCAATGTTGAAAACCATTAATATTACAGTTAATATATTAACTTCTTGATATTTTTGTAGGAACAGTGATACTTTTTTTTAGGATTCTTTGACGAATATAAAGTTTAAAAGAACAGCATTTATTTGAAATATAAATCTTTTGTAATACCTTAAATTACTGTCACTTTTGATTAATTTAATCCCCTGCTAAATAAAAGTATTCATTTCTAATTAAAATCTTGCTGACCCCAATTTTTTTCAACAGTATTGCAATTTCGATAAAACATTTAAGCACTTACCCTCTTTTTGCTTTTCTTTTACAGACTCTTCGTAGTATCTGTCAACTCTCGCTTGTTCCTGCTCCATGTCCCTCTCTATTTCATTTTTCAGCTTCTCCAAGAAATCATCCTGATCATCCTGATCATCACAGATCGCCTTACTTGAGTTCATTTTATAGAGCTCTTCTACATTAATGTCATGGTCATATTCATCAAAATTCATGTCCTCATCCATTCTCATCCTCATCCATCCACATCCATCCTCTTCTGTTATATTCAGAAGAGTGCTGAAATTTTCAGTGTATGAAATTTCTGAGGGTTCATGGCTGTCTTCCCTGTTGCTTTGTTCTTTTTTGACTGAACTGGACTCTGGAGACTGCAAATCACTGATGCAACCTTTTGTGCTCAGTTCCTCTTCACTGCTGTGTGACAAATCACATGCCAATCAAATATATGAGCTTGTATGTTGCACTAAAGTCTAAGATATATATATATATATATATATATATATATATATATATATATATATATATATATATATATATATATATATATATATATATATGTTATGCAAAACACTTTACTTTTGAAGTAAAGAATCAAACTTTGAAATCTGTTTTACCTGTCACTATCCACTTCATAAAGAGAGGATTCTAGATCCAAACAAAACGTCACTTTGTGGATTCTACCTGTTGTAGTTGTTGGGAAAGAATTGATCCAGTAGTAAGGTAAAATTCATTTATAAAATTCCTAATAAAAATGTCATTCATCATGGTATTGCTTTATGCCCTTAAGTTGGTTCACAAATAAGAATTTACCTTTGTTTTCCTCGCCTTCAGCGGGCTGGTAGAATCTGTTAAATGCCTCAATTCTTGCTTTTTCTTTCTCCCAGTCCCCCTTGGTCTCCTCCTCCTCCTCATTCTCCAGCTCGTCCTGAAAATAGTCCTCTTCATCACATATCACTTCTTTTTCATTAATGTCCCAGTCATATTCGTCAAGCTCCAGGTTGTGATCATCCATCAAGTTCAAAAATGTCCCAGGTAGCAAAGTGTTGATATTTTCACCAATGTCTGAAACTTCTGAGTGTTCACTGTTATCATGTTCTTTGTTGTTCTTGGCCTCTAGTGGATGTGACTCACTCACACTTCTGTTTTCAGATGAGTATGTCTCAGAAGATCCTTCCATTCCTCCTTTAGGAGATGCTGGATTGCTTGAAAAATGTATATCACACACCTCTTTCTGACTATCTGTGACCACCACATCCTCTATTTCATGTTCAATGCTGTTCCGATCTCTTGCAAAGTCTTTCATGAAGTTAAGCTTTTGTTTCATGTCAGCTGGTTTTTTTTCCTCCAAGATTGAATGGGAAGTGAAATCAGGGTTTTCTTCTTGGCTCTTGCAGTATTCACCATCACTGCTGATATCACTATCATAGTCAGGCTGCTCAGTCATGTAAGATTCACTGGAATTAGATTGGAAATTCGCAGAGATGCCAAAATCAGAACTTTCCCCAGTGTTTGAAATCTCACTGTTATATTCGTCATTTCTAATACTGTCCTGCTTTGTCTGGAACAATATGTCATCATCAGATTTCCCAGGTGTCTCCACATTCAGATCCTTGACATAAGTGAGCATGTCTACAGGATCCATACATCCATCTTTCATTTGAACATCATCATTCCTTGAAGTTACAACTTTGTAATTCAGTGGAGGTTCTTCTAGGTTCTTCATCTCATAGGAACAACCCAGGTCTACAACCTGCACCTGAGCCAGCTTGGAGTCCATGTGATTGGGTTGTCCACCCTCATGACCCTTACTGCTGTCCCCACTATCACTTTGAGACAAATCAGAGGGGTACTCTGCTAAACTTTCCTCTTCTCTTTCATGATCTTCATGATCTTCTTCTGTAAACTCTTTCATCTCATCCCCAGACTGGACCTCCATCTTCAGTAGATGTGATGGGGTCTCTGGGCTCATTGTTTCCAGATCATAGTGAGTTCCTTTTGGAAGAACCATTTCCAGCATACTGACATCTTCAGCTTGTTCCTTGTTCATTTGATGGATATCTGCATGTGTCTCGACTTCCTTCTCTCTGCATTCCTCATCATGCAAGCTTAATAGCTGGTTTTGGGTTTGTGTCTTGTTTTCATCTGTATTGTCGTCATCCCATGAACCACAGGGCATAGCTCCTGCCTTGATGCTTTGTTCATCTAATGAGAAGTTCCTATTCTCAGAAAAGTTCTTAGTTTCCTCTTCCCTATTCGCCCACTCTAAATCTATGTCAGACTCAGACCCACTGGATTCTCTGTGACTGTTGTCGTCCTCCATGTCGGGCTCATTTTGAGGTACGTTAACGTCGTCATCAGAGTGTAGACGCTCAAAGTTTGCCTCTGTTTTTATTTTAAAAAAGACACGACACAATGCAATGCACAATTCAAAATATGGGTAAACAGAAAAATCAAAACAGAGACTTCCTTTATATTAACGAGGTACATTGGGCTGTATTTTTATGGACTTTTCTTATATTGACTTAATATGGTAAAAAGTCAGATTATTTATGGAATAAATTGGTTTAGTGGTGAAAATCACAACATGCACAGTTGGCTACAAAAGTTTTCACTTCATCATTACACAAAAAGTCTCACACAAAAATCTTACCTGGGAATGCGTCCTTTAGAAAATTAGCAATGTTTTGCTCCATCTTGTTTTTGGCACAACGGTGTTAAGCTTTTATTTTCACCCCGTACCGACAAAATCAAAAACAGACATGACAGACACTCTGAATGTTCCACCACTTGACAAAATGAGCGTGTGTGATGCGTGCCTCATCATGTCATAGCTGCTTCCTGTTTAAATAAGGCCATAACAACAAGAGCATGAATAGAAACATCACAGAATTGAGCATGTACTGAACGAAAACTGCTAAATAGGCATGCAATGTAAATTAACATTGTTAAATAAGTATCAAAAGTTAACCAAGTATGTCAACCCATATTTACTTGATTTATTACATAGTATTTTGTGTGTGTGTGTGTGTGTGTGTGTGTGTGTGTGTGTGTGTGTGTGTGTGTGCGCGTGCGTGCGTGTGTGCATGTGTGTGTGTGTGTGTGTGTGTGTGTGTGTGTGTGTTACTGCTGCATGAGTGCAGCCTTGTTTGACTTTTTGTAGGTTGTGGTTTGAGTAGCTCAACCACACCGTCGCTGCTAAATTGATGCATCCTCCTCATGAGTAACAGTATATTTATGCAAACTCTTCCATGCAAACACAGTAAAATCTGATTTTAAGATGAACAAGATGGTCGATTTCCATTATGACCGATATAAAAAAAAGAGCATACAGTAGCTTCAATTCCTCTTGATCAAAACAGTGTAAGGGACTGACAAACTATGAGCTGACTTAAATAAGAAAAGGACCTTTCATTATATATATATATATATATATATGAGTATTTGTTAAAGAGTCACAATTGGAGTTTTGTGGATTTAATCCATGTATATTAGATTTTCTTACAATTTCAAGTATTACAATGAGACTGGCAATATGGACATTGTGTTGATTATTTAATCATCTCCACTAGCAAAATCAAATACAGGACACCTAGCAGAATAATTTGTATAATAATAACATGGGTAAAGATACCAAAATGGCTTAAATAGTGTAGTAAACTCTTTTTCTGCTAATATGTAGCCTACAATATAATAATTGGGCGAGTGCTTTTATTTTCCATGACCGTTATCCATTCACATTTTTTCTCTGCAACATCAGTTAAGTGCCTTAAAAACATGTATGTGTTCTGCTGCTGGTGTTTCCTTGTGTGACAACATTGTACACAGACTGCATAGTATCAGATGTTGATACCAGAGCACAGTACAAATACCAGTAGGTTATCACAGTATCAGGCTGATATTGATATTAGTATCTGTACTTTGTAGGCCATATTCACAGATATTCATCATTTTACAGTTCGTGGCGCAGGAGGTAGCGATGGTTTGCTTTTAAATCCACTTCTACAGGATAGTGGTCACTGACTTCCAAAGCCTAAATACAAAAAAAAAAGACACACATTTCAAAAATTGGTTATGAATTATTAACTCTGTTTTGCAGTTCTGTTTACCTCTTCCTCAGATAGATTAAATTCTTTTTTGAAGTTGAACGGTTGAGCAGATTCTGGAACTATCCCTGAAATGAGTTCTTTTCCATGAATAATAATCCTAAAGGGGATTTTCAGAAAGATTGAACTGTTAGACTATCAAACATATATTGGCATGTCATTTTGTCAAACTGGTAACTAGTTTAGACTCAGAATGCTATAGAGTGCTGCAGGAATGAGTCCTAAAACCTGGAAATGCTGTTAGTTAGCATTTTTGAACTTTAGCTTATCCATGAAATAAAAAAAGGTGTCGAATCATTCTGCCTAACATCTCATTTTAACCTCCATAAAAGAAATAAACTCATTCAGGTTTAAAATATCATGCGGCTGAATAAAATAAGGAAAAATATAATTTTGGGGGGATAAACAATCTCTTTAAATCATTGTAATTAAAGACCGGTTGTTCAAGTCAGTGGGATTTTTGAATGGGTTTTTGGTCAAATGCCTGAAATAAGGTCTGTGGTGAACACGTCTTGAAAACGGTGGTTGCTAACAAGTGGCTAAATGAGACTATATAAGTTGTCGGGGACATTAAACACTATCACGGCGAACAGGGAAACTCATTTACTCACTAACCAATCAAGTTCGTAGATTTTAAATAAAGAGTTGGCGGAAGCTTAGTGGTGGGGAAGCATGTGACTGTGGTGCCTATACTATAGCTTTTAACTTCTGGTGATTGTATTTAGGATTCAAAATTCATAAAAGTTGTGGAGATCATCTTGATGATCAAAATGTAAGAATCATATACATTTGTTGGTTATTTTCTTCAATAATCCAAAAGTCAATGGAAAAATCCTATTGGCTTTTGTCAAGGAAACCAGTGTGATGCTAACTTCTGGGTTGGCCTACAAAATTATGTCATCCCTGCAGCGCTCTATTGTCACAATATGGTTATTGTGTATAGGTTTGCTAAGAAAGTAAGACCTGTCATAAGCGCAGCGTGTTTTTTCACGCACTGTAGTGTCTTGTTCATCTCTGATCAACCAGTGGAACTTTGGGTTGTTCTTGAGACGCACGTTTTTCAGTCCTTTATTGGTAACATAGCTGCAGGCTGCATTTAAGTCCCCCAGGAACATCACATTCTAGATAAGGTTAAACGTTTTTTATACAATCGAGGTATTAATATAAAGTATGTCATTCTGTCTATCGTTCTATCTAATATAAGTTTGGTGTACCTCAGTTTTCCATTTCCTTCTGACTGTTTGGAAGACCTCATAAAGTGCATCCATTTCTTTCATTGCATTCTTAGGACAGGTGTGCTGACCAATGAGGACGAAGTTCTTCACCACTGTAAGATGATACGGCCAATCAGATTCAATATAAATGTATCTGAGCTAATCATTGTGCTGAAATGTGCTGTTTTATTTCCAGCTAGAAACGTTTATGCGACATACATGTTGTGGGAGAACGGACCCATATGATGAACGGCTCTCTGGAGAACACTCCTGCTGTGGTCTCATTGAATTCTGGATGCTGGTATTGCTCTTGCACCTGTAGCATGTCTTTTCTGTGAACACAGCATGTGCTGGATGAGTTCATCATCGCTCCTAGGGTTCGCAATATTCAGGTATATTCACTACAGATCACTTACACTTCGCTCGTGTTAACATTTGTGCACGACACCCATTTTAAAAGTTTCATTACCTGTAAATGTACACATACTGCTCTTTATACGTTTTCTTCCCCATTCTTTTACTCTCTAAATGGGTGTAAATGTGAGATGTGTCAAACCTGGGGGAAGTGAAATGAAAACATTGTTATATTATACATTAATTAGTTGCATGCATCAGTGACACATGCAGTAAATATATACCTGTTCAGGTTCATCAACAGTGCAGATACGGCTTGACCTCTAGAATCTCGAACCTCCTGAATCAAACTCAGGTCACAGCGAGAAATGATCTAGAAATTACATAATAATAATAATAATTTTCAAGAATTTAAGATGTTTTAAGATAGACAGACACATTTAATCTTTATTCATACTGTCAAAAATCTTTTGTACCTTTATCAAAATCTCCATAACTCTCTTATTACTGGCCTTTGCTTCCCCATAACTCTGGATGTTGAAGGCACAGATCTTCAATGATATTACAGAAGTCCAAAAACATAATCCAACAAAACATACCAGAAGAGGCGACCTCATTTATCAGAGCTTCTAGAAATACATAAAGTTACATTAGTCAAACAGAACACTTCCAATTTGTGTAAAACTGGAAACTGTAGTAGTAAATAGCATATAAGTTATAAGTTCTTGTTGCACAGCCCGTGTTATTAGCCATAGCCAGCTTATGTTAAAACACCTCAGGCCTACAGCAGCGTCATACTGTGGTATTGCACTTCCAGTTTTGTCACATTAAGCTGCAATTCAACCATAAAAAAGTTCCTCTGTAAATTTAAATCTATGAACCAAATACATTTCCATGAAAATATAACATGACTCACCCTGAATGACGGCTGTCAAGCTATTAAGAGCGTTAAAGTGTTGGAATGAATGTTTTAATGTACTCTGGTTATCTTTACACAGGAAACCATGGTGAAAAGCAGTGTTGGGCAAGGGGAGGGGCAGTGTGTGAATGTGTTCAAATGAGCTGTGTCAGAGCTCCATTAATGTGTAGGTCAGTCTGGAACGCTAAAGAGCGTGACCTGTCATGACAATGTGTTTTTTAAGCCATTCAACAGGACAATATTGTCCTTTTATTCTCAGTGAGTGCTAACTAAAAGAAATGTACACCCCCATCTGGAAATAATCTTTCAGTAAAATAGAGCTACAGCTCAGAATACAAATAGTATGTTGTTTAATAACGTCAAAAAATGCAAATCTCAGTTGTACATAGTGAATTTATTCAAGGCTTGAACTATTGACTTTCACATTTGAATGTCCAGTTTTTAAATTTCAATAATCGGAATAAAAAAATCTATATATGGGATACAGATTTAGGTATTAACTCATTGTAACACTTTTGTTTTGTAACATGTCACCAGTATTTACACAGTTTGGTCCGTTTTAGATACTAATACAAAGAACCATAAAAAGTAGGGGTGTAACGATACCCTCATGTCACGATTCGATACATATCACGATACTGAACTCACGATACAATATTATTGCGATACTCCAAGACATATGGGAAAAGGTTAACAAAAAATTGATTAAAATGCTCAATTTGATATTACAATGTGGGTGTAAATGAATAGGCTTGGACTTGGTGCTGATAACCCAATGAACAGGACAATGTTGACACCAGAATAAAAATATTCATGATTCTGAAGCTGAAAATACAGAATTATATTAGACAAATATGCTTGCACTCTTTCACTGACTAGATATATTTAAAATTATGTAGGCCACTTTTTACTGGTAACTCTGTAAACTTTAACTTTTTCTCACACAGTCATTTTCATTTTGGGTGAACTATACACAAAACATATTGTCACTATCCACGATACATATATTGTTGCATTTTTGTATTACGATATATTGTGCACGATATATTGTTACACCCCTAATAAAAAAGATGATAAAATAATAGAGACATAATATGTCCAACTTTAAAAAATCTATTAAAAATGTGAAATAAAAAAATAAATATAAACAACAAATCTCTAAGACTCTTGGCTTTACTCTTGCCTGTCACACAGGTTTAAAGCAGGCTCCATGCTGAGCTGATGCTGTCTGTATGAGGTAGTCCTCCATTCGCTGTTCCAGGTCAGAGTAAAACTGGCGGAGCTGCTCTCTAGCAGGTGGATGATAAAACCACAGGCCTGCCACCACCACCACCATCATGAGCAGTAAGAACAGACATACACAGAGCCAGGTCCCACAGCAGCCACTCTGTTCGGGGAGATAGAGGACGACAATTATTTATGGCATAAATGTACAAGAGAAACCAAATGAAACGGGGATAAAGTGTAGAGAATGCTGTGCATGATGTAATGTAGTCTCAATTTTAAAATTCAAACATTCTAAGAAAACTAGTCTAACGAGAGACTGATAGTCACGCATTGGTGAGACAGTAGGATGTTCGAGTCTCACCCTGCTGCCTTTCTGCCGCGTCCTCAGTATGTTCAGCTCTTCTCGGCACTGGGTCAGTCGGGACTGATAGCCGTAACACTCCTGCTCCAGGGCCTCAAGATCCGCCTGCAGCTCTGTGTACTGCCGGGTAACCAAGACAACACTATGTTAAACTATGTCTTATGGTAATTTATAGAGAAAAAAAATCTAAAAGAAAGGAAATGCTTTTTACAGCAGCATACATGTTTTGTTGGTTTACTTTATTTTATTGTTCCCCTAAAATAGTCTTAAATGGTGACAACTGAAGTAGGATCACCTCTGCTACTCTACAGCTAATAAAGTTTCTTTGTTTTGCTTTTTTTAGATATTAAATATTTGAAAGATCTTTGTAGTTCATAGTAGTTCAATTTTGGTTTATTATCGTAAAAGAAAATGTTAAATACAACAAAAATATAAAGGTATTTTCTTGAATGTAATTTACATTTCAAATACCTGCATACATTTCTAAAACAGAAGTTTGAAAGCTAGGTTTTTTACAGAGAAGATTTTGTATATTTCCTTTTACCACTACGTAAACTGGAAAATACTTTCAATAGAAAAAGATTCACCTTATTCTTAGAAATAAAATAGTATATAAACCAGGCAAATAATATATGAACAAAACTTCAGAATATGCTGTAGAAAACCAAAAGTATTAAAGTGGAGATTGTTGGTTAAAAATCATGATTGTGAGGCAACAGCAATTAAAGATATGTATTGTAATTAAGATCTGCAGATACAAATAGATAAAGTGTAATAAACATTCAAATGTGTGTTTTGGATGTTTTCTTTCCGCTAGTCTAAACGAAGACATGTTATGGGTGCAAAATAACTCTTGTGTGTAGTGCATAAAAAAACAACAATGTAGTTGTTGCCTGTAGTATCTTGCCTTAATTCAATGTCAGTGCTCTCTCTGGCAGATCTTTACCTCATTTTCTTTCATTCTGAGTCTCTGTTCTGTGTCTCTCAGTTGTCTTGCTATGCCGTTATCTGTCCGTAGGAGTTGGTCCAACACTGAAACATTTTCATGTATTTGTGTGTTACTGTTCCACAACTCGTGGTTGTGTCCTGTGAGTGTGTGAAAGAAAGAGACAGATAAAGAGAAATGCATGAAATGTGATTTGAAAGAAATGCAGCTTGTTAATTCCTTAAACGTTTCTAAATATTTCCATGATTGTTTTATCTAAATATGTGAAGTGAAAGTCAGTTTGCCAGCACCTTTGGCTTCCTGTAGATATTCTCTCAGGTTGAGGTTCTCCTCCTCCAGCTCGGAGATGCAGGAATGAAGCTCCGCTCTCTCTAACTGAAGAGATTCACTCTGTTTCCTCAGCATCTCCTCCTGTCCCACAGAACGCTGCACAAACATTTATACAACAATAAATGAAACATGCCACAACCTGAGAAGAAACATTCAGTCAGTTTTAATTAAAAACGCTTTTGCAAAATTACTGAAAGTCACTTCCATTAATGCTTCTATGATTGGATCATTATTGCAGTCGTTATTATGTTTCTAGCAAAAATTATTCTAACCCTAATTGATTGAGTGTATAGCTTTTAATTTCTTAAACAACCATGTCGAAAGACACATCATGGACATATTCCAGAATGACAATATCAAGATTCATCAGGCTCAAATTGTGAAAGAATGAATGGTAACTCAAAGAATGGTTAGGAGGGAGCATGAAGAATGGCAACTTTACAGAGTGCTTGACTCTTGCATTGTCCATACAAGATCTTGATTAAAAATGTATGCACCTCTTGATGGAAATAAATGTTGTGATGTTATTTATTTTTGGTCAAGATCTTGTATTGACAATGCAAGAGTCCAGCACTCTGTAAAGTCTACTTTCAGTCTCCCCAATGAATTTAATGTCTGGACTCAGAGGTGCCAGTTCATGTGTGAAAATAATTCTTCAACCATTCTTCCACAATTTGAGCCTGATGAATCTTGACATTGTCATCCTGGAATATGTCCATGATGTGTCGGTAACGCTTCCTTTTACAGTCCTGTTACCCATGTACATACTATGTACTTATTATAGTAATTACAATTACTGGGTAATAACTAGGTACTAACCCTGAACCTATACCCCTAAACCCCTAACCCATGTACTTACCTTATATTAGCCAGTACTTTCTAGGTAAGTACACTGTAAGTACACGTAAGTACTGTACTGTAAAAGGAAGCGTTACCGATGTGTCTTCCTACATGGTTGTTTAAGAAATGAAAAGCTACACACTCCATCAATTAGAGTTAGAAGAACTGTTGCCAAACTTATAACATGCTAGAAACATAATAATCACTGCAATAATGATCCAAACAGAGTCAAAGCATTTGCATTTTTAAATTCAAACAGCAACTTTTTTTGGCCGGGCAGTGTAATTTCTTTCTTTTCTTCAGACGTTTCTGAAAAAAGTTCTGATTGGCTGTACTGAAAGCAGATTGACAAGGGTCCTGTGGTTTGTCAGCTTTTGTAGAAATCTGTGATGTGTCACTCAAGTCCTTTGATTCTCTCATCATGGTTTTGCTTTGCTATACCTCCAAGTGACCCTGCAACTGTAGGATCTGATCGGTGCACTCATCCTGCCTCTTCTTCAGCTGACTCGAACCCTCTTTCAGCTCCTCACACAGCCTCTGCCACCACTCTGACTCTGTGTGTGCTGTCTGCAGCGCCCCCTATGGGAAGGGATGATTGGATTTTTACAACCCAGCTAGGAGTTCTAAAAGCAAGAGCTCTGTCCTTATGGTGGTAAAGTATATTTATAACAAAATATATAAATATTGAGACTTTTTTGACCTGTGCATTTGGGGTCTTACCTGGAGGTACTCCATGTTGCTCTGAGCTTCCGCCTTCTCATTCTCCGCCCTCTGAATAGCCTTCAGAGCCTTTTGTTCATACTCCTCCCTCTGTTTTTCCATCTTTAGCACCACTTTTTTCACTCCATCCTGAGGAACCTTCTGAAAGGGCAAATTGGAGCATTTATCTTCTATTTTAAAAAAAAAGTGTCTCAAACTCTCTGACCTGTACTTATCCAGGGCGGCATGTTAAACCTATATACAATTATACAACTTTTGAAAAGCAGAAAAATATTCAGAATTCACTTGATTCTTGTAATCTAAGTGTAAAAGATCATTTGTATTTGTTTGTACGTTGTAAGTTCTCAGAGCTGGAGTTGGATCTTTTGCGGTCTTACCTTGATGCAAACCAGCAGCTGAGCCTCCAGAGCTTTGATCTTACTCTTCAGCAAGTCCTCATCACAGCGTGTCTGTGGGAGGAAAAGGAAACGTGCTAGTGTGTCAGAGAGATAGAGAGAGAACCACTGAACCAAGAGTTTTCAGTTTCTGTGCATACTGCATCCTGTGTGACAACCACCATCCTTAGCATTGCTATATTGGTTCTTGAGAGAAATACAGACATTGTTATGAGTTCAAAATGGAAAAATGTATAAGTTTGAACAGGTTGAGTTTGAAGCATCACAAAAGCTCAAACAAACCTCTCTCTGACGCCTACACTGCTCTCCATTTTGTGTGTGAGCAAGAAAACATCTTTCTATTTTTCTGAACAAGCCATAAGGAGCCGGATGCTGTTGACCACAAGACCATCCCCCAACTCTCTCTACATTACTGCTGTCTTCTGTGTTCAAACCAGGAAACTCGCCAATTGCTGAAGCCAGTATTATGCAGAGTGGCATTGTATGCCTGAGTAATTGAAAAGTAACCATGAATTTCAGAATGTATTTGCATTTGTTTTGTCTTCCTTTTATTCCCTTTTTAACCGCAGCACTCGAGCTGCATGAACTCAACAAAGAGCATCTTGTGCTTCAATGGAAGCAAGGACATCTGACCGTCTGTACAAATGAGTTCACACGGTCAATGTGTTCGATTCGATTTTAGAATGCCGTCAGGTGCATGTGTGTGTGTTGTGTGAATAATGCTTCAGCAGGAAGTTGTTCACTAATGTACCTTCCACAGGAGCTCTGTAGAGCGCAGCAATGTAGAGGCGCTCTTCTGGAGGCTGGAGAGCTTCTTTTTAAGAGCCTCTTCTCTATGTAAGGCCTCCTGCATAGAGATGTCACATTTCATTATATCAGAAACATATTTCAAATTAAGTCAGGTAGAGCTGGTGTTTTTGAATATCAATCTTATGGGTTATGACTGCATACTTGCCATACCTCTAAATAAACAGACAACTGGTGGACATCCTGAAAAAAGATGAATGAATTATTATATTAATAAATAAAACAGCATTTACATGTTTAGCTATTTGTTTTTACAAATGTATATGATCATTTTCTTTTTTAAACAATTGCCAAATTCCTTACCGCTTCTTTGACGGTAACAAATCCAGACCTGAACAAAGAGAGTTCATAATGCTGCAGTAATATTTATATAACAGGTGCATTATAATTGAATTTATGCTTTTGAAATATTAAACCGCAAGAGCAAACAGTCTAGTAAAGGTAATGTAAAAGCAACTCACTCTGTCTGTATGCTGGCAGTCTGTAATGTCTTCTGGGTGTTTGAGAGCTGAGTGATGTCTTTGAGAACTGTATGATCATATACTGTATGATTATAACACAAAATAATATTATTAGGATAACATGTTCTGCCACACATAACAAAACACTTTTTGAAAATGTAATTATTTGTCCAACATAATGCAGTGCATAACCCTAGTATGTCTTGTTAAGTATGATGCTTTCTGCTTAAATTAAAGCGATGTTAGACGTAGGCTGGTTATGGTTATTCATCAGAAGATCCACTAACCTCGCTCCTTTTTCACTATCCTCTGAAGCTGAACAGAACTGAGACCCCATCCATCTGATTTCAGCCCGGGATCATTTTCATCATTCATTGAAGAAGTGGAGACTGTCTTTAGGATTTGGACATTTAATTTCAATGTTAAAATAGATGATGTAATTAAAGAATATACAACATTTCCTTGAATTTACAGCTCAAATGTTTTTTTAAAACATGTAAAAAAAAAAGTATTCACATCATCAGCCACTGTCTTAAAGAAATATAAACCACAAAACATGTAAACAATCAGTCACAGGCCAAAGTCCTGGCTAATAGTAAACTCTGTACCTGCTTTGCAAAGTTTATGCCATCTCTCTGGAGCCTTACATTTGGACTTGTTATCAAGGGCCGTCTGATTGACGTAAAGGTTTGCGTCATACGCTCTGGTTCATGCAGGGTTTCCCTCGAGTACCTGTGCCTTGGCACTGCAGATAACAGTGTGTATGTGCCATGGTCTACTGGTCTTCTTTTGAAGAACTCAAATTGTCTTTTGCGATGCATTTCGTTTTTAATCCACCTTGTGTCCAGATCTCTTGTGGGACTCCGACATGATGTTGTGTTATTGCGATGGCTGATTTCTCTGTGCTTCACGGCACGCTGCTCCACTTTATACTCGTAATTTGGGGCCAGAGACCCTTTGTTGTCATGAGCTCCTTCCATTCTGTCTGGCTGAATGAGTTGAAAAATTTGTGCTATATGTTAAGGCACCGGAATGTCACCTCACAATGTAAATGGGTGTTTCCCGAAGTGGCAATTTCCTGTAATTGAAAAACAACATATATATTCATATATCATCCAACCTTTAGTGGTGCTATGTCATTATTGCTCAAAAAATAGACCATCCTAAATCAGCTGAATGACACAAAATGAGGATAGTCAACAACAACTGGTGTAATAAAACAAGTTAAAAACTAAAAAGCTACAATTATGCTGTTGTTTTTGAGGTCACACTTAGTGTTTTTATTCTCTTCACAGCTACAATAAAATCTTTTTTTTTTTACAGTGGCTACATACAGTATAAAATATTAAATACTACATTAAACATACTTTAAGATGAAGTGTGTCCAGTCACTCACTTCTGTTGTCATATTGTTTCAAAACAGGCATGAACTGAACTACATGCAGCTGAAAGAAAAATGTTGTACCATCAATGATGTTTTTAAAATGCAAAGTGTTTATTAATATGCATATATCTGCTTAATAATCACTGGAAAATGTCTCTAAAACACAATAACAGTTTGGAATGCTCCCATGTAGTGATCTGCAACAATTTTAGGCACTACATTGACTGAAAACCAACATTCCCTTCCAATAAGCGTTTCAAATAGTAAAAAAATAACTTTTTTCTTACAAAAAAAAAGCACAATTCAAATGCGTTCCAACATGTTGAAACTGAATAACAAGCATGCATTCAAGTCAAACAGTTACACCAAGATAATTTCATAAATGCAGATAAACTAGAACAAGTTTTAGCATCTTTACAACCTTTAATGAAAGTACCTGTTCTTAGATGAGTCCCTGGAGTGAATATAATTGTGAAAGCAGAGTCTGAACGATTTGAAGCTGACATGGCACTTGAAAACTAGTTCATTCAACAAAGGGCGGTCTATTTCTTTTGCCTTGCTTGCTTAACAGGAAGTAAGATGAACCTCACAACTTGTATAAGTTCCTCTATCTCAGCAGCCATGCGTATTGAAACTAGTACCACACATGTATGGGCCCTGAGATTAGGACTAGAGGCGAGGTTATGATATTGGCTGTTTAAATGTGGCAATAGTGGATGGAGAGGGACTGGAGAAAAAGAGAAAGACAACAAAAAATCAACGTTCTGTGTGAAAACAAGGCAAGATTGCAAAAAGCAAGGTTAACATTTATAGATGGACTTATGTTGATCTTTGTCTGAAAACAAATTAATTTGAGCCGAAAAAATAAATAAACTAAATAATTAATCGAAGTTGAAGTGGGTGTAGAAACAGAATATGAAAACAAAAGTTCAAGATAGCCTAACTGATTATTAAATAGGCTACATTTAGGCTACCACTGTTCAATATGCGTCCTACTGGCAAATTCCCATCGCATCTAAATAAGAATAAAAATGAGCAGTGTTTCTCTATATGAACAAGTATTTAAATGCTTGTTGACATCACTGTCATCATTGATATGTTTAAATGTTCATGTTATTTTTAGCAACAACTTGAAAATGTCAACATTCCCTTTGTTGTTTGTATCTTGTATGATGATGAACTGGCGCCACCTGCTGACTCCCTGTTGTGCGGAAAATCTCGCGATAGGAGGTCGACCAGTAACAAGAATAAGATCTCGCGATATCATCGGCGAGAGTTTCTCATCCTTGGTCTAGAAGGGCACAGAGAGCCCGGTACAGAAGACATTTCGGCCAGGGATCCTGTCATTAACCCGGTAAAGCATGTTGTCAAGACTGGTGCTCGTTTCAGGTAGGTGATTTATACAATGAAAGCCACTATAACCTTTCGCATTGATTGTGTTGATTACATAGACTTTTTTATAAGTGAATGTGAAGTTGAAGGGTAAAATTAGGCCGCACGGTGTGAATGGCCGCACTTGAGTCTGCAGTGAAACGTGTGTTTTTGTGCTGTAATTAATGTACATTGTAATTCTAATGACTTATTGAATGAATTGAAGTCCAGCTTTTATGCTCAGACAGTCATTTCTGTATGAGAATGATCGCAGAGTTGATGTGCTTTCAGTATGTCCTTGTATTGAATTGTGTAGCGGTTAGCTGAGAGCTAGCCTAATGCCACATTCAAACTTTACCACATAGCAAATTAGAAGCTTAAGAATTCACATCTTAAAATGTAATGTCACTTAGTTATTGTTCATTCAGAAGTGCAAATTAACAAATGATATCTGATTTTGCCTAACCTGGGAAGATTGACAGCTTGTTTCTGTCATGTATGCAAGGACGTGCATTTTATTAGATCTGCACAATGAACCAAAATCAAATAAATTATTCATCATTATATATCAAAAACGCTTTGTTACCATCTGTTAATAATTCTATTGAACTAATGACAGGTAGAACTAATGGCCAAGTGTGACAGGTGGAAAATATGCATTCATTCATTTGGTGTCAAATGATTAATTTGATCTTTTGATGTAAATTGCACTTAAAACAAAATAGCATTACTCTGTCACTTTCATTAATGTGAATGTGAGTTGTCAGTCACTGATTTTCAGTCCTTTTCTAATTGCTTTGTTGTCTATTTCTTGTAGGTCATACCCTGAAAAACAGCGGGTCCTTTGGCGCTTGGTATGTAAGATCTTGTGGTCCGTGCTCTGTAAGCCAGTCTGTGGTTGAAGAGTACTGGAAACTAAATGACAATCAATGACACCCATAGAACTCTAACCTGGTACTTTATCTATTTGTCTTACACCAGCCTGGTACAGGCCTCCCGTTCCTTTCATCAGTCCTCCCAGAGTCTTGCACCAGTACCTCCTCTGCCTGAGAAAGGAGGAAAGGTCCGACATGGCATCTTCCCAGAGGAGCTCTTCACACTGCTATACCCCAAGACGGGTGTGACAGGTGAGGTTGTCTGCTTTATTGCCTCCTTTTAGGGATGCACGATGATATCGGGACAACATCGGTATCGGCCGATAAAAGCTTAAAATGACCATCATCAGCATCGGCCGATATGAACATTTCTGCCGATGAGCCTTGCCGATAGGGTGGCGTGTTTCCTATGCGCACGTGACGACCGCGAACGAAGCATGAGCTCCAGCAACTTAAACTGCCAACTAGGGGTGTGCGTCTCACGCGGTTTTTGATCGCGGACGATTAAAATGTCTCCACGATCTGCTTTTGAAGAAAAATCATAGTATCGTGCATTCTATCAGTTCAATTCTGGCACCTTCATCTCAACATACTGTACAACACGACGTACATTCACATCACATCACATGTAAACGCAGAGGTAGAGTTACACCAGAGACTATTTATATGGTTACACTCACGGGACACCGCAATTCACAAAAGTTCATTATTTGCATGTGCGTTAAAGTCTTGCTAGGTAAACATGTCATTCACATGCTGATGCGCTGTTCTAACATGCGCTTTTCTGACGAGTACACGCGACGCTCACAGGAAGGAACTAAAAGCCTGTCACAGCGCCTGCATACTGGACTAATCTTTCGAGTCTTATTGCGCTGATACTGTCAAATACACACAAGGTTTACATAAACAAAGTTGGTTATGTCTAAAGCAGTGGTCTCAAACTCGCGGCCCGCGGGGTGATATTTTGTTGCCCCCTACTTGACATTAAAGTTTAATGTTAGTGCGGCCCGTCGTTGCGTGTGCCGCGTTTAAAAAAAAAAAAAAAAATGTATCCCTTATGGGCTACCATAGATAGTCTTGTGACAGCTTACGGTGGGTTTGGGTTTGTTGTCAATAGTTGTCATAGACAACCGCGAAGTACAAACATACTGCGCCTGGAAAAAATGAGCACGTCGCTTCAATTATGACCGCGCTTGCCGCGCGCCTACATTTGAAATAACGAACTTGAGCGCGCAAAATATGTGAGCGTGATATGTGAACAGGCCCTTTGGCGAGCTACCACCAATCAGGCCACGAGCAATCAGGTCGCAAGTGACGTGTTGGAGACCCCTGCTCTAAAACAATGTGAGAATAATCATTTTGAGCTTGTAATATGTGTCCAACAGGTTGAATTAAGAAGGTTTGCTTTGATTTGTGCAAAGTCAGTAATTTGCCTGAGACACTATACATGTGTAGAAAGAATTCAATAAGATGGGCAGACATCACTGCAAATATTTGTATTTCAAAAGCAATAATTGTTTTTCTAAAGCAATAATTGTTTTTCTAAGTATAATAAAAGGAAATGTGCCTTCCAAAAAAAACATTCAATATCATTAATGTGTTGTATAAAGAAAATAAAAAGGACATAAGCAAATATAAATATCACAAATATGTGTTATAGGGAAAAGACAAAGAAAGTTTGTAAAATGAACTTCAACTGTCAGAAGGACAGCTCATGAAGAACCAATCATGTACAGAAAGGAATGTTCAAATTCAGAGGACCAGTTCAGAAGAAACGTTAATAAAAAATATTGAGAAGATTGGATCAGTTGTGCTCCTTTCTTGGAATACTTGAATACTATTTTTTGTGGAATACTTGATGCGGCCCAGCCTGACCCAGACTCTACCTCCAGCGGCCCCCAGTTAAGTTGAGTTTGAGACCCCTGGTCTAAAGTGAAAGCAAACAGAGAAAATCTGCTTGTCAAATGCGTGTATATTAGACGCGTCGCGTGCGTGCAGTTCTTAAAGAGACAGTAATAATATGCTGCCGCTTGTCCTTAAAGCGACACTGCACCCAGAAATAAAAATTCTGTCATTATTTACGCACTCTAGTGTTGTTCTAAACCTGTATTCATTTCTTTCTTGTGCTTAAATATACTATGGAAGTCACTGAAGTACAGCAACTGTTTGGTTAGCCACATTCTTCCAAATAACTTTTATTTTCAACAGAAGAAAGAAACTTGAGAGAGTAAATTATGACAATTTAAATTTTTGGGACAACTATCCCGTTAATGTTAATAAAACAACAAAACACAGAGGAAATCACTCACTGCTCTTGACTGAGAACTTTAATAGAAGCTTTAATAAGCTTTTTTTGCACTTTAAAAAAAAATACAAATATATCGGCATCGGGCAAAATTAGTTTGAAAATATCGGCATATCGAATATCGGCCAAAATCCTATATCGTGCAATCCTATACCCTACCTCCTTTCGTAGGACTGTCATGCCACAGTGTCTCCCAGTTATCCAATTTCATGGATAACTGTTCTTTAAAATAACAATTCACTCTAAAGTAGAAATTATTGTAGAATCTTTACGCAGAAGTGTTCCGTACAGCAACAGTTTATAGTAAATAGATCTATTGTTCTCTGAAAGAACAAATGTGACTTAAGGATCACACTTAAGCCATATCACAATTTCATTTATTGCCATTTGTGCATGCAGCATACCATATGATAGCTTTATGTGATGAGTTGACCTATAATAAAGTTGTGATTCACAACTAATACCTTCTTTATCCAAGAGAGCTGTGTAGAGATTCTTTTCTGTGAGATCCAGTACCTTTGTTCACGGGTCTGTTTGTAACAGTGGTGTTTTCTTCTGACTGCAGGGCCTTATATGCTGGGCACAGGACTGCTCCTGTACATGCTCTCTAAGGAAATCTACGTAATCAATCACGAGACCTTTGCTGCCGCGTCCATCGGTGCTGTCGTCATTTATGGCGTCAAGAAGTTCGGGCCCAGTGTAGCCGACTTTGCCGACAAACTCAACGAGGTTTGTAATGTTTTGTATTCATTAGATATGTCGCCTGTGTAATTGTGCAGCTTAACACTGAAGACTGAATAGCCGCTTTTCCACCGCCGGGCCGAGCGGGTCTAAGAAAGGTTCCAGTTATATTTCCACTTGAGCTTGGTGCGGCACGGCACGATGGGTAGAATGGTAGAACTGGTAGAATGCGTGTAGTGACGTCGCCACTCAGGATTGGTCACTTGTCTGTTGCCTGGCTACCAGTTTCTCTGTAACTGGCCATGTGTGCTATTTGAGCGAAGTAAACACGTTAATAATGCAATTAAAATCTGATTATCCTCCATAAAACTGTCGCTATTTAAATCTCATACTGTCTTTTAACTCTTGCTTTACCAAGGTGATGACTGACGCATTTATATTGCATTCCAAAGAGCTCTGTTATCAGCCACACCGTGGAAAATGAAACCGTATCCGTACCGGCGGGGCCGGATCAGCACGGAATGGAACACTTAAGCAATGAGAACAGTTTGGTCCGACAGTGGAAAAGTGGCTGAAGATTGTCTGCTAATATATTTGATATTGTGCACAATGACCCCAAAGCCTGTAACCGAGGGAGTGGTTTGGTCATACAGATGACTAATATCTGATTCTCCTTGTCTTCTCTGCAGGATAAAGTGGCAAAGGCTCAGGAAATCAAGGGTCAAGCCATGGCTATCTTGGACCAGAGCATTGAGAATGAGAAGAAGGAGCAGTGGAGAGTTGAAGGAAGACATTTCCTCTTTGATGCCAAGAGGGTGAGGACGACATAATGTGACGGATGACAGATCATCTCTCCCCTGCTTAACTATCCATAAATATCTTGAATCCACATTATTCTTTACATTTAAATTTAGAATTATTATTTATTTAGAATTCACGTTTAGAATGGCACTATGCCTCGTTGTGTGACATTCCTCATTCCATCTTTCATCAGAACAATGTGGCTATGCTGCTGGAGACCAATTACAGGGAGCGTCTGCACATGGTGACCAATGAGGTGAAGAAGAGGCTGGACTACCAGGTGCAGCTTCAGAACCTGCACCGCCGCATGGAGCAGGAGCACATGGTGAACTGGGTCGAACAGAGCGTTGTTAAGAGCATCACCCCACAGCAGGTACAAGGGCGTATGGTCACGTCACTGGCACTTTATGACACTTTATTGTGTTTGTTACACAAAGGAGGCATTTGTTTAAGGCTGAAGGTCAGAGTTGTTTAGTAATGGTGAGCTTATGCACCTTAATATTAATGTGCATGGTAATTACAGACCGATTCTAGGGGAGTTCTTCATTATGAGAAAATTGGTCTTTTATTGTTGTTGATCTCTTTTTCCTAATCATTTGAGCATTTCTAGTGAACTACAAAGATGTCCAACTATAAATGCTACATTAGTCTAGACCAGGGGTGGGAAATTTTGGTCTTGGAGGGCCACTGTCCTGCAGAGTTTTTGCTCCAACCCTAATCAAACACACCGGAAGAAGCTAATCAATATCTTCGGGATTACTAGAAAGCTAAAGGCAGGTGACGGTTTTTTATTTTTATAATTATTTTCAGGTTTGGAGTTAAACTCTGCAGGACAGTGGCCCTATATGAACCAAAGTTTTCCATCCCTGGTGCAGAATCTGTTCTGAAGTGATTTTTAGCTTGGCCTCTAGATGGAGACTTTGTACTCAACATCTTAGCAATTACGCTGTTATTATAACTAGAAATTCTGTTATGTGGACAGAAGATGAGTAAAAGGGAAAAAGAGCTCACCAACATCACTCTAGGTCTAAACATGTATCAGTCATTGATATCTTCTTGAAATTTAGGTTTCACTTTACACATTATTACAGTGTAATTAGGGATTGGTTTAGGTTAAGTTATGCAAAACATACTGTTATTGCTATGGTAAGTACATGTAACTGTAGAATAGTTACCTTAATTTAGATTTTATTTAGATTTTATTTATATCCACCTGAAACAACTACAAAATAATTGTTCTGTTACTGTTATTACTATCTCTACCTCTATAAATAATCACTTTTTTCTTTTTGTCTTTCAGGAGAAGGAAAGCATCGCCAAGTGCATTTCAGATCTGAAAGTCCTGGCCAAGGCCACTCAGGCTAGGGCTACAGTATAGGTGTCCACACTGAAGCCTCCTGTTTTCATTCTAAACTAACCCTTTCCTCGTGAACATGCCAGTCTGGCAGTGTCGTCAAAAGTGTACATACCCGTATTAAATAAAAGATTTGGTTATTCACTAAATGCCTTTTCTGTCCTTTTTATTTGAAGAACTCCAGCATTAATAGTTTGACTGTTTTGTGGAGCTGTGAGGTGACATTAGTAAGATGAGTTTGGCTTAACAGTTTCAGCGTCACAACATGATGTCAGTGCATTACATAAAACATCAAATCAAGTGGCATCTGCAAACCAATGATTCATCATCCTACACTCCTAAAAAACCTCATAAAGAGCCATGGAGAACTTTTAATATGTATGGTTCTTTAGATTATTAAAATGTTCTTCAAAAAGAAAAAAATATTCTTTTAATAACCGATCACTAAAATGTTATATGGCATCGGTGTAAAAACCCTATTTGAAGCATTTATTTTTAAGTGTAACTGGTCCAAATATTTTTATTTGCAACAATTTTTTTAAACCTAACATTTCTTTTTGTGATCTGATTTGGTTGAAAAAGTCTCATATTTTAATATATATGCCATAATGGTTTATTATCTACGGCAACGTGCATTCAGTGTGACGTAAATGTACAAATACATTTTAGGGTCAGTGTGTGCCGCTTTGCTCTACACGTCACAGGGCTGCCTATTAATGACAATACCTTTGTACTCAAGGAAATGAATGGAAAAACCTACCCGCTCTCACCTTCTGACTTAATATAATTCAAGAACTAGACTTTGACCTCAGCTTTTCTGAGCAGGAAGTCCAGAATATTTGCTCTCACACAGTTAACAAGGTAGACAGACTTGAGGATGTGTCTAAATTCTGGAGTAATCTCAACGTAGATTTGGAGAGTTGAATTTAAACCGGTTTAGGATTTTCTCAGAGGTAATGTACAATCATTTGGCTAATCACAAGGTCTGTTTTATAACCAGATGCGTGTGGAGTCACTGATACATGCCGTTTTGCCTACAGGTTAATATGACCGTGACAAACTTGAATAATGCCAGATTGGTTACATCCTTAATTGTATATTGTGTTGTTTTAGAGCTGTGGTAATAATACTGTTTTCTCTCTTTTTACACTTGGTTTACGCTATGGCATTCCACTTCTGCTAATATTTTCTTCTTGTCAAGCCAAGCACATTAACTTGATACAGAGGAAGTTCCAGAATTGGGCTTTCAGCAATTTTTGCTGCTTATTTGTCATGACTGGACACTTCTTGCCTGTTTTTGAGAACCTCAGGCTATGTGATCCAAAAGACACAAATGTCTAAGTTTTGTTTCAAAATCCTTGTATTGTAATTGGTTTGTGAACGCCATATTGTTTTTGCTTTTCTAAATTGTTCAAGCTGTTATGTAAACAGTGATTCTGCCATGTTTTACTGCCCTCATTTAGTGATTCATTGTTGTTACAAGTAATACATGAATCAAATTTATGTGGTTTTGTTAGTGATCTTAAAGGTCTTGCGTTTATAAGACAAGTAAAAATGTATAACATATTCAGTACTTCTCTGTAATGAAAAGTACAGTTAAAAAATACATTGATAAATCATCACTCGCATATGGCACTTCTCTTATAAATCTAGCATGTTCACTGATTGACATTAATAACTATCGAAATTATATATTTAATTAAGAACACCAATTTGTGAACATTTGTCTTGTTCTGATATTTTTGACTTTATTATATGCGTGCTTATACTTCACACACTTGATGACTGAACACTTCTTAGCTCTTTTAGATAAGATCAGTGGTGTCAAACCACAACTGATGAACAGACACTTGTTCATAACTAATGTATCTGCCTGGCAGAGCTGCTCAAAAGTTCTGCTATTTTTCTCGAGTAGTTTTATGACTGATAACGTTGTTATTACAGGTGTTAGACATCACAGTCAAGAATGTATGGGGGTAACCCTATGCCCGTTTTCCAGCCAAGGTACATGTCTTACTCATCTCTGTCAGCTGACGTTTTATCTTTGTGTTTGCGAGTGGAATTTGAACCTGAAACGCATAAAAGGGTGTTTCAGTGTAGAACGTCATGCCTTCTATCTCTCTCATATCGGTTGTCATAACAGATGTCAGAAAGGCCATTAAAGGTTGCTATGAGGCAGGGTTATAAAAGTTTTAAATTTAGCTTTCTTTATTTCAGGGTTTTTCTTTTTTTTTTCTCCACAGGATTGTCTGGTTTCAGTTCATTTCAGTTTTTATTTCAGTTGTTGTATTTTAGGGCTGCCAAAGTGAATGCACTAACTAGTATAATTTAAATAGTTTAATGGCGGTAGATATTGCTATCTAGTGACATTTTACTGCAATTCAGACAATTTGTAAAGGTTTCAAGTTTTATATTATTCCATGTATCTAAAACTAATATTAATATTTGAGTTAGTTTAAGAGTCATGTCGTTTTTCCAAGTTATGTTAGTCATTATTTTTAATTCATTTAATGAAACCTTTAATGAAAAGTTAATCTTTCCATGTAGTTTTCATTTTAATTTTTGTTGACATCTGGTATGGAAGAACTTTACTGTCATTTTGGAACAAATATAGGACCCTCCCAAAACTGTTGCAACAAAATTGGACACCCATAATTCTCTTGAGTCATGATAATATTACACTAAAAATGATAGCAATAGCTCAACTGTCCACATACCTTTGGACATATACTGCATATTGCAATACCATTGAGTTGACTGTGAGCTTTTGGTTAAGAATAGTTCAATTCAGAATTAACTGAATATATTATTAGCAATGTGAGACATTTCTGTGTGAGACAAACAAGAAATATATTGACATTACTGATTATATGTTTTTGGGGGGTTATCTTCAGGATTTCTTTAAAAACTTCTTTTAACTTATTAATATACTTAATATACTTATAATAACTTAAAATATTACAATTAAAATATGCGGAAAAAAGTTTATTCAGGCATTTTGTGTTGTAATTATATTATAGAGGATTCTCGTCTGAACCGTCTTTCCAGGGGTCTGGCATGTCTCGTCCCAGTGCCAAATCCATCTACAGTAAGTAGAAAACCCATTTAAACACTATCTATATCCTAAGAAATTCTATAATTTTTAACTTGATATTGTTGCTTTAGTGCAAAGGAAGGAGTATGCAGAATCAATCAGCAGACAGCAAGACAACTTTCAGCACAGAGTGGAGGTAAGACTTAGTCTGGTTTATGCATTTGTGACTAACACTTATTAACTGATATGTTTATAATGTTCAAATGTGTGCTGCTGACTGCATGTGACAGACTCATAATCACAATCTGTTAGCGCAAAGCCAACACCCAGTTCACTAATGTGTTTTATTGAAAAGAACAGACAACCAAAGCTTATCTAGCATGTTCTGTAGAGATTCCCACACAAACTCAACTGGATCATTTGAATTTCACAAGGCCCTCAACAGTATAACCAAGCTCCTTTTTGATAAGGGACACATCTCTGTGATCCTGATCCTGAAACATCATAGTAACATTTTCTTCTTTTTCCATTCCCTAGCACCTGTTCACCTTTGTGTTAGATGGCAGACAGATGAGCAGCATTGATGACTGTGTGAGCAGGCTGAAGAATATGGACAGTAAAGGGAAAGTGTGGGGTCAGGACATGATCATGCAGGTCCAGGCCAACCACCTACAGCTATGTGACATAGAGACCAAGGTCAGGGGTAGCCTTTATGCTTAAGTTCATTAATCTAAAAAAAAAAAGCATGTTACATTCTATGGCAGTTCCAGTACTAACAGTGAACTCTTTCTCTGTTTCCTGGAATTGTAGGAGGTTTTGGAGTCTGTACATTTGAGTAGCATCAGGAAGACGAAAGCTGTTCTGGACAGCTGTGTGTATGACTCCCTTCTCATTCTCTCAGTTCAGGATCCCAGCCAGAGAGCTCCACAGGCCTTCCTGTTCCAGTGTGAGGAGGCCGGGGTGAGGAACAACACTGCTTGTGTGTTCAGAAATGTTATATCCATCTGAGGATAGATAGCGGTGCATCTGGCTATTGTAAATCTTTCTTAATATATCTTGTGGATTGATGTGGGACTTTCCATTCCACTCCTTCTGTCAGTTCCCTGAATATTTGTAGAAAGGCATCTCTGCTGTTTTGAATCGCTAGGCTCAGGAGGTGGTAAATGATCTGGAAAGGGCGATCCAGCAAGGTGGGGATGCCACTCCACCGTTTAAGGAACCACAGAGGGACATCAGGTCAGCTGCTGCCTCAGAAACAAGTTGTACTGAGAATCAAGCATCCATAATCTGGCTTTTTTACTTTAAAATGTACTATATTGTGATGTTTTAAGTGGACATACATGTCAACAACTTGTTGTCTCGATTACTCAGGATAATAAGTTCAATATATAATCGTAAAAAAAAAAGGTTTTTGCTACAAATCCATATTAAGTGAGCTATACTCAAAGTATCTAAGTAACAAACAAAGATTTATTTGTAAAAATACATATTTTTTGTTACACTTGCAGCCTTAATGATTAAAAAAATAATAATAATTATCAGTGCTCTACAGTGATATATCTTTTCTCTTTGGCAGGAGCCATCTGGAAAACATCCTTGGCCATGGTCATCCGGGGAGCATGAAGAGACCAGCTCTCACACCAATGCAGTCAAACCCACTTCCCCCAGAATCCCCCCCTCCGCAGTTCAACAACTATGAGGACTATGGTGATCACTTTTAGATCACTTAAATTTAGACCGAAAAAGTTTTCATATAAAAAATGTATTAATGTTTTTACTTCATCGGCTTGGTGAAAAATGTTGTGGCCATTGCAATATGAAAGATAAGAATGGTTATTATATATGAATGATAAGAAAGGGCTAAATGATCTTAGAAGAAAACAAAAAAGGTAAAATGAAAATTGAATGGCAAATACTGATTTTTGCTAAACATAAAAGTAAGTAATTATGTAAATAATGTAATTATGTAAAAAAGTAAGTAATTCATATAAGCAACTAGAGAATACACATAGTTTATATATATTTATGAAAATGAAATATTGTTTCTAATATTCATATTAATTTACATAGAAATTAGTGGTGCATAATTTATGATTTTTGCCTTGTACCATTAAATCCATTTCTTCTTATTTATTTGTTTTTATTAATTTTACACTTATTGTCTACAGTCTGTTTTGACCGCTGAGAATCACAAGGTTGACCCCTAAGTGAGGAATACTAGGGTTGAATTAAAGTGTTCTTTCACTAATGTATCATGTTTCACTGATTTCTTTTGGTATAATTGAGCTTTTGTTTTCCTTTTTTCAGACGACAGACAACCTTCACCCACAATGCCATTTCCCAGAGATGAAGCCCCTTACAGGCCAGTGCAGTCTGAGCCAGAGCACGTTCCACCTCCAGTAAATGATGTGGACAGAGATGCGGTCGGTTGTTTTTATTGACAAGCCTCGTACTAACACGCTGTTTTATTAATCCATCCATTCATACAGTACATCATTTTATTGACATTTCTTCCATCCATTTAATCACTCTCTACAGGAGATCTTTAACCATGTTGCAGCCGACATTGAGACCTTCATATATAAAGTAGGCTCAGCTTTGGCAAAAGATGATGGAAGCAATAAAAAGAAAAATGCTCCAAAATTCGGTGACCAACTGACACATTGATACTTGCTATTTCATTTTCCTAAGGATATAAAAGTTTATTTATGTATTTTATTTTATTTTATTATAGTTGCAAGTATCCCCACTGTGGAGGAATACATATCCTGCCTGAAGAAGATAAAGTATGGCTTCAATCTTCTGGTAAGTTATACAAGTTTAATTTCTGTGATAATTCACAGATAACAAGATAACAATCTTATTCTAAGATAACAATAGTCTACTTCAATACTTTTTGATTACTACCCCCTTCTAGTTTCAGCATGTAAAGTACAATGGATTGAAAGATTTTTGGACATTTTCCAAATGTTTTCTTTTTTTCCACATGTCATTTTTTAACACGACTGGACTTACTGTATGCCCAGAATACTGCTCTGTAATGCTTAATATGAGACATATAGTATCCTTGTTGCAAATGTCAGTTTTCATACTCATCTCTACTTGTGACAGGGGAAGCTGGATGGTCACCTAAAAAATCCTCCTGCTTCTGACTTTGTTCACAGTCTCTTCTCTTCCCTTGCTTTTGTAAGTATCTGTTTGTTCAGTCTGTTTGCATTGCGGTCACATTTCATACATTTTTTCCATTAAGTAGTGAAATTGGACAAGCATTCTTTCATACTGCATGTTAAAAGTTCTTTTGTTCCCCTGAAGCTACAGATAGTGAGTCAGTATGACCACACCTGAGCTGTTGGTTACCTGTTTTACAAAAGCCTAGCAGTGTATAAGAAAGCACAAGTTGTATAAGCATGTATGCACTTTCTGCCCAGAGAAAAAGCTTTACTTTTGATGGATTTAGTCATTTGTTCACACTGACATTTTTGACAAGGTTAAAGTTCACCCAAAAATGAAAATTCTGTCATTAATTACTCACCCTCATGTCGTTCCAAACCCGTAAGACTTTGTTCATCTTCGGAACACAAATGAAGATTTTTTTAATGAAATCTGAGAGCTTTCTGTCCATCCATTGACAGCTACGTAACTACCACTTTCAAGGGCCAGAAAGGTAGTGAAGACATTATTAAAGGTCAGGGAGTTTCTTCATGTTTCAGATGGTGAGTCGGTATCCTCCCAACATCCCTCCCTCAGTGCTGAGTCCACTGCTCACAGAAAAAGCCCTGCAGCTCCTGGGAAGTGTTGTCACACCAAATGAGGACCAACTGTGGGGAAGCTTGGGTGATGTGTGGAACATCCCAAGGTCTTCTGTTCCAGAATATATCAATTCAATTACTTAATTAATTAGCAAACACAAGCAGAAGCTCATGATTTTTCTTTAAATACATCTTTTTTTGCAATCAGATCCAAATTGCCAAATGGGAATCTTATCCCTCCATATTATCCCCAATTTTACGACGGCTGGCAGCCCCTTCCGCCCGGCCCATCCGAGTCTCCTCCAGCCAGCAGGCAGCTCTCACGGAGCAACAGCGAGCGCTTCCCATCCAGGAAAGTCAACCAGAGGGTGCCTGAACAGGTAAAATCTCCCAAAGGGGAAAATTCCAACTTAATGAGCTATTGTTAAAAGCGCTATATAAATGAGGATGACTTGACTTGGCTTGACTAAGGATGTTATAAAATGCATCAAGTGTTTGACATGTGGATCTTAACCTGCTCAAATACAGTGGAATGAGTACAAACTATTTCCTCTCTCTTCCAGGACAACAGATCCTGGAGCACCCCACCCATGCCGTGAGCAACTTCACTTGAACTCTATGAAATACACAAATAAAAAATATATTTGTGACAGCAATATAAAACATTGTCCTTTAACCAATGATCTTAAACAAACTGTAATATAAAATAAATACTGTTAAAAAGAGGGAGAAGTCCACATACTAAGGCTTTAGTAGTAGCAGACGCACAGTGATATCAATTTAATAATCTAATATAACACTACAGATTGTTTTTTTTTGAAGTGTTATAAGGACATACGTTGAAAAGAATGTAGTCTTTAATAGACAGATGAATTCACTAAAGATTTCTTTGGGTAAGTAGCACTTTTGTCTTATTTTATATCAGGTCTGCAGAGCCGCCACTTTATATGAGGGTGATCTATGACTTCATGGCAAGGAACATTCAAGAACTGAGTGTGATGAAGGGTGACAATGTGCAGGTAATTTTTTATATGTAAACACCCCACCGGAAGTAAATGTGCAACTTTTACACAAGTCACTAATTCAATCAAAAGTAAAGTTGTTTGGTAACACTTTACAGTAAGATCCCTGTAGTTAAGTTGATGCATTAACTAACAATGAGCAATACATATATTGCAGCATTTATTAATCTTTGTAAACATTAAATACAAAAGTTTGTTAGTTCATGTTCATGTTCAATTATACAACTTTTGATTTTAATCATATATTAGTAAATGCTTTTTTATTGTATGTTAACCAATGTAGTTAAAGGGATAGTTCAACCAAAAATGAAAATTTTGTCATTTACTCACTCTCAAGTTGTTCCAAACCTATATGAATTTCTGTTTCTTCAGCTGAACACAAAAGAAGAATATCGGTAACCAAACAGTTGTTGGACCCCATTGACCTCCATAGTATGGGAAAAAAATACTATGGAAGTCAATGACATCCATCAACTATTGGGTTACAGACATTCTTCAAAATATATTTTATGTTCAGCAGAAGAAAGAAAAAAAGGTTTTGTTGTGTAAACATTTTTTTTTGTAAAACCTTTCCTGAGCAGAAAATACATGCATCATAGTATAGTTTGTGCTTGCTTCAAGGTAACCGACAAGTCCGGGCAATGGTGGAAAGTGAAAAACAGAGGTAATGAAGAGGGTTATGTGCCTCAGAATGTTCTAGAGCCTGTCAATGGACAACAGCCAACAGTGAGTCATGGTCAATTTCTTTTTTATTTAAAACCAATAATTTCAACAATGTTTTGAGCTGTACAGAGTCCATATTTTTATGAAGTTTTTATCTCCATATTTTCAACAGAATATGAGAGGACCTCCATCTCTGGACATGAAATCTAGACCTGAGGAAGTCAAAGCCTGGTTACAGTACAAAGGCTTTTCTAAAATGTAAGCTACTAGCATGTTTAATTTTATTCTTAAAACTACACCAGAATGCAGTTCTGAAAATTGTATTTTACCACATGAATGAGGATAACATTCAATTAATCCATTGTGGATTTGTGTAGGACGGTCCAGAGTCTTGGGGTATTCAATGGAGCGATGTTGCTGGGAATGAAACAGGATGAAATCAGAGCAATATGTCCTGAGGAAGGAGGTCGAGTCTTCTTCCAACTGCAGAGCGTCAGATCGAGCATTGCAGTAAGTAATGCAGCTCTGTTTGTTTCAAAGTAAACACACGCCTTGTACAAATACCGTTATTTATGAAGCACTTTTCACTGTGGTGTTTTTATACCCAACGGTCATTTAATGACCGAGGCAGAGCTGGCAAATGTTATCAGTCTCTCCATCTGCTTTGCAGCTTGCCAGTGAGCCCGAGTACAGTCAGTATGGTGGCCGCCGATAAACTGAAGACCCTGCTGTGTTTTTGATATCAAGAAACTGAACTTGTCTGGACCTGAATGAACAAGAACTACACACACACCTCAACTTTTCCATTCATTAGAAAACAAGTTCAGACTGCTGCCTGTTAAGTGATGATATATACCCTTTTACAGATGCAAATGTCTACATTTATTGCATTGATTTTATTTATTCGATACCATTTTTTCCATTAAATTGATTTCCACTGATGTCCCTGGGGCGGTGGTCATGTTTAACATGTTATTTAGTTATACCAGCTTAATAAAAATGAGGCATGTCTGTAACATTCTGATTGATCCTGACACTGCATGCAGATTGTGCATTGTCTATTAATAAATGCTCATAAATAATAAGCACATTAGTAGTCATTTTTGTTTACTAATTGTTTAATTCAGTTATGCATATTTTGTTTTCCCTCAATGAAAGAAAAGGTGTCACTATTTTAGCGCCCTTGTACATTACATGTAATTAGTAATAACTCTAAATTAAGCATAATCCTAACACTACACTAACAAGCACACCTTAAAATAAAGAGCAACAAAAAAAGGTTTGAAAAATAAGCTTTTGATTTTGGGGTTAAACATGTTTGATGACATTGAAGTTTCACCAATCCAGTAGTTTGTGTATAAACAGTAATACAGTCAATTAAAACAGGTTGCCTTTGATTATCCAGCTTTTTATTTATTCAAAATACCGTTATTAGGATGAAAACCTTTTTGCTCCTGAATGTGGGTTTGCATAATGTCATTTTAATTGCTGATGAATGAGGCCTTTTTAAAATGGCCAGTGAAATATCAGCCCAACACAAATCTAGCAAGAGCGGATGGTTTCACCTTAGCTGCAGGTTGGAGTGTGTGGTCAAAAAATACAAGAGAGAAATCAACAAATGAAATCCAGCGCTGTCAATCATAACATTCTCTTCCTCCATAGCAGGCTAGGCCAAATGATTCATTATTTAATTTATTTGTTAAGTACATTTAATGTTTTTGATTACTATTTAATCTTTTTTTGCTGTATGTTAATTACCTTGGCTACATAAACATCTGTGATGTTTTTGTTTCCTATTTATTTTATAAGCAATTCAATACATTTCTTTGCCTTGTTAGGTTACCAGAGTAACCAGTGTGTGTGTGTGTGTACGTTTGAAAACCCCCCACTTAATTTGTGAACTGAATTGAACAAAAGTGCTCTGATTTATTGGGTCAAAATAAGGTGATGCATTTAATACTTTGTTTACAATTCAAATGTAGAATTACAATCCAAATAGTAACAATGAAATGCTTATTTTCTTTTCATGGCATCAAATAGACAAAAATCAAAAGTGCAACACACACCTGAACACTTTTAATCTAAACATCATTGCTATTCAACTGCATTATGTATATAGACAACAACTGAGATTTCGGATTGTTTTGTTATGATTTTATAATCAATACTAATGTCAACTGTATCACTGGGATGTAAATTTAACTAATTATCCTTAAATTGCCGGTTCAAAAAAAGGTTTAAAATAGTGGTCTCAAACAACTATCACTACATGTGCTCTTCAACTGTATTGCAGTTGATGGTGCAACTTATGATGTTTGATCTAGCCAGTCTTGTCATTTTTTCACTCCTTTTTGTTTCCCCATTTGGCCATCTTGTTGTTCACGGGTGTTTTCATGAACTTGCTGGACTTCATGTATCCTGCAATCTTCTCAAGACTCTGACAGGGAACACAATTACATTGGAGTTACTGGTTAATCATTATACATTACAACTTACATGAGACTAACGAATCTTTCTGTGTGATAAAAGCTGAATCCAAACCTCAAAGTGATCCAGGAAACATCTAAGGTTTTTGTAGTCATCCAGGCATTCTGGGTCAAACATACGATGCTGATCCAACAACTCGTACATGACAAAGTCCACAAATGTGATCTACAGGATGAGACAGTGGGATAAGCATGTCAAATTATTTCGAACCATTTTAAATGGACAAAGTAAATGTGTTTTTGTGTACATTATGCTTATTTACCTTGTCCCCAGCAAACCACTTCCTGTCACCAAGGAAGTCAGAGAACTGTTTTAGAGTTCCTGGCAGTTTCTCAGTGTAACATGATTTGCTTTTGTCCTTTAATCACATTCAAAAAAGGATTACAAATCATGTTATCTTATCAATTAACAAAAAATTATATTATTAGTTAATCATTTCTAACTGTAATATATAGATTTATACAATCAATCACTCACAAAGTCTCCATAGCAGAGCTGGACAAAACCATTGCGGAAGTCCATCGCCTGGTTTTCCATGATGTCAACTCTCACCTGCTCTTCTTCCGTTTCCCCACCTAGAGAAATTAGATGGAGATGTTTTACATTACTTGGACGACTATTTATAGTGATACAAAAAGAAGGAATAAACGAATCAAGTTCTCACAGAGGTTGTTTTTCCGGGCGATGTATCTCATTATGGCATTGCTTTGGACTACCTTTGTGTCACCATCCTCCAGGTAAGGCAACTGGTGAATAAAGGTGATGGTTAGTTATTGCATGTTATATTGCACAATAAATACTATGGTGTAACTTACATTAGGAAAGTCTATCCCAAGTTTCTCTTTCTCATTAAACCAACAGCTTCTGTCATAGTTGGGAGCTGCAAGACAAGAATATAAAATCAACTCCCCCCGTCATTGTGCTTTTTATACGGAAGATCTGGCTATGTCTGCTGAGCAATGATGACCATATCACTTACCGTCACCACAAGAATAGAACTTCTCCTCGTACTTAGTACCAGTGTATTCCAACAGCAGACGGATTGGTTGAGCAAGCTGTAGATGAAATAATAGCCATGCTATATAACTTCAGCTGCTGAAAAATGTTTTTCACTCTTGAAGTGGTTAACAGAGGGTCGAGACTTCACGATGCATATTTATATAAATAGGTAATGTTCTTATTTGCATATTTATGAGGTAGCACTTATTGGACATATACCTAACTGATCATCCATCTGTGGAAATATTGCAACACAGATCTGCTCTAGATTTACTAATTATTATGAAGCATACAGTAAAATAATAATAATCACTTCATCACACCAGCGGCCGGTTGCAGCCTTAAAATATTGTCATTTTGATTTTTCTTTAAGACATAACTTTTTTAAGTCAATTACATAACTTATATTGGTCTCATTTGAAATCCGAAAAAAAAAAAATACGAATGATTCTCTTGACCAACCAGCAATTAGGCGAGGGATAGAGTAGTTTTTAGGCCGTCAAATGTTTGTGCAGTTTGCTGTGCCCCATTTTTGATAACGTTAGTTTCCCTCAGACACGGAGATAAAATAAGGCTCGAGAATGTTCTGTGATTACAGAAAGCGTAAGTTATGTTTAATGTGATGCAGTTAATATTTGGTTGCTAAAGAATCCCCAGCTCTTAAACATATTACCTGCATATACCAATGTTAAAACTGACATTAGCTCTTATAAACTAAAACAATAGATCAAGTGTAACCTCACCCGAAACGGCTTCAAATAAACTGACAAAACGCGAGAGACTCTAAACGACAAAAAGTAACGTTACAAACTCATATGCACCCCTGACTTTGTCAAACTAACAAACAGTTCATTTCTAGAGTCTCGACTTACAGTCCACAAAAGAAGTTAATTTAAACAAGCTGCGCATATGGATTAGGTTTACACAAATCTTCTATTCGTGATAACTGCATGACTTTTACGAGGAAAAAACCGAAAGTTTACAACAACAACAAAAAAACCCACCGAAATCAAATAAGAATCAATTAAATGTTCAACAACAGTTATGCAAAAATTACGACTGTTTCTCACCCCGCGTATATCCCAGTATGCCAACTTCATTGCCATCTTGCAGCAAGAGCGTGCACTATGCAGCGTTTCTGCTTCGAAATGTTTGCAGGTCAGACAGCAGGCAGCGGAAGGAGGAGGGGGCGTGCGCGCACTACTCAAGTTAAAGGGATATTGCACCCACAAAATTATTATGATGTTAATCTGTCCGTGCAAAATTATAACCAGCATTTCATTTTAATTGTTCAGCTATGATATGTGAATTCTAAACATATAGTCATGTTTAAGCTGTTCCCAGAGGACCAAAAAGTCGACATGTTCTTATTTTATACATCTAGGACTTTAGGAGCGATAAATCAGAACACATTCACATCATAAATACCAGTCTATGATAAATACAAGTCTATGATAAATACAATGTAAAACAAAATAAGCGTTTGTTCTTCCGAGAATTCGATATTTATTAACACGAACGTTCACAATAAATTTCTTCCAATTGTCTTGAAAACTTTTGACAATGCAATTCATGTATTTTATTGTATATTCCTGTTTACCCTAAAAGGCAAACCGTTTGGGAAAAAAAAAGTTAAATGTGACGCAACAACTAAGCAATTGTAAAACAGATGCTCTAAAACTCGAAGTTTAGCCCCAAATTGTAAAACTAGAGGGACATGCTACAGGAAAAAGGATGGTGAAAAGGACAGAACACAAAGAAAGCCTGTGTCTTTGATACTCAAGCCAGGTCAACTGTCTGGGTTTTCCAGGCCACATGGTTTGCCACTCACTGACAGTTTCATTAATCGGACTTCAGCAGTCCGTTATGCTGCAAAATGGTATTGGTTCAAATTAATTAGTCATAATTATAAACACTGTCACTTTGTTTTATCAATTTACATGGTTATTCTTCGAGTTTACCTATAGCGAGTTTACCTATAGCGGCAACTTAATCCAAAGTTGCCTCACAAATAGCTTATTTCTGCATTGAAAAATAAAGTGAACAGCTTATATGCAATATTAAATCCACAGACTCCCATAATTATAATATTTTAATTTTGAGATAGAGAAAGCAGAAAAAAATACATTTCACTTTGATATCATGTCTGATTTACAATAAATAGCACTGATAATTATTCAATTACAGACACAAATAAAAATGGCCAAATGACTCAAAGGATAACCAGTGAAAAATAAATAATGTCACAATAAAAGACACATTAAAACAGAACCTGTCAAAACCAAGAATATGGAGGAAATAATCCATTTAAAAATGATTATGACAGCTCATGACAGAGATGTGCATACTTGAGCTCACACAAAATAGCCAAAGAACCAATGCTTATGGCTGTTAGTGTTCAGAACAAGTGTACAAGCAACACCAAACGACAGTTCATTATCTATGACGGTGTAAACCACTGATCTTCATGCTGGACTGCAGGTTATGTATGGACAGTGTAAGGTCCACAGTGACAGAGGGGGAGACTTCTGGGGTTTCCTGAAGCTTGACTGTGGGTTGCTGGAGCCTTCATCGATACTGTAAGTGTGTTTTCAGTTGGTATTCTGCAAAACGTGTGCTTTTGTCAAACATAAAATTGGCATTTCCTGTGCAATTCTGTTTGTTGCAATCAGGACTTTAAACCTGCGTTCCACAACTAAAATAACTACAGTACATTTCTAGCAAATACCCAAATAAATACAAATGAAAAAAAAGGTATTTATTTAAACACCCGTGGAATCAAACTCAGTATGACTGTCCCAGATTTCCCTGATTCACCTTTCACTCGCACTCTGCACTTGTTGAATAATTGAAAGTGTGTGATGCCTCTAACGTCTGGCCGGTCCTGCAGCCATGCACAGGGAGTCCTGCTCTTCAACCTCCAGCTCCTCTGACCGCACAGCCTGCGTGATCAGATTCAGCTCCTCGCACAGAGTCTCGAAGCGGTACGCCACACGGATGTCTGGAACATTGGTGCGTCTGATGTCGTTGCCCTCCTGCCCCTCTTTCAGATAATGCGGCCCCAGCCAGTAGCTTTTCACCTTGACACAGGACATTTGGATGCATTAGTCAGATGCTTTTCTCTCTGATTGCTTGTATTTTAACGGTCTGTTTCCATCTAGTGGTGACCAAACACTGTACCAAAACTGTTTATTGTACAAAATTGAATGGCAGCCAATGATTCTCCACACAGAACATACTGTGTGCAGCCCACAAATATCCTCAATGCAAGAGAAGCTGTAATGTAATGTAATCTGGGTCATATTTTCCTTTACATACTGTAGTTTTGGTCAGGGTTTTAGAGAATGAGGGCATGTTATGCAATCTGCTCATATTGGCATCTAGCTACTGTAATTTGACTAGTGTCACAATACTGTTGTGTTTGGATGCACAGCCAACAAAAGTATAAGTATTTAGCCTCTATTTTAAAAACTGGAAGTCCTAAAGTTGAATTTTGGTTAGGAATAAATTATTGTTTTCCCTACTGTACACAACTCATTTTTTGGTCACTACCAACGAGTTGAGAACTACTGTACCATATACAAGTTTCGGAAAAATAGGTAAAATCTTACAATATAAGGTTCAATTTGTTAACATTAGTTAATGCGTTAGGTATCAATGAACTAGCAATGAACAATTTTTACAACATTTTTTAATCTGCATAAATGTGATTTTTAAAAATAGCTATTTTAAAATAATGCTTTGTTCATAATACATTAATGTTATACAATTAAATATATATATTTTTTAAATGTTTAAAATCTATTAGTATACAATACCGTTCAAATGTTTGGGTTGGTAAGATTAAAAAAAAAATTTTTTGAAAGAAGTCTCTTATGCTCACAAAGGCTGCGTTTATTTGATCAAAAATACAGTACAGTAATATTGTGAAACATTACAAGGTAAAATAACTGTTTTATCTTTTGATATATTTTAAAATGTCATTTCTTACTCTGATGGCAAAGCTGAATTTTCACCAACATTACTTCAGTCTTCAGTATCACATGATCCTTCAAAAATTATTCTAATATGCTGATTTGGTGCTCAAGAAGAATTTCTTATTATTACCAATGTTGAAAACAGTCGTGTTGCTTAATATTTTTGTGGAAACAATAATACATTTTTTATAGGATTCTTTAATGAATAGAAAGTTTTAAAGAACAGCATTTGAAATATAAATCTTTTGTAACATTATAAATGTCTTTGTCACTTTAATGCATTCTTGCTGATTAACCTCTGGTTTCACAGACAAGGCTTAAGACTAGTCTCAGACTTAAGTGCATGTATGAGTAGTTTTAACTGAAAGTTACTTGCACTGAGATATCTTAAAATATGTCAGTGCCATTGTTTCATCTCAATATGCACACTAGTAATGTTTTTTTCTAAGGCACGTTTATAAAAGCTAATTAAATGTCTTACTTTAACTAAGGCCTAATCCTGGCTTAATACTTTTAGGCCTGTTTTCACAGATAGAGCTTAGATGATAAAAAAAAAGAAAAGAAATTATTGACCCCAAACTTTTGTGTATGTAGTAATTATCTAGATTAACATACAATTTTAGAGTATGTTTTGTTAAGTCATGGTGCCTAATGCATTAACTCATGTTAACAAATTTAACCTAACTGTCTACTAACACCTAAACGTTACTGAAAATGACTTCTGCTGCTGCTGACAGAGGTGTAAGTGGAGATGTGATCACCTGGTGAGAAAATCCACTCATGAGCACACTGTTTCGGGCCAGTTCACACATGTCACATGAGCTCAGCTTCCACACCTGAGCAGCGATGCTGTACTCCTCCATCAGCGGCTCCTGAACAACCACACACACTAGGTCAAACATATTACAGACCTGACTCAAGAAATAACAGCTATGGGGGAAAAAATAATTAATATTTGATGGTATGGTGTGGCTTGCAACCTTTGTAAAGTGGAACTGCAGAGGGTCATCAGTGGACAAAGACACCATGAGGCCTCTGGACAGGTACTCAGGCAGAGGATTTCGATGGTAACTGAGGAAGAGGCTGTTGTTGCTGAGTGGGGACATGGCAATGCCGATCTGAGCCAGGTAATACAGATACTGCAGTACAGGAGCCTGACGGAAATACACAAACTCTGATAAATTCTTGACTGTTTGCAAGGGGTTTTAAGATAAGAATATTAAACACAGGAATATATATAACGTGACCGATATTGTTCTGTCAAAACTTGCACATTTATGTTATGTAACGATATGATTTTAACACATGCAAAGAACACAATCATGAATTTTCAAAATAAGAACATTCTTTATATCCGAGCAGAACAGATTTCCAAGTACAACTGTGATTCAGTAGAAGTATCTAGAACTTAGTGTCCTTACTTTTCTCAGAAGTAGGCCATGGGAAATATTCTCCGACAGCATAAATCCAGACACGAGGTGGTGAATAGGCCCTGCCTCTCCACAGTGCGGACGTAATACAAACGAATTCATGTTCCTTTGCCTGTCGGGAGAGATGAGTGACATTTAAACAGTCGTGGAGCTAAAACAACTTATATATTAAGTAGCCTACACAATGGTTTTGCCGAGAAGGTTTTCATTAAGCGGTTTGCGTGCCATAAATAATTTTTACATTAATTAATTCAATGTATTGTGGTAAGCAAAATAAGTACTTGAATGCATCAGATACCTGCGCAGGTGGTTGAGTACAGTCATATTTGCATACATGTAGTACAGGTAATATGAGTATGGAGGATTGTCTTCCTCCGTCCAGTTCACAGGTTTTGGGCTGTCCAGGTTAAAGATGTGATGCTCAGGTTTGGACTCATCATCCACACTATCAAACCCGACAACCTGAAGAACATTCAGTCTCACAATATAATAAAACTGTGACCATACTTGTTGATCATTTGGTTGTATTCATTTGAAGCTACACAGGGTAGTGGGACATTTGAGTTACTTGTGATTTATCCACGGTTAAAAGTTCAACTTTAATGGCAGACACTTTTTTATCTGAAGCATCTAACAATAGTATTATTATAGGGACAATAATAAATGTATGAGCCAAGGGTTTGAAACTTTGGATTACTAGGTCACATCTTTCTCTACTATGGAAAAGTTAGTGAGTGTAAAATCTAAAACAAATGTTTATTGTAAATAAACTGGGCAGTTAATCATACCTCCACAGTAGCACAGTTACATATAATTTTACATTAAAACGAGCTTTATCACATGAAAAAAGGTTCACTCACATGTTGCAGGAAGAGATGCAGCTGTGGGTGACTGCTAGGATTGACAGTGGCTTCAAACAGAGGCATAAAAATGTTCTCTAGCATCTCCTGGAAGTTAGAGAGCTGCTTCTTGGTGTGGTAAACATCACTGCAGAGGAAATAAACCACCTGTTATCTTAGTTATGCTTTTAATTTAGTCTGAAATGTATATTTCATGTACAGCGAAAATATTGGTATTCATTTTGGAAATAAGTCCACTTAATTAAGTGCTTTTCAATTTAGTAATAATATACACTACCGTTCAAAAGTTTGGGATCAGTAAATCTTTATTACTATTATTCATTTTATTAGATTTTTTTATTCAGCAGGGACACTTTAAATTGATCTAAAAGTGGCATTAAAGACTTTTCCATTGTTATAAAGGATTTCTTTTTTAAATAAATACTGTTCTTTTGAACTTTTTATTCATCCAAAGAATTCAGAAAAAATGTATCACGGTTCCCAAAAAAATATTAAACTGTTAAAACTGTTTTAACAGTAAAAATAATGAGAAATGTTTCTTGAGCAGCGAATTAGCATATTAGAATTATTTCTGAAGGATCATGTGACACTGAAGAGTAAAGTAATGAAAATTCAGCTTTACCATCATAGGAATAAATTACAATTTAAAATATAAAACAGTTATGTTAAAAATATTCATATTACTGTTGTACTGTGTTTCTGATTAAATAAATGCAGCCTTGGTGAGCATAAGAAACTTAATTTTTTTTTTTTTTTATCTTATCACTCCAAAACTTTTAAACAGTAGTATATATATATATATATATATATATATATTTTTTTAAATTTGATAAAAGAATTAGGCCTACAGTAGATGTCCACTTTACATTGATTTTCCTAACGCTCGGTACTCACAATAGCCGTGGCACCTGCACCAGCCAGCGCACATTCTCAGAATAAACCTTGTGCTTGACGGCCCACTGAGCCAGTTTATCCCATTCATCTCGTGAGCGGCCGTAGATGGAGAGACGCAGCTCCACATTCTGGTATTTGCTCTCCTCCAGGTCTGCCATCACCTCCTGAAACGCACCAACATACAACTATCAGCAGGGGGCGCACTTAACCATATGAAACTGAATTCATCAACATGCTTGTTTTGCAAATGTCTCAAAGATTACAAGGAACAGTGATACCTTGATTATGTGCCCAAAGTATTTCCCCTCAATATGGTTGTCAGTCTTAATAAAGATTTCTCGGAGGATGGACTCTCCAATGGGGTTGTATTTGGAATTGAATTTATCAAAGCGGTGGAATGTGTTACGGTCCTGTGGGAAAGACAGAATTTTTGTAATATTTAAAGTAGCAAATTTTCTTTTTTATTATTTAGATTTACATTTACATTTAATAAAAAAATAAATAAAATAAAAATTTTCCCCAGTGTAGCCTACTTATTCCCACATACAATTTAGACAAGAATCTCTTTTATTAAATGAGAGATTTTTATACACATGGAACATTCATTTAGTGCCACAGTTAGCATTCAGTAGAGAACAACAGTTCATTCATCAGCTTATTCGGTTCTCATCTAAGTGTGAGTCCACTAAGCTTGTGCGACTGCAATTCTGTGCAACATATTTTTAGTGAGAGTGACCTAGATCCCACACAAACCCAAGAAGTTTGGAACACCCAATTGATATTTGCCTTGGCATTTACTGTGTGAAACACTTTTCTTTTTCTTTTATGGTCCTATATTTTAATTTCATTTTACTGTCCTTTTATGTTTATATTTACTTTATAATTTTTATATCAATAAGATATAACACATCAAATATTACCCTCAAAAGTTTGTGGTCAGTCATTTTTTCAAAGAAATGAATACTTTTTTTCAATAAGGACACATTAATTGGATCAAAAGTGACAGTACAGACATTAATAATGCTACAAAAGATTTCTATTTCAAATAAATGCTGCTCTTTTGAACTTTCCTTTTTGAATTTTTTTTTTTAACAATGGTTTCCACAAAAATATTAAGCATCGCAACTGTTTTTAATATTGATAATAATAAGAAATGTTTCTTGAGCACCAAATCAGCAAATAAAAGGATCATTTGACACTGAAAATTCTGCTTTACCATCACAGGAATGAATCATATTTTAAAATATATTACAATAGAAACAGTTATTTTAAATTAAAATAATATTTCACAATTTTGATAAATAAATGCAGCCTTGGTGAGCAGAAGAGATTTCTTTCAAAAACATTTAAAAAATCTTACTGACCCCAATTTTTGTACAGTATATGTTGTTGTTATTTTTATTATTATTAATTAGTATTACTATGTGTAATTGCTAGTGATGGTAGAAGTATTTTTCCAAACACAAAAACAAAATGCACATCACTGGCAAAGTTTTGCTTAACCAAAAAAAGCCTGTGTGTTTGAAAAGTTACCTTTGAAAGAATCTGTCAATAAATGTCTAGTTTTTGGAGCCGTGGTGTGCCGACTTTATCTCTTTTATCTGAAGTATTTTTCCAACCACTTATGTCATGTGTTTAACTACACTTCTTACCGCGTGCATATCCAGAGTGTCTACGCTGAGGTCAAAGGCCGTCAGGTTCATGCTCTCAAACACCTCTGTTAGGGTCTGTCCTCTGCCTTGTTCTACATGGACGATTTCACCTGGATATTTCTTTATGGCTCTTTTAATGAAGCGCAGCAGGTGCTTCTGATTCATACAGGATGAGGCATGGATGTGTGTGTCCACCTGAAGAAATGAAAGGTCAATTGATAGAATTACATTACTAGGTCAAATAATCAGGTTTTTCCTGTGTTTAGCTCAAAATACTTTATTTAGCTGTTGTTCATACAAACCTTCCTGATGTTGTAGAAATCACGGTGAGGGACCTTCTTCTGTGCCGCCAACTCTTTCATCTCGTTTAAGAGAATGTGCATCTGGAACTTGGAGCTGAGGTACTGCAGTCGGCGATAGCAGAAAGATTTCCTGTTGGGAAAAAATATACAGTTAGAAATCCATATGTTAAATCTAAAACAGATCAGACCAGTTCTGGCTATTTTGGGGAACATATTTAACCAGTTTTTGCCACTTCTTCCCCTTTGTCGCATTATTCACATTACACATTAATTACTGGACTTATCTCTTTCAGGATGGGTTTATTTTTACATTTCATCCACAGGTTCAAACTGAGGTCAGTGCATAATGATTTTTAATCAAGCAAAGCAGCTCACTCAGGGACCAGCTCACATTTACAGAATAAGCCGTTTCAATCAGTGATTTGATCATCTTCTTCTGGATCTGCTGCATCAGAATAGACTAAACCTCATGGTGTGCAGTATAACTTACACTGGCCCGTTAATGATGAGCGCCATCATCACGTTCATATCCGCTATGTATTCCTGCAGGTCTGGGTATGGCAGATCCAGCTCTGAGGAACTGATAGACAGTACAAAAATCATTTAAAAAAGAAAAGATATAAAAAATATATAAAAAATTCAACAATTAGGCCAACTCAATTCTAGGGACTTGCAACTGTCATCTTACTTATGGGTGTAAACATGAACAACACCATCAACCATCTTGCAGGTGTAGCCCAACCCAGGGGGCATGTTGGCAGGGTCAAACCCCTCGTAGGGGTGGGTTTCTGACACAGGTGGGTGGACTGTTGCACCTGTGAGGTAAAAAGATGTACTAATCATTTTGTAACTGCATACTACTGATCATACAGAACTCTTAAACTCTTTTAACTATGAAACATATATATTGGAACTAAAGTCAAGGAAACAGTTTAAAAAATAATTTGCTCAAAAATCTCAATTCTCAATGTCTCTATAAACCATGGAACACAAAAGTGAATTTTTGAAGAATATACTGGCCACTTCTCTCAATATAATGAAAGTGAATGAAGACGGAGGCTGTCAAAATGTCAAAAAGCATAATCTCAACATTTTGCATAAAAACATAATGTCACTCTGTTCCTCTGATCCTCTATATAAAAATATAATTTCACTCTTCCATTTTATGGCTTCAGAATATAACACTCGAGTCGTACGTATGAATGACTTTTATTGTGCTTTTTGTCATTGTGGCGGTAATGATGAATATTTTCATTTTTGTGTGAACTACTGCTTTAATGAGTAGAAATACATTTGTGCTGTGGTTTAACTGATCATGTGTGGTTCATAAACATGCTGCATCTCCAACCAGAGCACCTGCTTTCAGTTCTTTCTGTTGTAACTGAAAACGATTCCAGGAAAACATTAAAACCTTGCTGTACATTATTCTACTCTCCTAAATGCAGATCAATCCAGTGTGTCTCTTCTGAATATATCGGGGGGGGGGGGGGGTTATTGTACATTGGACATAAAACCAATTTGGCTATAAAATTCTGATTTCTGCTGATCATAAATCCACAACCCTCTGAATATTTCCTTCAGAAAGCTCTGGTTCAACCCACTTGCAGATACAGAAGACTCAGGCATCTCCTCAAAGGTGTTGAGATCCAGGGGTCGGTCACCCAGCTCCTCCTGCAAGTAACGTACTGTGGTCCTGCAGAAGCTTTGCATGGACAGAGAGATATACTTCTCTCTTATGAAGAGAGCTTTGACCACACATTTAGCAGCATCCAGCAGATCAGTGAAAGGAACCTGGGAGGTGAAAAAAGAAGACTCACTTAAACAGTCTGCATAGAAATCATCTATCCATCCATCCATCCATTCATCAGAGGTACAGATTTTTCAGTGATCACTTCAGCATGTTACATTGTTAAGTCAGTAGGTGGTGAAACGGCTCTTCAAATTCTTCAAAAATTAGTGAATCACTGAATTATTCACTCAATTTGTTCAAAAATAATGATTTATTCAGAAACAAAACAACCTCATTCCTCAGAAACTCACGGATGCTTTAGATGCTCAGCGATATGCTTTGACTTAATTTGAAACTATTTTCTTGTGCAGAACAAAAACAAAATGACCTGCAATAATATCTGAAATGCAAGTTACTGAATATTAATTTAATTATTGAACTCATTCAAAAGCAATATCATGCTTGTAATCATGCCGTTGTTATGAATCACTAATAAATGATGTGTGATTACTTAAATTTACCAAAATCTACATATATATGTATATCTTTCTAACCTTTTCTAGGAGACAGTTGTACAATACATGTGATAGATACCACGGCACGTACCATTCAATTGCACTTCGATCCACAAAATAAAACAGTATTTTGGTGACAAAATATAAAAAGCTGTTCTAAATGTTTTCTTTTTATTGTTATTAATAGTCTGTTTTTCCCTGTTTTAACTAATATTTCTCCATCAGTGTAAAAACCCCTCAGCAGTGTTGCTGTCAGCTCATGTTTCCCTCTGGGGTTTGTGTAATGTGCATTGTGTGTGGATGTGTGGAACTTGGTTCTCCCTCAGGAGTTTATATAATGTCTGCAGTGTCCACTTCAGTTCTGTCAACAACATCTTGTTTTTTTTTAAACAAACAAAACAGAAAAATGAAAAGCAGGAGCTGTTACTACCCCGCATTTCTCCTCTCCAGAGATCGCGACTCTCTGATACTCTCTCTCAGGGACGAGCTCTCTCTCGGGATAGAGTTCTTTGGGCGCCTGGCTCTGTTCTTTCATATACCTGAGAAAGAGAGGAGATGCTGGTATAAGTTAACAAACACTGGGTCTCGTATGAATAATCACATAACATCTGAAAAGGCACTCACTCCAGATCTGCTGCACTGTCTGTTTTCATGAAGTCCTGTTTGGCTCGCAGTAGGATATCAGGCTCAAACCTCAAGAGAAAGGGCTTTTAATTAACTGACTGTGGGTCAAAGGTCACATGTGCATACAGAGCAGTGAATGTTGGACTAAAATTCATCTAATGAAATGGTGTTATTTTAAGTTAAAAACACAGAGAAGTTCAATGTTAAGGATTTCTTATTGTTTTTACATTAAGAAAGGTGTTTGATGAGAACTACAGATGCTATTTATTAATGGTTGAGTTTGATGATGAATGATGGGATGTAGTACTTGATATCCTGGCTGATTTGCCGCTCCAGTCGGTGCCGCCTCTCCTCCAGCTGCTCAATGGGGCTCTCCTCAGGGAACTCATATGGAGCACTCCGCATCTCACTCTCAGCCAGGCTGCGGGAGAACAGCTCCTAAACGCACACATTAAGCACACATTTACATAACAGCAGAAACAAAAAAAATGCATTCAAGCAGCATGATTGTTGGCATTTCTGCTTTGTTTACCTCTGCGATCTCTTTGTATTTGCCATCCATGGATGTGCGCAGATCAATGTGGCCGTGCTTGGCTACAGGGTTGCCAGGCAAGGAATGCTGGGATGTGAGGAGGTGTCGGCCAACACAGAGATCTACTAGGAAGATAATGAGAAAGATATTTTCAACAGATATGGCTTGATTCAACTTTCATATTTAAAACATTTTGATTTTGCAGATGTGATTATGGAGATAAATGATTAAGAATAAATACAATACATTGTGATCCATACTATATAGCCTTGTTTTTCTACTTTATGGAGCATTCAGGTGGGAGGACATGAGTTTGTATGTGAGGGTGTGCTGGCCTTAGTATGCACACTTAACTTGTGGGCAAGTATAGACCAAATGCTTCTAGTGCCCACACAAATTTTAGTACTGCCACACTGACAATCTGCAATCAAAACACCTAAACACCTTTAAAACAAGATCAATCTACTTGAAGCAACATATAATATATGAATTATTAGATATTAATACACTATACCATTCAAAAGTTTGGGGTTGAAGTATTTTTTACTGTTTTTGAAAGTCTCATGCTCAGCAAGTCCGCATTTATTTGATAAACAAAATCCAGTAAAAACAGTAAAAATGTGAAATATTATTATAACTTCATTACAGTTTTCTATTTTAATTTATTTTAAAATAATAATTTATGCCACAATAATTTAAGTAATTTTTTCCTGTGATGTAAAGCTGAAGTTTCAGCATCATTACTACATCATTACAGTCTTCAGTGTCACATGATCCTTCAAAATTAATTCTAATATGCAGATTTTTTGCTCCAGAAACATTTATTATTATCATCTTTGTTAAAAAACAGTTGTGCAGTTTAATTCTTTTGTGGAAACCGTAATACATTTCCTTTCATGTATAGATGTTCAAATGAACAACATTTATTTAAAATATATATATATATTTTGTAACAATGTAAAAGTCATTTTTGATCAATTTAATACATCCTTGCAATCTTAATGACTCCAAACTTTTTACATGAAAACAGGACAAAAATACTGATTGCAAATTTCTTTGCTGTGAAATGCAAGCCAAAAGTATAATAAAGTAAGATTTTCCATTCCTATTTCAAGTGATTAATCATCAGAAACATTTTAATATCACAATAATATTTTGCCTCACAAACACTTTCACTTTCACAGTGAGTGAAGCTCGACCCTTCTGCTCGAGTTCCATAGTTCCATCCCGTGAGTGATATCAATCTTCCTAAACTCTGACGCTTGATCAAATATTCATAAGCCTGATGAATAATTAAGCAGCCCTGTCTATAGCCCCTGCACTGCAGAGACCTGGACATCTCATCCCACTGTTAAGGTACACAGGAAACAGACAAAGTAAAAACAGATTCCCCTGGTACAGCTATCAACAGAATTCATTAACTTCCTGCAGATTTGAAAATGTAGCAAATCTCAAAAATAGTTTGCAATACCAATGCAGTTACAGTTGAGCAAACTAGCCTGTGGGCTACAGTATATCTGCAGTCGTTACAATACAGATAACAACAGCTGTTTCCTGAGATCATGTGATGAATTCAGCATTAGTGTATTGACACATTCGTCACAGTTTTACTAAGAAGAGCTGAATCTTCCCACGTTAACTCTGATAAATCCATTACTGTGGGAAGCTACACTTTACTTGAGGCTTTTTGCTCTTTCATCATAGCAGCATAACCATTTACTCTCAGTTTAAAACCCTTGTTGTATATTCTTAATCTGCATACAGTATAAGTACAGTATGTGCTTGTTAATCACTGTTATTTTAATCTTATAGTTTTACAGTTCCACTCCTGAACTGAATTACCCATATACAGTTATTAAACCACTTCATCAACACTGTACTGTACTAGAGTTAGACACTGCATTACACTAAAAAAAAAAAACTGTATTTAGTAAAAAAAAAGAAAAAAAAGAAAAAGTATTCAAAAATAGTATTTTATAAAACAGATTAGTGCATGTTGCCAGAATAGCAATACATTATTAAATATTTTTAAAGTAGTAGTTTTTTCTTAGAAAAAATATATAATATATTCAATTGTTCAATTCTTTTTTTCTTTTTTTTTTTTCTTTTCAAGATTATTTCAAATCTTAATATACAAAATTTGCTTTTTAGGAATTCAATACTGTTCAAAAGTTTAGGGTCAGTAGGATTTTTAATTGAACAAAAGTGACAGTAAGCAGCATAAATGTTTTCAATAAAAATTGATTTCTGAAGGATCATGTGACACTGAAGACTGGAGTAATGATGCTGAAAATTCAGCTTGGCATCACAGGAATAAATTACATTTGAAAATATATTCAAATAGCACACAGTTATTTTGAATTGCAATAAGTTTTCACAATATTACTGTTTTCACTGCAATCTTACCAAACCCAAACTTGTGAACACTAGTGTAAATTGATCATGTTTTATTGTTAGGAAAGACATGAAGAAAAATACTTCAGAAAATGTCTTAACATATCAATTCTATGTTTAAAAAGAATCAAAAGAAGCATTCCAGACTGATTCGCATTAAATGTGCAGTGACAGTAAATATGATTCTCAGTTTGAGTAGATTATTTGGCTGCCTAAATACAGTAGATGTTTGTTGGTGATACAATAGTTTCTCAGTAAACAAACTTGAGTCACTGTCACCCTGTCTGGAGTCTGTTGTTTTTTTCTAGAGCTTTACCATGATTCCTATTCATCACCGCAACAACAAAGACTTTGTTACCACAATGCCATTTGAAGTAATGCACACGTTCTCCCTGCTGAAAGTAGGAATTGTCGTCCGTCTGCTGTACCACAGAACTGAATAATTTAAAGTTTGGTATCACCGGATGTGCCCATAGCTGCCGAAATTGAGTCATGTTATACTAACCCTCATTCTATAGTTTACATAACGCTTTAGAGCTCTGCTGCTTATCGTTTTACTGTTCTGGCAAAGTTAATGTGCAACGTACTTATCAGGGAGTTTATTGGAGGTAATTAACGACAGGATTGTCAATGAGAGGAACTCGTTGCTGAAATCTTGGTGGCCTTTTCACAGGCCCAGATGGATGGACTAATTATGACCATGACAGTTCATTATCGCCCAACACAGACACAGCGGGAGATCCACGCACTACCTCATGCACTCACACTTACAATCACGTTCTCCTTTTTTCACACATACCATTTACCTTCACATAAATCACAGCCTACACATTTCTCACTTAGCTGCAAGCTAACAAAGCACGTTGTAAAAGATTAATATTGCAAGAGATTTTGTCAGGATTTTTGATGTGTGTGTCTGTACAGAACAGCGCAAAGCCAGAAGGGAGACTGATATATCCACTGGCTTGTATATAATCTTCTCATGGGTGTATCTTGGGAGTTTCATGCTTGTTACATAATCACCATCCCCTTTATACACAGGATCACCACATACAGTACGCAACGGCAAAGCCGAAGAACGCTCAAAACTGGGTTGCGTGGCTAGCTTCTGCTGAGCTTCAACTGCGATGCACAACTACAAAATACGTGTAATGGAGTTATTGATTCTGATGGTAAACATTCTAGAATGAGGGTCTATAAATGTCACATATTTATGAATGGGAGAAGTGAATAATCAGTGTAGTGAGATATGGAGCTGAGAGATAAGAACAGCACTAGACTATTGCCTCAATGACACATGAGATGAGGTCAAAGATCAGGCCCGTTACACCTTATTAATATGGGTGTAATTTGGTGTATTTATCTGTTTGTGCGTATTTCATATTTGATTAGCTGTTACATTTTTAATAGTTTTTTTATTTTTAAATTAAGTACATTTTAATTAGGCTACATTTTTTTTTAATTACACGTTTTAAATGTATTCTGATTTCTATAAAATTACTGTAACAATTTACAATAAGGTTTCATTGGTTAACATTAGTTAACTACATTAGTTAACATGAACTAACAATGAACTGCATTTCTACAGCATTTATTAATCTTTGTTCATGTTAACTTCAATATTTACTAATACATTGTTAAAATCAAAAGTTGTATTTATTAACATTAGTTAATGCACTGTGAACTAACGAACTAACAATGAACGGCTGTATTTTTATTAACTAGCGTTAACAAAGTTATCAAATACAGTATCAAATGTATTGCTCATGGTTAGTTCATGTTAGTTAATACATTAACTAATATTAACTAATGAACCTTATTTTAAAGTGTTACCAATATATCTATGTACACAAGCGTGGTTTGGGGTCAGTAAGATAAAAGTCATATAATACTTCAGCAAGAATGCATTTAAACTGATCAAAAGTGATATAAAGTCTGTACTTATGAACTTTCTATTCACCTAAGAATCCTGCAAAAATGTTGTATAACAGTTTCCACAAAATTGCACGACTGTTTTCAGCATTGATGATAAAAAAAAGTTTCTTGAGCAGTAAATCAGCATATTAGAACGATTTATGAAGGATCATGTGACACTGAAGACTGAAATAAATGACAGAAACAAATGACATTTTAAAATATATTCAAATAAAAACAGTTATTTTAAATTGTAATAATATTTCACAATATTACTGTTTTTACTGTATTACTGATCAAATAAATGCAGTTGAGCATAAAAGACTTTTCAAAAACATTTTTAAAATTCTTACCGACCTCATATTCAAAAGCCTATCTTAGATCAGTTTCTGCCGTTAATGTTCTATATATAGGCAAAAGCTGAAACAAGTCTGACATGAAAGAAATCTGACGTGCGATCTAAAATGATATTAACAGCTGCTGCTGCTGACTGTGACATACTTTATGAAATCCTGAGCAAAACTTGAGGATTACAGTTACCTCGCTAACTCCAATCAGGGTCAGTCACTGTTGCCACGGCAACCTGATGTTGCATCCCTTTGTTTGCTAAGTTAACACCTGACATGACAAGAGACTCAGAGTAGAGTGTCAGAGTAAAAACTCAATCACCATTTAGTAGGCCTATATAAATCTATAAAACACATTCGAGGTTAATGTGAAACACGACTACTACAACAGCTATTCATGCGGTGATAACTCTAGATTATTAATAAACTCCTGTTCTTGTTTTCCCTTTTGGAAAATTGTTGAACATGGTTTTCTAGCTGGTTGACCAAAACCAAGCTTGAAACCTGGTTCGTTGCTGGTCCAAGACAATTTCCAAGTGTAGACCCATTAGAAACCAGAAATTTAGAAATCAAAAACACATTTACCGGCTTAAACTGGATTTCCCAGTAGGGTTTGGAAGCCTCATAACCTCTATTCCCTTGAACACACACAATCTCATACACAAACCTCATCTAAGCAGCATCCTTCTCTATTACTCTTTCAGCTGTCCACTTAATCTGTCATCTGTGAAACACACAGCGCTGACCACAACACCTTCAAAACAGGACAATACCGAGGAGGACAATCATACAAACCACACACCGTCTTTCAGCGACACACACACACACACACACACCTCCCTAAGAAAAAACATGAGCTGACAGCAACACAGCTGAGGGCTTAGAGATGGAGAGAAACAGAATGAAAAGACATAGAAGCAAATAAGTGTCCAACATGAAAGGATATGGAGAAACTATTGCTGTTATTCTCCCAAAACAGGTCAGAGAGAGACAGAAAGACAGACAGAATAAAAAGAGAGAGACGCATGGCAAAAACAAAGCTATACTTTCTAAACCAACACACATCTCCAGCAAAACGTGTATCATTCACTTCCTCACTCACATACATAGTCTTGTGATTGAATCTGTCCCACATACATACATGCATACATACAGTAAACACAGCTGATGGAGCTGAAGCATCCACTCTCTCCCCTCCCTCCTCTTCCTGGTTCCTGCCAGCTGTCTGGGCTGGCCACTATCATCCCCCTCTCATTTAAATATCCCTGACACATGGCTGGACCGTACCACCTGGCCTTCAGGGGCAGGGGGAGCTCAACAGCATCACTGCTGTGTCTGGGACAGAATGGGCTCGACAGGATCTCTCTACACCCCCCTGTCCTTCAGCTCTGTGAGTTGGGGTTTGCATGACTATCCTTAGCATGACTACAGTGCATGCGAAAATGCTGGAGGATGTTTTGAGAAAGGGATAGAGAAAGAAAGACTCCCTCTGAAGCTAAAATAGAGGTCACTGCAGAAACTAGTATTGGACATGTCGGATCAGAGATCTGGCCCATTTAAACATATGGGGGGGGGGGGGGGGGGGGGGTGTTATTAGAATAAAAAATAATCACCCTCCAATATAAATGATACATTTGTTAGCATTTATATTTGTTAATTAATGCATATCATGAACTAACAATGAACAACAATACTTTTACAGCAGTCTTAATTACACTGTAAAAAATGTTTTTTGAAGTTGTATAAAAAACAAAGATTATTTTGGTACGTTTTACAAGAAAATACTATTTTACTTTTTCTACTATTTCATGTTTAATTCAATGTGTTACTAGCCATTTCTTTGGAAAATGTACTAACGATTTCTGAGGGAAAATTGTATCAATGCCATTTTCTCAGTGCCCTGTAAATGTGATATGATCTCTGTAAGTCATGGCAACATATGTTTTTACATTACTTTAATAATTTAAGCAATTTCAACATTCAATTTTATGGGTAACACTTTACAATACGGTTCGTTAGTTAACTGCCTTAGTTAATATGAACTAAAAATTATAGAATACTTCTTCAGCATTTATTGATCTTAGTTCATATTAATTTCAACATTTACTAATACGTCATTAAAATCAAAGGTTGTATTTGTTAACATTAGTTAATGCACTGTGAACTAACATGAACAAACAATGAACAGCTGTATTTTTATTAACTAACATTAACAAAGATTAATAAATACTGTAACAAATGTATTGCTGATTGTTAGGTCATGTTAGTAAATACATTAACTAATGTTAACTTAACTTAATGTTACCTTAATCTTAACCTTTTTGCTATACAGATACAGCCAATTTGATTATACTTAAAATAGGTGGATTTTTTTTAGTGTACATATTTACACATTTATTGTAAACTTGATTTAAAAATGCATATTTTCGAAATTAATAAATGCTATAAATACATGCTGTAAAATTCAGTATTCAGTAAGTATTAGTCCATGTGATCTAATGCATTAACACATTATTGTAAAGAGTTACCAAAGTATATAATGAAGTCAATTTTTAATCATGAGTTTCAATAGTTGTAATTTATTTATTTGCTACATTTTACAATAAACTGTAGATAAGCACTCTCCAAGAAAGCAAGCAGAAAATAAAAGTTTATCATTTATCATCTTAATATGATTTGTTTTATGGTTTTATGTTTGCTAGGGAAAATGACTTGCTAGTTCCACCTAGTGGGCAAAAGCAAAACAGTTAATTCTTTGGATTTTACGATCATTGAAACAAACTCAACTTTCACTAAATATCAATACACAAACACTCAGGTATCTAATACCTATACACTGTATTATGATTCTAACTAACCTGTTGTAAAAGCGCAAGGGTCTTTTAGAAATCATAATGTTCCTACCTCATGGATGAAGTCCCTGGGAATCTAGGGAAGTAAAGGGTTGAGTGGATTTAGAGAAAACAACTCTAAATAGTAGCAAAATGGTGGCTGAGGGGGAGGCAGTAAAAGTCCTCCTTTAAAGAATCCCTCCTCTCTCATACTACACTAAAGGCAAGGGAGGCACTACGGGGCTCAAAGTTCAAAGCACAACAGCATTTAAAACCTCTATATGTGGTATAGAGAAGGCTGGACGCTTAAACATAAACTATGACCAAGATCCTCCACTAAAATGCTTTCTTTCTTTCTTTCTTTTTATTTCTAACAACAAAAAATTACATTTTTTTTAAACTATCAAAATACAATCAGTATGTTACAACATACCGAAAGAAAGAAAAAAAAATCTATGAAGTATTATAACAAATATTCATCTTACTGCTAAAAAGAGGAGCACAAATGTCAGCAGAGTGATGAAAAAAGTTTTGGCAAACTATTTGCACACTGACATTGCCCCCTTTAAGAATTGTTTAAGAAGAGTCAATCACGTCAGCCTTATCTTGTCCATCCTTTATGCTAAGATAAGCAAGATATGCCAAAAAAGGTGAGTTTGAAGCATTGAAGTGACCATAATGTAACACAGGGAGGGTCCAAAGTGACAACAGGAAGAGCTCTGTGTACAAACCTCAAGTGACTCATGCCAAAACACTCATTAGGTAGCGGCTATAAATAAAACAAAAACAAACAGCACTATAATTGTACATCGACTGGTGGTGGATTAAACTAAATGTTATTCAAAAGGTTATTCAAGGTATGTTATTATAGGGCTCTAAAATGTGAGGTAAATGTTTGCTTTATTTTTCCATGATGCGGTTCTCTGAATCCCATTTAGAAAAAAAAAAAATGGATGCACAGATATGATAATTTTGGCCAATACAATAATCAATAATTATGCACAATACAAAAATCTACAATTATTTAAACTACATATCAATCTACATTTTGACTGATTATTTAAAAGTCCAAATATATGTGCTTCAGGTGACACTAAACATAAGTCGCAGAAAAGTCTCTCTTATCCAACAATAATTTAATATGCAGAGGAAAAATAACCTTCACAAATAGAAATAATAAATATAGCTGCAAGCACAATTAAAGGGCCAAGCACAAAAAAAGTCACAATGAGTTATGCATGGCTGAGAGCTTCAGAGCAACTGCAACAATGAGTAAAGACATTTTTAGATTATTTTAGTCAAAATGGCTGAAAAATCACAAATACAATGACTTGCAATATGATTTGACCAATAGGTGGTGCTGCTACCAAATTGATGTGATGTGACACTGACACATACAAACTAGTATGGTGTCAATATGTCAAAGCATTGCAGAGTTACAGCCTCAGAATCAGCTTGGCAACATGCCATCAAATTTGTAAATGCATTATTCGAGAATGGTTTGGTTAATAAAAGCTTATAACTATTTGCCGGTGAAACTATTTGACAGTAACAATTTGGTGAAAATAGGACCAGCGGTCTAGGAGGAGTTCGAAAAAGTAGGTTTTCAAAAAAATTCAAAATGGCAGACAGCAAGTCAGACAGAATATTGCATAATTGGTAGACTGGTTTAATTATTTTATAATTTAATCATTTTCAATTTTGACAAGAAGGTGTCACTGTTACAAAACTTTTGAGTACCTTCAGGGCATGGTCCTGATGACACATACAGAGTTTCGTAATGATCCACTAATGTGTTCATAAAATACAGCATTCTACGACAAAATTCTAAATGATCGACACCCACAATGACCAATATGGGTATCATTCAACTCGGTATGCTGCAATAAATAAAAAAAACAGACCAGTTTAATGGTTTTTGGGCAAACCGTTCCAAAGCTATAAGCAAAAATATAATTTTTTCATATAAAAATTATTTTTCATAATTTTTTTATTTTTTTCAGCTGTGCCAAAACACTCCATGTAGCCTCAGGTCATGCATCTGATGGCATGTACCAAGATTCATCTCAATTCGCGAAAGAGTTCCAGAGACATACCCTTTGCATCCAATTTGGTGTGCTCTTCATTAAATTAGTTCATGAGTTATTCAAGAACAGTTAGGTTTATTAAAATGCTTTTAATAACTTTTTGCCAGCATGGTTGAGGATGATTTAAGGGCCATTTTGGTTAAAAAGTACGTTTTTCAGAACAATTTAAATGTCGGAAACATTTTCGTGTCGGAGAATGACATTAATGGGTGCAATCGAATCGTTTCGAGCCAAGAAATCAGTTATCCAAAAGTTATTAGCATTACCATAAGTGCAAATTTGGACAGGGATCGAGTTAGAGACTGCAAAATTGCTGTGGTTTATGTTCAGACAGAGTGACTGTCAGTGTCCTCTATGTAAGTGTGCAAAGTTTCACAGCTTTTTACCATATGGTTCTATGGGCTGCCATAGAGAGGAAGAAGAATATGAAGAAAACTAACAGATACAATAGATTCCTTCACATCTTTGGTGCTTGGCTCCTAATACCAGTAATAATGTTTGTGCCATGGATAAAAAAAATCTTAGAGGCTCAGAATTTTTTTTAGTTATTTATTTATTTATGTTTAACAGTAGGTTAACCAACTAGAAATGTGAGGTCCTGTTAAATGTTTTACTTATTGGAATTATGCTAATTAAAAAGTCACATTTATCTGCTAATACGATATGAAAATATATCCTGCACCCCTAAAAAGAATGTTCATGCACAGTGCATTGCACACGTTCGAGTCACCATATTTTATGCGAATTTCTGGTGAAACTGGCACCAAATCCCACAGTAATATAATTTGTATGCCATTATATGACGAACATTACAAGTAATGGTCAGGCAAGTTTAGTCTACAAGAAAAAACCAAACACATTTCCCAGGAGAATCAGGAGCATTAACATAATGGACTGTGCCAGAAATGTGGATCTGTAAGCTGTTAAAGCAAGATGGACTATTATTAACCTTCCTCATGTTTTCACTAAGGCCTATTTTCCAAATCATGTCAAGAATGAGCCACAGTAAAAGAGCACGAGGCTCTCAGAAATCAGACACTTGATTAAGGAATTTTAAATATTGCATGTCTTCTTAGTGTCTCTAAAAAGACTATTTAAAGGGCTTTTCGTTTAAAGCAAAGTACTGACTATAATTTATTGCTACATGCAAGTGAGAGAGAAAGAGAGCCGTTTTGTGCCTATATGAGAATAATTGTGGTTGTCTGAAACTGCAAGGATTCACTTATAATTTTGTATTCTCCTCAGAACAGTTTATTTTTAAAGATAGCAGCCATATGCCACCTGCTAAGTCTCCTTGCTCAGATAATTACTCCATCTCTGTGGTGAAGATGCTTTCTGATTATATTTCCTGCCTCGGGCCTCGGAAATTATGCTGGCACAGCAAGGCAAATGAGTCTCAACATTTTTCCATGTCTGGTTTTGCAGTCAACCAGAGATATATACACTTCCTAGAAAACTGTTTCAGGTTTTAACCACAACATCAGAGGCACAATGAACTAATAAATACATTCAACACCTAACTAAATGTGTTCTAGCGCATGATAAAATCAAAAAAAAATTATGAGAGAGAGAGAGAGAGAGAGGTGTGAAGTGGTTTTTGGATCGGATCTTATGCAAGCCTTACGCAATGCTGGCCTGACCACAGACATTGTGTTGCATGCATTTATGGATGTGGTCTAGACCAGCCACTAATTGCTGCATGTTTGATTTTCCCCGTCTGGCTTTCTTGCAATTGAATCCTCGAACATTATCTGGATGAATATATTCAGGAATTGAGTAATTGAGGTCTGAAACACAATCAGACAAGTACTTCCAATGTAATTATGGCCAGAAATAATATGTAATGCATAACTTTCTCTTTCTGCTCCTCACAGAAATAACAAATACAGGTCCATTAGCTATTATTCTGTTTCAGAGAGAGAATATTTATGTGAAGATTAAAGTCTACTGGAAGCCATAAGAAAGAGAGACAGAAAAGGGAATATGGTCCTGTAATAGTTGCAACAGTTTCCCTCAAATCAACAGGTATAAAAGTTTCTACATTATGCAGATGCTGGATTACTGAAACTTCTGAACATTTGCCACATAATAGTCAAATGTGAGAAGAAAGCTACATAGAAATATGATTAAAAACTGAATATATGATGAAAAATGTACATGTAATGACACATTCTGTTCTCCAATTCCATAAAATTTCCACTTCACACACACACACTTTTATAAACCCATTTTGTTTTTGAGCAAACACACTTACCTCCAGTGGCTGTGTACTGCAGGCTGCCTCTCTTCCTGAAAGGGGATGTGGGTTTGCCTGAAGGCAGCTTAGAAGACATTTTGGCTGGAGATTCACCAGAGACGGACAAAACGCTGGTTGGTTAAGGCACAGAGGAGTCCTTAGCAGGGGAAGAAAGAGGGGGGCACGCTCGCTCCAGAGGGGCTTTGAATGCAGTAAGAAGGATGTTCAGATATGTTTGTGTGAGAGAGATCCCTGCTTTTCAGATGCTGCAGTGTGAGAACTGGCTCCTCCCCACACCTCCCAGTGCCCAGTCACACACCAGCACACGCTGCCTGCGTGCTGTCACTCCGCACGGTTTCCATGGAAACCTCAGAGCCAGGTGGAACATGACATGAGAGTCCAAATAGTGCATTGTGATGATCGTAAAGGAATGTTCCTCATGTCACTTTTTCATAGCAAGTGAGACGAGAGGAAACATGACAGGCCAGACGCTGGCTCAGGGCTCAAAGCGTAGTCAGCCAGAAGAGATGCACCATGTGCTGGGTGGGGGAGGTTGCCCACTGTGTGATGGGTAACAGCTGGAGTCATGTCTGCGAAATGTAGTAAACCACAAATGAGAGATGCACTAAAACTTTAAAAACAAAAACAAAAAAAATGTAGGGATGAGCAGCTAAAATATAGACACACAGGAAAAAATGAAATCCCATAAATCATATGGATCATAACAGCCAGAATTTTTCTAATTATAACTGATAGACATGACAATTAGTTTTAACTCTCAAAAAAAAAAAAGGTTAGGGTTATTCTGAATTAATACATTCAGATCACTGGATGTCAATTGGAATCTGATTTCTTATTTGGAAATTGAATGAATTGCAATTCAATCATAGAGATTTTTCAACAGGTTTTGCAACAAAACAAATACATTTCAGTATACACACACATATTATATATATTGTATATATATGTACTGATTGATTATTAAAAATATATATAAAAAATATATATTGATTATTAATCTCATCTAATGTTTCTGTGAATACACCATATGTTCATGATGACCCTAAGAGTATGATAACATGTTCAAGGGTAATCATATTGAAAATGATTGTATTGTTGAAAATAGATTCAAAATTTAAAATGTTTTTACATTTCATTAACGGATTTTAATTCCGTTTCAATAAATTCAAATTTGATGAATAATTCTGCATTCCATTTACAAATTCAGGAAAGGGCATACTCAATTACATTTCGAAAGCCACACATGCTGTCACCTGCTCGTTTTAGTTATCTAGGCCTATACGGAGAATGCCTGTAAAATGCTAGTGACAGCATACATCGAACCTCATCAGCAACGTACAGCGTGAGGGGTCTTTACATAACAAAGGAATGCTTCTGTCTCTGTGCTGACTGGACGTGTCAGCAGCCAGCGCAGTCAAAAATGCAGCTCCAATGAGCTCTGGAAACATTAGCATTAGCTTCCAAGCAGAGCCAAAAGCAAAATATGCATTATTGATTATTATCCTTTCTCAAAAACATGTTTTATGTCATTAAAGCTGCAGAACATAGGGTCTTCGAAAGAAATCATACAATGGGGAAGTGAATTTTGAGAGATGCTTGCTGAGATTTTCTTCCTGATAATAAGCCAATGTGTATAACAGGCAGAGTACACTAAAGCAATGGGTTTATACCCCCCTCTTGTGGAAACTGACAGTGATGCATTCATTGCCCAGAATGTATCCAAAAAAGATTGCAACAAAATATCAAGAGTCATTTGCACATAAAATCTATATTTTTGTGTGCGTGCAAATATCCAATGCAATCCATGGGGCAGAGCATATTACTGATGTTCACAAGCACAATGTGTGTCATGGCCAAATATCTCACAAGAGACTGTATGGCGTCTACTGTACACGCATTGTTTACATGACTACATGTAATTGCATTACACGCATTTATTACATTATTACATGTTATTCTCACAATGGCAGTAAATTATCCATAATTCATTGATTCTTCCTACTATTTAAAAAAAAAAAAAAATCTTTTTAATTTTCCTCTCTAAAACATTCTACTGCTCGTATACATTCAGAAAGTCTTCCAGGTGTGTGGAATCACACACACGTCACAGACCAGCCACTAGTCATGTGACTATCACTGAGATCCACAGAGCATTTGATCAATGGATTGACAGAAATCAGTTCACTTTCCAATAGTGCATATCTAATCAGCTCCTGACGAACACATTAACTATTATTTGAATTATCAAATGATTAACCATGTATTGCTGTCTTTGGAAGGCTTTTGTTTTCAAGCATATTAAAATGTACAAATTAATTTACATGTAATGCAGGGATTCCCTAATTATTTGTCATCTGAACCTTTTTGCCCTGATATATTTACTTGAAGTATACCCCTGAGATTGGAAGTTAATAAGTTTAGTTAATAATAAAATAAGTCAATAATAATAATAAAATTACATTGACAGTTCTCTGATGTCAGTTAATGGTCACATGACATGCTGGTGAACACATACATACACACACATATATATATATATATTTTAGTAAGAGTTTTATTTTGAAATTATTTATTTTAAATTTTTATCATTTAATTAATAGCTTTTCATTAAACTCACAAACCCCAGTCTGAGAACCCCTAATGTAACTTCATGTTGTTGATAACAATGAAAAATACATTTTCTTTCTCTTTGTATTTTTACATAAATATGGTACAAGATTATCCCATTCAATGTGATAAACGAGCTAGGACAAAAGTAATCTAATAGTAATTAAATAGTAGTCAGATTATACCTTAAATGTATAATGTAATGGATTATGTAACTTCACCTACAATTGTTGTCATGTAATTTGGAATCAGTAACTGACAACCATTTGTAAGTAATCTATCCAGACTGTGTACAGTGTACACCCAACACCTTTATATGAGTGCAAGAATGAGTCTTTAATGATTCAACAGTCCTTCTACTGAAATCTTTCATGTTGTTTAAACTGCGTCAGGTCTGAAAGCATTTGGGTCTCTGTAAAAGCATGCATTTAGCGGTTTGCTTGCGCATTTGAAACAGCGGGGGTGAGATGCTGCTGCCCTGTCCTATTTTAATTGCATTAGCATCAAACATGGTGACAACTGTTTACGCACAAGCATGATTAAAATAACTACCATGGAGCATTGAGCATTTAAAACAACCTGTAGGAAATTAAATTCAGAATGCTTGTCTGTAATGCAATTTAAACTGTTTTTAAAATACTATGCTTTAAATGTATTATATTGGCCAGCTTGCAGAAGAAAAAAACTACTGTTAACGACACAAAAAAAAAGGACAAAAAAAAGATATACATTTCAGTACTTCAATGCCACTGATAAGAGTTCCATGTGTCTCAGCCGTGTCTATGGTCTAGTAAGCTTGAGCTCGTTCTTTATTCTAAGAATCCCCTCCTCATTCATCAGTTCTAACCAGAATGGCAGGAAATAATCATTTAATTAATCCCCCTCCACTGTTACCCACCCCGGCCCACGGAGGCCTCGGCTAGTAATCTTGTCAGCAGCATGGAAGCTGTGCTGGAGTGTTAGAGGCAGGGCTGGACCACAGAAACCCTAATGAGATTGGCTCTGATGAAGAGAAGGATACCATGATTAGCTTCCTATATTCCTCTTGGAAGCATTTAGGGATTTGGGTGTTCACAGCCTGCCACAAGCAGTAAGAAAAAATCTGCTTACCGAAAGTGACGTGGGTTTAAATCTCGCATTCACAGAGAAGTTGGTATGTCCAATGATGGGGAAGCATTTACATGACTGCATGTGACTGCATGTGTTCCCGAGTGGGAGGGTCTGAATACGCTTCTGGTTTTAGATCAGTGTAAATGGATTGTTTAAAATCAACTGTAAGGAGAGTTAAGGATTCTCCACAGCGAATCCTTAACTCTCCTTACAGTTGATTTTAAACACTATTGTTGATTTTCCTTGACATGTAGGCCAGTTCATTTTGTAGAAATTTTGTGCTGGTTCACACAGAACGCGATCCACTGCTTTTTAATCGTTCTATTCAACCTAAAACTGCAAGAGATGGACGTATTTGATCGCAGCTGCACCGTGTTTTTATGACATCGTGTCATGTAGGAAAGGTTGGGCTGACTTTTAAAACAGTTGACCTTTCAATATATCACAAAACCTCATCTCAACACAGTGAATGAATGACTATATGCTCTTCTTAAATTTGTCATTTCATCTAAACATTAACACTGTAAGATGTAGTCAGTCAAAACTAGAGACCTAGCATGTTGTTACCAATGTTATTATTTTTTGTAGCCGCTGCCTATATGGCTTATTATTAAGTTTGATGAATGGGTGTAAAGGTAAGCTACACAAAACTGACAGTCCGGTACGTAACTTACCATGGTTTTGACGTCGTATGGTTCGGTACAGCAGAGGGGGAGAAAACTAAACATAATTTTTTTTTTTTTTTTTTATCAAACAGTGGTTTACTGAACAAAGTGTGCTCTGTTTTGTGTTTCAGTTATAATTAAAAGTTTCTTAAGGATCTTTTTTATTTATTTATCTCTGCTAGTGCTGTAACTAGCCTAACGTTATATAGGGAGCCCTTACTTGCACATTAGGCTACTATAAAGGTTACAAGAAACTAATTAGACTAAATTCAGTTGCTATTTATTTTTAGATATAATAATCAACACTCAAATAACAATGCAAACATGTAAACTGCACATAAGGCAGTTTTTACATTAACTTCTAATTTAATTATGTTTTTACTCCAATTATTTGTTGAAATATAATCATTTACACACTGGCTTTCATTTTCATGACATATATTTTAAACATTAGTTTGTGGACATAAAATAAGCAAAACATAATAGGTTAAGTAAAATATAATGAATATGCTAATTCAGTATAGGCTAGTGCATATTTAGCTCAAGAGTTAATTTCTCTTGCTGACTAAGCCGTGGCGTGGACACTAAATGACTTGCCTGAGGTAATGCTACGTTTGCTACTATTGTTTACAATGCTACTATATTGTGTAATGCCGAGTTCAGACTGCACGATTTTCAAAATCATCGGGTCACTGTTGTTTTCACACTGCATGACTATCTGGGGTAACATTCAGTTGCTGCTGTGTTCACACTGCACGATGAATCGGCGACAGGAGGTTTCACACTGCATGACCTTACAAAAGAAAGAATCGCCGACAACTTCTGCCTGGTCCGCAAACAACGTTTCACAACCAAACAAACGCGAGAAGTGATAGGAAATAACGGAAGATCACGCGCGCGTGCGTGAGACCGGAGTTCTCGCGCGACACTGAATTTGTTATTAAAAATATTAGGCTTGTTTGAGATGCGCCTTGCCTCGCCTGAAATGTATGCGAGAGTAGGCGGCTGCAGTGAGGGGAGGAGTGAAAAAAGCGCAGGCAAGCCGGACAGATCTCGCTTCTCGCAGTGGATCAGACACCTGTGAGATCAAAGGTGGATATCGCGGGATTCACGCTCGTGCATGGTGTTGCTAATAACATAGCTGCCAACTCTCACGCATTGGCCGTGAGACACCCGCATTTGATTGGTTTCACACGCTCACACGCCACACTCCCGATTTCTCACGCTGAAGTGTCAACCCGGGCGGTCAAATGCCTGGAAGATGAGTTTATCTATATATCTACCTGTTGAGCCACTCGTGATCGACTAGTTATAACGCAAATTCGTTAAAAATCTCCCGTTATCTAGAGCGAGCGTGCATGCGAGACAGAGATTGTGCTCCAAACCGCGTAGAGCGAGCGAGAGACCTTGCGCGAGCGAGACCACCCCCCCGTCAACAAATCTCACTCGTCTCTACCCCCCCCCCCCCCGTCAACAAATCTCACTCGTCTCTACTACCCCCACCCCACCCCCCCCCCCCCCCCCCCCCCCCGTCAACAAATCTCACGCCGAGCAAAACTCAAAAGTTGGCAGGTATGTAATAAACTGGATGTAATTTAAGTTTTGTTGCTTTTATATGAAAATATAATGAACAAGACACCCAAAGTACTTATTTAATTCCATTTTAAATAGGCCTACGTGTTTATCAATAATTTTTTCTTTAATACAGACATGTGTTTTTATTAAAAAAATAAAATTACATCACATAGATCGCACTGTCAGAGAGTTTGGGAATATCCACACACATAATTTATACACATAAAACATGATGTCAGAGTTTTAAAATCAAACATTTTAAAAGAGAACAATACATCACGGTTGTTTAAACCAATGAGCATTAAGCTGTGCCGTCAGCAAGTCGTTTCCCATCATGCTTTTGATCAGCGCAGTCGGTGGAGAGCAACTGCGCGCGACTGCAGAATCCGACACGTGCGCCTTGCAGTCGCGAGAGTTTTTTGACATACGTCGGCATGACATCAGAGCAAGGAAAATAATAAAAAGTTATTTTTAGTTTGATGGTTTATGTATTTATTTTATCTCCGGTCCACACTCCAGTATAGTAGGTGGCGGTAATGCACCATTAATGTTGGATGCCAACCGCCGTAAAACGACAGAGAAGAAGAAGAAGAAGAAGAAGAAGACATCAGAGCAAGGCGGACCGCACTCGGACACATTTCTAACCGGCATGCATCTCGCGCTGATCACCGGTGATCGGTTCTGCGCAGATTTTGCTCATCTCAAACAAGCCTAGTGATAGCCTACAAATTGTCTGTGCACTGATTTGTAGCGAAAATGAGAAAATAAATAAACAGTTTATGCAGGAAATGGTTGGGAAGACGAGGGGAGCAAGGACTGTGTTTTGCAAAGAGAGTTGGGGGTAAATAAATAATTTTGCAAATGTCCTGCTGTTGCTGCTGGTCATACAAATGTTTGTGCTTTGTTTCTGTTTGATATAATTGTAAATATAGGCCTATCTATTAAAATACTGATATTCTGGTCTATAACTCCTCCTCCTCCTCCCTGTATCTTGCTCTCTCATTGGCTGTCGGTCATTGCCGATGTAGTTTTCAGTCAGAACACATTCACACAGCAGGATTGTGAATCGCCGACAGGTCCAGATATTTAGCATGCCAAATATCTCACGGCGTCGGCGACTCGTCGGCGATTCTCTCAGATCGCGTCTTTGCTCATTCACACTGCGTGATTGTCACTCGCGTGAACGAGCACCGATTTGCCTGTGATTTCGGGCATTTGTCGGTGATTTCTCAAAACCTGTCGGCGAGCCAAAATCGGGGCTAAAATCGTGCAGTCTGAACTCGGCATAAGTTGTAGCCTATTGTATCTTTCAACATACCTTCAGATGTTTATGTTTATTAGGAAGAGATGCTCGCGCTCCTCAACCTCAACAATGGGTTAGTTAGGGCTGCATGGGCTCGACTGGGCGGGGCAGCTGGGGGCGGGGGCGTGTAAAGTACGCCATGAGAGTATCGCGATATACTCGCGGCGGGTATCGCGGAGAGTTGCGACACTCTTTGATGTCGCCGCTATGGCTATCACGGTTCATGTAAGGGAGAGAGTTGAAGCCCAACATGGGCACTCACTTCCTGATAGCCAAGCGTTCTGCGCAGGCTCAAACTGAGCTTGACGACGTAGTTGTCACGTGAGCAACCGTTCTGACCTTCTAGTAGCTGTGCCGGGACAAATCTGAATTGAAATCTGAAACAAATCTGTTGTTGAAATATTTTGTCCCGTTGCTTTTATTAACTCTCTATCTATGGGCTTCTCCCTTGACTTTATGCCTCCATGTCCACCCGATTGCCTCATAGACAGTAAACGATTGCCTACGAGCTTCTACTTCTGTCTACACGGTAATTTCTCTACTGTGCGACATAGCGTCTCGTGGTTATGACGCAATCGTTAGCCTATTTTTACAAGAATGGCTTCTACGGGGCCATAACGTAAGATACAAAGTAATGGAGCCTTTTATACATTGTCGTGTTTCTTTAGAAATAAATAATGGACAAATGGAGTCTTTGGACGCCTCAGATGTAAAGTTATTGGCTGTCAAAGTGACGCCAAAATGAATGGGAGTCAATGGGATGCTAACAGCAGGTGATAGCCAGCTACAATGGCGGCCCCCGGAGGCAGCTTCAACTTCCGGCTGATGGATTACCCCCTTGGTAGTCTCGCGTAGCCAGACCTTCAGATTGACGGCTGAAGGTCTGGAATTCATAGCAGCATTCTTTGGCCAAGGCCCGCCCATAAGGCCGTTTGACCGACATGTCAAACAACCAATTACAGTTCGTTTCGTTCAGCGTTACGTTTCGGTGCGTGGAAATGTCCCCACAACAACAGACCGGCGTGCAACCCGTCAGTCAGCATAGAAAATCAAAGAAGGAGAAGAAAACTTCAAGAGTCTATGCCGTGAACCTCGCATACTTTTGAGAATCCTACGTTTAGCTGATCTTGATAAATGCTCATTGTCACTCATGTAAACACAACAGTTTTTCTTCCGCAATCACACGTCTGCGCTTTGTTTCCCGGCGGACCGAAAATAAACGCGACACTCGCGCCCCCCGGAAATCCGATAAAATTCAACCAATCAGATGACGACTTCGACATTCCTGAAGTGTTTCCAGTTAAGTGTACCATATGCATCAGACGTTTAGCCAACGTTCCGTGGGCGTGACGTCTGAGGCTGAGACTACCCCCTTGGTTCTTATGGGACAGACAGCAGTGATTGCATTATTTAACGGTAAATATAAAATAAGACACACACCCAAGTACTTTTTCAGCTGTTATTGCATTTTGTTAATGTCAGTTTTGCATTTGGAGAGGCAGGGTGACAACGAAATACTGTAGATTACTTAGATAAGTTTTAGGCTATATTTTTGGAGGGAAAAGCTTAGTGTTCATGTTCGCATGGGTAGTAGCACTGGCTTTAGCGGCTCTAACTTAACTTTTCCATATCATTCATTTTGAGGATGGACGTCTCGTGATATTTATTTTAGCACAACTGGACTGTATTAGGCCATTGATTCCCGTAATTTTGCTTATAAATTCCGATTCAGCCATTAGCCTACCTTCGTGATCACGCAAATAGGTCTGCAGTGGCGGTCCGTTCAGAATTCCCTTAGAAGCTAGATCACTTCTTCTGATGAAAGTGGCCACCCCCAGGACCACAACGTGAAACATGATCATGTTAAGACTAAGAATATAATGTTAAGATTAAGCCTATACACATATTTATCAAAACTATAACAGATTAAAAACAAATTTACGCTTTTATGTTTGGGTCTACTATAAGTGCAGAGTGAAGATTTTTCTCTATGGCTATAGGTTAGTGTACAGAGTAGGCTAAGAGTAAGGGTAGCTGTAACTCAATCCAAGTAATTTAAGCAATTAACTAACAAAACACTTGTAACTTCTGTTACAGCTATTGAGACATCAATTAAGCATGGCTGATACAAATGAAGGTTTTCAAATAAAATATGTTTTATTAAACAATGACAGACAGCAAAAATGTGTGCTTGTGTGAGTGTGTGTGAACAAGAAAAACAAAAACCAGGGCTGAAGGCAAATGCAAACATGGGGTTTAAAATTATTAAAAGTATTTAACTTTAGGAAAGGGAGCCTGAAAATATGAATATGATAAATATTACAACTATTTAAAGAAACAGTTGTTGAACCAAGGGCAACAAAAACAGGTTTTTTAACAATAAAAATAAAAATGATGAGGTCACTTTGCCAGGGGGAGGCAAGTGATCCAGCGACCAGACTGCCAGGGGCCATAGAGGATGGACCTAATGGAGCAACTCAGAATGGAAAAGGAGAGAAGAGAGGGTGTTACACAACCAAACAAAATAATATATTAAATAAAATAAAAATATTTCAGTTATGGCAGGAGAAAGATATTTATTTATCAAATGTTTTAAGTTGTACAACTATTTACAAAAAATAACTATTTACAGAACTCTAGGGCATCCCAGAGCCTAACCATTTTGAAAAAAAAAGGAAAAAAAAGGGTTCCTTTGTGAAAGGGACATCCTCTTTCTCATCTGTTTCCTGGGCCCTATAAAGCAGTAAGAATAGGGACAGTGGTCAATAAGCCGAGAGAATACAGTTAAAAGCAGACTCAACAGAAGACATAGCAGGTAGTGCTATATACTTGGGACAACCCAATCACAACATATTCGAACATCATAAACATACTGTACATTGTGTCATTACCACAACAGCAATCATTATAACAGCCCTAAGCGAACTTAAAACATCATGAAGAGTGAGAGAGGGGGATCCTGGTTTGGTCATGTACTACTGGTTTGGTCACTCTTACCTAATCCAATTCAGAGGGACATTAGTGGTTGGGGAGAAGTTGTCACCAGCAGCAACCGTTAGCAGCAGCCACCATAGCCAGCCGCCGTTCACCAGCAGCAGGAGCCGCTGTCACCATCGTCGGCTACCGCCACCAGCAGCAGCCTTGGTTGACATGAGGCTGGGAAAAAAAAAGTGTTTATTTTGTTAAAAATTCTTGTTAAAAAAAATCTTCTTACCATTTTGGATGTATGACCATGTTTTAGGGTCATCCTTGATTCACTGCTGTAGAGTAGCCTGTCAAGTAGTCTACTATTTGTTTTAAGACTACTGAATAATACCTTGAACAATATTTTTGAAGAACAATCATTAAAGGTGGGGTATGTGATTTTCTTTTTTGACCATTTTTTCAAAATCAATTGAAATCCTATTCCTAACCCACTTACAGCCACTGAGTTAGAAGCACTGAAATGAAAATTAAGCAATTTAATAATCTGTGGGACGGGCATGGCTCGAAAAACTCCAGCCAATCATTTCCAAGACCACCTAGAATCATTGGACAGTCAGTGCGTCAATCAAACGGTCGTACCATACCCCCCTCCCCCCTCGCGCGCGTGCATACTCAAAGCTCGTGACCCAGTCACAGTAAGTGCAAGTCGCCCTGGTACAGAGAGAGAGAGAGAGAGAGATTAGTGCAATCTCGTGCATCTGAGTTTTGCACGTCCATGTTCTTTCGAATGGGTGGAGTCAGGGCCAGCGTTGGAGGAAAGAAGGTAGGACCTTTTGAGTTGTGTATTTTCAAAATCTGCCGGCCGTTTTGCAAATCCCATACCCTACCTTTAAACTATTGTGGATATTACAATACAAAGTTTCCTCGCAGTAAATGAGTATCTGAGATGGGCTCTGATACAAATTAAGTACAACCAACACATCACATAATGAAAAGTTAGTATATCCCCCAAAAAATGATTAAATAAAAGTTGCTAGCGATTCATTACCGAACTCTTACTGTCACAGCTTACAAAACAAATTCTGTATTCCTCAAAATCAATAAAAACCGTGAAATGCAAACTCAGAATATTACACAAACCTGCAATAATTTAATGTGTTAAATAACACCAATACACTTTATGTATTTAATCTCAAATACATCACACATCTAATCACTTATGACCTTAAAGCATACTAATAAGCAAAAAATAAACATTTCAACAAACTTTCTTCTCCTCCATTCTTTTCCTCTGCAATCCAGCGGAAGGCTTATTCATTTCAGGTGTGAAAGAGCCTTTAAATTTGACAAAAAATAACTTTTGTTTATTTGTTAAAAAAATTGCCCAGCCCAGGTGAGAGAAAGTAACGCAACAGTGATGTAACGCATTACTTTCCATTAAAAGTAACTAATTAACGCAATTATTTACTTTTTTGGGAGTAACGCACTATTGTAATGCATTACTTTTAAAAGTGCTTTTTACTCTTAAGATCTTTCCTTTAAAGGAACACTCCGACTTTTTGGGACTTTAGCCTATTTACCTTATCCCCCAGAGTTAGATAAGTCCATACATACCTTTTTCATCTCCGTGCGTGCTATAAGTCTTTTTGACGCACCCACTGCTAGCCTAGCTTAGCACAAAGACTGGATGTAAATGGTTGCAGCTAGCATACTAATCCAAATAAGTGACAAAATAACGCAAACATTTTCCTATTTACATGTTGTGATTTGTATAGTCACAGAGTGTACAAAAAACAAAGTCACATGAGACACAGACATATTTTAACCATATAAATACTGGGAACTATATTTTCTGAAGGCGAAGCACTGCTACTTGGGCGGAGTGATAACCGCAGCACCTGAGACGCGCCGTACCCGTACCCAAACTCTGAACGAACTCTCTGCTCCTCACCACGGCGCGTCTCAGGTGCTGCGGTTATCACTCCGCCCAAGTAGCAGTGCTTCGCCTTCAGAGAATATAGTTCTGCCAGCTGCAACCATTTACATCCAGTCTTTGTGCTAAGCTAGGCTAGCGGTGGGTGCGTCAAACAGACTTATAGCACGCACGGAGATGAAAAAGGTATGTATGGACTTATCTAACTCTGGGGGATAAGGTGAATAGGCTAAAGTTCCAAAAAGTCGGAGTGTTCCTTTAATGAACATAAGTTAGCAATAACCATTCTCCATATTAATCCTTGGAAAATGCCATTAAGAGTCGAAGTCACTATTCAAAACTGACCAATTAAAGCACCACATGAAATTGATTTATACACTCACCTAAAGGATTATTAGGAACACCTGTTCAATTTCTCATTAATGCAATTATCTAATCAACCAATCACATGGTAGTTGCTTCAATGCATTTAGGGGTGTGGTCCTGGTCAAGACAATCTCCTGAACTCCAAACTGAATGTCAGAATGGGAAAGAAAGGTGATTTAAGCACTTTTGAGCGTGGCATGGTTGTTGGTGTCAGACGGGCCGGTCTGAGTATTTCACAATCTGCTCTGGTATTTTCACGCACAACCATTTCTAGGGTTTACAAAGAATGGTGTGAAAAGGGAAAAACATCCAGTATGCGGCAGTCCTGTGGGCGAAAATGCCTTGTTGATGCTAGAGGTCAGAGGAGAATGGGCCGACTGATTCAAGCTGATAGAAGAGCAACTTTGACTGAAATAACCACTCGTTACAACCGAGGTATGCAGCAAAGCATTTGTGAAGCCACAACACGCACAACCTTGAGGCGGATGGGCTACAACAGCAGAAGACCCCACTGGGTACCACTCATCTCCACTACAAATAGGAAAAAGAGGCTACAATTTGCAAGAACTCACCAAAATTGGACAGTTGAAGACTGGAAAAATGTTGCCTGGTCTGATGAGTCTCGATTTCTGTTGAGACATTCAGATGGTAGAGTCAGAATTTGGCGTAAACAGAATGAGAACATGGATCCATCATGCCTTGTTACCACTGTGCAGGCTGGTGGTGGTGGTGTAATGGTGTGGGGGATGCTTTCTTGGCACACTTTAGGCCCCTTGGTGCCAATTGGGCATCGTTTAAATGCCACGGCCTACCTGAGCATTATTTCTGACCATGTCCATCCCTTATGGCCACCATGTACCCATCCTCTGATGGCTACTTCCAGCAGGATAATGCACCATGTCACAAAGCTCGAATCATTTCAAATTGGTTTCTTGAACATGACAATGAGTTCACTGTACTAAAATGGCCCCCACAACCACCAGATCTCAACCCAATAGAGCATCTTTGGGATGTGGCGGAACGGGAGCTTCGTGCCCTGGATGTGCATCCCACAAATCTCCATCAACTGCAAGATGCTATCCTATCAATATGGGCCAACATTTCTAAAGAATGCTTTCAGCACCTTGTTGAATCAATGCCACGTAGAATTAAGGCAGTTCTGAAGGCGAAAGGGGGTCAAACAAAGTATTAGTATGGTGTTCCTAATAATCCTTTAGGTGAGTAGATCAGTGAAATATACATAGAGAGAAAACAGCCGCCTGATATCAGAAAGGCTGGCAAAAGTTGCTGAGTGAGTGTAGTAATGGCAATTGTAATTTTGGACTGCATTACTAGGTTGAGTCATTTAATACAAGCTTAAGGCTGGGATAAAAATAAACCAGTCTTCACAGCCCAATGAGAATAAATCTTATAGAGGATAGCGGACGGTTAATGCAGGTTCATTCCCTTAAGCACAGTGGGAGAGATAAAGATCTGTTCAATGGTGTTAAAGATGATGTTAGAGAAGAGAACAGCGATCGGTTGGCAACTTCAGTGCTGATTTTACCACTCCCATCTTTTAGAAACAAGACACACTGACCTGTAAGTCCTCCTTCTTTACCTCCAGTCCCCCAAGATCAAGGTTACATAACGCTTGAAACTGGCTGTATGTGTGTGTGTGTGTGTGTGTGTGTAGGCCTATCACATGGAGAATGCTTTACATGTGTCAACCCCTCAGACAAAAAGGTCCGCCAAGGACAAGAGTAAAACCCTTCATCCTCTGACCTCTGCATCTCTCAGAACTAAATCAACGTCAGAGTTCACATATTTAAATATTTATAAGAAATTTTGTTTGTAAATTCAGAAACAGATGTGGAATTTGTAGATATAAAATATGCATTATGGCATGTCTTCATTTTCCTAAAACTTCAAATATTGTGTATATATCAGTTAGACACAAATCTGAGCAAGCTCCTATTGATATTACACACACACACACACACACTTTAAATCACACTCCATCATCTGATCAATGTACTAGAAGCCTTGGTCCTAATTTTTACAACCTTCATTTCTGTCCTTGTTAGCTGGGCTAATAGGATTGGCTGGTTCACACAGGAAGATCAGTAAAGCCCTCCCCAATCCTAAGCTAAGACTTTTGAGGTGGACAAGGAGGAATTAGAGGGGATAGAGCCACCAAAGGAGGAAGCAGGGCAGTCCGCTCCAGTCTCTGTGCCTGTCTCTATCCACTTGTCCATCCTGAGGCAGGTTAGTCACACCTAGGAGGGGAATCAACACTTTTGCGACCCTCCCCCTACCGCGTGATCCAAGGTACAGGGCTACCTGCATCCATTTCTCTGTCAGCAAAGAACAGGGAAAGCCGTCAAAATTTCTTACCTTGAGGAACTTGACAGGGAAGCGTCTGACGACGAGATGGGTAGCGGAGCGAGTGCAGAGGATAAGGAAATGGCCAAGAAGTCCAAAGAGCTGGAAAAACAGCTCCAGGAAGATGCGGATAAAGAAGCCAAGACGGTCAAACTTCTGCTGCTGGGTAAGAAATCAGTGTTTGACTCCTCCAGTACATTGGTGTTGAGTTAAGGAATTTGCCTCCAGAACCAGTTACTGATGCAGAAACTTCAGATGCTTTATGTACGTTTGTGCCTGCAACAGGTGATCACTAATACTAAGTTGCAAGTGGGATTAAAAACCTAAGGTTATTCTTCTGTTTTTTTAAGAGCTATAGATGCACTAGGGTGTTAAGACCAGAGTGTTAAGACATTCTGTAAGCAAAATTCTGACTTACAAAAGATTTGAGACAACCACAGGTTATGTAATTATTTAATAAATTATACATTGCATGTGTAATCAGTCGACTTCATAATTGCATACAAATATTTTTACAAATTATGTCGTTTTGTGCCATTTAACACATTTACTTTCGATTAATTTTACATGTATACATATGTATATTAGGTGATGCACGCTTTTTCAGTTAATTTTTACCATGAATGATCTTAAGGTCTAATTCATTTATTTATGTTTTCAGTTTGAAGGATTTTCGAAATTAGCTTTTAAAAATGTTTGCACGATCTATTCCAGCTTTCCTGTAGCAACATTTTCACTGCAAGTGAAGTCGCCTTAAAAAATCACAACCCAAGGAACCCTGTGAATTGTGGCATATTGACAATAAGACCTGAATCCGATTACCGTGATGGTTTAAGCCCCGATCCTCTTAAGCTCAGGTTCAGTTTATCTTCCAATGGGAACGAAAAACAGAGGAGGCCAGTTTCAGTGCTCCTAACAGTTTGTTACATCAGGACGCTTTAAATCAATGAGCAATTTCAGCAAATCACTGTGAGACAGATGCATTGATTAAGTACTGACCTGATTTCTTCCAGCTCGACAAGCCACTTCCTGTCTGAACAGGAAGTTTGTAACCTGCTGTTCTCAAATAATAATAACATTGGTAAAATACAAAGTTAGAAGACCAATTAACTAATTTAATTAAGTACAGATACATGTTGCGTGAAGTGAATTTTGGAAATTAGTTTTGAAATCATTCTCAATACATTAAGAAATCACTTCTCTTGCACAATAAAAGTCAAAGAGTGTGCTAATAATGGTAGTGATGTGTGTTCATATCTGACAGTTAGGAAGTAGACAGCCGTTTTCAATCTAATCTAATCTAGTTGCTAAACTAAGCAGTCGTACAGGCAGAGATGTAACAGGGATGACGCAAGTTCTCTTAACACATCACCACAGCTAACTCAGGAAGTAAAGGGCACAGAAGAGTGACAGTTGCCATGGGAGACGGTTGAGCCCCACCCCCTCGCCCTCGACTGACTGAAGCTCCAAGACGAATCAAAGTGTCAGTGATCTTCTGAGAAGCTTTCCCTAACACAAATCCAATTGGGTCACTTTATAAGCAGGTTAAAGAGCCTTCCTCTGACCTGGACATCAATGACAATCTATAAGTTTTCCCTGACAGATTATCTCTGCTTAACATTGACCTCGTTATTAAAATATAAAATAAACAGTTACATTCAGAGAAAGGCACTGTGTGTAAGACCTAAACTAGTCGTAACCACCATATAGACATATACCGAGGTGATGTTCAGATCAATATGACTTGGCCAAAGACCTTTGAACTAAGCTAAAAGTCACAGAGGGACACAATTTGGTCGAAATATATCTGATGTTCGGTTTAAGAGCATTTGAGGGCTCCTCATTTGTTCTTATGTACGCTCACACATGTTTCTCGCTCTGTCTTGTAGGTGCTGGTGAGTCAGGGAAGAGCACCATTGTAAAACAGATGAAGTGAGTATAAATGCATGCAACACAGAATACATGCTCAGAAGAGCCCATTACAGGTTGTGGAAGCACATTAGGGATATATGTTTCATCTGAATTTAAAATCTCCTCCATGCATTCTAGTTGAATTGCCAGCACTTGCATTCATTTTTCAACACCTTGTAATGCAAATCTGTGACCACCAGGTGGTAGTGAATGTGGAGTCTGTCTGCAGTGTATTTAAATGAATTCACCTACAAATCAATCAAAAACACTGTTCTTTCTCCCCCCAAGAATTCTCCATCAAGGTGGTTATACAAAAGAAGAACAAATGGAGTTTCGATCTATTATTTTTGGCAACATTCTGCAGTCTGCTCTGGCCATCATCAGAGGCATGGAGATGTTGGACATCAACTTTGGGGCACCAGCAGCACAGGTCTGCCAAACAACTCCAAAAACACCAATGATTAGTTTGTGGATATTCACATACTAACAAAATTCACACGCTGAAACCCACTGTTAAAGTCGGCATGCAATGAAAATGCACCCTATCCATTTTCGAAATGCATGTTTAGATCCTATTGTGAACAGTTTATCTGTGCATATTTAAAAAAAATTTTAATTAACTCATTTTCTATTTATTTGACCTCGTAATGTTTAATCAAAATGTCAAAACTGGACCTTCCAGTGAAAATCTGTCGCTACTTTCATTTCATTACGACATATTAAATAAGCAAACCAATTGATGACTCACCATATGGTGCCTAACAGTGCCTGTTTTACTGTCCCATGCAGGAGGACAGTCAGAAGCTCCAGAACCTGTCTGACTCCATTGAGGAGGGCACCATGCCTCCAGAGTTGGCAGACGTCATCAAGCGGCTATGGAATGATTCAGGCGTGCAGGCTTCTTTTGAAAGAGCTGCTGAGTACCAGCTAAACGACTCGGCTGGATAGTAAGTACGACACTCAGCAGGGACAGCAATACCTATAAAGTTCAGTTTCACCTGAGGATGCGGTTAGACCATCCGTTTTTCACTTTGAATGCAGTACAGAGTTGTTATGCTTTGGAGATTTTCAGTACTTTAGCAGATGTATAATTCAGGTGTCTTTAAATTAATTGCTGACTTATCTTCCATAGCTACTTGGCCGAAATGGACAGAATCTGCAAACCCGACTACCTCCCTACTGAGCAGGATGTGCTGAGATCTCGAGTCAAGACTACTGGTATCATTGAGGAACAGTTCGGCTGCAAAGAGCTCCATTTCAGGTGTGTCTTACCTGCCTAAAGTGATTGAAGCAACTTTTGGGCATGCTCTGTTAAAATTGAGAGCCACAAAAATGGTAATGTAATGATACCCAAGACCAAAAATGTAATAGGACTATCCATGATGTAAAAGGACTATTTTAGGTAGATTTCAGCAAAGAAAAAAATAACCAAAGCTTTGAATGAAACCTTTACATGTTCCTCTACATGGCCGCAGGATGTTCGATGTGGGTGGCCAGAGGTCTGAGAGGAAGAAGTGGATTCATTGTTTCGAAGGTGTGACTTGCATCATCTTCTGTGGAGCCCTGAGTGCTTATGACATGGTGCTGGTAGAAGATGATGAAGTGGTAAGTGCTTATCTTTAGCCAACACAGTTAAAAACAAAGATTCTTTATTGGCATCTGTGGTTCCATGAAGAACCTTTCAAGAACCTGCACAAAAGGTTCTTTTTAGTGGAAAACGCTTCTTTTGATTATTAAAATGTTCTTGTGACTGTTGACTGTTAATTAAAGGTTCTTTAGGAACCCTAAATGGTTATTCTATGGCATTGCTGTGAAACCTCCGTTTTGGAACCATTGTTTTTAAGAATGAGGAACAGACCTTACAGATCCTTTATTCAGCAAAAAAATCTAGATCATTCACATTATAAATATCATAGAGCCCAATTTAATGGTTTGAAACTGATGTCTGAGGCTCTAGGATTGCTGCTCAACTTATATTATTTTGTTCCTCATGTTTCTCCAGAACCGCATGCACGAGAGTCTCCATCTCTTCAACAGTATCTGCAACCACAGGTTCTTCGCCACAACTTCCATTGTGCTTTTCCTCAACAAGAAAGATCTCTTCTCGGAGAAGATCAAGAAAGTCCACCTGAGCATCTGTTTCCCTGACTATGATGGTGAGTGAGGTCTCTATATAAATAAACACAACACCTTAAAGCAGTACTTTGCCCAGGACTTAACTGTTAACTCACACTCCTATCATTCCAAACCTGTATGACTTTCTTCTGTAGAACATAAAATCATCCTGGCGAACAAGGACTGGGACTGTCAAGTGCTTCAGAATGACAAAAAGTAAAAGTACCATGAAAGTATAATAAATTAGGTCTTCTAAAGCCATATGATAGCTTTGTGTGAAGAACAGACTAAAATTGAAGTTGTTATAATCTTGATTTGACCAAGCTCTCCTCGGCAAGTTCATGAGAGACAATGTCTGATTGACAAATTAATCATTCTATTGAGTCACATCTTTTCAATTAACTAATTGACTTGAACCAATCACAACGGTTAACTGACTATTAGTGAATAATGACTTTCGGTCTGGTCCTGGTATGGCTTCTTATGGCTGGTATAGACCTTTTATAGTGCTCTTGCATCCTTTTTGAAGCTTGACAGTCCTTCACTTTCATTCTATTGAAAAGATTTGTCAGGGTATTCTTTAAAAATGTACCTCAGCAGAAGATAGGTCATACAGGTCATGGATCAGCATAAAGGTGAGTAAATTAATTTCCATTTTTCAATGAACTCATTCATTAAAAGTCTGTATGTCTGAATTGTTTTAATCTATTGCAATTGGTAGTGGAACTGTAAACGCAAATACAGCCACTACCATGGGCGACTATGATAATTGATGAACATCTCAATTTTCCAGGTCCAAACACATATGAAGATGCCAGCAACTATATCAAGAATCAATTTCAGGATCTTAACATGAAGAAGGGAGTGAAGGAGATCTACGCTCACCTGACCTGTGCCACGGACACAAAGAACGTTGAAATTGTGTTTAACGCTGTGACAGACATTATCATCAAAGAAAACCTCAAGGACTGTGGTCTGTTCTAAACATCGACTTTTTCAAAGGTACGTTCCCTGAAAGAAATAAAGCAGATTCTTACGTCCCGTTTACACTGGACATGAGTGGAACGTTAAAAGTAAATTTCTGACTTCAGTTGACGGATTCCCCCATTTCTATTCTATTCAGAGCTACTCCAGCTACTTGATTTTATGCACAAATATTGATTTTATGTGACTTGTCTCCAAACCCAGCTTGTGAAGTTTTTGGTCTCTGGTCTATTGAATTAAACCAGCTTTTGTTTCTGATAATTTGTATATGAATTAAAAAGTACAACCAGACTAGTCATAAGTAATTTTGTATCAAGCTATTTGAAAATAAAATAACATTGAAATAAACTTGGATGCATAGTTACTCATAGTTACATGGTTACCGTGGTAGCAAACATGCTTGGATGACAAAGTTTCCACGCTTCCAGTGTAGACGGTGTTATAACTTCAGAAAGTTCTGTAAAATCATTTAAATGAGAATTAGCTTTTTTTTTTTCTGAATAAAATAATTACTTTTATGTGAAAGCTTGTTTCAACAACTTAATAATAAAAAAAGGTAATTGCAAATTTGTATCTCACAATTCTCAGAATTGTGTGATATAAAGTGGCAATTGCGGGTTATAAAGTCTATATCTTTATATCTGGAATTCTGACTTTTCGAAACAAGCTTCCATAACTTTAAGTGATGAACCTTTTTTTTTTTTTTTGCGTTTTAAGTTATTTTCCAGATCTTTCTGCTCCATCCTCGCCTGAATGATTGGATTTACTCTGATGAAGTTGCCACGGTAACAAAAGAACATCCACAGGTGGCATGAAGGTGAACTCTACAGCAAGCAGTCAAGTGTGGTCAGCGGATCCCCGGCAAAGAACAACCTCAACATCCCATCCAAAACTCAGAGACTAGATCCAGATTAGACTAATGGCCTCTGTTCTCCAAAGGGACTCGAAAAACATTTCCTAACAGTTCAAACTGCTAATAGAATCAATAAGAGAAGGATTACCAAAGAAAGGGGACTTTTGATGCTATGAGTTAATGATGCTTGTAGAGAAGCCTCCTCTCACTGTTTTAATGTTATAGAGGTTTGACTGTTAGATGTTTTTTTTTTCATTCATTTCCAGAAAAAGAAAAGTAAATTTAATGCAATTCAATGTTGCTGTAATAAAGACACTATAGTGGGACATCAGATCCCATGATAACAATTAGAAACGCGTACGCGTGTCTGGTCTCCTTTGAGAGAGGAAAAACCTGCATACCATCAAGACCTGATTGTTTGAATTTAACCAGCTAACACAATATGTGAAAAATGTTTCTTTTTCAGCCCCAAACATAGTAGGGCAGTATGTTATGTAAATAAGAGTAGGCAAACAAAAATTCTGTTTCAAGAAGATTCTATATAAAATATATATGGAGACATAAATATATATATTAATGATACAGTATTACAGTAACAGAAAATTCTAGAATGGTCTGTTGCTTTATTTTAAACCCGAGGTCTGCATTTGTGGAGATGTTCTGGAATGTAAATGTAGGCACATGAAATAAAGATTTGCATCAATTCCACTGGTTGTTGGTGTCAGATTACTATGTGCTGTAATTGTCTGGCTATTAGCACCATAGAAATTGCGCATTTTCACGAAAGAGCCCCCTTACATTGTATTAATTGGGATTTTCAAACACTGACCCTCTATGTCAGATCTAATTTTGAATGAACCACAATACAAAACACTCTTTTTGCTAAGAGCATTATATAATAAAAAAAGACAGCTAAAATTAGTAAAGATATCCAACAATCGTGACACTACACATAAATACACATTCAGAGCCACAGGCACAATCAGAAAAACAACTGGAATAATAGGAAATAAAAGAGCCAACATTGGCAATTGCACAATATTAAATCAGATACACAGTCTCATTAAAATAAGACAAATGGTAAAATACATTTAGGTATGATTCTTAGTGTAAAAAAATCTGTATATTTGTCTTCGCCGTTTGAAGACTAAAATGATCAAATATTCTTTGATCCATTGTTTCAAAAAATAGATTATTTTCAACTCATGGTTGTTAAAGTTAATTTCTGATCATGATTATGTATAAAGGTTTCCTTAAAGGTTTGCATATGTATTTTCGCAAAACTGCAGCAATTGGTGACATGGTACTACGGACGTGATCAGAAACAACCTTTAAGCAAAAACATTTTTAAATAATACCCAATGCGTTCAGAAACTAAACAAACCAAGTTTATAGCATATTAGTGATTCAGTGCTATCATTACCGTTAGTTGTTAATTTGCACTTTTTATGTTACAAATAGTTCAAATAAAGCAGTGATATAAACAGGAAACCACAGATTGTTGAATGAATTCCGACTAATTCATTGAGTACATCAATGTACCAGTATTGGGAAATATGGATAATGGCTGTCTTGCAAATATTATAGTGACTCTGGCTATTTGGCATGTTCAAGATGTTATAGACATTAGTCTTAAATCAATGGAAACCCTTTTCATATTAAACACAGGTATTACAAACCAGATCACATTGTGTCAGTTTGTTTAAAAAATACTAAAATCCACAGGATTAAACAAAAGCTCATCAAACAAGTCTTAGAAAAGGCTGTACTCCAAGACATGAATGCAAATCCGGCCATCATGCTCTGTTTTTATGGCATTTGTTCCCAAGTGACCAAACAGAGGGTCATTCTTTTCGCACCATTCAGAAATGTATCTGTGAGAAAAGCATTTGTTCACACCTTTACAGGTTCTCAAGAAATACAAAAATAGTGTGTTATATAAAGTGTGTTATATAAAGTGATTCATGTCTAATAATTAGTCAAAAAAAATTATCCTGTAGCTGTGTGTTTGGGGTTTGGGCTGTGAATCACTAAAGTTACAACAATGACATAACGTTTCACTCATCATGGCGACTTAATTCTTAGAAATTCTGCTATGGTCGCAAATAAAGTCTTAAAGACAGACCTAAATAATTCATAAATTAGCAAAATAATCACTATGAAAAACTTTCTTTCCCATAAGAACTGATACACTGTTATTAATAGGACTACTATTGAAATCTTAAAGATATTTGATCTAATGGGGGTTGGCATATAGTCACATGATATCGTCCATTGTGTATTTTGATCTATGCATAGTGGTGTGTCATGTAATACCTATAGAGGAATATTGGCAATAAAATAAAGACTAAAAGGAAGTGGCAAAGAAATAATGACCATCACAGACTGTCATTACGAATAAAAGAATAAGGGGAAATAAAATAGTCTCAAAAATCCTGTTCATGGTCACAGGGATGCATGCATCGGGGTGGCAGTCTCTCTCGCTCATCCGCTGCCGGAGGAAACGGACAAAACCAGGAACAACCAGCCAGTGAAGCTCAGAAATCTTCCATAAACGACTAAAAAAAAAAAAAAAGTGTCTTATTATTAAATATAAAACAAACAAACATTTCGGGTAAACATTTCATGTTTTTTTTTTAAGGTCACCATGGGTCTGTGGTATTTCCAAATGTATGGTACTAAATTTAGGAAAAAATAAGTGCAAAGCAAACGTATTACTGAATCATGATTTGTCTCTAAAACATTTGAAACAGTCCTATAGGTTTTGGCCCTTTTCTCTTTAGTTGTACTTACCTTAGCACACAGATGATGCTTCAATAGAGGCCACACTCTATGAGGTTATTCTTGATGATGACATCAGTGACTGAATCAAACACAAACTGTACGTTCTTGGTGTCTGTGGCACAGGTGAAGTGTGTGTAGATCTCCTTAGTGTCCTTTCTTTTGTTCAGATCCTCAAACTGGCACTGGATGTAGGCCGCTGCTTCCTCATATGCATACGTTCCTGAGCATCACAAGACAAATGTTAGTTTAAGATTTGTGTGATTAAAACCGCTGTTCAAATGAAGATTTTCTTTTTTTTTGGCAAAGAAATTAATACTTGTATTCAGCAAGGAAGGATGCATTAAACTGATCAAAAGTGACAATAAAGACATTTATAACATTACATAGGTTTTCTATTTCAAATAAATGCTACTCTTTTGAGCTTTCTATCCTGAAAACAATGTGTCAGTTTAAATATTAATATTATTATATAAGAAACTAATAAGAATAATATAGTTTAAATATTAATTTTATTATATAAGAAACTAATAAGAATATTATTATTTAAATATTATTTAAAGAACTCTTTCTTGAGCACCAAATCAGCATATTAGAATGATTGCTGAAGGATCATGTGACTGAAGACTGGAGTAATGATGCTGAAAATTCAGCTTTGCCATCACAGGGAAAAATGACATTTTAACATGTTTTAAACATAGAAAGATTTCTTAACGTTACTCCAACAACTTTTTAAGTGGGAAGATGGAGAATGTCACATCAATGAACAAGGCAGAAGATGATTAGTCGGGGCACAATATAAAAATACTCAAGAATTTTTGGAGGAGTTAATTAAAGCTTTTTAGTAAGACTAATTCATCACTTTGGTCCAGCCCACTGGCCAAATATATTGTGCCACAGTTCATCCATGACTGATTTCAATGGAACACACTGAGGACAAACCAACATCTATAAATGTACTGTGTTTTAAAAATAAAGAGAGAGAGAGGCACTAAAACCGGCAAGACTCAACTTTCACCCGGCCCTGAAGGATGATAACTACCAGACACAAAACAGAGGTTTTTCCACAGTGTTTCCCCTCATCTGATAGGCTGTTCAAACTTAACCTCATGTAGTCCCTTCTTCATTTATATAACTTTTTATAAACAAGCAATACTTCATCCACTCTGCAGTTTGCCCTAAAGGCTCTACCAATATAATGATGCTTGACTAAATATATGATTTACTGATTATCTGAAGTTTGATTTCATTTTAGACGTGATTTAAATAGTTTTTCAGGACCATCTAAAACAGATTGTTCAAGTTAGTAAGTCAAGTCAAATATATTTATATAGCGCTTTTCACAATACAGATTGTATCAAAGCTGCTTCACAGTATCGAATCAAAACAACCTAACAGTGTTTGTTTATTACTGGAAAAAGACATCCAAGTTTGGTAGAGCTGATCAGTGGTATGATGGGTCATTTAATTTGAATATCCCCAGTAGTAATACAACTATTGTTGAATATACTGTCCTATTAGTGGCATCATCCTTCACCACCACATATACATTTAGCTGTAAGTTTACGTGTAATGTTATTTAAGCCACTTAACTTTTCAATCATAAGTACAATATTTCAATATTTTATTTAATCTCACCAGAGTATTCTGGGTAGCATATCGTGAGTGGACTTCTCTTGATCTTCTCTTCGAACAGATCCTTCTTATTGAGGAAGAGGATGATGGATGTGTCTGTGAACCACTTATTGTTGCAGATGCTGTCAAAAAGCTTCATGCTCTCATGCATTCGGTTCTGTGGACACATCAAGATCAACAAATTTCTCAGAGACTCATTTATCTGTTCACATTTGATCGGACATTGCTTGGTTTGACAACTGAGAGCTGAGATTTGCATTAAAAAATGCTCAGTGCCGTGACGGAATTAAGAGTTATTTAATTCTATAATGTGCATTTAGTTCTGCTGAAAGTCATTATGCAACCTAAAATCATCCTTTTATGGAAAAATAGTTTGTGTATTTTAAGAAATTGGGTCTCTTGAGGAAACTATGTGGGTTTTCCATGAGCTATGAGAAAATCACTTTAACACAACCAGGACAAACAGAACATCCCCTGTGGTGGCTATGGAGAAATAAACAAAATACTGAGCTCTGCTAGTAGCTTTTCTCACTGATTATCATCTTTTACCATATTTGCATTAATCCGTCATATCAAATATGTCTTTGAATTGGTCATGTGATCTTGCTAACAGAATAGTGTGCCATTCTGATTTAGCTGTGGGATCGCCGTGTGAAGGAAACTCACCATCTCTTCATCTTCAGCTAGGACCAGGTCATAGTCGCTGAGCGCCACACAGAAGATAATGGCAGTGACGCCTTCAAAACAATGAATCCATTTCTTCCGCTCTGAACGCTGACCTCCTACATCAAACATCCTGTTCGGATACAAGCGGATATGATCAGGCCATGAGACAGACAGACAGACAGAGAAAGAGAGATGACACTTACTTGAAGTAGAGCTCTTTGAAGGTGAAGTGTGTTTCTACAATGCCAGTGGTCTTGACCCGAGTTCTCAGCACATCTTGTTGAGTAGGCATGTAGGTAGGCTGGGATATCCTATCCAGGTCATTCAGATAGCTGGACAAGAGACAAACCATAGTGAGCATTTTGTGAAACCACATGTCAGGATCAGTAGCGGAGATAGCGTGGGTGCGGCCACCCCAAGGCCCTGTGCCAATTAGGGGCCCCTCAAACGCCGCCGATCTTGCGTCACTGGACAGGAACGGGGCCCTCGCCAGCAGTGATGCCGGTGTTGTGCCTAATTTCGACCCCCTGCCAAATTATTACCCCCCTCGTTGAAGTTAGTACCTGATTGCCTAATCCCAACCCCGCCCTTAATCCTCCCCCCTCCCCCACAACTAATCCTAAACCTACTAATGCTAGGGGGGTAATAATTTGGCGGGGGTCGAAATCCTTTCCGTCCAGATCCAATGCTACCACATCTTTAAATTACTATTAGTATTATTTGAAGTTAACATTATAAAATACGTAGACCTACACCACAAAACTAGTTGAGGATAAATTCTTTAAAATTGGGCAATTCCAGCGTTATGGACGTGACATTTGAGGTAAAACACTTGAAATGTAAATTCTCAAATGCATTTAATACCAATATATTGAAATGTCTGTTTATCCATACTCCCTTAATAAAGGAGTCCAGACATTAGAAAAATATCAGTCTACACATGCGTATTATATTTAATATGAGGGAAATACACATCGGACGTGACACAAAAAAACTTTAACTTTTAGGTGGCATTTATGAGGGAAAAACAATGTTACGTGACAGTTCCCCGTTACGGACGTGACCACTCTGAAAGTGGCACTGAAAGACCACTTTAAAACTTACACAGAGACATCAAACATAAAGCACAAAGCCTTTCATTAAGGTGAATTTCGTTTTGTATTAATTGTATCTTAATTTTAATCAATGTTTCATCAACCAATTGCCTGGATTTAATAAATAAGAAGTAAATACAGCAGACAATAGATAATCCTGACACGGAGCCGCCGGCGCGTGAACTGGAGCTCGTCTTGTGAGTCATAAATGAACCGAGACACAGCGTATAAGGTAGGCCTACTTGCCTCACACACCTGAGAAATATATCTATAGAAAGCTCGAAATGTTTACTTTTACAGAACAATTAAAAAAGAACGAGATAGTCTTTGTGTTTTATTTAACATATAAGCTTACTTGGCTCAACAAGTGACACATGATTACATATGCATTCATCAGATATTTTACGGGTTTTGTAATGGTTTTAATGTGACACGAAGCTTTATTTTTTCCTTGGTGAATAAACAAAGTAAATGCATTTAAAAAATGTTTTACTGACCCCAGCTGTAGTGTAACTTTTTATTTTTTACAGGGGGTGCAAAGGTTGGAGGGTGGGTTTTGAGTGAGTGAGTGAGAGAGAGAGAGAGAGAGAGAGAGAGAGAGAGAGAGAGAGAGAGAGAGAGAGAGAGAGAGAGAGAGAGAGAGAGAGAGAGAGAGAGAGAGAGAGAGAGAGAGAGAGAGAGAGAGAGAGAGAGAGAGAGAGAGAGAGAGAGAGAGAGAGAGAGAGAGAGAGATCATTGCAGTACAGGCATGTGGCTAACAGGCTTGTGGCTAAGATAAAGATGTATCCATCAAACGACCCATCCACTCTGATTCTGCCATAACACAGGAGCTCACAGCATAAAACTTCTTCCTCATTGGAAGATTTGGCTCTATAGTTTCAATGCATGAACGCATGAGTTCACTGAGAGGAGAGAAGTTTGCTCTTGTCTTTATTATTACTGGAAACATTCTTAGTGGCTACCAAAGCTGAAAACAGAGTGAAAGAATGACGGTAACATGGAAAAAATCTGTGAGGGGAAAAAAAGTTGTGCAATGCAATTCAGAAAGCCACAAATTTCCCCACAGTCAATGAGCTGGAATCTACCAGGTACAAAAAAACACAGGTCTGCACAAGGATAAAGGAACTGGGCTAAAGGAAACCAAAATCTGGTTTACTCCACATCAAACAAAAGCATGATTTTGTGGAGACAAATTATGGTACAATAAACCAAAGGTTTTGTAAGTAAAAACAATATTTGCAAAATAACTATCTAAAGTTATAAGCCAAAATAAACATTGGCATGTTCCGTTCAAATAATTGTATACTTTATTTTAAAATTTATAAAAGTATTTGGACACTTAAATGTTTATGAATGTTACTGCGTTATAAAACAAAATATCAAACCAACAACATTTATTTGAAAGAAATAAAGAACAAACAAAAAATCGGTTTATTTATATATTATTTAGACACGTTCTGCATGTCAAACATGTTATCGTGATGAACGGCACCTCTGGTCACTCTGCTAGGCCCCACAGAATAGCTTGTGAAAAACCTTGGTCCATCTCAAGAAAGTGCACTTACTATGCTGCTGAATCATTGAGTTGATACTCTCGTGATCTGATGAAACACGTCTGGACTCCTTCATCCTTCCACAGCTGGCGGATGACCCCAGAGAGCTCAGGGGTCATGACCCCTTCCTCTGCAGTGCCCGCGAGCACGAAAAGCTGACGAGCGTCATCCTGATGTTAAAGAGTACAAAATCTGAAAACTGGTCTCCTTTAATTTAAGCTGTCAGTCAATTTCAATTTTGAATATGGAGTTTGTTACTCATAATTCTTTTGACTGATGAACTCTTGACCGATTCATTACAACATACCTCATAACCTCATGAATCAAGCTACACTAGGTGTGTTGCATGTTTGTTTTCGTATGACAGGAATTAGAAATAAAAATTATTTTAAAATATTGCTGTATATTACCACGTATATTGCTATAAATAATTAAATATCATTCTTCCTTGTGTTAATTCAGTGAAAAACAGGGAAATCCTCAGTAGATTCCAGTGAGGGAAACCATCAGTAGATTCTTGCTGTATTGAGATATTGTGACCAATTATGGTGGTTCAGAGCATCATGATATTATAAATGATCGAAATACTTTTGTCCTGGGAAGGCTGAAAAGAAGAACTAAACTCAGTTTGAGTTGTCCAGAGGGTGAATTTTGTAAACATTGCTGTACTCGAATTCCAGCACTATGCAGTCTAGACAAAATAAGTAATAAATTATTGCTTATGGGTAATTCTGCGTGCATTTTTAATTTATGTACTGTATCTTACCGCTCTTGCAGAGTCCCCAAAGTCGATCTTTAAACGGCCCATGGCCCTGATAATGGCAATGATGGACTGGATAGTGTTGCTGTAAACCACGACTTTATACTGCTTGCACTCCTCATCTGAGTAACCATCTTCATGAATGATCCTGAAGTAAAACAAATCCGATAGGATAACTACATCTACTGCGCATCAAACAAAACAATTAAATCAACAAAATCCAATGATAACTGCCAGCAATGTTCCCTTTAGGCTGTTCTGATTCTGATTTTGGTCATCCACAAACCAAAATATTCAGTACAGAAAGCAAATAAAAATACATGTGATTGCTTGAATGGCCATATAATCATTTATTTATTTAAACATTTTAATATCAAATATTTATTATATACAACAATTTTCAATGTATTTTGATTATAAGTAAGCCTACTAATGTATTAGTATATGTTCTAATAATATTATATAATATATATATATATATATACTGTGGAAGAAATGTTATCTTCAAGATGTGTGTGACCATCATATGACAGTAAAAGAGCACACACAAACCTTATTCTAAAATGGAATTGTATTGGAATGGTAAAGAGTGTTGGTACGTGACAGGAGGGCCTCCACTCTCAAGGATAAAATATGATGAACAAGTCTAAGAATATTCCACGTATGGTTGAAAATACCATCATTGGCCTAGAAAGATAACACTCTGGGAGTCAAAACTATAAAAGAGGAGGATGCCCTCCCCTCACTGTCACACTCTGCAGCCACTCTGTGTGACTGTATGACTGCTTTTCTTGCATGAAGATAAACCTCAAAGACTATTGGAAATGTTTGTCTCTTATTCAGTGATAGAATTTAGTTTGTCACCACAATACACATACAACAATATATATATATATATATATATAATTTATATAAACATAAATGTATGTATTGTATAAAAGAAAGAATATAATGTAAAACTTTACAATATTAATATAATAAACACACACACACACACACACACACATGAAATTATCTAATCTTTGTTGAATTTTTTTGAGAGGTTTTGCACAACAAGAACAAAAATAGATTTAAAAATAAATAATAATAATAATCAAAACACTCACTTCATTTGCTTAACTATTGTACTCTTCCCTGATTCCCCAGCACCTAAAAAAAGACAAACAACACAGAACATGGTTGATGAGGTTGATATGGCAAATCGATAAATGCAGTTTATTCGCCTGACCCCAAACATCACACGCTCAGGAGAAGGTCTGCATTAGATGAATAGAAGCTTTCAACCTCTGCCTCCCACATCACAAGCCCAGCATGAGCTGCAGAACGAGCTCTCTATTTCGGGTTGCGCTTGCCATACGGTAAGATTAAATGCCCTGAAGATGAAAGGTTTGTCTGATGTTAGTTCCCCCAGCCAAAGTGTTTGTTAGGACAGAAGGAGCTACGATAGGTGAGCTTTTTATAAACAAGTCAAATGACTCACTTAGATGCCTTATTAACCAACACACCAGAAAGAGATGTTTGTACAAACATGAGCAAACAGGCCAGTGGACGCATGGTGTGTACACAATCCAATGCTTAACTGTAATTCTCAATTGACGAGTGAAATGAATAACAGGAATGAATAGAACATATTTCACATTTTTATGCAAATTGGCAGGTATTGCATGATGTTTTTAACACATTTTGGATATGGATTAACAGATTCCGTCCCCTTCAAAATACTTTTCCATTACCCGAGATATCCGAGGTTACCCGTTGAACTTCAAATATTCGTTGGCTTCCCATTCTGGTGAAAAATTCAATCAATCAATGTTGTCTTAAAAAGCAACACAACCGAGGTTGACCAAAGTGCTGTACAATAAAAGAATCACAATGAATTTAAAAAAAAAAAAAGACAGAGAAAAAAATGCAGCACACTTGGTCAACTGTTCATTCTTCAGGATCATTTGTGCTGCTCATTTACATGCAGCAAATCTACTGTAAGATGCATTAAGGGTTAGATCAATAATTTCTGCTTCTGAGGTGTGGATTGCTGCCCTATTAGCTCAAATTTATGGAAGAACGAGGGAATAACTGTGGGTCTTTGGGGCTAGAGAATCATGGGAAAAATATCTTCTTGAACCGCAGGCATGCTGCAGCCGAGAGTGGGACGGCCAAAACGTCCTGCCACGTCTGATGAGGCCTTGGCACAAGTAAAAGCACAATGAGTTATCAATGGCTGAGAGAAAGTTCTTTAAAAATCAGCCCTGGACTTTCCAAACAGATAGAGAACACACAAACCTATTGACCTTTCCAACAGCGACCAGTTAAGCAAGCTGAATCTGTTTTTTTTAAAGGAGTAGTTCACCCAAAAAAGCTGAATTTCTACACAAATCATTACAATTGGGTTAGCTATATTATGAACTGGATCAAATAATTCCTAAAGAGAACTGCAAAAACTCATGGATCTGACATTGTTACTTCTCTCATTAACATAAGTAAAGTCAGCAATATAATGACAGCATCATAGATTAAGACAGCATCATAAAATTAGATCAAAACCTGAAGGACAAAAATTATATTTAAATTGTACTATTTATAATTGCAAAAAAGGTACCTTATAAAAACATTGTTTAAATAAACAGGCAATTTAGTTCAAATAAATAAATATATAAATAAAGTCCAAAACCATGAGCAAATGATGTTGGGCTCATATCGGCAACCATTGTGTGGTTTTATCACTAAGCTAACAATCTAACTAGCTTACTCACTCATTTTAAGTCTCTAATTGTGAGAGAACTGATTTAGGACCAGCTAAAGCCAATGTGATCATTCACTGCACACAAACCGGAAGCTATCTCAGAACTTCCACACTTTCTCCTACTAACTGCAACTCTGGAATGAAAGCCACGCACAGTCTGGATTCTGTCCTAGCATCAGGTCTCGCACCGGGACTGTGCAGCACAGCCACAAAATCTCCACATACACATCTGTGAATGCTTTGAATGGCTCACTCCTGCTGTAATTATATAGTTAGTTGCAGTGGCATGTGCAGTGTGGTTAAGATCACTACTATTTATCAACCCCAGCTGAGCAAAGGCATGATTTATGATTTATTCTCCTTTAGCTTTTTCAACAGTGCAGGTTCACATAGAGCTGTGAGCAGACAGACACCAGATGCCAAACCCCCTACTGAGCAATATCCTCCAGTGGGATAATCATAGTGTTATCAAACAGAAACTAATTTTACATTAAGAAGTCTTCCCTCGGTTGAGAAGCAAAACATTTCTTTTAGAAACTAACAGTTGTTTAAGAGAGAGTTCACCCCAAAAAATGAAAAGTCTGTCATTATTTACTCAACCTCATTGATTTCTGTGGAAAACAAAAGGATATTTTAAATCTCCACACAGCTCTTTTTTTAAACAGGAACCTTTACAGTGACCTTTTGATAGACCGCTTCCTAAAATATAAAGGCAAGTACATATTTTCACATATAAAAAACCCAAATACACTGTGTGAGAAAAATATTAATATTAAGTGTGCTATTATTATAAAGACAACCCGTTTCCTAAATGTTTCCAGTGTTCAACACAACAATAACAGCACACATAATTGTCATGGGTGAACTATTCCTGTACAGCACACATGTGAAACAAAATGAATAAGATAATATATAGGCTAACAGGATTATTTTAGTACTATTTATATACTATTATAGTATAATTAATATTTGATTAAGCTTTTATTTTTATATTTTCAACTTTAGTTAATTTTTTAGATCAGTTTTTAGAGTAATTGTAGTACTGTAACGTATATTCTGTTTTAGTTTAGTTTTCACTGATTCCTGTTCTGGTTTGCCTGTGCCCTTATAGTTACTGATTTAATTCACTGGTTCATACTTATTTTGGTTACTCTCCCTGTGCATTTAAAATCTGAGTTCTGTTTCGTTCATTTGTCCGGTATCGGCTAAGTTTAATGTAGTTGTTTATGTTTTCTCCAGTGATCTCCGGAATGTTCTGTGTAGATTTAATAGGGATCGTTTTTGGTCCCTATTCCTTTCTTTATGCGTGTTCATTACAGATATTTGTGACAGAATTCCGGACCCTAAGAAACGTTTTTCTTTCTTTTTTTTCCCCTTTCTACCCTCGCATATAGACCTACCTGCTGTCCAACTGCTCAGCCCAGAGCAGAAAGATCATTCCCTGGAGGACCAGACTAGAGTTTTTTTTTTTATCTGGTGTGCCGAACTCCATATCCGGCCCAAGGCATGCCTCCCATAGAACGGTCCTCAAGAGGATTTCGCCACGTTTGTGGAGTGGGTGCTTGTGAACAACGCATCGGCATTCACCATCTGCCCAGCGGAGGACATCACCAGCCCCACTCCGGACCCAGAGCCCAGCCAGCCATCACCCCGATGCACAGAAATGACGCCAGAGCCCACCATAGACGGAGGGCTAGAGCCTGCCAAGATCACAACGTCAGCAGTCAGGACTGAGCTAAGGATCGTCCCAGAGCCTGAGCCCGACGGATCGTCTGACCTGGTATGTGAGCCAGAAACATCATGTGCCACAGTGGTATTACTTGTGAAATTTGAGGAAATGAAGGAAGTCAAGAAGCTCCACTCAGTCAAGAGGATCCCCTGGCTCTGCCTCCAGCGATTGATTCTGTCACTCCACCTTAGTCTGTCAACCAGTCGGCTCCGCCTTGGTTCCCCCTCCCTTGGCTCCACTTGGGACCAACATTATTACGGCTCCACCAGGCTACCTTGTCCCTCCGGCTAAGCCTGGGTCAGACGTCACTCTACCTGCGCCACAGACTTACGGGCCTTACGCTACACTTCATCCCTCCATAGGCTCCATTCCTTTATCGGCTCCATCTCCGTCCATCGTGTCCCTGGTGTCGACAGCCAAATCTCCACCATGGCTCCTGGTTCTACTAATGTTCCTGGTTCCTCCCAACGTCATCGCCACCCTGACCTCTCCTTTTTTCATCTCCTCCGGTGTCCTGCACTTCGCCAGCCCCTCGTCCTCCTCCAAAGCTGCACCTTCCTGAAAGACGGGACTATTGTAACATGTATGTTCTGTTTTAGTTTTGTTTTTCCTGTTCTGATTTGTCGGTGTTCATTTGTGCCTTAATAAGTTGCTGATTTATATCACCTGTTCAAACTTATATTGGTTACTCTCCCTGTCCATTTAAACCCTGAGTTCTGTCAGTTCATTTGTCCGTCATCATCCAAGTTAAATGTGTAAATGTTTTTGTGTAGATTTGTGTTCTAGAAGTGTTTTGTGTAGATTTAATAGACTTTTTTTGTTCCCTATTCCTTTCTCATGCAGATTCATTACAGCCACCGTGACAAGTACAAGTACCTGTGTTCATCCTATTTTATTTCAGTTAGTTGCCAATTAAAGATTTCTAAGTTTTGTTACATTTTGACATTTCTAATTACATTTTGAAATCTAATATTTATATTTTATTTAAACAATTTTTAGTGTAAGAATTTTTAGTTCTAGTTAACAATAACAACACTGATATACACTCACCTAAAGGATTATTAGGTACACCATACTAATACTGTGTTTGACCCCCTTTCGCCTTCAGAACTGCCTTAATTCTACATGGCATTGATTCAACAAGGTGCTGAAAGCATTCTTTAGAAATGTTGGCCCATATTGATAGGATAGCATCTTGCAGTTGATGGAGATTTGTGGGATGCACATCCAGGGCACGAAGCTCCCGTTCCACCACATCCCAAAGATGCTCTATTGGGTTGAGATCTGGTGACTGTGGGGGCCATTTTAGTACAGTGAACTCATTGGCTTGTTCAAGAAACCAATTTGAAATCATTCGAGCTTTGTGACATGGTGCATTATCCTGCTGGAAGTAGCCATCAGAGGATGGGTACATGGAGGCCATAAAGGGACGGACATGGTCAGAAACAATGCTCAGGTAGGCCGTGGCATTTAAACGATGCCCAATTGGCACTAAGGGGCCTAAAGTGTGCCAAGAAAACATCCCCCACACCATTACACCACCACCACCACCACCAGCCTGCACAGTGGTAACAAGGCATGATGGATCCATGTTCTCATTCTGTTTACGCCAAATTCTGACTCTACCATCTGAATGTCTCAACAGAAATCGAGACTCATCAGACCGGGCAACATTTTTCCTGTCTTCAACTGTCCAATTTTGGTGGGCTCTTGCAAATTGTAGCCTTTTTTGCTATTTGTAGTGGAGATGAGTGGTACCCGGTGGGGTCTTCTGCTGTTGTAGCCCATCCGCCTCAAGGTCGTGCGTGTTGTGGCTTCACATATGCTTTGCTGCATACCTCGGTTGTAACGAGTGGTTATTTCAGTCAAAGTTGTTCTTCTATCAGCTTGAATGAGTCGGCCCATTCTCCTCTGACCTCTAGCATCAACAAGGCATTTTCGCCCACAGGACTGCCGCATACTGGATGTTTTTCCCTTTTCACACCATTCTTTGTAAACCCTAGAAATGGATGTGCGTGAAAATCCCAGTAACTGAGCAGATTGTGAAATACTCAGACCGGCCCGTCTGGCACCAACAACCATGCCACGCTCAAAATGGCTTAAATCACCTTTCTTTCCCATTCTGACATTCAGTTTGGAGTTCAGGAGATTGTCTTGACCAGGACCACACCCCTAAATGCATTGAAGCAACTGCCATGTGATTGGTTGATTAGATAATTGCATTGATGAGAAATTGAACTGGTGTTCCTAATAATCCTTTAGGTGAGTGTACATAACACTGATATGTGTGGAATAGAAAGAGATGAACAACAGTGGAATATAAAAGAAGCTATTTTAAGAAATGTCTCCGTGTTTTTTGTCCATTAAATGGAAGTCGATAGTCTCCAATGTAGTTTGGTTCCTAATTTTCTTCATCATATCTTCTTGTTTTGTGTTTCGGAGAAGAAAGTAAGTCAGACAGGTTTGGAACGATATAAAGGCGAGAAAATTATGACCGAATTTTCTTTTCTGGGTGTAGTATCCCTTTAAACAGACCACTTGAATTGCAGTTCAGCCAGAACCAATAGTATAGTCATCATAGCCTAATGCCCCTGAATCTGCTGATGTCAGGAAAGCCACACTGAACACAAAGAAAAATCCACAAGTGAGTTCTCAATGCGATTAAGCTAAGAGCTCATTGTGCAGTGCGAATTACAACTCAGCCATAGTCAACTCTGTTAGACAGTTGCAATCCTCTTGCCAACAGGGATGTAGCTATGCTGTCTAAACCCACCAGCAGTTTTAAAACAGCGAGAGCATATAAAAATCATTTGGTAATTTAGGATGACTCTCAGAACTCGCCGTCCTTAGACAGTTCTTTCATAACGGCTTTTTATTTATAAACTCCATTCTGAGTTTAACGGAGCATGTAATATTTGGCTCATTGAAATGCTCGCCCCACTTCCAGCATACAGTGGGTTTCTGCATTCAGAGTAAAAAGCCAAACCCCCTAACATGCCCCAATGCACGAATTAAATGCCAAGAGGGGAAGGGTTACATAACTTGAAAAAAAAGATGATGATTTTCATGAACACAAAGACTTGTACAAATGTTTACCCTCTGACAGGAATACTGTCTTGGATATTGTTTGCCGTCGCCTAATCTGTTTGTGACTTAGAAATTTAAACATTAAATATGAATTCGACAATATCACCAATAGACAAAGTGATCATACCTTTTGATTGTGTAATCTACAATGTACACTGTTTTTAACCTGTTTTGACAGAGAATCTGCATGCAGAAGAATATCACAGTCCAAAGGAATTCCCTCCCACACAAAAATCAGAGGTCACTCCTCTGACAAATCCCAGTATGGTTTACTCAGAGAAACAACCTGTCAACAGCTGAAAACAACAACCAGAAACAACAGCTGTCACAAGGCACTTGCTACATCCTTGAAATATATATTTACATTACTTCTTTTAGCACTTTTATCCAAAATCCAAAGCAACCCACAAATAATCAGATAGTTGTCTAGTTATCTGAGAGAGTTGTGTCTACTATGTATGCACCATCTACAGTGAGTACTGTAGCTACACTAGCTGACTACCTGCTCTGTAAATATGGGGTGCCTCTGTCTCTGAAAATTAGTATGCTACCAATAAAGTATCCGAAAATAAATAGACAGACAAAACACCAGTATTTTGTCACTCTTATGGTCCAAAACAGCCATTATCTTTTGCATTCCATCACGCTTTGATAGCTGGAATACTACCACAATCATACCATTACTTTCCGCTATTTTCCTCCATCACACTGCCGTTCCAGACAGTGTGAGTGTGGGTTTGGTTATGTCATACAGAGCAACCAAATGGTGTAGGTAAAATATGGTAATAGCCTAAAAAAAGGTGATGCTCAATGGATGTTTTAGGACACCGGGGGAGGATTTCCACGGGGAAACATGTTTTGACACCACACTGAGCCAAGACTAGTACAAACACAACACATTCTGAATCAACTGTTATGAGTCCACGACAGTATTGATGACCTTTTTTTAACACTCAGCAAAACATTTCAGCGTAAAGCTGAATTTGTACGTTTTATTGCTGCCTTTGAATATTTGCAGTGATAAGTTCATTTCACTTTTTGGACAGCAGCTTGCTTGCATGAAGACAATCGAGTTGGAGCTCCGAAAGCGCTTAAAACAGAGATAAAAAATAAAATAAAAAATACACATTGTACTCGCAATATAGCATGAATTATTGAATACTGGTATTAAGAAAGTTTATCATACCGAGCAGCAGTAGTTTGACTTCTCTGGATGCTTTCTCTCCGTCCTTTTGAAGGTTCCGATCAATCATCTTACTCCTCTCCATCGCTTCTTTATCTTCAGCACTTAAAGTGCAACCCATTTTTCAAAACGTTTATAAAACAATTAATAAAAAAAACTCTAAAACTGAACGCGGTTGTAATTATCCTAGAGCTTGGAGAATAACGAAGCCAAAGAGAGAAAAGGCGTTGGCAGGTTTGCACGTGATGCTGCCAGCGTATGGAAACAGATCCTTTAAAACATGTTAAATGGCAGCTCTAATAACAGCAATCTTATACTTGACCGCTGCAACTACATTAGCTGGGACAGCACAAAGTACCCAAAACCAGAAACACAGAAGATTAATGTTTCCGTGATTAAAAAGTTTCCATCGATGAGGCTCATGAGATCTGTTTTGAACGCCAGTTTACTTTTTTTTTTTCGCAAAAACGATATCCAAGACTGTATCCAAACCATGTAACGTTAGCTAAATATCTCGAAGTGGATTACAGTTGTGCTGTTAACGATTCGGTGTTTTTGAACGAATCTTTGAAATGAACGAATCGTGCTGCTGGTTCACTTCCATGCACTGAATCAAATGTTTGGTTCGTAGCGTAGAAGTCTCTCCCCTTTGTGACTGCTTTCCTGCCTGACACACGGACCAACAGAAATCGACTGCGACTTGTGAAGGAGGAATCTTATTGGTTGGGCCTACTGAACGAACACGCCCATTTCACAAACGATTCAGTTTTAAGTTTAAAACGAAAATCGGAGCGCCAGAATCGACTGATGTAGGAAAGGCTAATTTGTTATCTCGTTCTTGAACGAGGAACTGATTATTAGTGTGTAAAAAAAAACACTGATTATAAACGATTGAAATGAGTAAGAGCGTTAAAAGATTTAGTAGACTTGTATGCTAGTCACGCAAATTGTAATAAAACGTAGGCTATGGCTTTGTTGCCAATTTTTAAAGAAACGATTACACATGATTACACATGTTATGAGATTAAAGATACTCATAACACAAAAAGGCACGTTGTTCTTACTGGCATAATGAAAGCATCACTGAACAAATCAGAGAATTTTTTAGTGCATGATTCAAGATTCAAGTCACTAGATTACATCTCATGTAAAACTCGATAGGGCAGTATACAAACAAAAAATAAGTTAAAAATAAAAATAGACGTAATCCAATTCAAACCCAAAATGTAATATCATACTGCTTTTTGTAAATAAATAAAACATATTTTTCTTTCTTTCTGAGTTTCACCTTTTGCTTTAAAGGCCTAGTTCACACAAAACTGAAAATAGGCTAATTACTTACTCACCCTTCATGTTGTTCCAAACCTGCATGAGTTTCTTCCGTTGAACACAAAAGAAGATATTTTAAAGTAACCAGACAGTTAACGGCACCCATTGATTAGTAATAAAGAAATATTATGGAAGTCAATGGCTGAAGCCCTGAAGAAATTACTTTTAGCAAAATGAATTAGATAAAGTATTGCAGGACATTTGAGTTATTTAGCTATTGGCCTTTTAAAACTGGACTGATTGTAATCAACAGGATAGTTTAAATTTCAGACTTTTGTTAAAAATGTTAATCATTTTTATTTATACAAACTACCATGCCATCTCAGTGCATGTTTACAGAGAAACAAACAAACTTTTGCATTGTTGCTTTGTAAAGTGGTTATGATAAGGGTCTTTTGCTCATGAACGCACTCCCTTAGCCAGAGAAATGTCACAGAGGATAAGTTACCATGGAAACACCAAGTCCCACAGTGGTTGAGAATAAAGCCTGTGTTCCGCCACTAAATCACAGTTGAGCTGAGTCTGGATTTGTTTAGTTTCACTTTGGATCTCAGACTTAAGAACAGGAATGTTCCTATATAGCTGGCATCAAATCCAATATACTGATACTTTTACACAGATGCATATCCCAAAATGTGCTTTATTCATTAACACTTTTATAGCCATTTGAACTGGGATCCATTAATTAATTCCCCACCCCTGTCTAAGATCACTGAAATCTGGCTACTCGTTATTTATTAATCTATTCATCTAGTAGGTGATACCACCAGTTGGGCTTTACCTCTGTAATTGATCTGGTATAAATAATGTATTTATATTACTATTACTGATTTATTATGGCATACATTTTGATACTGTAGCAAATAATGTTAGACACATATAACAGTATGATACCAGGATTTCAATTCAGTTGGAATGGTGATTGTAATGAAAGCCATTATCTTGACTTTTGAAGTAGCCTACAGTCCAAACGAACTTTTGGAAACTCTCTGGGTGGAGCGATATATGAGGGAACACACAAACTGATCTCTAATCAGCATTGAGAAGCAACTCCCCCAGTGCTGCAAATGACTTCACAAAGCTCTCAGCACCTTCATCTCTCAGCAGAGCTAAGAGGTCAGGTTGTTTGAACTTCACCACTAGGGGTCTCCCTCTTACTTACCAAACATCAAAGTACATTGATGTGAGTCGCACTGATGCGAGTTTGTGCACATGTGTGTCTGCAGAGTGTTTGCACATGAGTGTTTGTGTGTGCATGTTACTAAATGTGAATATCTCTATATTTGTGTGTGTGTGTGTGTATTTTGGGGACAAATTTGTACCCAAGAGAGAGAGAGAGAGAGAGAGAGAGAGAGAGAGAGAGAGAGAGAGAGAGAGAGAGAGAGATAGAGAGAGAGAGAGAGAGGGAAAGCAACAATGTGAAATAGTGAATGTTTTCATCGTCTGGTGGACTCTCAGCACTGTATTTCTTGATAATGGCATTTGCCCTCCTAAATAATGAATGATGTGTTATCTTCAGTCCTTTTCTGTCAAGATGAGTTTACTGAGTTATTTCGCGATGTCCTCCAAGGCAGTTATTAATAGTGAAACAGCATTAACATGTGATTGTGATGGTATCTTTCTCTTTCATCCAGAAGTCTAGGAGGTAAATCAAACAGTATATATTAATGTCAATGATACAATTCTAACAAAAAATATTTGAAATAGCTAATATTGTCACACTGAAGTCTGTAAGATTTGTTCATGTTTTTGGGAGAAGTCTCTTTTGCTCAGTGAAGCTGCATTTATTTGATTTAGAATACAATAAAGCAAAAATATTGTGAAATATTGTTACAACTTAAAATAACTGTTTTCTATTATAATATATTTTAAAATGTATTCCTATGATGGTAAAACTGAATTTTCAGCATCATTACTCCAGTCTTCAGTGTCTTTCAGAAATCATTCTAATATGATGATTTGCTGCTCAAGAAGCATTTCTTATCAATGTTGAAAACAGTTGTGCTGCTTAGTATTTTTGTGGAAACCATGATAATTGTTTTTGCAGGATTCCACTAAATTTAAGTAAGTAAATCGATAATTTCTCATCCTTGCTAAATAAATGTATTTACAAAATACTGACCCCAAATATTTAAAGGGGACTGCATGAATACACAGTAAAAAATGTTGGGCTATTTTTTTAACCCAACCATTGCATTGGGTTACACATATTGGGTCACTATGTTGGGTAATTTCTAGTAATAACCCGGCTGTTGGGTTAAATACGTATGTTGTATGTGTGTATTTTGAATTTATGTACACAATTATGTATATTTACATTAAATGCTATGACTCCCCAATATTGTTTTATACAAATAAATAATCTGTATTTCGAAAAACAGTGTATTTTATTAATTAACATAATGTCAAAAATAAATAGTTAACTTAACTGTTCGGTTACTTTTAACCCAACTGGGTTTTTACCAAATGTTTTGGGTTAAAATAACCCACAGTTGGGAAGGTGCTATACCACCCTATAGTTGGGTTACTCGTTGGGTTATTTTTAACCCAACATTATTAAGTGAGTAATTAAGATTATGTCTCATTAATTTTTTTCTTTTAATTACATATTTTTTGCTTTGTTACTTTTTTAACCCAGTGTACTTTTCTCTCCTCTCTATTTCATCAAAACAACAGCCAGCGCTAATGTCATTACAAGGGAAAATCTGAGACCTTGTGTCTTTACTGCCATGCACCGCAATCTCTTAAAACAGCTACCACCAAAATAGCAACACCGAAGTTGGTTATATGGACTTAAACTTTGCTGTTGTATGCTGAGGCCACAACAAGCTCTTTCTGCTTATGGCAAAACACAGCACTGCACTGACACAAGAGTTTACCCATAAACAGAAGGCCTTTGACAGTGAGACGAGTCTTGTCTGCATCACAAGAACGACAAGGAAACAAAACAGCTTCTTTTAATAATGTTGAGAATTTCATTCTGTGGCAGAATTTGAAATGTATCTCAGACCGACTTCATGTTACAAACTTGATGATACAAAAAAGGCTTTCAAACTTTTTAATTCCTTAATTAAAAAGTTGTGTGGTGGTACCATGGTACTGTACAGCGACTGTACATGCAACGTACTTCAAATAACATGCTACATGTCCAAAACATTTTCTGTACCATGTCCAAAAAACATTTTTAATGATATATCAAGATTAAAACATTATGGATAGCTACATTAAAATTTTGATGAAATAAAACAAAGAAGGTATATGTATCTTACACTATATCTTCTCTCAAACTCTCTTTAAGATATTTAGCATATGCAACCATTCTGTTTTTGAGCCAGCTGAGATCATTGAGTCTCTGCCTGGACTTTCTTAGGGTCAATGCAGTGAGGAGAGAGATATGAAGTGCCATTATCTTCAATATTGGAGAACTCATCTGACGTGAAACCTGCTAGTGAGTGAAATACCTCAGGTGTATTACAATCTTCACCACATCTAAAAAAATAAAAATAAAAGCAATATTTCTATCTTATGGGAGTGGGTGGAGTAAGTACAAAATCTCAAAGGACATCTGTAGTGGCACATGTTTGCAGCTGACCCGATTGTTAACCTTTTGTTATAGACTATCTGATTGGCCCCCGCCATTTTGTGGATCAGGTGCCTCACCAAGCCCAAGGCCCCAGGGTGGAAGCCGCCATCTTCATGTCACAAGGTGTGGAAAATGTGACTGAATAAACCGAGGAAGTTTTTACTCTCTGTAAACACTTTTTTTTTTCAACCCGAGATTGTATCTCTACGCCTGATTAGCGAGTCTTGGCGTATGAATGTGCATCTTGACGAACTCTCAGAACATTTCCAATTTGTGAATTTATCACAATCTGTAAGAGTTGTTCATTTGTGTGCCCTTTATTGTTTAAATGACTAGAATAGACTTGTATATGTGTTCTCTTAGATTGTGAACACTTTCAACATCTTTTTTCGATTTGTCGGAATATACAGTACTGTTACAAATTTTGGGGTCAGTAATTTTTTTTTGAAAGAAATTAATACTTTTATTCAGCAAGGACACATTAAATTGATAAAAAGTGACAGTAAAGACATTAATGTTACAAAAGCATCAAATAAATGGTTATTTTGAACTTTCTATTCAACAAGGAGTCCCAAAAACCATATCATGGTTTCCACAAAAATATAAGGGAGCACAACTGTTTTCAACATTGATATTTATAAGAAATGTTTCTTGAGTACCAAATCAAAAATTTAATTGTAATTGTAATATTATTTCACAATATTACTTTTTTTTTTTTTTTTTTTTTTTTTTTTTAAATCTAATTAAAAAATCAAATAAATGAGCTTTGGTGAGTATGAGATTTCTTTCAAAAACATTTTTTTTAAATCGTATATCCCCAAACTTTTTCAATGTTTTTTTTTAAAATTCATTTTTGAAGAAAGAAACATTTTTTTTTAAATATGACATTGCGGACGGCCATAAATGTATCGCAACTAAAGAATTAAAATCTACCCACCACACAAACAAACCTTGGTTCAATATTAGTGCATGCTCCAAATTGTGTTGTTACAATTCTGAATTATTATCCAATTTTAAACTTATTTGTTGTCTGAATTAACATTAGGAGCCTTCAAAATTTGTAACATCAACCACTTGCGGTTCATACCACTTTTTGAATACAGATTCCACATCACAATGTTGCTTCCATGTTAGATTGTTTGGACAAATGTTGCTGAATCTATGTAAATAAGTTTCTGTCTAGCGGTAATGTGCTGGAATGAGGTCATTTTATCAGTCCAACATCTCTCCTGAAAAGATGACAGAAATCTACCAACCAAAAATTTAAAACAAGCTATGTACAAATTCTTGGACAGAGTATAAAAAGATCCAATGGTAAACCATAGCAACAATATATGATACATTAAATAAAGATTTTACATCTGAAAATGTCAACCTTGCAGTTCTGCTTTAGTCTTGATACAATTGTCTGATATATTAAGATCATTCATGTGTTGCTGCTCTATGAATTCCGAGGTCTCCTCCATGATCTGGCCAGGAATGTGGAAGTCGACAGACGGCCTGTGGAGCTCGGTTGAGAGAGGATTGTCCTCTTCCTGTTGAGGGATGGAGATGCTTTGGGAATTCCTTGGCCGCATATTGCAACCTGTGCCCTGAAGAAACTGGAGAAAGTTCTCCTCGATAGAAGCCTCTCGACTGGGCAGCTGTTCTTCCTCACCGGGACGCCCCCACTTGAAAACGTAGGCCAGGTTTCTAGCCAGCTCTTCCCTGATCTGTCGATTCAGACAGCCGTAGAAAAAAGGGTTGGAGGTGAAGCAGAAGTACCCAATCCAGGTGAACACGTCCTCTAGTTGGGCCATGCGTGCGAGGGATTCGAGAGAGGACGGCATGACGGCACAGTACAGGAGGAAGGAGAAATAAGGCAGCCAGCACCCAAGAAACTGACCTCCTACAGCGACTAGGACCACCGCAGCCTTGCCCCCACTGAAAGTCCTCTGAGGGGTGGTTCGAGCACCACTGAGGCTGGCCGCCATGCTTGAGCGGCTGCTCAGAGATTCAGAGCGTGGCCGAGGAGTCTCCATCCACGTGGGGACTGGGCCTTGCTGCATGGCGGCCACCCTGGCCACCTTAAACATGTTGCAGTACACCACAAAGATGATAAGCACTGGACACAGGAAGTACATGAGCGTAAAAAGGACCATGAACACCAGTCGTTGGGGCCCTCCATCCATCCAGTGGAGCGAACAGCTCTTTGGTTCAGCAATTTTCCCCATAACTTTCCCCAGTGCCGGTCCCGTCTCCTCTCTTTCAAGCGCCCAGCCGAGTAAAGGGAATGCGGACATGAGGATGGCTTTAATCCATATTCCAATCAATACCGAAACCACCAGGCCCATGGTCATTTTCACCTCATAGCGCATGGGATGAACGACGTAATAGTATCTCTCGACGTTGATGGCTGAGATAGTGAGGATAGCAGCACTGATCAGTCCCACGCTCAGACACAGGTAACCCTGACACAGAGCCTTGTTGAAAAAGCCCTGACCTGACAGCATACCCAGAGGCATTAACACCAGGGCCGCGATGAGATCCACCAGGCAGAGATGGAAGACAAACACAAATTTGCGTAGTCGCGGCGTCCTGGCAATGACGGTGATGATGGCTAAGTTGCCCACTATAGCCAGTATGTCCATCAGGAGCATGGTGCACAGGGCGAGCGTCTGGAGGACGTGTCCATCTCTGGGCACACTCAGTCCTGAGACGTTAGGCTGGGTTGCGTTCGGACGCCAAGAGGTGGCGTGGGTGATGTTCCACAGTGCGTTGTAGGTGGTTGTATGCTCCATGAGAGGATGGAATAAGGATTGTGGGCGGAGGTGATTTTCATGGGACTATCACCCATCCTCCCCTGCTGAAGAGTGGGATCCAGCAGTACCGTTCAATAATGAGGTTCTGTCTGCGTTACGGCATGCTGGTAGAGGTCAGACTCTGGAGTTGGGGCAGATTAGTGTCGCAACGTCCAGTTTCATCTTCAAATATTCACCTCTTAAGTCCCTGGCGCTCCATCGCGCTTAATATCCAACAAATCTAAATGAGGCATGATGGAACTGTGGAAAGAGAGAATAAAATTAGCAAGCAACTTTTGAGGAATAAGCCAACTTGATATGCATTCTTCAAATCCTAATATTGTCACTACAACATAACAAATCGCATTTAAGCCGAGTTTGAGGTTAGAATTGAATGTGGTAAGATAAAAAGGATGTGTACAGTGAAATAATGGCAAGAAAATGTGTCTTTCTATTGAGCTGCAAAAAGAGAACACAATCCAATTCACAAACAATGACACATATGAACTCTTTTGATTTAGTGATTTAAAAAACATACAGCACAACTAGTTCTATTTACAAACAAATGACTCTTAAAGAGCCGGTCCTTTTAATGAATCATTTAAAAAGAATAACAAATTGGGGTTACTGTTTTAATTAGTCTGATAAATCCATCAGAGCAGTAACTAAAAATTAAAAATAAGTTACCTTTGCAAGTTATTGTTTTATCATACATTCATATGTAAGCAAAATGGATATTATAACTGAAATATGGACAAATGAATCAGAATCAAATCAAACTGAATCGAATTCAAAACTGAAGCAAGAGCTTGTGAATCAGAATCAATTCAGTAATGACATTTTTGTTTATACCCAACACTAAATGTACTTAATGTCTGATTCACACAAACATACATGCATAAATCACACCCTTTCAATTTATTTAAACTGTTTGCAATCATGTGTTCTGTGTTTATGGTCATAACCTCACCTTGCACACTATACCTCACATGCATCATTTCTCAACTTTACGATATATTTTACTGTAAAAACACTGGACCTGCTTTGTTTTTCCACAGCATCAATCCATCCAGTTTTTTCCTGAGGTCACAGATTCTCCCTTGTGACACAATGTGGTCAGTGTTATGACAAGAGCTCAAAAGAATATCTAATTCAGTAATAAACTGTTGTTTTAGGACATCTCTGTAAGCATAGAGACTTTGTTTTCTGCCCAAGGCTTGTGACCACAATGATCTCATGGTTAACTGATTGTATAGTGAAGGGAAGGGGCTATTCTGTACCTGGAAGGTATTGCAACTGTGGTTTGGCCAGACAAAAAGCAGTTAGAGCTACAGTTGCATGATTATTCACATGACTATGATGAGCTTGATTGTGATGATTATAGAGATAACTTTTTAGCCTTCTCCTCTTCTTCTTTAATTTTTTTGGAGCTTTAGAGTTAAGAAGCTACCAAGAAAAATACTAATACTCAAAACAGCAGAGTGTTTAGAGTTAAAAAGATAGTTCACCCGAAATTAAAATTGTCATCATTCACTCACCAAACCTTGGTGTTCCAAACCTGTATGACTTTCTTTCTTCTGTTGAACACAAAAGAAAATATCTTGAAGAATGTTTCAACTGTTTTTGTCTATACTATTGACTTTCATAGTATAGATTAAAAAAAATATACTAAGAGATTTTTCAAAATGCCTTCTTTGAGTTCCAAAGAAGAAAAAGTCATACAGGGTTTGAACAACATGAGGGTGTGTAAATAACGCCAAATCTTTCATTTTTGGATGAACTCTTTAAGTGAAAACAACACTAATCCACAGACTGTCATCCACAGACTAATAACTAAAAAACACCCACACCAAATGCCATAAAAATATATATATACCTGAGATGAAGGGACACAATAGTGATAGGTGAATTCAGTAACTTTCCAGATAACTTCCTGGGATTAAACCTGTGATGTTTACATAACTAGGCCAGAATCATTAGTATACTATAGGGCAGGATTTCTTTTGTGCTAGGCAATCCACAACTTTTAAAATATGGGACGATTTTACCATAAAGTGTGTAATTTGTTGATAAAACACTTCTTTAACAGTTAAATGTGCAGAAACAAATAATCCATTGGTAGACCGGATTCACTGAAAAATGTAAACATTTATGAGTCTCTCTTTCACAACATGGACTACATTTATGAACACCAGATTTTTGAGTAGTTGAGCTATTGCCTTCCTTTGTCTGACCAAGAATACTGATCATGACACAAAGCGATTAACACACATGAAACATAATTTCTGTCTTCTGAGCAAGTGCACAATGCTCAGACTATAATTGTAGTCACATTAACATGTTTACACTACTATTCAAATGTATGGGATCGGTAAGATTTTTTAATGTTTTTGAAAGAAGTCTTGTATACTCACCAAGGCTGCAATTGTTTGATCCAAAACACAGTAAAAACAATGCTATTTTGAAATACCATTACAATTTAAAATATTTTGTTTCTATTTTAATATATTTTAAAACTTAATTTACTGTATTCCTGTGATGGCAAACTTTATTTCAAATAGAAATATTTTGTAACATCATACATGTCTTTACTGTCCCTTTTGATCAATTTAATGCGTCCTTGCTGAACAAAAGTAAAATAAAAACACTAAAATAAACTCCACTTTTAACATGAACATAAATTCCTTTTGCCATTTTGTTAGCGGTAGTGGTGCACACTTCACCTTTAAAGAGCCATTTTTACATGTGGCCCTTAAAAAAGTCACTTTCATTGGTATAGCTAGTCATATTTGAATCATAAAAGTAGTTAATTTAGATGTCACTACCATATTTTTAGATTATCTGACAAGCTTTGCCTTTATTATACGGTCACTATAGCTCCATAATAAGTAGTACAGAGAAATAATCAACCGCTGTGTCAAGATCTGTTATCTAGAAAACCTAAATATGCATTACCCATGTCATGGCGTACTGTAAATAATCAACATGAAAATTACTTTTCTATGCTATCATCAGTCAGTGATGCTAATGCCCATGCACATGTTGAGAAACATAAACACACAGTTCAGTGTTTAGTGTATTTCATACATTTGTAGGGTTGTGGTTGTGTAAAGGATTTTAAAAAGGACAGTGTGGGTCATGAAGCCCTAAAGCACCTGCGCTTTCTATAGGAAAGGATTGAGATTAGCGTTCATGTACTTAAATGCATGATCTGCAGGGCCGAGATGAAGCTGTAGGAACCGCAAATGCATTTTAAAATGGTCGACTTTCTGTGAACCCTCCTGCACTTTGTGAGACAAGAATCAGCGAGCAACTAACAATCTCAGCGACTGCCAACTGAGAAACATATGACCCCGTAATATGCACATGACTTAGTACTTACTGCGATGAAAACTAGCTCTGTTGTTCAGAAACCTTGTGTTTTCCCCCTCCCTTCTTCTTCTTTCCCCCTCAGGGTGACCATTGCTGGCACTTTACAACTTATAAACATGATGTTTGCTGTCTTCACCTAAATAATCCACTATCACACCCATGAGTGCAGAGTTTATTGTCTGCTACCAAACAGTTCCCATAATCCCCCGAGGTGAGCCGATTCAGTGCTACATTACACATATGTCATGTATGTCAATACCATCATTCAAGGCCACCGCTGGTTTAGATTCCTACGAAAGGAAGCAAACATGAATACAAGCCTGGTGATGGAGCCTAAAGCCTACAAAGCAAGACCTGAGAAAAGTCTAACTGCAAGACTGAGATCTTAAAAAACATTTCCAACTTGTCCGTCTGGAAATACTAAAACATATGCATTTCATCCACGATGCACAAGTTTACACAGGCGTTGGTGTGGAGGTGCAGAGCAAAAGGAACCGTGGCTCCACATGATGTAGATGAGGAGAACGTACCTGTAGTGGAGAGGTCCAGCAGCAAGGATCTCCTCTTCAGCTTCCAGGGTTAGTGTCGCACGACAGTGAGAGAGAGATAAAAAGAGGGGAGAGAGAGAGCGAGAAAGCTAGAGAGAGAGGTACCCAACACCCCTCCTCACCTGGCCCTTTCATCTCTCCGCCCCTCACCCTTTCACCCACCCACACGCATGTACACACACACACACATTCACACAAACAGAGAGAGAGAGAGAGATAGAGATAGAGATAGAGAGAGAGAGAGAGAGAGAGAGAGAGAGAGAGAGAGAGAGAGAGAGAGAGAGAGAGAGAGAGAGAGAGAGAGAGAGAGAGATCGCCCCCTCCCCCGTCAGCGATGCTTCAGGCAGGCGGCTGATCCAGGTGGTCAGGCTGATGTTCACGCTTCTGAGAAGACAGAAAGATAACAAAAAGCGCCGTCTCTTTAGGCGGCGCCGTGCGAAACCCACTCTTGCCCCTCTTCTGACACACACACATCCACACAAACACACATAAACATGTGCTCTCCCACACACACGCACAGGGCAACTGCAGAACAGAATGGAGAGGAGACAGGGATGCAGGCAGGCAGGCAACCCTCCTCGCATCACCAGGTCCTAGTGCCCTCCCGTTCCCACCGCGTCTGTCCACAGGCTCAAAGGCGCATACGTTCACACAAATGAGATGCGGTACGGGTCACGTCAGGTTCTTGGGATCCATGGGGTGTGTTGCAAGGAAACACACTCGCTTTTTCTCATTCAATCTCTTCCAGTTAGGCCTGGGTTGATCTCTGTGTCCAATCCGTTAAAATCCCTCTCATGAGACCCTGATTATTGTTTGTTTGAGGTTGCAAAGTCTGCCAAGGCACAAAGGGACTACGAGAAAATATCAGCGGTTTTGTCATTTTGCTGGATACCTGGAACACACAGAAAATGATTAAAAAGCTATGAGACTTTGGAAGACGCCAGGTGTCTACAGAGATTCCAAAGTTAAAAACGAGGATTAAAGGGATACTCCACCGTTTTTTTCATATTAAACTATGTTATTCCCTTAACTAAGACGAGTTGATACATACCTCTCTCGTCTCAGTGCGTGCACTCAATCGCTCTGGCGCGCGAGACACTTTGATAGCACTTAACTTAGCCCAGTTTATTCATTAGGATCCAAGCAGAGAAGCGACCAAACACCTCCTCGTTTTCCCTATTTAAATACAGTTACACGAGTAGTGTAACTCGACCAAGAATGGTGACACAAAATAAAACGTTGCGCTTTTCTAAGCGTGTAAAGTGGATAACTATAATGTATGGCGGAATACCACAGCAAGTGCTTGGGAGCACTTCGACTCGGCGCATATATATCTATGGACTCGGCGCAGTAATATCATCACTCCGGAGAGGGAGAGGGGGAGATGACTTTTCACGAGCGATGATATTACTGCGCCGAGTCAAAGTGCTCTCAAGCACTTGCTGTGGTATTCCGCCATACATTATAGTCATCCACTTTCCACGCTTAGAAAAGCGCAACGTTTTATTTTGTGTCACCATTCTTGGTCGAGTTACACTACTCGTGTAACTGTATTTAAATAGGAAAAACGTGGAGGTGTTTGGTCGCTTCTCTGCTTGGATCCTAATGAATGAACTGGGCTAAGTTAAGTGCTATCAAAGTGTCTCGCGCGTCAGAGCGATTGAGTGCACGCACTGAGACGAGAGAGGTATAAAAAAGAAGAGAAAAAAGTAAATTACAAAAAAGATTAAATTAAAAAAAGCTAAATAAATTACATTTTAAACGGGTGGTATAATGCCCCTTTTTACAAGATGTAAAATAAGTCTCTGATGCCCCCTGACTGTGTATGTGAAGTTTTAGCTCAAAATACACCACAGATAATTTTTTATAGCATGTTAAAATTGTCCCTTTTGAGGGTGAGCAAAAACGTGTCGTTTTGTGTCTGTCCCTTTAAATGCAAATGAGCTGCTGCTTCCGGAACAGAGGGCGGCTCTTCAAGAGCTTGTGTGTTAGCAGGTAGCTTGCAGACACACACTAAAATGTCAGAAACTGTTCTGCCTTTTATGTTCAAACCGAAGTCGGACTATGATGGAGAGGATCAAAAAGTGACAACATGTAGAATGCAACAGGACATTTCTGAATGGTTAGTTGATGAGTTTATGCAGCTGATGTGGAGTTAACTATCTTCAAGTCAATGATTAGCATATTCTTTCATGATAATCTTTAAATCGCTAGTGTGAGAACTGTTGTAAGATGCCTACAGAGTGACATGCTATTGCAATAAATGTGAAAAGACGGATGCGACAGCATGAGCAGACTCCCAAATGTGCTCTACTACAACAACTCTTCCTCTTCTCAACACTGTTTGCGTGTTCCCGGGGCGGGGTTTATGTAAATTTTAGGGTTTGTGATGTCACTAACCCGGGAGGAAGCTTCTAGTCCCTATACCAGCCGTTTGTTGTAGTCCTTAAAAAAACGATTTCTGTAAAAGAAAATATCTCCCTTTGCTTTGAACTTTGAGCGTTGTAACTTTGCAGATGTTAAAACAGCAACATTACACGCTAAATCAAGTTAGAAAAGTGAAATCATAATCAACCACCCCTTTAATTAGAGACAAAAATATACAATATTTAAATAAAAAATCATGTAAAATACAGTTTCAAAAAAGTTACATTTTAAATATCTACACATTTCCCACAGTGGAGCACTTCAGAATGTAATGACATTTTAATTGTTGTCTTTAAATTTCACTAGTTATATTTGTCCAATTATTTGTGGCAAACTTGCAATTAATGTGCAGCAAATTTATGGCAAACAAAACTTAACCGCATGTGAGCTCACAGCAACTTTGCAGCATTATTTACCTGAACGCCGTGTTACTGTAAGAGATTCCACAAACCTTTTTGCGCAAGAATCGATACTGTACAGCGTTGCAACTTTTTTGCATCTTTTTAGGATGCACAGGAATCATCTAGGAAACAAAACAAGATACTGTATAAATATATAGGACAAAAATCTGTCACACTGGACAAAAATCTCACATCGCATATGGAGATGTCTTACTGAAATAATAAATGACTCATTTATTTCAGTAAAGCGGACAAACTGCAGATGCAAATAAACAAATTCCTGATGCATCATTATTCTCTTATTAGCATCAGATAAACAATGCCTAATTGCTAGCATATACTCAATAGTAAAAATCACAAGAATGCACTGAAATCTAACTCACACTGAAGTTTTGGATAACAAAAAAAAAAAAAATTTCGATTAACAAATTAATTCGAATTTTTCTGCGACAATGGACATGACGCAATCCATTGGCACATCACAAGTTTTAGTGACACATACCACTATCCACTGGCACATGCCAATTGGTGATCCATTACTACATTAATAACTACATCAGTCTGCTATCAATGGCTGAAGCCTCTGTTACTAGCTCTAAAATTACATTTTGGAATTAGCAACAGAGGCTTGGGATGCGATGCGCAAGAAATAAGTCCTACACACAAGAGTGTTTTAAGGGCAAAAACCTGAAAAATATCTTTAAATACATCACCTGAACAATGTTTTGATGTGTGGTAACCGTAGTATAAGCGGAATAATTGATTACGGCCATTGAATAATTTTTTTAATGATTTAACAGCCCGTCGTCAATTATTCCTTACATATTGCACTCTGATCTACTTGCATTTTTGAGACTTAATTTGTGGTCACATTAAAGAAATTTCACAGGCAAAAAAAGGTACATTGTCTATTGGTCAATAGTGTAGCACTGTATGAAGCACAGCTCACAAAGAAGTTACTTTCAAATCAAGCAGCTTGCCACGTGAAAAACTTTAGTCGTAAAATCTGCATGTGGAAATTGTGGACTGTATGGACTCCTATCGAAATGACTGGATGGACTCCTATCGAAATGACTGGATGATGACTGCAATTTGCATGACCACACATTTAAATCAGGTTTTAGAATGAGTTAACCTTAATTGAAAAAAATGTGTTCTACAACAAATATTAGACACGAGATTCTCAAAATGAATGTTTGAGGTATATTTGTGTATACTTTTAAGGTATGTTTGTGAAAAAAATTGTTAAAAAAAATATATATATAAGGACTAGAAATGATTTGAGAATGCACGAAAACGTACATCCTTTTTTGTAGTCCTTATCAGTGTTGGGTAAGTTACTCTAAAAAGTAATTAATTACTAGTTACTAATTACATCTTCAACAGTGTAATTAGATCACTGTAATAATTACTCTCTCTAAAAGTATTGTATTACTTACTTATTACTATGCAATTACTTTCTAAATCCCATATCAACCTCAACCAGTTAAACAATACAAGGATAGACATGAAAATGCTCTTTTAATTCTTTCAAATAAATAATAAAAAATTGCATACATTATTCTTGAACTGACTAAAGTATTTAAAAGGGGAATGTTACATTAAAAACATACATTTTAACATTAGATGTAAAATTTTGATGATTAATCCACTATATAATTATTTATAGTCTATATAGGATTTAATGCAATTACATCAGAAGTAACTGTAATTAAATTATAGAATCCCTTACTTTTTTAAGGGAAAAGTAATTAAATTACAGTACTTAGTTTTAGTAATGAATTACACCCAACACTGGTCCTTATGTAGCAACTTCAAAGTTCACGTTTGAGGTGTGACTGTATGTAATTTATATTGTAGAACAAAACATGACAGTCGCTTCAAGTAATGGTTAGGACAGACCTTACTTTACTCCTAAATCAAAAACTGCTCATCTAAAAACCCATTCGAAATTCTGAAACAAACTGAACAGCTGGACTGAACATTCTCTTTCTGTGAGAGTAAAACTCACCCAGAGAAGAAATAATAATTAAACCCTTATGAATAATTGATACTAACGATGAACAGGACTTGTAATAAGACAATATAGTCTCAGTAATTTTACAGCAAGAAACCACACACATTTAGTTATTACAACACACGTGCTGTGATTTTTTTAAAGAGGAAAACAAACATTTATGACAATAATATTTTTCATTTTAGCTAAGCTTAGAGGATGAACTGTTCTAGCTCCACTGCTGTTTTATGTCTATGTAAACAGAGCATTGGGAGATCAGCCCTGAGAGACTGTGGCTTGCAAGGCAAAGGCAACACGTTCAGACACTTGAGACCCTGTTCATTTGAGCAGGCACGGATTAACGCACGGGCCTACTGGGCACTTGCCCAGGGCACTGGGCCAGCAGGGGGCCCTGTAAAATGTACTGTCTATTCTTTTCAAATAATTATTTTTATTTTATTTTTATTTTCAGTAAAATTGTGTTAAATATTGAGGAATAATGTGATTTTTTTTGCAGTTGCAAAGTATTAACTACTAAATAAATCAAATAAATAATTTTAATGTATTGCTGCGCTGTTGAGAAGGACATCTAGAGGCGAGTGAAAAGCATTGCGTAATATAAAAGTCACGCAGAAGACGGTTACTCAAAAACCAAAACAAAAATGAGTTTAAAACCACAACCAAGGGAGAACATAGGCTAAGTTGTTTATGTTTTACAATAGTAGCCTATGGGCTTATTTTTTTAACGAAATGTCAATCTTCATCTTTATAACAGAAGATATAATACAATACAACAATCTTCAAGATACAGTAAATCTTCAAATGTGTAACGGATTGTCACCTTAAAAAGTGTCTTTTGTGGTGGAACAAGCAATGCTATATAGCATCTTAATTTAATCTTTGTTTTATTATTTTAGTTCATTAACTAATTGTTAACTCAACTAATTTAACGTAAAGACCTGGATACTAGAATTAGGCTACTAAATAAAACTAAATAAATGTCAACTAGCCTAAATGCATTGATTAGAATTGCCATTGACTAAAGATTTTCTAGTCGACGACTAGTAGTCATTCCTTTAAGCAATTAGTCGACTAATCTCAAGTTAATATTAATTTCTGCTTAAATACTGAGTGGAGGCATATAGCCTATTCCACGCTCAAGCAAGCGCATGCATAAATATTGCCTCAAAGCACCGACAAAAGCAGGCTAATGATAATATATGTCTGGAAAAAAACTAGGCATTTTTATTGTTTAATAATAATAATAAATAAATAAATTAAATCAGTGTCGGCTCGGCTGCAATCATATCTATATCTCCGCTGTAAAGTGGATGCGCCTTTAGAGAGAAATGCACCTTTCATATCATATCAGCCTAATCAGCCGGTATTTGCTTTCGATTCGAATTTTTTCGTTTAAAAGTGGACATTTCAAGCTTTATATAGAAATATTCATCATGTATGTGAGGCTATACACTGTGTTTCAGTTCATTTTTGAGACGCGCTCCAGTTCACGCCACGGAGACCATGAAAGCGCGCCCTGTTTGTTTTATTTGATTTTACAAAAGCACAACGTTTTCTTGTTATTGTGAGTTTACAAAAATAAAAGTAGCTACTTGCGACTGATGCATTATTCTTTTCTGTATAGGCCTATGACCAGAAAAGATTGAGTAGGCCTATTTCAAGTTGTTTCCACTGTTGATAGGAAAATGCAAGTGTTCGCGCCGACGCCTGCCATGCAGTGCGCGCTGCACACTCCGCACACGCACTTGGATATGCATTTATCTAGGTTAAAGTTAGAGCGAGCTGCCATGCCAGACGGATAAGTTATTTTCATGTTTAACAAATCAAATCATGCATTTTCTACCTACCGCGAGTAAGCGCTGCACCAGTTTGAAAAAGGTAAAAGCATAACGAGCGTAACGAGCGAGAGGCCCCACACTGGGGGATGCAGAGATGTTGCTGCGTCTGTTATTATTAACATTTCTGATTGTTTAAATGACCAGCCCTCGGGGGTCCCCTCAAAATGCCTGGCTTGCCTGCCCACTGTTGTCCAAAAAATTGGTGAAGGGGGCCTTTGGAGACATCCGTGCCCAGGGCACATCATCGCCTTAATCCGTCCCTGCATTTGAGATATTGTAACTTTTTGCTCAAGAGAAAACACAGCCACAGGGCATTGGAGATGTTGTTGGCTCATCTGGATCTGCGATCACAGTGATGCATGACTTGATCTGGTTCTTAGTTCACTGACATGAGTCTTCCTCCCTTTGTTTGTGGACAACCAGTACAGCAGCTTACATTGGATCGCAACATCAATGAATCAATAGATCATTAGCGAGACGCATGGAAATATGCTTGGTGGGCTTACTGTCATTGAAAGGATTAATGGAATGGGAACGATAACAATAGGAGTGAAACAAGAACACTCATGTTTGAGTGAGGAGGCAGAGAAAGACAGCAGGCTGAAGGTGTTGAAAAAGACAGAAATAGCATATACTTGCTCAACCCGGCAGCACCAATCACGGGAGAGCCAAAATACAATGGTCTCCATGACAACTCAGGAGACCATAGACTCCAGGCTGCCTCTGAGCAATAACAGTCCAACCATCTCCCTGTGCGACAGCCAGTTATAATCGACTGTATTTTTAGCACAACGCTCCAAAAATAAACACATACATGCCCTTGTCAAAGAGGTATGACTCATCTTAATATCTTTAGTATCACCAATTATCAGCAGCTGACAGTGATGCTGCTGCATTTAATTTCTTTAAAATGAAAAAGTACTCAAAAATCATTTGCCTGTCTATGCACAAAGCATGTTTGATACCAGTAGATTTTTAAAATGAAAAGGTATTTCATGCATTGCATTTGGGTAAGATAACATAACCATAACAATGCATAAAAAATATTAAAAATATACATACTTAGCAATGTGGGAATGAAAGACATTTCATTTTTATTACACCAAAACAATAGTCTTCATGTTTTCATTTTTGTACACTAGAGTAACTTGACTGCAGGGGGCGCTCTTAGATTAGAGAAATTGGGTAACAGCTGTGAAGGATTGCTGTTCAATTGCATAGTGTTCCCATGTGCCAGTGCCAACATTCTTAAATTATTATTGTTATTATTATTAATTATATTTTATAATGGAGAGCCAATGGGACGCTTCTCCATCCCTGGATTTCCAAACTGTCCTTACTGTTCTTAATTTTCTTTATGTTCTTAAAAATTCTGAATGGTAGCAATTCACAATCTGACTTGTGATGCAGCCTGGAATAAAGCACACAACCGTTAGACTGCCCCCCTCCCCCCTCTATTATCGACAACTGAATGAGAACAAAACTTGAACTAAATTGAGCTGGATGATGACACGCTTTCTGCAGAGCTGCTTTATAGCGGAATAGGCTTTATGCCCAGCTGCACTACTTCCTGAACTTCAGCCAGCTCCTTGTTTCCTGTCTGACATTATTGGACAAACTGATTAACCCAGGTGTGTCTGGTATTTGTTACTGGTCAGGCACACCTGGATTAATCAGTTTGTCCAATAATGTCAGACAGGAAACAAGGAGCTGGCTGAAGTTCATGAAGTAGTGCAGCTGTGCATAAAGCCTATTGTGTTCATAACTGAATTGTTTCATAACTGACTTCAGCAACTGACATCGACACTGTTATTGAACTGAACTGAATCAACACTGAACTGACTTGAACTGAAAAATGACACTATATAAATAAAGGTGCTATATAAATAAAGGTGACTTGACTTAAAGATGCAGTAAGCTACTTTTCTGGTAAACGTTGTTGATATTGGAAATCACCAAATCAAACACGTTCCTACCATAGACAGTATAAGAAGTGGACAGAGCCATCTCATTGGAACTCAGTTGAGACAGTTGAAGCCCATTTTTAGAGATTTTTGAGCACTTCCGTTCCTGACGCGCAGACTCAAACCGACTCAAACCAAGCTTGATGACGTGAGCAACCTGTCTGACAGACGTTAATCTTCTAGTAGCTGTGCGTGAAAATTGCCAACGTTAATCTTGCAGAGACGGGGAACTTGAGCAAAGAGTTCTTTGGCGTGAGTGAGCAGGAGTAAGTATTCCGTTGCTTTTATGGACTCATTATCTATGGGCTTCTCCCTTGACGGGACGTCCCCCCGATTGCCTGCAAGCTTCTCCTCCTGTCTATACTGTAATTTCTGTAAAGCGCGACAGAGAGTCGAGTGGTTATGACGCAATCGTTAGCCTATTTTTACTAAATCTGTTTCTACGGGGCCATAATGTAACATAGAAGGTAATGGAGCCCTTTATACATTGTCGTGTTTCTTTAGAAATAATTAATGGACAAATGGAGTCTTTAAACGCCTCAGATGTAAAGTTATTCGCTGTCAAAGTGACGCCAAAATGAATGGGAGTCAATGGAAATGCTAACGCAAGTGAAGTTCTGCTACAACATGGCGGCACCCGGCCAGCTTCAACTTACGGTCGATGGATTACCCCCTTGGTTCCTACCCAAAAAGATCACATCCCTATCTTGATGCCTCCACACCCAAATTCACATAAGCTATGCAACACAGGCAACGACTGGTGGAATCTGCTGTGCCTGTCGCCCAAGGGTATGATGTCATCAATAAGTGAAAGTAGGGATGCACCAAAATGAGAAGTCTGGGCCGAAACCGAAAATTCTGGATGCACTTGACCGAAAACCGAAACCGAAAGACTTTTTATTAATTTGATTAATTTCTTATTTTAAATTAGTTTTTCTGTATAATTGTATTATTATTCAACTTTTTTATTAAATTCAATAATGTAATACCCTTTAATCTGAATTTAAAAAAAAATTAAGCCAATAAAATAAAATAACCACACATTTATTTCAAGTAACACAAAAATTGGACAGAATTTTTTTTTTAAATATCAATATAGCTATTATTCTTCATTTAGTTCTATGCAGCAGAATCAGATTTAACAGATTTATTTTTTGACCTATTATCAAAATAAAGTAGTCCTACAAAGCTATTATTTTCAGAGCATGTGAGCAGATAGCAGGGAGAGGATCAGTGAACAAGAGATAGCGTCATTTTACCAGGGTTGCCCAGCACGGCTATACACCATGTTACAGCACAGTACTAGGGCTATTGCAAACAGAAACAAGTCCAGAGAAATTTCATGTCGGCACGTTTTTTAGCGGATTTTGCCTTTCCGGTGAGCATGAACGGTACATGCGTTTGGGCCGTGAGCGACTGAGCAGAGCGCGCAACACACACACACACGGAGGTTGCAACGGACCATTGAGAAGAATGTGCTGCGAACACAGTGCACACACACAGCGGCAGAGCCGGCGATTGCTATAGGCGTAGGCGAACTAGGCGGTTGCCTAGGGCGACAAATGTGTTGGGGGCGCGGGCGCCCTCTAGTGTCGCCCTTGGGCTACTTCCCATTAATCATAGAATTAGAATGACAAGCGAAACAAAAACATGTTTATTAAACATGATCATCCTAAGGGCCCTTACATAGTCAACGCATCGGTACGCATTCGCGTGCGCAAGGCTACGTATGGGGAAATCCATTTTCCTCGAATCATGAAGTCTGATAGAATAACTCTTTTGCTTGCAAATAGCCAATGGCGGTCCCGCCATCACCTGATTGGCTGACACTGCTCAATATAGGTGACGGCGGGCGCCAAAAACCTCAGAATCTTTTTTCTTCACTCGAGTCTGTTTTCACCGTTGATGTACGCATTCAGAGCGGAGTATATTAAGGAGTTTTAATTCCCCTCTCGCGTTCCGGTGGATTATATTATGTCTCTTTGTCGCCCGTGTGGTGGACCCATTGAATCCCCGGACGCACACAACTTGTGTGCTGTGCCTGGGTCGGGACCACGCAGAGGCGGCACTCGAGGGATCGGGATGTCCCGCCTGTGAGGAGCTTCCCATCAGATCCTTCGTGCAAGGCTGGCCGTTACACGTAGCGACGACCTTGTGTCTCCTGCCTCTCCCCAGTCTGCCGCCTTCGAGCCGCGGACCGGGAGACGGCAGAGATCTCCATTTGCGGGTTCTGTTGAGGCGCTGACGTCGGCCCAAGGTCCACGCCATCCTCACGTGGCAGAGCCCGTGAGTTACTCTTGAGGCCATTTACCGCCCTCTTGAGGAAGCACGGGAATTATCTCGTTCGGTTACGACGATGACGACGCCAATGGTCCGAGTCTCCGTCTGAAGGCGCCCTCGCCTCTTTGGATGCGGAGCTTATGGCCATTCTCACTGAGGCGGTGGCAGATATGGTGCTGGAGTGGACAGCGCCCAAGGAGCTGCCGTCGAAAAGGTGGCCTCGGCGCGGGCCGTAAAGCTGAAGCGAGAGGCAGTTCAGGAAGACGCTAAAAAAAAAAAAAAAAAAAAAAAAAAAGAAGAAAAACAGCGCTCCTGATGTGCGTGTCAGGGAGGAAAGAGCGCGGGACGTGTTCGTCGGACCGGTGCGAAGAGGGCGTGTTCCCGCCCAGAGTTCGACGAGAATGTGTTGTTTCTGAAACCGCTGTGTTCTGTTTCAATAACAAGGTACATTACATGTCTCAGCAAAAGAGCTTCTCTCCCCAACATTATTACCCGCCTCATAGACGGGAGACGCATCGCAGAGCGGAAGCTCGGGGAAACCCGAGGAGATGGCTATCTATGTCCCCGTGCATGATGCCGCGGACGAGCTATACCATTTCATATAGCAGTCAATGCTTTCCCGGTGGCTTGAGCCCAGCCCCCGCCGCAGCATTCATTGCCCTGTATGGCGATTCTGATTACTGCAAGTACGTGTTCACAGTTGTTGCGCGATGCAACTGACGCTGTGTTACGTACACACCACACTGTTATGTGTAAGGATTTATGCCATTATATATTGCCCTGTGTCCTTCAGTGCAATGGCTATTCTGATTACTGCAAGTACGTGTTCACAGTTGTTGCGCGATGTAACTGACGCTGTGTTACGTACACACCACACTGTTATGTGTAAGGATTTATGCCATTATATATTGCCCTGTGTCCTTCAGTGCAATGGCTATTCTGATTACTGCAAGTACGTGTTCACAGTTGTTGCGCGATGCAACTGACGCTGTGTTACGTACACACCACACTGTTATGTGTAAGGATTTATGCCATTATATATTGCCCTGTGTCCTTCAGTGCAATGGCTATTCTGATTACTGCAAGTACGTGTTCACAGTTGTTGCGCGATGCAACTGACGCTGTGTTACGTACACACCACACTGTTATGTGTAAGGATTTATGCCATTATATATTGCCCTGTGTCCTTCAGTGCAATGGCTATTCTGACTACTGCAAGTACGTGTTTAAAGTTGTTGTGCGATGCAACTGACGCTGTGTTACGTACTCACTACACACTGTTATGTGTAAGGATTTATGCCATTATATTGCCCTGTGTCCTTCAGTGCAATGGCTATTCTGATTACTGCAAGTACGTGTTCACAGTTGTTGTGCGATGCAACTGACGCTGTGTTACGTACTCACTACACACTGTTATGTGTAAGGATTTATGCCATTATATTGCCCTGTGTCCTTCAGTGCAATGGCTATTCTGATTACTGCAAGTACGTGTTCACAGTTGTTGTGCGATGCAACTGACGCTGTGTTACGTACTCACTACACACTGTTATGTGTAAGGATTTATGCCATTATATATTGCCCTGTGTCCTTCAGTGCAATGGCTATTCTGATTACTACACCGTAAGTATTCACAGTTGTTGCGCGATGTAACTGACACTGCGTTACGTACTCACTACACACTGTTGTGTGTAATGTTTTATGCCATATATTGCCCTGTGTCCTTCAGTGCAATGGCTATTCTGGTTACTACGCAGTACGTATTCACAGTTGTTGTGCGATGCAACTGACGCTGTGTTACGTACTCACTACACACTGTTGTGTGTAATGATTTATGCCATATATTGCCCTGTGTCCTTCAGTGCAATGGCTATTCTGGTTACTACGCAGTACGTATTCACAGTTGTTGCGCGATGCAACTGACACTGTGTTTATGTACACACTGCACACTATATGAATTTGCCGTTGTATATTGCCCTGTATCCTTCAGTGCAATGGCTATTCTAGTTACTACGCAGTACGTATTCACAGTTGTTGCGCGATGCAACTGACACTGTGTTTATGTACACACTGCACACTATATGAATTTGCCGTTGTATATTGCCCTGTATCCTTCAGTGCAATGGCTATTCTAGTTACTACGCAGTACGTATTCACAGTTGTTGCGCGATGCAACTGACACTGTGTTTATGTACACACTCCACACTATATGAATTTGCTGTTGTATATTGCCCTGTATCCTTCAGTGCAATGGCTATTCTGATTACTACGCAGTACGTATTCACAGTTGTCGTGCGATGCAACTGACGCTGTACACACTGCACACTGATATGTGTAATGATTTATGCCTTATATATTGCCCTGTGTCATTCAGTGCAAATGGCTATTCTGATTACTACGTATTCACAGTTCGTGCGCGATGCATCTGACGCTGTGTTACGTACACACCGCACTCTGTTATGTGTAATGTTTTATGCCATTATATAGTGCCCTGTGTCATTCAGTGCAAATGGCTATTCTGATTACTACGCAGTGCGTATTCATAGTTGTCGTGCGATGCAACTAACGCTGTGTTTGTGCAAACTACACACTGATATGTGTTAAGATTTATGCCTTATATATTGCCCTGTGTCATTCAGTGCAAATGGCTATTCTGATTACTACGTATTCATAGTTGTCGTGCGATGCAACTGACGCTGTGTTTGTGCACACCGCACTGTTATGTGTAATGATTTATGCCATTATATATTGCCGTGTCATTCAGTGCAAATGGCTATCCTGATTACTACGCAGTGCGTATTCATAGTTGTCGTGCGATGCAACTAACGCTGTGTTTGTGCACACTACACACTGATATGTGTTATGATCTATGCCGTCATATTTTGCCCTGTGTCATTCAGTGCAAATGGCTATTCTGATCACTACGTATTCACAATTGTTGTACGATGCAACTGACGCTGTGTACACACAACGCACTGATATGTGTAACTATTACGCCGCTATATATTGCCCTGTATCCTTCAGTGCAACTGGCTACTCTTTTACTGTGTAGTCACAGTTGTTGCGCGATGCCACAGACGCTGTGTTATGTACATTGATATGTGTCTATGATTTATGCCGTTATATGTTGCCCTGTATCCTCAGTGCAGCCGGCTATTCCGATTAACTACGTATTTACAGTCGATGTCGCTATGCCTCTGACGCTGTGTTTTTTGTACACAAAAATGTAACTATGCTTGTGCATAGTCTCAGTCGTCGCTACGGCGACTTGCATTGCATCTGTGTAGATATTGAAGCGTTATGCTGCCCTTCAATGTAATGGACCATTGTGTACGCATATTCATGCAGTTTCGGTCGCTTCAGTAACTTGAGCTGCATTATACACACAGATGTTTAAAATGTGCACACTGATGTGTTATGCTGTTATGTTGCCCTCTATCATTCAGTGCAACAACCAGCTATCCTATCTAACTGCATATTCAGTTTGTCGCTACAGCGACTACACTGCACTTATGTACGTATAAGGACGCGTGTTGCTATTTTGTTGCTCTGTTTCTTTCAGTGCAAAACTAGCTATCTTAATCTACTGTGCATACTCACAGTTTCTGAATGTATGTACGTACACGGATGTGCAATTTACCATGTGTTATGCTGTAATGCTGCCCCGTTTCCGTGCAGCTAGCCATCCTGATCGAACTGTACATCTCAGTTTCTGTCTCTACGCAGTTCTGTCGCTACGGCGACTTATGCTGCGTTATGTACATGCATGGATGCGCTACAGCGACCGATGCTGTTATGTACATGTGCTATGCTGTTATGTTGCCCCGTTTCCTTCAGTACAACTGGCTATTCTGTGCTAACTCGTCTACTCACAGTTGTAGCTACGGCTATGTGTTTGTTGTTTACTGAGGTGCTATGCTATTATGGGGCTATTATCTACTGCGTATATTCATCAGAGCCCAGGTGGTTGCAATTCCAGCATTTTGCCCGGATGAGGTCAGTGTTTCAGAGTCTCAGAAGTACGCTTGTGCCCCATGCGTGCCCTGCGTGCTTATGTGAACAGAACTAGCCAGTTTCGAACTTCAGAGCAGCTCTTCGTCTGCTACGCGGGTGCTAAGAGGCGGCGCGCTGTCGAAACGGAGGCTATCTCACTGGATAGTGGAGGCTGTGCACTGGCTGGCTTATGCTTCACGGGAAGCCGTTTCCCTATAGGGGTGCACGCCCACTCCACTAGGAGTTTGGCGTCATCATGGGCGTGGGCGAAAGGCATGTCTATTCAAGACATTTGTTTCGCGGCAGGTTGGTCGTCTCGTAATACCTTCGCGAGATTCTATAACTTGAATATCCCTTCATTCGCACCACATGTCTGTCAGTGCAGGGAGAGAAAGCTGAGCTGTCGTTGGACTAGGCTAGACTGCCCCGATGGCGCGCGCTCTAGCCACGGTTCGACTAGTCGTCAGACAGTGCGAGTTATTATTAGCATAGCTATTATGTTCACTATATTGTGCCCTTTGTTATGTCCGCATTCATAGCCGGCAGTATTTTCCTAAGCACCAATCACTTGCTGCAATCTCCCTCCATTCAGTTCAGCGTGCTTAGCTTGATGGGAGGGGCCTTCGTTGGTGCAGATGCCGAGTTGGCTCTGTGCCAATAGATGTTTCAACCAGGTCCGGTGTCTGTTCCTGAGAGCTGGGCGGGGTTTCTCCCACGCGGCGGGGGTTTTATTGTTCCCCATACGTAATGTCGAGAGACCGACTCGATAAGGGAACGTCTCTGGTTACTCACGTAACCGTAGTTCCCTGAGAGGAGGGAACGAGACATTACGTAACCTGCCGTGTGGGAGGGACTCTCAGTCTCCTTACTCTCGTTCAGCTAAGATTCTGAGGTTTTTGGCGCCCGCCGTCACCTATATTGAGCAGTGTCAGCCAATCAGGTGATGGCGGGACCGCCATTGGCTATTTGCAAGCAAAAGAGTTATTCTATCAGACTTCATGATTCGAGGAAAATGGATTTCCCCATACGTAATGTCTCGTTCCCTCCTCTCAGGGAACTACGGTTACGTGAGTAACCAGAGACGTTTTTGATACGCGACGCGCCGATGCACGCAATACTATGCGTTGTCGGTGGGGGCGACATTGCAAGTAATGTACATAAAAAGGTATATTATTATGTTTACAGAAGAAGAAGATTTGAATACAATGGCGGGCGAAGAGGAAAAGGTATGCGAGCTTGTTCGTATACATCCTTTGTTGCCGCCGATGTAAAATCAGCAATATGCACTCCTCTTCAGTTGCCATTTTGATCTGAATATTACGTGACTCGACTCTAGACTCTACTACCCCCTGCTGCGCGATCGGTGTATTGCATTTCACGCATCGCCGGTGACGCTTGTGTACTATGAAAAGGAGCGCGTAGCTCGCGTCGCTCGCGTTGCTTGCTCGCGTTGACTATGTAACGGCCCTAAGGCGCCCCTCAGCCATACATTTAATTACTTGTCAACCTGATTATTAGATTGAATGGATGATTATTATCGATCATTTCCTAAAGGGGGGGGGCGGGGGTTAGTTGCGTTACGTTACGTTCTATGGTTACGTTAGGCAAGTGCTCGGCTGCTGCGCGCGCTGATCGAAAATGAAGCGGTCTAAACCCTCTGGTGCAGAGGGACGAAAACGGAGAAAGCAACAAGATAAAAATAAAGCCCAGTATAGAGGTAAGTCTTCTCATCTCATCCATTAAGGTGTCAAATCATGTTCTGACCATCGGGACAACCGATCATTCCCGCGGGCCCGACGTGCTTTTTGGGCCGATACATAGGCCTACATCTCATACTTTTATTTTTCTATTTTTGTCTTAACGGCACATAAAACTCGTACATCGGTGGCCCATTCGTTTTATTTTGTTTTGCTTAATTGGCGGCGCTGGGTTACTTCCAAATATATAACTTACTTTCAAGTATAGAAATTTGTACAATAGGCTACTCATGAAAGTTTCCTTTATTTTTCAGTGCATTTGTTTTACAATATAGCCTATGGCAATTACTGTCATGGGATTAATATTATATCTATTAAATGTAGTAGTGTAATAGACATACACTGTAATTAAAAGAGGTTTGAATTTTTCTTTGTTCAATTTGCACACTGAATATGGGTTGGAGCTTTTAGTTTTGAACTCTCAAAGTGCACCAGATTGATAACATTAAAATGCACAAAATTTTCTTAAGGGGAAATACCCCCGAAACCCCCTTAACCTTGTAGCAGCCCAATAGATTGTAATAGTGGTGGTAGTAGTTGTAATTTATCTACTAAAAGTTTTTTATGGTCAGATAAAATATAGTTGTACAATGCAACTAGGCTATGATATAAATATCCTTGAACGTTCTTTGTAGCATTTGTATGAACAATTTATTGTTTAGTTTTTGAGTAACTATAAGAGCATGTTTAGTTTAATAAATACTTTTTTGCATATTTTCGGCTTATATTTTCTGCCTTTTCTCTCTTTCGGCCAAAAACCGAAAATGCCAATTTCTACCAATAATTTTCAGCAGCCGAAATTTCGGTGCATCCCTAGTGAAAGTGTTACTATGATAAGTCAACTACTAATAATAATTTTTAAAAAGACAAGTGCTTCTATGATAATTCAGGTCGAATGTCTAATTGTTTCTTAACTTCTTTACTGGCAAAGTCATCCCTTCCATCCCAAAAAACAAACATGAACAGCTCCCTAAATAACACAATAGTCCAAGTATCCTAACTAATATATTACAAATGTGACAAGATTAAGGGGTTATAGCAGGATCTAAAAGGGCAACCAAAAAAACTTTTCGTAAACACTTTGGGAGCCGAAGCTTGAAACAGGTGGTGGAGGAGGTTTAGATGTTCCAGGCTTAGAATAATAATAAGGCAAATGAACAAACAAGCTAAGATCACACACAAGTATATTCAAGCAAAATACGGCATATCTTGGAGATTAGTTTTAGTTTAGTTTAGTTTTGGGGAAATGGTATATTCTAATTAAGCAAAGGGGGGAAGATTGTGTAGGGTAAATGTACCTATTAAGCTCAAGTACCTATTAAGCACACTACCATCTTTGAGCTCAGATTATATTAAAAAAAAAAGATGTATTATCCCGGTACCGTAGATCAGCCCTGCCGAGGTCGAGCTTGCCGTCAAAAAGATGTAGAAAGTAAAGGACCCGGGACAAAACAACATTCCCGCTGAGGCGTGGAAGCTACTCGGAAGCCGAGGCACTGAAGTCCTTGCCTGACTGTTTAATAAGATCATTGAAGAGGGCACCACTCCCTTAACGTGGGCTGCCAGCGTTACGGCCCCGATCTGGAAAGGCAAAGGCGACGTCGGCAAATGCAACAGCAACCACCCGATTCGCCTGATCTGCCATGCCATGAAGATATTCGAGCGCGTAATTGACGCCCGTCTCCGGAAGATCGTCACCATTAGTCCCAATCAGTGCGGATTTGTTAGAGAAAGCGGCACTGCTGATGCAATCCACGGCGTTAGGCTGCTTGCTGGAGAGGCATCGGGAGAAGAACCAGCAAGTACACATGGCCTTTCTCGACCTTGAGAAGGTAAATTTTGACAGTGTGCCCCGGGATCTCATCTGGCATTCCCTCCGCTCTCACGGTGCCCCCAAAGAGTACGTACGGTGGATCCAGCTCCTCTACACCAACACCACCAGCGTCGTCTGATGCCCCGCAGGCCTGTCCGAATCGTTTCCAACCATCGTCAGCGTGCACCAGGGATCCGCCCTCCTTTTCATCCTTTGCATGGACACTCTCACGGGGGATATTCAGGCGTCTCAGCCCTGGTCACTTCTATTCGCCGACGACATCTTCCAAGCTGACGAAGCCCGTCGTGGGCTTGAACGTCATGTGCAAGGCTGGAATGAGCGGTTGGATGTGCACGGATTGCGCCTCAACATCAAAAAGACTGAGTATATGGAGTGCGGACCCCAGACCGATGGGACAATCAGAGGTAGAGGTCAGTCATTAAACAAAGTCACCAAATTCAAATATCTCGGTTCACTCATTCTGAGCGACGGTGACTCCCTCCCTGACGCCCGAGTCAACACGGCATGGCTCAAATGGCGACAAATCATGGGCATTCTCTAGAGTTGGGTCCGAGTCCACCTTTGTCGAGTCCGAGTCAAGTCCAAGTCCTTAACAATCGAGTCCGAGTCCAAGTCCGAGTCCAAAAAGGGCCGAGTCGGACTTGAGTCCGAGTCCTTAACATCCGAGTCCGAGTCGAGTCCGGCCGAGTCCACAAAGATTTAAATGATTTGAAATTGACCTTTCACAAAGACCCGCCCCTCTTAGTTACTGTTGCTACGTCCGATAAGCTGATCCGCTCTCACTTCACATGTTCTCACACAGTGAAAAATATATTGCGGAGCAAAGAGGACACTGACAATGCGCCAACATACAAGACAGAGCAGCCTACTTTTGGTATGAAATAAAAGTTACATTATTTTAATAAAAAAAAAATAAAAAAAAATTATTATGAAATTCAAACAATAAATACTGTTTTGTGGTGCTTTAATGTGTAGGCCTCAGTTCAAGCAGCACATGAACTGATAATCTCTTCTAGTTATAGCACAAATTAAACATGAATGAAAATCAGAACTGCAAAAAGAAATCAATACACACCATTTTTTGGTGGTCCACTGACTTTAATCTACTAACTGGTTTGGTTTGTTTGTCGGACAAAAATGGCGGGTGTCTGCATTATAATTGGTCAGATCGCCTGTCAATCAAAGTCCGGCAAAAGGTCTCACCACTGAGCTCTTAAATTAATATTTTAAACCTTATAAAATTATTGCAATGTATAGTCACAGTGATACGTTTACCTATTGTACATCTTTCAAAATCTGCAATGTAATACTCAAGAATGCAACACGATGCATTAAGAGCCTGGGGGTACCATTTTTAGCAAGATGATGTGATGATTCAATTTTTCTAATATTGTTTTACATGCTAATATCTTTTTTAGCCTCTGAAGGGCAGGACTAAATTAATTAATTAATTATTAAACAAAGTAAGAACAATTTACACCAATTTACATTGTTCAAAAGTTTACACCCCCTGGCTCTTAACAGATGCTTCCTTCTTGAGCATCACTAAATGTTTGCAGGGTTGTAATAGTTGTGTGTGAGTCCCTCAGATGTCACCAGTGCGAAAAGATGGATCTCACAATCATAGTCACTACTAGTAAGGAGTCAAATATGAAGAAGATGCTGGAAAAGCAAAGAATGTGCAGGAGCTGGAGGATTTTTCCTTATGAACAACCATTACAAAAACAAAAACACACACACACAAAAAAACAAACAGTTGTGGATCATTCAGGTAATGACACACAATATAAAAATCAAGTAATTTGTCTTGTATTTTGTGTTTGTATTTTGTCTTGTGGACTAGGCTATTAAACATCTGTTATGTGAAAAAGCTTTTTCAGTGCAGTACTAAACAGAAACAATGTGTTTATGATCCTTTCTTATAAATAAATAAAAATGACATTTTGGAGATTCTGAAAGGTGTATGTAAACTAAAGTGTAAATGTAACAAAAATCATAAAACTATTAGACGCCAAAATGTTGCTATGGTTACTATGTCAATCATCGCAATTTCATGACTCACATGACTAAAATTTTGCGGATTCACTCCCACATTTAAATCCATTTATCACTCTTTATAATTTACTGTGTGAACGTAACCACTGGTCCTCTAGAAGCACGAAAAACAAAACTATTATTTAGATTGTAAATAGCGCTCCCTTAAAGCCATCACTTACTTACCGCGTTCTGCACTCTCCCTAAAACTCTCGTCATAAACACTGAAGTTGTCCGCACTGCACAGTGAATCTCTCATTTATATCGCGTCTAGACTTTGTTGATTATGAGGGGATTTGCGAAGGGATGAAGCTCGTCCTGATTCTGAACATACATTTAGAGCGAATTCTCCGCATGTTGACTTAAACGCCTCTGATTTGCCACTGTGTTCATGCGCTTAATATACATGTCTGTGATTGGCTACAATGCTCAACGCGGAAACAACACAAGTAGTTTCGTTTCGTTTTTGAATAATATTGTGTCCTCCAGTGCCCGGACTCGACTGGACTCGGACATTTTTCCGAGTCTAAAATGTCCGAGTCCGTGTCAAGTCCGAGTACAAATTCATCCAAGTGCGTGACAAGTCCGAGTTCATTCAAAATTGGACTCGAGTCCGGACTCGAGTCCGAGTTCGAGTACCCCAACTCTAGCATTCTCTGCGACCAACAAATGCCCATACCACTCAAGGGTAAGATTTATAAAACCATTGTATCTCCAGTCGCTTTGTACGGTTCCGAGTGTTGGCCAGCCACCACCAAACATGAGCAGGCCCACCACATTATGGAGATGAAGATACTCCGCTGGTCCCTCTGCCTCACGCGATTCGACCGCGTCATGAACGAAGATGTCCGAAGGCGCATGGGCGGTGTCGCCCATTGTTGATAAGATGCGTGAAGCCCGACTCCGCTGGTATGGCTACGTCATCAGAAGTGGCGATGAGACAGTTGTGAAAACGGCCTATCATCTATCACCACCTGGACGACGGCCGCGCGGCCGGCCAAAGAATCGCTCGATCGTCTGGCGGAGGACATGCGCGCAGTTGTAACGAATTGCCTTAATCAAATGCCCTAGTCATTAGAAAACCTTCCCTCTCCCCTGTTGTCATCGGCCCTAAAACCAGTTCACTTCAAAGGCCGTTATCACCTCTGCTCCCCTGAACAATCTCACCAAGAGACTGTGGGCCCTATCTTGCACCCGGCGCAAATGACTTTGTACACTGACGCATGTATCATTCCTATTTTGCACCCGTGCAAAGCGGGCTTTCCCCTCCACAGACGCACGTCGGTTAACTAAGAAATACACTTGCGCTCCCCGGGGCGGTTCAGCGCAAAGAGGAGGCGTGTTCCGGCGCAAACTTTCCCTCATGCTATTTTGCTGTTCTATAAAACAATTGCGCCACTGACCAGAAAAAACCTAGTCTAAAGTCAGTGGCACGTTGTTCATTATGCTATTTTAAGGGCGCATGCTTGGCCATAATCAATGTAGCGTGTGCACAACGTACACACACTTTGATTCTCTCATCTAAGCATAAGTTTTCATTTTTGCAAATCATACATTATTACGATAGATAGATAGATAGATAGATAGATAGATAGATAGATAGATAGATAGATAGATAGACAATTTATTATAAAAGCATACATGTAGCTTACACATTTACCCAAATTATCATACGCCTGTTTAACAGAAGTTAATTTGGGTGGGTTTCTCCATCCCCAATGTCACTACTCTGTGTTTTACGGCCCTGACGAGAACGTTGCTCTCCTCGGCTGTGAACCCCTCCTGGCGCGCGCCTGGCAAATCCGCCGTTATAATAGCAATCTGCTTTAGAACAAGCGCGCCTGCTCTTAAAGGGAATGTGAGAAGACGCTCTGATTGTTTTTTTTCACGTTACGCCCAAACCACACCTATGAATAATGAAGCTACTTCAGACCAACCCCTTTTAGATTTGCGCCAGGCGCAAGAGGCATTTATCCCGCCAGGAAAATAGCAACAGCGCCGGGATCCGCCCACAAAGTTACTTGCGCTTTGACACTTGCGTTTCAGATTGTTAAAATAGGGCCCTGTGTCTGCAACCCTCAAAGTAGGGGTGTGCAAAAAAATCGATTCACATTTAAATAGCGATTCAATCTTTACCGATTCAGAATCGATTCATAGAATTCCAAAAATCGATTCCTATTTTTTTTTTAATGGCGTGCACGGGCGGAGTGGCAATCGGGTGAGTCGGGACTTTTACCGGTGGTCCGGTAGTGTTTCGAGGCTGCGAGGGCCGGTCTGATAAATAGTTACATTGCAAGTTCTTGCCGCCCGCTGGTCAAACTGTGCAGCCTCTCTGCTCAACCCGTGAATAAATGCATTGATCCGCAGATCTTATGTTTGAGTTCTGTAGATCTTTTTGCCAAGCGTGTCAGAGGTTACGGGTTCTAAACCGCACTCGTATAGTTTTTTCTCTCTCTCATCAAAACCGAAAATGTTCATCACGTTTGTGTGCATTCTATTTTGTGATTTCACCGGAACCACAACGGCGATATGAAGCGCGCGTCCGAGTGAAGACTGCGCGAGCCACAGAGAACACTGTATCCATGACACTGATAGCAGCGGACACGAGCGCGCAGCTTGATTTAAAAAACAACAGATCTCTTATTTAATAGCGAACTAAATGAATGCTCTACTAGTTAACTGGAGATACCCACAAATTACGCCTATGAACGACTTCACTGGATCTAAACAAATCAATCTAACCATAGATGTTACCAGCAGCGGTGGCTTTTTTAAATCTATTTAAAATAATTTCACAAGGGTTCTATGACATTAGTAGCTATATATTTTTAGGAAGTTCAATGTGCCCAGTCGAGTTCACATTTCAACAGTCAATCTGGTAGCTGAAGTACTCCTTAAACCACATTTAGCATAATAGTTTGTTTGATCTGACTACAGCACTTTAAAGCTAAATGTAAAAGCTTTTTATTTAAGTTTTATTTTAAACTTGAATTAAATGTATTTGAAAGCTGGCCAAAGCTTGGCACTTTGCACTTTTTAGTTGCAAAAGTTTTTATTTTTGTATGATGACATATAAAGTAATATCAAACTACATTTAATTTGTTGTGGGTTTTTTTCTTTTAAATTGTGTCTACTGCAATCAATCACATAGGAAAAAGTAAACTACATTTATATAGCCTACTGCGAATCGTTTTTTGAATCGAGAATCGTTTTTGAATCGAAAATCGATTTTGAATCGAATCTTGAGACAAAAAAAATCGGTATCGAATCGAATCGTGTCATTTTCTGAATCGTGCACCCCTACCTCAAAGACAGCACAAGACCAGACGGCACTAGCCATTTGGTCAAAGACTATAAAGATAAACTTCCAATACACAAGGACACTTAGTCCATTCATACACACAAACTTTCCCAAAACGTTATAGTATTTCTCCTGTGTTTTATGCATGCTCCTATGTTTTATTAGTTATGACTAGTTATGATTCTTTAGTTATGTTAGAGTAATTTCCAATGTTCATATCCAAAGATGATGTATGTATCACTGCTTTAATGTCTTCGAATCCCCTCTTTCTTGGCATCAAAATAATCCTCTTTTGATTTTATAATCAATGTTGTACAATATATTATGATAAATTGCATCAGGATATTTGTTACCATACTTTTGTGTAAAGACTGCACAAATTCTCCATGCCACCATGAACATGCAAATGGAGATAAGATAAAACAAAGACTTTCTCCAGGTCATCTTAGAATGGTCACCTCACCAAATGGGTGTGTGAACGGATAGCACCCTTAAAAGTATCTGATTAGGTCAGATTCTTTGCTCAACCTCTTTGAGACAACATTTTTTCTGTCCTCTTCCGGCAACCTCATCTTCAAGTTAACGTCTTTGGATTCAACGTTGGACCACCCCAAGAACCCAAACGAAACGCTTCAGCGCACTCCTGGAAAAATCATCAAGAATCTCAAGAATCTACTGCATCTGCATCTGGCAACCAAAACTAATGCAAGTACCCGTTTGCAGCCTTTAGATGCGTTTCCAAGTTATTGTGACTCTGATTCTCTGATGTGTCTCGTAGGTTGTGGTCAACTGATTGTACTCTTGCCATTCTCTTTTCTTCTCTCTCTCTTCACTCTTTTTTTTTACTTTCTTGATTCTGTATACAATCTTTGCTTAGTTTAGTTGTGTGTGTGAGTAGCCTATCGTAGTTTCGTTTATTAAACCATTATATTCACACATTATTGTCTCTGTGTTTGCCACTCACAAAAATATCAAAGTCACTTAAACATATTGATCTAGTTACCTATGCTATTACCCTGCGAGTACTTGATTTACTTTAGCTGGAAAAGGTTATTCTTTCTTGGCCAGGAAGATACTATATTTCCTAGAATTAATAATTGATTATGCTTTCTGTTCATTGGATGAACTGATTAAATAATTGTACTATTGATTCTGCTACAGTCAATTCTAAAACATTGAAATATTTATAATTAATTATAATTCATTAAAATTAATTATGTATATAAACATATATTTTAAACTGTAATTCGTTACACAGTCAATATCACCACTGATGATGCCCTGGATCGAGCCAAGTGCCGAAAAGCATGCGAGCAAGCGAACCCTATACAAATATGGGATACACACTAGGACAAAGAAGATGTCTCAACCAATTGATGTGTTTGTTACTACATACCTCCTGTAATTTCAAGCAAATCAGACCATTGCACACTGAGATATGGGTATCCATGTGTTCACATTGTCTGGTGGCCATTTTGAAAGCTGTCTGAAAACTTTCACCAGAAGAGGAGCCCCTTAAATGTGCACTTTTTAAATGTCTTTATTTTGGGTTAGCATAACTACTTACTACAAAATTAAGAGATTAATGTTTAGACTTTTGCATATTATAACCTGGAACCTGGATGTGGGAAATAATTACAGATAGATCCAAAAGATAGTTTTAGCAACATAGCGCAGATGCTACAGAACATAGTTACCTTACTAGCAGTATAAGATTGTAGAAGATATATTACTTCACATGCATTAATGGCTTGTACTTTTAAATCAATAATATTCTAAATTTACAGTTTATTGATGGTCTATGGTTTTGCACTGCTGTAATTTTTAAAGACTTCATATTATAGTAAGGTGAGCTTAAAGGAGAACTCCGGCGCAAAATGAACCTTTGGTCTAATTACACATTGTTACCTAGTCAACCGTTCTCTGAGATTTGTTTTCATGATTATCGAATGTAAAGAGTTTTATCTCTAAAAACTGTTTAGCCTATAACGCTAGCATTTAGGGCATAGAGTAATGGCAAATAAAAATCGCTAGTTAATACCACTAACAAGGCTCAAAATAGCCCCACACTAACACGGTAGCGTAATGAGGGTCCCTACATGCAAACCGAAGCATTGAGAACTTTGTCAGAGTCCAGACAGTTTAACAAGAAGATACTTTATAAAGACAGTCCACTTCGCATATACAGGCAGGAGCCATCTTTGTTTATTTCATAGATATTGTCAATAATAGTTGTTCATATTAAAATATGTATAAACTTATTACATTACCTAGATTATTTATGTAGCAAAATATTGTCCTTTAAATTTCATGTAATATGTATTAAATTGTTGCTGCTCCAATTAAGCTCAGTGGGCTCCCTTTAAGCTCATCCACATTGAACGTCTTACTTCATAAACAGACTTTAAATATTAACTGATGGTTGTGACTTTAAGTTAATCTTTATAAAATAATTAATCATTTTAAAATAATTAAAATAATTAATAACCTTAATTAATGAACTACCAATCACATCCTTAAGATGACAAAATCTAGACAGAACTATATTTTATGTTGTTATTATAGTGTTGTCTAGTGTGACTTCGGAGCTCTTACACATACACACGGGAGCGTTTGAAAGCAGGCGTCTATCAGTGGATCAGTTTATCAGTGGATATATTAGGGATCCTCTGATAGACATCTGTCTTAAAGATATAAAATCCTGGATGACGTGTAATTTCCTGCTATTAAATTCAGATAAAACGGAGGTATTACTTATTGGTCCAAAAAACTACCCACAAAACCTCTTACAATACAACTTTAATTTAGAAGGATGTCTTTATCCACTACTGTAAAAGACCTGGGTGTTATACTAGACCGCAACCGAAAATCATATTGCATATGTTACAAGAACAGCCTTTTTCCACCTTAGAAACATTGCTAAGCTACGTAACATGCTATCTGTTTCTGATGCAGAAAAGTTAGTTCATGCATTCATGACCTCGAGACTAGATTACTGTAATGCTTTATTAGCTGGTTGTCCTGCATCCTCAATAAACAAGCTAGAGTTAGTGCAAAATGCAGCTGCTAGAGTTCTTACTAGAAAATATGATCATATAACACCAATTTTATCATCTCTACACTGGTTACCTATCAAGTTCCGTATCAATTACAAAGTATTACTACTGACCTATAAAGCCCTAAATGGTTTAGCTCCTGTGTATTTAATGGAACTTCTATCGCCCTACAATCCATCGCGTTCTTTAAGATCACTAAATTCGAGGCTTCTGGTCATTCCTAGGATATCTAAGACCACAAAAGGAGGGAGGGCGTTCTCACATTTAGCTCCTAAACTCTGGAATAGCCTTCCTGATATTGTTTGAGGCTCAGACTCGCTGTCCCAGTTTAAAACTAGATTAAAGACGCATCTCTTTAGCCATTCACATAATGCTTACCTTTTATACTACTGTTGAATCAGATCGAATGCATTAATATTATGAACAGCAGCTATGCTAATTATTTCCCATCTGCTTTTCTGCTGTTATCTCGGGATGCTAGTCCCGAGGTAAATAGCGTTTGTCAGCTCCAGTTTGTATCCAGCCTCTCACGGAGACTTCAGATGCCCTAACACCTGCGATGAGATGACTAAACGCCTGTGAAGAGACGACTCAACGCCGGCGATATGTTATGTCCTAAATTAGTACATTTAACTAACTGTATTTTTCTATGTACATTTCTGAAATGCACTTTCTGTAAACCTGCTTTGAAACAATATGTATTGTGAAAAGCGCTATACAAATACATTTGAATTGAATTGAATTTAAAATAAAATGAAATATTATTGTGTGAGAAATTGATATTTTATTTTAAAATAACTTATTGTACTTAAACCAATATCTTGTGCACTAAAAATGTCTCAATGTAGATTTTGGTGAGCTTATTATAGGTACGTTTACCCTATACCCTTTGGTGCTCTTCGCATGGCAGTCAAAAAATTAATTTCAATGAAATGAATATACTATACTTTTAGTTCGATAATGTTTTTTATTTAATATTTTGTATTTTTTGTGGATTTTATGGTACTAGTTTAAATTATATTTATGCAGTAGTTATAATCACTTTATTCACTTTATGAGCATAGACCAGAAAATTTAATTTCCAACTTAAACTGTCGGTAGCTGCTCGCATCTCGGCCTGCCTGCCTGACAGACATTTCTTGCTGGATGTAAACCTTGCAAAGACACTTCATCCAGGACAGCCAGGAACCTTGGAATTGTGATTGATGATCAGTTGAACTTCACAGTCCTGCAGATTTGAATTATACAACATTAGGAAGATCAGGCCCTTCCTATCAGAGCATGGTACACAACTCCTTGTCCAAGCTCTTGTTCTACTCAGACTGGACTATTGTAATGCTCTCTTGGCAGGCCTTCCAGCATGCACTGTTAGACCTCTGCAACTGATCCAGAATGCTGCACCAAAAGTGGTCTTTAACAAGCCGAAGGGAGCACACATCTTCACCTCCCCTCAAAAAATTCCACAGGTTACCAATTGCTGCGTGCATCAAATTCAAGGCACTGATGTTTGCCTAGAGACAAAACACTGGCTCTGCACCCCTATACCTAAACTCATTACTTCAGATCTACGTGCCATCCAGAAACTTGCGTTCTGCAAGTGAACGGCGCCTTGTGGTTCCATCCCAAAGAGGCACAAAATCACTTTCACGGACCTTTACCCTATCCCTGACTGTTCCAAGCTGGTGGAATGACCTGCCCATCTCTACCCGAGTCTTTAGCCATTTTCAAGAAACTGCTGAAAACGCATATTTTTCAGCAACACTTGACCCATTAATACTAACACTTAGCTATTACTAAATATCTATTAATACAAAATAAAAAACTTGCTACGTATACTCTGCTGGACTAACTGGGACTCTGGTCATGGCACTTGCTCATTGTCATTGTTGCCCTGTTGTTGGTTTGATTGCCTCTATTTTCCTCCTCATTTGTAAGTCGCTTTGGATAAAAGCGCCTGCTAAATGATTAAATGTATGTAACCAATTAAATTAAATTAAAAACATCTTAAATGCATGATACAAATATTGTTCAGCTCACCATCTGAAATAAGTGAGGTTAATGGCAGTATTTTTGAATCATTGCAAGATGTCCTTTCTGACCCTGAGCGTTTGTATGTGTGTAATCATAATACCCTGACAATTGTCATGGCCACAATAACAGACTTCAACTCCTTCAAACTTTGCAAGCTTTTTTTCCAAAGTGATGGCCAAGGGTGATCAAATGGTGAGAGATTTTGTGTTTGTTCTGACAGTCAGCCAACCATTTGATCACTCTGGACATTCTAGATGATATCACGACAGTGAGTTTGAGTTGACATTGCTATTAGTTATAAGACTGCAGGATATGGTTAGGGACGTGTTTTTGATGATTGCCTCTTTGGGCCTCGCTAGTGGTGAAGAGAGCAGCTCTTCTCTTGTTCTGACCTACTTACAGTTTCTTGAGAGCAGAAAAGTGTACCGCATTTCAACATACACACGCAATGACACAGCAGCACAAGCCTAGCCCCTGCTGGTTGGATGGACTTTTCACATATCACCTCTCATCTATCTAGCATGCACTCAAATACATCTTCTTCCTTAACAGGAACATCATGCACCTTTTTCCCCCCCTTTGGAGGAGCCATGCTGACTCCACTAGGTGAGATAAGATAAATCAAACTACAAGGTTCTTTGCATAAGTAAAATAGGCAATACTTTTTATCTAAAATAATTTAAATTAATTTTCGAAGAATTATTTATTTCATGTAAAATACATTCAAAAATGAAAAGAAGGGATTTCAGTAAGGTTTAACAGAGGCCAAATATCTCTTAACAAAACATTTTTAGCATTATATATAATGGCACTAATAAGTGTTAAAAGGGCACATTTTCTGCCTGCATTGGAGTTGGTATAATTATTTTAATTGGTTTTTATAGAGCAGGCAGTGCATCCATTGGCAACAGCTAAAGCCCAGGGGAGCCTGTGTGAAGTCCACAGGATTGCACTCACTGCATTAATGCCAGAACAACACAGAGAAACTGTAATTATAGAAAACCAGGAAAAGACAAGCCCTGGGGTCTGAATTTCTGTTACAGACAATAACAATTATAAATAATAAATAGATAACCAGTCTTAATCACTGAATTGCTCCTGCTTTGCATGCAGGTTCCGAAATTAACTTTTTGGCTCACCTGCCACGGGGACTGGTAGATGAAAAAAATTCACCAGCCAAGCATATTTTTAACCGGCCAAAATAATAAACAGCCTTTTTGTGTCACATATACATTAATTTATATTCAGGCTATATTTAGACATTTTTGTCATTATATTTCTGGTCTATTATTTTTCATTTTTACTTTTATTTACACACATATTACACAATTTACACACATTAAAATAATATTTTTGTGGTGTTGCCTATGAAAATAGTTCTGTACAAATGAAATGTATTAATTGTATATTTAATAAAATATATGCTATAATAATATATTATAATTATTTCAAAAAAATATTTAGTTTTACTCTGCCTATTTTTTTTTACTCCATTTACTCCGACTGATCCGATCAGTAACTGACGGACTGGAAATATCAGTTGTTTTAACCATTCATTAAAATGAATCGGTTCAAATGAGTCATTAGTTCGCGAATTGGGCGTGTCATTATCGGATACGCATTGTGTGATTATCCCGGCAGCTAGGACATCCCACAAGATTTGTGTCAACACAGAAAACATTTAAACACTGGATAGGTTTTTCCGTTAATTTAAAGTGTGGTTTATGTCAGTTGACTGTGCGGAACGTTTTTCAGAGAAGATAAGGTATTTTAGCACAATTCACACCCAGCGGTAATTCAGGAAAAAATATCCGAATGCTCCTCATGAAACTATGGTCTTCCGACCTTTTACCATCTTGTCGATTTATTTTGATTAAAGGGTTAGTTCACCCAAAAATGAAAATTAAGTCATTAATTACTCACCCCCATGCTGTACCAACCCCGTAAGACCTTCGTTCATCTTCGGAACACAAATGAAGATATTTTTGATTAAATCTGAGAGCTGGATCACTGCTACATAGGCTGCCAAAGGGAATGATACTTGACGGCCCAGAAAGTCATTAAAGAAAATGTTTAAATATTTCATGTGCCTACAGTGGCTCCACTATAAGTTTATCAAGCGACGAGAATACTTTTTGTGCGGAAAACAAAACAAAAATAACGACTTTATTCGACTATTCCATTGCTTCCTTGTGGGCCTGAGACGAGAGTTCAAGAGATTTCCAGGACGCATGCGCGAGAACTGACATTCTTCTTCTACTACTATGTACAGCACGCGTCTTCCTCTGCTTGTAAGACGTGCGCTGTGTAGTGTGTACTACAAGGTTGGAAAAACACGGGTTACAGGTTGCCTGGAACGATGTACTCCCAGTTACGAGTTGGAAAAACACGGGTTACAGGTTGCCTGGAACGCGGCATTGGACAAAGCGGCGCAGCTCAGCAGAACAAATATGTTATATATTTACATAGAAGTATTTTTGTGCTTAAATATTCACAGACCATGTCGCGATTGGATTTATTGCACAGTTCTACTTTCCATGTATTCATCCATCCATTATTTTGCGTGTTTTACGTGACATCTGCGTTATGTGAATTCCATTTTCATGACTAGATTCCGGGATTCCCTCTGCATCACGTAAGTCATTCATCACGTAAGTCAAGTTATAATCGGGACATACCTTTAACGTTATCTGCAGGAAGGATGGTGTCCTATGTATCCTCTTTTTGCAGCCACTTTGCGTCCACATTTTTTGCAAATTGGATATCTATCCTCGAGGACAACCACTCGTTTTCTCTACAAAGTATTTCCATACTGTCCATAATTCGCTTCATAAGAATTCGAGGGCGCTTTCAGCTTCAGCTTCAGCTGGGTCTGCGTCACCTTTCTTGCGCGTTTGTTCTCCCGCCCTTCAACCAATGCAGTAGCTAGTTTCCGGAGTGTGATTTTTTTTCTCCCTTGTATTATTATTTTTTACTCAGTAACGGATATGATTTCAAATGTAGCGAAGTACAAAACTTCAAACAAAACGTACTTAAGTAAAAGTAAAAGTACAGATTTTAAAAACTACTTAAAAAAGTAGAAGTACACAAAAAAACTACTCAATTACGTAACGCAAGTAAATGTAATTCGTTACTTTCCACCTTTGTTAAATATGTACTCATCTGATCTTTGAGGAGTCATTTATTTCTGAGGAAATAAATGGTTGTTCCCAAGAGGAAATGGATAACACCTCAATATATGGTGCACATCTCCCTTCGGTGCCCTCCAGCGAGTTCTAGTCTCAGTGTCTGACTCGCAGAAGGGGGGTTTAAGAGGGGTCAGTTCGGTTATTTTCTGCCGGTCATCCTTTTCAGGACGCCTGGTTGGCTTCTCAAGCTATACTAGAGACCAGTCTCGAGAGGCTGGTTCCTTTTAGTAGTCTCAGCCACAGTAATGTTTGGATAAGACATATCTGAGGATAGTCGTTATCTCGAAGTAGGCATCGACTAAGAAGAAGTCCTGATGCCAAGGCTATCTGGCTTCTGAGGGTGGCCCCCTCCGGGCAGAGACGGGTTCGAGAATCCGTGTCTCCTCGGCGCCCTCTGGGGGGCGACTCTCTGAGGAGGGTCGCAGTGCTGCCAGTTCGGTTGTTCCCTGCCGGTTCGCCGTTCAGGGCACCGAGGTGTCAGCGTCCCCAAACGATCCTCCGAGGAGGGTCGTAGAACAGTCAGTTCGGTTTTCCCTGCCGGTTCGCCGTTACAGGGCACCGAAGTGGCTGTTCGACCAATACCAGAGGCCAGTCTTGAGAGACTGGTCCCCTTAGTAGATTTTCTGGCAGCGTGGAAGCTACTGCCAAATATATCTCGTTGGGTCCTGCTCACTATAGAAAAGGGTTACAGAACTCAGTTCGGTTCTCATCCACGCATATTTCTAAGGGTCCTCCCTACGGTGGTGGACCCCGAGCAGGCTCTGGTTATGTTATCATTCCTGGGAAGCGACTCTCTGAGGAGGGTCGCAGCACTGCCAGTTCGGTTGTTCCCTGCCGGTTATCCGTTTCAGGGCACCGAGGTGTCAGTGTTCCCAAAGGATCCTCCGAGGAGGGTCGTGGAACAGTCAAGTCGGTCGTTCCCTGCCGGTTATCCGCTTCAGGGCACCGAAGTGACTGTTCGGTTAAATCCAGAGGCCAGTCTCGAGAGACTGGTACCCTTAGTAGATTTTCTGGCAGCGTCGAAGCTACTGCCAAATATATCTCGTTGGGTCTGGCTCTGGTTATGTTATCATTCCTGGGAAGCGACTCTCTGAAGAGGGTCGCAGCGCTGCCAGTTCGGTTGTTCCCTGCCGGTTCGCCGTTCAGGGCACCGAGGTGTCAGCGTTCCCGAACGATCCTCCGAGGAGGGTCGTAGAACAGTCAGTTCGGTTGTTCCCTGCCGGTTCACCGTTACAAGGCACCGAAGTGGCTGTTCGACCAATACCAGAGGCCAGTCTCGAGAGACTGGTCCCCTTAGTAGATTTTCTGGCAGTGTGTAAACTACTGCCAAATATATCTCATTGGGTCCTGCTCACTATAGAAATGGTTTCAGAATCCAGTTCGGTTCTTCCGCCTAGATTTCTAGGGGTCCTCCCTACGTGGTGGACCCCGAGCAGGCTCTGACCATGGAGCAAGAAGTACAGACTCTTCTGCGAAAGGAGGCTATAGAAAGGGTTCCTCCTCCCAGTAGGGAGTCAGGGGTTTACAGCCGTTACTTCATTGTTCCAAAGAAGGTTGGATGCTTACATTTCAAACAGATTGTGTCACAGATTCAGTCCGAGGACTGGTTTGTCACGATAGATGGAAGGACGCGTCCTCCCATGTAGCCATCTGTCCTCCACACAGGAAGTCCCTGAGGTTCGCTATCGGGGGCGAAGTGTACCAATATCGGGTTCTTCTCTTCGGCCTAGGTAAAACTAGGCCAGTCACTCACTGCGAAACAGTTTCAGAGACTGGTGGGTCTCATGGCAGCTGCGTCCAACGTAATAACTTTTGGCCTCCTGTACATGAGACCCCTGCAGTGGTGGCTCAGGACCAAGGGGTTTCTCCGAGGGGAAATCCGTTTCGCATGATCAAGGTCACGCGGCGATGCCTACGTGCCTTGGTCATGTGAAACAAACCTTGGTTCCTCGCCCTAGGCCCAGTGCTGGGGGCTTCTTGTCGACGCGTAGCTATCGACGGATGCTTCCCTCACAGGTTGGGGGGCGATCATGAGTGGTCACTCGGCGAAAGGTCTTTGGCAGGACCATCAACTTTCTTGGCACATAAATCGGCTAGAAATTATGGCGGTGTTTCGATCTCTCTCTCTCTCAAGCACTTCCTGCCAGACCTGAGAGGTCACCATGTGCTTGTCTGCACAGACAACACGTCGGCGGTCTCTTACATAATCCAGGAGCAGACATCCTGTCGAGGCAGGGGCCGAGGCCCGTGGAATGGAGACTCCACCCCGAGGTGGTGAAACTCCTATGAAAAACTTTGGTCGAGCAGAAGTAGACCTCTTTGCATCTTAGAGAACACACACTGCCCACTATGGTTCTCAGTCAGTCAGCCAGCTCCTCTGAGGCTGGACGCTATGATGCAGACGTGGCCGAGGTCACGTCTGTACGCATTTCCCCGATCTCTCTGCTCCAGGGAGTTCTGGAGAGAGTTTGCCGGGACGGTAACCTTCTTCTGTTATTAGCCCCGTGTTGGCAGGCCCGAGTATGGTTCTCGGACCGTGAGTCTCTCCTTGACGGCTCTCCTCTGGAGATTCCGCTCGGGGGGACCTTTTCTCTCAGTCGAGCGGGTTGATCCTTCCCCCTGCCCAGAATTGTGGAAACTTTGGGCTTGGCCTCTGAGGGGGCCCAGCTCATAAGTTCAGGTCTCTCAACTGAGGTTGTTGAGACCATCCTCAACTCCAGAGCTCCCTCCACGAGGAAACTCTACACCTTGAAGTGGAAATTGTTTACTTCCTGGTGCGGAGAGCACCAGCTGGACCCAGTTATCTGCCCTGTGGTTGCAGTGCTGGAGTCCCTGCAGGAGCGTTTCTCCGCAGGTCTATCCCCCTCCACACTAAAGGTGTACATGGCAGCCTTAGCTGCTTACCATGTCCCTTTAAGTGGTGTATCCTTGGGGAGACACCCTGTAGTACGTTTCCTTCGCGGCACTGTGAGGCGTCCAATATACTAGGAGTATGGCTGCCTCAAAGGCTATGACTTGGATCTAGGCTCCACTCCGGGGTCTAGGGTGCTTGCTTCTTAGTGTGCGCAAGGACTTCACACAGAACAGGCATTTGTCATATGGCGTCGTGGGTATAGGGTTCCCACCGCGTCTCGACGCAGCTCGAGTTCCCTTGAAAGGGAACGTCTCAGGTTACGTATGTAACCCTGGTTCCCTGAGAGGGAACGAGATGCTGCGTCGCCCTGCCATACTCCCTGCATGCCTGTGATCGACTTGCTTCGGCCTATTAAAAGCTAGCGCGGTCTGTTTTCAGGTGTGCTTTATAGATTCCTGGTCGATGACGTCACCCGCCTATGACGTCTCATCTCTCCATTGGACTGATTATACACGTGCTTCACGACGCAATCACGCAGGGGCGTTCCCACCGCGTCTCGACGCAGCGTCTCGTTCCCTCTCAGGGAACCAGGGTTACATGCGTAACCTGAGACGTTCTTCCATGCCTTTCTGATCTCATTGTGTAGATCCGGCAGTAATGGAAGGCTCACGAGAGCTGGAGCTTTATGGCTGGAAAGAAACCATTCGTCAAGTCTGTCATGAGCGGTCTCTTCCCTCACGCGCTCCAACAACAGCAGAAGCCTCGTTGAAGCGCGTTCCATAACACTCAACAGCTTAACATACACGGTGCAGGGTGGCTGTGAGGGTATGGGTTGTATATCCTCTTCAGTCTTCACCCTCATCAGCCTGCTCTCTTGGGCTGGTTGTTTTTATACACAGCAGAGCACTCGCTGCTGGATCAGAGGATGTTAGTGACAACACATCCTCATCCTGCAACTCATTCTCACGAGTCTCTGAAGGGCGTGAGAGATTAACAACTCTCTCAACTTCCTTAGCGAGCTCCCTCTGAAAACCCCGATTACAGTCTCTGCTCTGTCTCAGAATCGCCTGGTATAGATGTCTGTCCCTCTTCCTTCGATAAGTGAGCAGACGAGAGTGGAGTTTTCTAAAGGGAAAAAACTCACAGTGGCACAAGCAGATCCCTCAGGAACTGATCGTGCATGCTCTGAGCCCAAACAATAAACACACAAGTTGTGTGTCATCAAGTATCAACATCTTAAACACGGATGCACACACATTCTGAAGCGTTTTTCACAAGCCATGATTACCTTTTTGAAGTTTTCAGGTTGAAGCGTACAAACAACAGTCCCTGAAGACGAAAAAGCTGTTGACATGTTCTCCAGGCTCCCCTTATATACTTCTGGGTCGCACTAGTGATGATGTCATAGGCTGTTGCCGGCCAATAGGATTGCCGTGATTATATATGCGTTTCAGACACCGGTTCACGTGGAGGCGTTCCCCATAGCGTTCTGACGCAGTGCGAGTTCCCTTTCGAAAGGGAACTATTATTTACATATTCCTTTATACATTTATACAGTCTGAAGTCTGTAATATGCTGACTTAGTTCACTGAATCATTTAGCTGGGTCACCTGCATTTAAGAAAGCAAGCATTTCTGACTGTTTTCTATAACCTATGGTCTTTGAAACCAGACTGGACAAAATTTGAGACAATATGGAGACTTTAGCAAGTACAATGCTGACCACATGTCCACTGGCATCGTAGGGATTATGAAGTAGTAGGTTATCAGCAAACAAAACTCAAAATAATCCTCCTCATGATAGCTGCACAGAGACTACTGCTGCATCCAACCACATTCACCATCATCTACAAGTTCAAGTAAACCAAAGACAGATCAGCAGCATTTCTATGACTAGTCAACGAGTGGAACTGGGAAGAAAAATGATAGAGAACAGCGGAGTTAAGAGGAAAACTGTAACAACTGGATCAACAAGTAGGCTATGTCAAACCTAATGAATGAGAAGATGCACTCAGAGAGAGCTAGATAAAGAGGCCAGTGAAAACTGCATGACCAAAGAGCAAATTACCAAACAGCTTGAAAAGCAGAGACACCTTAAGGAGATAGGCTAAAGTTAAAGAGCATCTCATTCAATACCCTCTCAAAGAATCAGATTCTCAGAGCATTATGATTATCTGCAGCACTTCACACCTCACAAGTGACTCCCTCATAAGTGACTCTATACATCGTGTCTAAACACAAGAAGGTCATTGAGCGATTCTCGATATCATATTATTTTATGAGCCCATGTCAAGCTCTGCATCATTCTACTTTGCATTACCTTAAGGAAAACGTCTGGCAAATTGAGTCTGGCATTCTTTTTACATATTGCTAACTTGACTTTGCTATGTGGGGATTGTGGACTTTATTTCTTTAATTGTCATGTAGCAGAATACCAATGCCTGCTCTGCTTATGAGGGTCTCATTAGCGAATAAGCTCACCTAGATGAGCAAACAAAGAGGCTTTTGCAGTTTTGAAGGCTCAGCTCAGAAAATGTCATATTCCATTGCTAATACTAATGTGTGATGGGTTTTTTGTTCCCAGCAAAAGTGATTACTTACTGGAGGGTGGTGTTAAGGAACTGACTTTTGACAGTTGAAGGGATGCACAGTATTTTACAAAACTATTAAGGACAGAAAAAGAAATTGAGGATGCAGTAAAACGTATAAACGGAATCTTCTACTCATTGTAGTATTGATGCACATTTTAGCAATGTAGTAATTATTATTAGTTGTTCATGTAACTATGTTATGAATATATATATATAAGGGATGTCAATTTACACAAATTATGATTGATCTTCGTTTAAATTAAAGGTAGGGTATGGGATTTGCAAAACGGCCGGCAGATTTTGAAAATACACAACTCAAAAGATCCTACCTTCTTTCCTCCAACGCTGGCCCTGACTCCACCCATTCGAAGAACATGGACGCGCAATTATGCATCTGCAAAACTCAGATGCGCGAGATTGCACTAATCTCTCTCTCTCTGTACCGGGGAGACTTGCACTTACTGTGACTGGGTCACAAGCTTTTAGTATGCGCGCGAGGGAAACACGCACGTGAGGGGGATGGGGGGAGGGGGGTATGGTACGACCGTTTGATTGACGCACTTACAGTCCAATGATTCTAGGTGGTCTTGGAAATGATTGGCTGGAGTTTTTCGAGTTCTGCCCGTTCCACAGAAGATTAAATTGCTTAATTTTTATTTCAGTGCTTCTAACTCAGTGGCTGTAAGTGGGTTAGGAATAGGATTAAGTGATTTTGAAAAAATGGTCAAAAAAGAAAATCACATACCCCACCTTTAACGATCAATTATTCGTAATTAATCTAAATAAAGGGCTAGAAGGATTGTAAAATGAGTCGATGTGAATGATCATTTAATTCAATTATTTAATATTCAAACAAAACGACTAATACAACGTGTCAGCCACGTGTCAACTCCCGGCATCTGAGCCACTGAGGACACAGTGGGTGAATTTCATTTATGAAGGAAATGTGCTGAAGAAATTAGGTAAACTCTAATGATTATGACTTATATGATTTTATTATTTGGGGCAGTCGTGGCCTAATGGTTAGAGAGTCAGACTGGTAACCTGCCTAACCCCAAGTTAGGTAGGTTATTTAGCAAGCCACCTAACCCCCAATCACTACTTCTAATGTGTGTGCCCTAAATTAGATGGAACTAATCAAAAACAAAATATTCCAGTGGCCTAAATTTGATCATTGCAGAAATAAAAGAGCTCATCTTACATTCTGACTGTAATGGAGAGAAAATGAGCAGTAATATCATTAGCCATTGTGTTTATAGTGGCTGTTTCTCAATACTTTCAGCCCCTAACCAAAGCCCTGTAAGATGAGTACGATGGGAAATGTTTGCTGTGCCTTTTGGATAGAAATGACAGACAAGCAGAGCAACAGAATATGGTCTGTTTTATACTGTGATTATTCCTCAACCTGGGCTGCTTCCTCTTTAACCCCTACCTGAGGGTATGATCAGGTTACCAGAATGACTGAGTTTAGTCTAATGCTACACAGTGACGGTTCTCACAGACTGCTTGTCTTGGATGACTGTGCACTTCTCTAGCTGCCTGTACTACTCAAATTTTCTCTAGGGGGCGCCAATGTTTACGGCATGCTGAGGGTTGTGGATATTTATGCACCCCAGCCAAAACAGGAAACCTGAAGAACCATAATCCAAATTATATTAAGCATATACTGTATATAACTAAAACACATATTCCTAAAAAGACTGATTATTCCAATATTACGGTTTGTAAGACATTCTGTATTGTAAACAAATGTATTTGATTTAAAATATCAATCAAAAGGTTGCTCTGGGTACTAATCAAAAAAGACTAGACAGAGACAAGATACTTTAGACTGAAACACTCAAAGTGAAGTCATTAGTTATGTGAGCAATATGTACTGTACAGTAAATCTGTCTTTGTGTTTGGTATGGGTGAAGTGTCCTTGGTTTAGAGTTATGGGATCCCAAGTGATTTAACTGTGCACTGCAGCAGGGCATGACCCCTTCCAGAATACAGCAAGGTGTTTCATCCTGTTAGTCTAGGCTTCCTTTGACTAATGAGCTGTTTAGGAGAACAGGCCCATTCTCAAGATGCCATTTATGCCTGAAAATATCCAGATTTTTCAGGTCGTATCCACTTCAGAGCATTAAAGGCCTAAATAAGTCCTATATTACAGCCTTGTAAAGTGCCAAACATAAGTCCAGCACTGTGTCCTACAAAAAAAACTACTTGGTTACTCACGTAACCTCAGTTCCCTGAGTTAGGGAACGAGTATTGCGTAGCTATACGCAGTGGGGAAACTCCTTTTCCTCGATTTACTGAAGCCTTTATGTAAAGCGCATTTGCAGCTGCACAGCTAGAACATGAGCGTCTGGCTCGCTCATAGGCTGCGCTGCGGCAACTGCACATCCAATGGCTACGCAATACGAAGTGACCGTTCGAAAGGGAACTACTTGGTTACTCACGTAACCTCAGTTCCCTGAGTTAGGGAACGAGTATTGCGTAGCCAGCCGCACTATAGTAACATGGCAAGTTGTCGCTTCAGTCGTTAAACCTGCTATAATGGCGAATTCGGGGACTATTATAGACTGAGGTCACGCCCCCTTGGCGGGCTCTGACGTGTATGACGCAGAGTGATCTCATTGGTCGCACGTCAGAGCCCGCCAAGGGGGCGTGACCTCAGTCTATAATAGTCCCCGAATTCGCCATTATAGCAGGTTTAACGACTGAAGCGACAACTTGCCATGTTACTATAGTGCGGCTGGCTACGCAATACTCGTTCCCTAACTCAGGGAACTGAGGTTACGTGAGTAACCAAGTAGTTCCCTTTCGAACGGTCACTTCGTATTGCGTAGCTATACGCAGTGGGGACGCCATGCAAAACGCCGCACTGAGTAACTGGCTGCCACTGCAACTCAGGCCCCTGAGCATACAGAACAAGCCATAACCGCATAATTATGTATAAATAGACAAGACACCGTCAGGTCTAAAATAGTACATTTCAGTTAGAAATAACCCAACATACTACACCAATGAACCCAGACACTGTCGGGGTTATTAGTATATGAACATATAACCAGTCAAGTGGGTTTATATATGAAATTATAACCGGCCAAAGCAGGTTTTATATATGTATGGAATATGACCGGCAAAGCGGGTTTTATATATGTCATATAACCGGCCAAAAGCGGGCTTTATATATATGTAAATATAAGCAGCAACAGCGGGTTATGCATGAAATACAACCGGCCAGCAGCGGGTTTTGTATATATATATGTGAATGTGATATATGACAAGACCGGCCACCGACGGGTCTTAATCATACCGAAGGCACCTTCGCCTGCAGGGAAGCCCCTTCCCTATTATAGAAACTCATAAATGTGGAAGGCGAGAACCAGCCGGCCGCATCACATATATCACTAATGGGCATGCCAGATGACCAAGCCCATGACGAGGCCATACCTCTGGTCGTATGGCCTTGATACCTATAGGGCAAACTTCACCCACTACGGTGTAAGGACTGGGCGAGGGTGAATCTGAAAGGACTAAATACATCCTGCTAAAGACCCAAAAAGCCTGGAATGTAAATTTACACACACACACACACACACACACACACACACACACACACATCCCCCACAAGTGAAGCCTGCTCAGGACAGAGCGTGGTTTCCAGCTACGAGACACTTTTATGACTGATTTGGAATTTGATGTTCAAGAGAAGGAAACTTCTCTTTTAAAAAAAAAAAGACATTTAACCAGATATATTAGATGTGTTTTTATGTGTGTCCATTTGCCCATGTCACATTGAATGTTCACAGAACGGTGGCTCTCTCTGAATTCTAACCAAGGAGGAGAAATGAATCCTGTATTCATATATATATATATATATATATATTATTATATATCCACTTGAGAATTGCATGAACTATGTCTCTAAGTTCCCTATTTCATGAATTGCCTTTCTGTGGTTTGGTCTATGTTTCTCGACAACTCTAATGGGATAACGTTTCAAACTTTGCCAACTAAGGTTTAACCAAATCCATTTGTGGCAAGTTTGGTCTCGATAAACTCCAATCTTCGTTCCCCATTTGTTAATTGACATTACATTTTGCTAAACTTTGTGACACATTAGTATTATAAGAATCGTGAAGATTCTTCTCTTAAACAACCGACGAAATTAGGGTTTCAAATGTCTCTCTCTGGAGACAAAGAGCAATAAACCCAAAGTCCCGCCTGTAAACTTCCAACCCTCTAATTGGCCAAGCCAACAGGAAGAGGCTGGATTTCTCCAAAAGTGATAAATGACGCTTTCCCCCTCCGCTCGCTCTCTTCCTCCCTTGTCCTCGTGTCATAATGTAACGTCTCGCCTCCGGGCGAGCTCTTCGCCTTTCTTTTATTTGTTTCTAGTTTAGTTTGTGTTTTTCAGTTGTAGATAAGTCTCTGTGTTTAATTCCAATCGACGATTGAAAAGAAAACCGCGTGACATATCTCTTCAGCAAATCCATCTACAAGGGACCTTTAAACGAGCGCGCGCTCGCTTTGAAGGAGAAACACGCGCACGTGACCGCGTGACGCGCCGGACCGAGCGAAGCACGCGCTTCTTCACCAGCCATGCAAAGATGTAACGTTAACTCCGCGTGATTTCCCCGTAGAGATCTTTATTTCCTTTTTGGTAGTCAAAGTTTTGTTTTCCGTAGTCGACTCAGTTCACTTCCACGAAGTGAAACGAACTTAGCCGAACTATTTCCCTTTGGAAATGTTACACTAAAGATTGTAAACCTCCGTTCAACACGCGCGCCAAGCAGCCCACGTGACGCTTCCTCACACACAAAAGGACTCAGCTCACGCGGCCAGACAGGGCCGTACAGGAATGCCTCGACACACAGAGAAACCATAAAATAACTTGTGCAAGTATAATCTCTTTATAGAGCTTCTAAGAAGTTTTAAGATGATGTTTCGTGTTGTAATCGGAGAGGTGAATGTCTTCCTGCCAATGAAATTCTGCCAATGTTCTCTGTTCTCTCTCTCCCCATTCTCTGTTCTCTCTCTCTTACTCGCTCACGCGTGTAAGTTATCCATTGTCCAAACTTTACGCATTTCTCGTTCATTGATGTCTTATTGTATTGTTCATTGATGTCTATGTGTTTGTAATACATATATCCCGTGTAACCATAGTAAATACATAAGTAGTCATGCCTCTATTAAATTAATTATATATTCATTTGATTGATGTGCTGTCTCTTTGCTCAGTTTCAAGTCCCTTAAGTGCAAAAGATCTTATGCTACAAGCTTACTAAAATTAAAAATACCTTAAAGAGTATGTGTTGTGTTTATAGGGCGGGAAACCCAATTCTTCTGGCCAGAGAATTGCGTTTCCTGAAATCCTATAAAGTAAGATGATATTGTGGATCCCACAAATATTATCCTGACAATTGAGCTAATTCATTTTACCTGTTTTGTGAAACGTGGTCCGTGTAATTAATTGCAATCAACTTGTGGTTAATTTCAAGGATTCACATGCATGCAGGTAAAATGACAGATCCTCCCTTATCGGGAGATTTATTAACATGTAACACTGGTCTAATCCAAACATGCATGAATAATTATTAATTACCAATTATTAATTATGATATGCAAATTCCCCACGGATTAGATCCGCCCTGAATCCTTACAACGGTATAAGCCATAGAAATAGCATCCACTATCCATCTAGACAGTCTTTGCTTAGTGACTGGATCCCCCTTGGATCTACCACCAAAGCAGACAAAAAGCTGCTCTGATTGTCTAAAAGACGCAGAACGCTCCCGATAGATTCTCAGCGCTCTGACAGGGCAGAGAAGATTAACCTCTCCATCCTCTGCAGAAGGAGGGAGGGCTGATAATGTCACCACCTGTGCTCTGAACAGTGTTGAGAGCACTTTAGGAACGTAACCATGTCTGGGCTTGAGGATGACTCTGGAGTCATCTGGACCCAACTCCAAACATGCAGGGCTCACAGAGAGCGCCTGCAGATCTCCCACTCGCTTGATAGATGCCAACGCCATAAGGAGAGCGGTCTTCATCGAGAGGGTTTTAGATCAACCGATTGGAGCGGTTCGAAAGGCAGACCTTTCAGAGCCCCCAGGACCGTGGAGAGGTCCCAAGGCTGCACAGACGGAGGTCTGGAGGGGTTCATTCTCCTCATACCTTCCAGGAATCTTACGACCAAGTCGTTTCTTCCCAGTGACTGGACAGCCGTAAGAACATGATGTGCTGCTATGGCTGCCACATACACTTTGAGCGAGGACGGGGAGCGACCCGCGTCCAGCAGTTCCTGAAGAATGAGAGAACCACAGATATCTCACATGACTCTGGGTCAGCCTGATTTTTCGAGCACCAGCTGGAAAAACCTGACCATTTTGAAGCATACAGGCGCCGAGTAGACGGGGCCCTGGCTTCAGATATAGTGCTTAAAACCTTCTCAGGAAGGTCCTTGGGTACCTGTTGAGGGGCCAAACGTGGAGGGCCCATAAATCGGGTCTCGGATGCCACAATGTCCCGTTTGCCTGTGTGAGGAGGTCTTTCCTCAGTGGGACAGGCCATGGGATTGTGTCCGATAACTGAACCAGTTCCGGGAACCACGGTCTGGTTTTCCAGAGAGGGGCCACCAGAAGGACTGGGCACCCGCTCTCTCTGACCCGTTTGATGACTTGTGGAATCATCGAGACGGGGGGGAAAGGCATAAAGGGAACGGTTGGGCCAGACATGGGCCAGCGCGTCCTTGTTCTTCGAGAAGAACTATTTGCAGTGGGTGTTGATTCTCGAGGCGAAAATCACCCCCTCGTGGTGCCAGTTCTGAGCCCGCCAGGGAATCAGGGTTCTTAAACAACCGTGATTCACCATAACGCGCAAGCTGCCTGACTGTGCATGAGTTGGCACACTGCGTTTCAGCCAATGCTGCATCGGGCGCATGCGCAGTAATCCCATGCCAAGTACTGGCGATGCTGCTGCCATGAGACCAAGCAGTTTCTGAAATTTCTTCAGTGGCGCGTGCTCGCGCAATCTGAAAGTGCCTGCAAGCGCTCGCACCGAGAGCGCGCGCTCTGGTGTGAGTCGCGCTGTCATAGCTCTTGAGTCTAAAATAGTGCCCAGAAAGATCACGCTCTGGCTGGGGGTTAGTTGGCTTTTTGAAACATTGATTGTGAAACCCAGGCATTTTAGATGGCCAGGAATCAAATCCCTGTGAGCTAATAGCTCGATTCTCGACTGTGCCAGCACCAGCCAGTCGTCGAGATAATTTAAACACACGCACTCCCTGATGTCTCAGAGGAGAAAGCGCTGCATCCACACACTTCATGAATGTACGGGGATTTATTTGAATGTGAAAGTAAGCATCTTTCAGATCCATTGTGACAAACCAATCCCCCGGGTGCACTTGCGCGAGGATATGTTTGATAGTTAACGTTTTGAACGGTCGTCTCATGAAAGCTTTGTTCAAATGTCTCAAATCTAGAATGGGTCTGAGACCGCCGTCTTTTTTTTCCCGGGATCAGAAAATAGCGGCTGTAAAAACCCATATGTTTTAGCACGGGGGGGACTAATTCTATCGCCCCTTTTGCTAATAGATTCTGTACTTCGGTGCGAAGCACGTGATCCACGTTGCTTCTCACCGAAGTCTCGAGAACCGCCTGAAATTTCGGGGGTCTGCGAGCGAATTGGAGCGAGTACCCTCGCTTTATAGTGTTTATGACCCAACTCGACACATCAGAGATAGCTAGCCAGGCTAGAACCCGTGTGGCTAGGGCTTGACACACTGATTGGGGCTGGTCACCTAATGTAGGGGGACCTGATACCCTTATATTGTGCTTTGTGCACACATTGAGTATTGGACTGACTGTACAAGCATTTGCGTGTGGGGAAGTCAGTGTTACAACGGGGGAGGGGCCGCCTGATGAAGGGGGACCGTGAACCCATGTGTTGTGCTTGTGAAACTGATAGCTAACATTTTGAACGGCCGTCTCATGAGAGCTTTGTTCAAATGTCTCAGATCTAGAGTGGGTCTGAGGCCGCCGTCATTTTTCGGAATTAGAAAATAGCGGCTGTAAAAACCTGTATGTTTTAGCACAGGGGGGACTAATTCTATCGCCCCTTTTGCTAATGAATTATGTACATCGGTGCGAAGCATGTGACCCACGTTGCTTCTCACCTAAGTCTCGAGAACCGCATGAAACTTTGGGGGTCTGTGAGCGAATTGGAGTGAGTAGCCTCGCTTTATAGTGTTTATTATAACCCAACTCGACACAACGGGGGTAGCTTAACAGGCTATAACCCGTGTGGCTAGGGTTTGACACACTGATTGGGACGGGCCACCTAACATGGGGGACCTGATACCTTATGTTGTGATTTTTGCACACATTGAGTGTTGGACTGACTGTACAAGCATTTGCATGTGGGGAAGTCAGTGTTACAACAGGGGAGGGGCCGCCTAGTGAAGGGGGACCGTGAACCCATATATTGTGATTTGTGCACACATTGAATGTTGGACTGACTGCACAAGCATATGCGTGTGGGGAAGTCAGTGTTACAACAGGGGAGGGGCCGCCTAGTGAAGGGGGACCGTGAACCCATATATTGTGATTTGTGCACACATTGAATGTTAGACTGACTGCACAAGCATATGCGTGTGGGGAAGTCAGTGTTACAACAGGGGAGGGGCCGCCTAGTGAAGGGGGACCGTGAACCCATGTGTTGTGCTCGTGTGCTTTATTTGGGTCGCCGTGAAAACGGCGTTTGTTTGCAAAGACGCGCTCACTGCTGCGGGCCTGTTTACAATAATAAAATCCCCAGCCGCCTGAACTGAACAGGGGGCTGTGGGAAGTTTTGCTGGCTTCTTTGAGGGTGGTCCGGCAAGCGCGGGACACGCGCCCTCTCTTTCCTTTGCGTGCTAGGACGACTCCGGCGGGAAGCGCTTGGCTAGATGTTTAGATATAAACACATAATAAACAGATATTGAAAAGGATATCGCCGGATAGCCACAGGAGAGACGGCGTCAGGAGAAACACGGATGAGATGTGTCTGCTGAACTGTAGCTCGCTCTGGCTGAAGGGCTTGTTCGACGGCGAAGGCTCAATAAATGGTCAGAGACGTGAAGTTTGTCGCTGAAGGAGTAAAATCTGCTATAATGGCGAATTCCGGGACTATTATAGACTGAGGTCACGCCCCCTTGGCGGGCTCTGACGTGTATGACGCAGAGTGATCTCATTGGTCGCACGTCAGAGGCGCCCGCGCCATTGGATGTGCAGTTGCCGCAGCGCAGCCTATGAGCGAGCCAGACGCTCATGTTCTAGTTGTGCAGCTGCAAATGCGCTTTACATAAAGGCTTCAGTAAATCGAGGAAAAGGAGTTTCCCCACTGCGTATAGCTACGCAATACGAAGTGACCGTTCGAAAGGGAACCTGTTTTCTATATTAATATATTTTCAAATGTAATTTATTCCTGTGATGACAGCCATAACTCCAGTCTTCAGTGTCACATGATCTTTCAGAATTCATTCAATAAAAATAAAAAATCGGATTATTATAAATGTTGAACCGCTGCTTAATATTGTTGTGGAAACCATATATCTTTTCATGATTCTTTGATGAATAAAGAACAGCATTTATTTTAAATCTTTTTTGATTAATACATTTTTGATCAATTTAATGCGTCCTCGCTAAATAAAAGTATTAAATTTCTTTCAAAAGAAAAAAAATCTTACTGACTTACTCAAATTGTAAACGGTGTATAAGGACTGTAAGACAATCTTACTTTTATTTGAACCATGTAAAGACTGATATCAAAAACATTATTTTAAAAAGTGTGGGAAATGTCACTATGCATTTCTCAGAAAATCCATAAAACATAATTTAATGCACAATTTATTGTATTATCTATTTAGCCAATAAAAGTGAAATTGTCAACTAAAATTTGTCAGATCTATCAAGTTATCATGGAACAGCTGCTCAATTTCCCTCCAAGGATCAATACTGAAAATCAAAGGTTGATATTCAACACCACACGAAAAATCAAGAGTTTGAGACTACAGACGATGATTTTAGTATGCAGGAGGGAGGTAATTATGTGCTGAACTCAAGGTTAAAGCAATGATTTGTCGGTTTGACTCCATGCTTGTTGAACAGAGCCTTCAACACAAAGACTCAAGGCTATTGGCAGTCTTTGACAGGCCTGCCACATTTCATTACCTGAATCATGAGGTTATCCTGAGCTGAGGTAATTGTGAGCTATTGTGTAGTAAACATAATCGTTTCACCTTGCAGGCAGATTTTTTAAAATGCAGTGGCAAAGAAAGGCCTCCCACACCTTACAACACATTTAAGATTGATGTATTGATGTAGCCTATTATTCAATAAGCTTTATACAGCCATTGTATGCGACTAAATTGTACACCAGCAAGTAAAAATGTATGTAGCATTTACAAAAAGAAAACTGTTCCACTCACTCTAATGGTGCAAATTATACAAATGTATCCTTTCAAAAGAAACATTCAAAAACGTAAAATAGGCAGCATTCACAAAATAAATCAGATGTGAAGCATTACATGCTCCCCTGCTTTCCAGCAGAATCAGGGAAAGCATTTCATAGAAAGAGCTGATTTCACATTCATGAAAGCATGACAAGCAAACTTTTGACCCTTGGTCATTCACTCTGCACAAATCCATACACGCACAGATTAAAACACACAGGAACGCACGCACACACACACACACCTTAATCACAATCCTTAATCTCATTCCTCAAAGTGAGTCCATATGTGCACCTGTTTGTTTCTGTGAGAAATGAGCAGGATGGAGGTTTTCACTTTAGATAACCTATAGGCTAATCATGACCGCTTTATGACAGCAAGCATGTTGACCAGCTTTTTTCTCTGAGAACTTGCCAGTCACATATAGCCCTACGCTACAATTCCCTGGTCTAAGATTGATTTCTTTATATTGCCCACAGGTAGTCTATCTTAATTCTTAAAAATGAATAAATAAAAACCTACTTATAATTAAGGACAAAACAGAAGCTACAATTATTGTAAAAACTGCTTCGAACAATCCTGTCATTTACTCACCCTGACGACATTGCCTCAAACATATGATACATCGGTAAAATACAAGGGTGGCGGGGGAAAAGATCAAAAACGGATAAAAGTAGGCCATGTGATTCTCGTGTGCATTTCTCGTGTGCAAAACAGCCCGAAATTTAACTTTCCCAAATTCGAATGTTACGCGTATCCCAGCGAAGTGAGACACCATATAAGGAAATCTCATTGGTTCCCACCCTTATTTTCAAAGCAGTATTTTTTATTATTATTTTTTTTTTTTTACAACATTATAGTGTGAAAGGGAACAGCCACTAGTTGGACTATTGATATGATAATTGTAAATCGTGATTATTTAGTAGGCTAATATTATAATAGGCTACTATAGCCTATAGAGCATCACAGTCCCGCCCACAGCCGGTGCCGGAAGTAAGAATTCAATACAATTTCTCCATTGACAGTTGGGGTATAAGCCATAAAAACGTGACCATACATGGTAGACTTAAAACCAGGTACGGCTGTACTAAGCGATTGTATATGCTCATATAAACGCCAAAAGTTCATGGGGCACTAACCTTGTTTTAAGATAAATGCCTTTTATTCGCGATGTCTTGGATAAGTACTTCACTACCCACAATTCTGAACAATCCCACAATTCAACAGTGATGCATCTGATTGGTGGAAGTCGTGTAACTGTCTGGTTAAACCTTTTTACAGTCTATGGGTTAAACCCATAGGCCCTGTCCCAAATGGCGCACTTCATGCGGACTTTCGGTCTCGTGGACTTAAATTGCGCGTGCTCGCCGAGTCTACGAGTCCGTAGGCCGTCCCATTTAGCATTTTAACGCTCTGAAGTGTGCTCAGCAGCACCCCCTTTGTACCCTTGAATCGGTCTTCCGCGAAGCCCGCATAGATGCAGGCTCCACGCACTTTAACTACCCAGAAATCCTTGCGAAAGGCCAATCAGACAACGGATGGGAGGAGATTTCGCTCACGGACAATTATTAACATGTCTGAGAATAAAATATTTAAGTGTAATTAATATCATTACGGTTTTTATGACAAGTTTATACAAACATTATGATCATCGACCAGTGGTTGATGTCTCAAACATAGGCTAATAATAGCGAGCTGAATAATACGATCGCATTATGATTCATTAAATAAATAGAACAGAATGTCAGGGCTTTACTGAGTCATATGTAAACACAACAACAATAGGCAGCATATTTCCCCGAACCTGTAGCTCCTGTCCATAACAACAATCAGACCGTCTTCCTGTTTCCGGCGTGACGATCGAGTCTGTCCCAAAAATACCTCTCAATGCGCCTTCGCGAACTCGCGCTAAGGGCCCTATAGGTCTGCACTACATGACGTCACCGAAGTGTGGACTCTGAGGAAGTCCACAAGTCCGGAGTGTGCCATTTGGGACAGGGCCATAGACTGTAAAAACCCTGCGAAGGTTCGTGAAGACTGAAGATCGTGTAATGACGTAGGGCTAGTTCATTGGTCGCACGTCAGAGGCACCTGCGCCATTGGATGTGCAGTTGCCGCAGCACAGCCTATACAGGGTTCTCAAGTCTCACGCATTGGCCGTGAGACACACGCAATTCAACCAGTTCACACGCTCACACGCCACACCATGTATTTCTCACGCTGAAAAGGCAATGCCAACCAAGTTGTCCTGCAAGCTTTATATAACGTTGTATACGAGGCGCAGGCACACAAAGTGAAGTTTCCTGCCGCCAGCGCGTCCGTATCTCGGCCCGATTGCGTTCGCTACTAGGCAACATAGATGCGCGAACACACGGAAGTTGACGGAACATTCTCGGCCACCGCGCGAACACATTCTCGGCCACCGTACGTTCGTTACTAGGTAACCAACAATATCACTTTTTTTTTTTTTTAATACCAACACCGTGTCTAATATTGTCGCGTCTTACCGTTCCACACAGCGAGAAACTCTCTACATCGGGCGTGACAAAGCGACCGTTGTAAATCCAGTTGTCCTTCCTATTAGACTATTGTACATTAATTATATTAATGATATGATTATGAAGGACTCCAATACAGTGCGGCATTTTATTTTTCATTTTATGCGAAAAAAAAATCTTAAAGGCGGAGTCGATTCCCCTTAATGGAATGACTCTCAATTGACCGTTCGCAGGCCCCTCCCACAAAACGGCCATTGTCCAATCACACATCATAGCAACCGTTACTATGTGAGCAGGTCCGTCAAACATTGACTCCAAGCAAGATGGTGAAGCGGTGCGCCTACGGCGTTTGTAAATCGGACACTAGGTAACGTTACCCCGAGAGATTGTCTAGAGGAGTTGTGTTTTTTCCGTTTCCAAAGCCGAAAACACAACGTGAGCGGTGCCTACAATGGATAAAACAGTGAGGACGGCCCCACTCCCAGTTAAATGTGTCGAACATGGTTAACTCGCGTGCAGCGTGCGTGAGACTGAGACACTGAGATTAGTCAAAGAAACATGGAGAAACCAGATCAAGAGGATCCACAAAGGAATTACGTTTTCTAAAGGGTTGTTGTTAACATGATATTCTCAGGGGAAAATGAGCAGCAGTGCAGCACCCATAGACTAACGTTACAGTGCACGTTCGCAACGGGGAAAGCATGCTTACTTAACAACATCAGTTCATATATCAATATCGTAACGAATAGAAATAACCTTAAATAATATAACGTTATGGTTATCTGCATCTTTCCGTCTCTTTCTTATGTTTAGTTACTTTTTAAACACGAAAATGGCATTCAGCATGACACGCAAGCGGTTGCCGTGGTAATGAACAACCTGCTTGTTAAAGCGAATAATCCTGTATCTGAGGCAAAATTACTAAATATGCAGCGCGAGTTATATATTTCTAACTCCAAACATTAGCCACTGAACCAGTTTATAAAATCTTCTTCAAGGCTGTGCTGGTTGAATTTGCGGTAACAGGTCATGGGGTTTCTCAGATTTCGCTTGAGACCGGTATACACATTCGCCTCGATAGTAGTCGTGTCTCCTTCATTGCGTATGTTTATATTTTGAATATATCCCTCCACTGCATACTGTAACCCCTTTTGCCTCGATCTGGAAGATATTGCTGAGGTATTGCTCCAAAAAAGGTCACTGACACGCACGGGTATACCTCTTCCCGTCATGGCAATAGCTTGTTTTCATATGACGTCACGCCACTGCGTTGCCATGGCGCGAAATGCAAATGGAGGGCAGGAAGTGATTTGCTGTATTTAGAAAGCACTATAACAAACTCAAAATGCCTATGTTTTGCGTCGTTTATGGTTACTTAAATCGATCAAACCACGAGGAGTTTTTATCGTGTACCAAAAGTTGTTGTTCATAAGGGGAGAAAATGCAAGAAATTGACCGAAAAACTCCGGGAAAACGGCTTGCAAACCTACATCTGCGGTCGGGAGGAGCCGAATGGGAAAATGGCCGTGTGTGCAGTGATCACTTCGTCAATGGTGAGTTAATACAACTTAAGTGGCTATGTTTGTGTAACGTGTAACATTTACGAACTTTGTAAAGTCAAAGTATGTCTGTAAGACGAGGTAGTTGCTGATATCTACCGCCTCGTTGGCATTAAAATCTTTCAATTCAGTTGAAAAATCGCTCCTCTTCATAACGTAAGGATCACGTCCAACATATGATAGATTTTTTGTTTATATATTTCTCTTGTAATAGCGTGTAAAGTAGTACAGTACGGACTTTCCTCCATCTCGTCCATTGCGCTCTTCACTCCCTGCCCTCCATCTGAATTTCGCGCGTCATCATAATCACGTGACTGAAACCCAGCTATCTGTCGCGCTGGTCGTGTTTGACCATTTATTTGACGGGCGTAGCAACAATAACTAGGGGGCGTGGCTTTTGCGAACGGTCAATTCCTAACGCCTCGGAATCGATTCTTTTTGGAATCGATTCCCAGACCTAGGTGGACGCGCCTCTTCAGCCAAGCAGCCTCAGCTATCTGTAACGTTACAAGATCGACTGGCAGACTAGGCTACTTTTTACAGTCAGTATCATTCTTATGTTGAAACTCCTTTTCCTCGATTTACTGAAGCCTATTATGTAAAACGCATTTGCAGCTGCATAGCTCGCTCATAGGCTGTGCTGGGGCAACTGCACATCCAATGGCGCGGGCGCCTCTGACGAGCGACCAACTAGCTCGCAGATCAGTCTATTCTTATGCTACATTTATTCATTTGGCAGACGCATTTACAGTGTTTCAAACGTCAGTTATAACCATAGGTAAAGTACCTCGGACGTTAACTTATCTGAGGCGATTTAATGCTAACTGTTGCAGTGCCACTGCCCACAAACATTGATGCTAAATAGTGCTAACTACGTGAAATAGTAGTGGAATGTCACTTACCGGAAAAAAAGGAGCAAAGTACTCCTACAGTGTCGGTTAGTGCAGTTTATAGCAGAGCAACCCATGTTATGTACGATATTTCAAAACAAATGTTCAGAAAGAGGTGGTATGATGTGTTGTGTCAGATCATAAGCCGAGACGTCAAATTTCAGGAATTCCACTCGACGCAGGCTCGCAGCCCGTTATCAGCTGTCAATCAAGCTGTCAATAAAAGTTAACCACGCCCTTATTTGTCATACATTTTATATCTAAATACGATCTAAACTAACGAGTTAGAAAAAAATTCACCCCCTCACAGTTGTCAGGCACTCCCTATCGAAAAATACAATAAAAGTCCATGGGACCAACCTGTAAAAACATGAATTTATGCTGTGAAAACGGACATTTTAACATATGGTCGGATATTTTCTCCCTTTTGGGACCTCCCTCTAGCGGATTTTCGATGTATTGCAGTTTTTCGCACTTCCGGGTAGGCTTCATTTTTCAGATTAGAATGTTGCCGCTTGGTTAAGACAGCCTCATAATCAAAGCAGTATCAGACTCACATTCTGACTAGAATATGAGTATGACGAAGTCAGGCTAATAGCCTTTACTATTATAATTCAAAATACTAAAGCGTAAATTGATTTAAAAAGTGTAGAACTACTTTTTATTTGTCAGCACATGCAATACGCCACTGCAGTTATTTATTATTTAAAGTAGCCTGTGTTTACAATATTTTTAACGGTTAGTTCTTTATCTAGGCCTACATCTGTGTAGCTACATTATTGTGTGTGCCTATGGTTTACAGCTCAATATTTGAGATAATATATCAAGAATTGGAAGCAAACATTCATGGAACAAAGAGACCTTCACAATAAAGGAAGACACTAAATCTTATCTGCCTCTAAGAATCTGCTTCTGTATTAGTTGGCTGTATAGCGCAGAATGACTAAGATTAATGTGGGGGAAAGGATGTCACTAAAGCCCTTAAATCTCACCACAAGGCTGTGTGGCTGAGCACAAGATTACTACAGCTGAGTAAGAGCTTTACTTAACACCATGAAACAAGTCAGTGTAATATTACTGAGTGGGACTGACAGGGAGAAACATGTTTCATTTATTAACATTGTCTATGAAGATAAACGAAGAGAACTTGTTCAAACTGCTGTACTCCTGTTACAGGCAGCAGATTCAATGGAGTGCAACAACATTCTATATTATTATCCATCCAGTACTATTTTAAGTTTTTTGTTGTTTTTTGTTGGTGTTTGCTAAAAAATATTTATCTGACAAAAATCCCCCCAAAATATCTCAATATATATAGATCACATAGCGTTTAATGTGCCTTTTTCACGAGTGTACACATACATAGGGAACTGTTCCCAGAGTACAAGAGAGTGAAAGAGAGATTTCACTTATTATGAGTATAATACGATGCTTAAGCGTATGAAATCTTCCCAAATCTGCAGCTCCTGCTGAATGATTATGGGTATTGCAACTGAATAAATACATTACAGCACAGTCTCATTACATTGTATTGTGTTCTCATTACATAAGCTCATATTTGCTAGGGCCTTCAGGGACACATTGTGCCGTTTTAGATCAATTTTAGAGGTACAATCATTCGCCCTTCAACCCAAAGGAGACTTTTTTGGACAGCTTCACTTTATAACCAAATAAACCTTATCTTTAAAGAGTTATTTTAACTTACAAAACTAAGAATTATATTGATAATTATCATATTATATTATATTATATTATATTATTTAAACAAAATATCTGTTCAATGAGTATGAAACACAGAAATTGGGCTGTCAAAATTAGACATAAATTAGGGGCTTTACAGTACAACATTTTAAAAACCTGTAAGTCTGTCCCTCATAGTTTTAATTTGTGTCAAATTAAATACAGCATCTCAGGTCTATTGATGGTAAATTTCATTGTTGAGTTTCTCGTAACAGTGCCACATGTTCGTTAATGATACATAAGTTCTGCATCTGCACAATGGGCTCCATTAATCCTGCAATTAGTGGGATAATTAGGCTATCTTGTAAATCCACAGGAATCTTAGCCATCAGTCAGAATACTTGGCGGCTTATTGCACAATAATCAATAACGTGTTGGCTGTGATCCTCAGTCATCACAAACTTGCAGACAGCTAAATGTCATGCTTGAGAGTGATGCATGCTGGGAAGGTACAGGAATATAGGGGACTCATTCTCCCTCATATATGCTGCACACATTAGCATATAGTCAGAGTAACACAATTCTACTCTTTCTCGTGGTATTAGTGGACACAGCCATTGCATAATCAAACTAGTCATTATGTGAGGGGGTAGTCTACAGTCACAGATAACAGCAGGAGAAAATCATCTGGGCCGGTTCTTAAGAACATGCAACTTTTGGCAGACGACCATCTGCTATTGTCAGCGAGAGAAAGATCAGAATGAAAATTAAAACGTGGACAGATAGACAGGGATATAAGGGTTATTGGGAGGATACAAATGATTTAATAAATGCTATCTGATCCACCTAAATCCACCAAAATGCCTATTTTCTATTCTATTCTTTTCTTTATATGCTATATAGGATTGACTTGTACAATCTGGCCAATATCTTGTTCCAGACATAAGGAAAACTCTCATTGGATGCTGTGGTTTAAAGAAACACCTTTATGTTTTATTTCGAACACTGCCATAAGAAGCAAAGGATCTTTCAGGGTAAACATTTTTAAAGACACGCACCGACTCAAATGACACCTAGACATGATTCTTCGCTGATTCTGTTGCCTTTGAGACACTCCCTACTGTGTCATGTTCCCTGGGCGCATTTGCTGCAGCGACTTCCCACCTATATATTCAAGCCTAGTTATAAATAAATAAAGACCGCAGTCCATGAAAAACGCAGGCAAGAAACAGGACATTTGATCCTGCATTGAATGAAACCACCAGGACACATGTCTGTTATCGGTTTGAACTGTTAAATAAGACACCTTCTGCCCTCACAGGGGGTCATTTAAACACAGGTGAGCCTGCTTATGTGCAGATGCATCTGCATATTACAAAACAACATTTATATAGAACCTTAAAGGGTTCTGCCAGGCGATTCATACAGGCCTATGGATTTTATATAACCTTTATATAAGAGTCAATAACATAGAACCCCAAATGAACCTTTTTTCTAAGAGCGTATGAAAGCTGCAGATGGCATCTGAGGATAGATGGCTGGGTTATTACATTAGCCTGATTGGATGCTGCTGTACTGGAGAGAAATTATGTGGTTTTGTGGCCTGAAATGGCTCTTAAATCTTCGTCATGAGCAAATGTATTTCCTATGTAACATCTCACATCTCAGGCCAGGAGATAATTCTGCTTTTAATCAAAATATTTGATTTGGTAAGCCTTGCAGCCGTAGTCAAATTACTGGACCAATCAGAAGAAACAGAGGGCAGGGAAAGCATTGAAATTGTGTTTATACTGTCTGCCTGTGTGTCGGTAACATGTCAGGTAAAGGATGATGTATTTTCATAGACCAAAACCCAGAATCCAGTTAGTATTTTAGCACTTTCGATTCCACCCTCCTGTAGTCAATGGGTTTTTTGGTTAATGTCGAACTGAACTCATACTCACTAGTCCGCACTTACAGCCTCATTGTGTTTATAATCACTCTATCAATTGCAAACTATATTCTAACTCAAACTTTCAGGGAAAACATTTTAAAAGTAAAAACCGAAAGAGTTGTCATGAAGCTTAATGGTGACGTTTAAGTCATGCGACAGTGGAGTAGTTTGTTTATAGCCAACTTTTTATTTATTTTATTTTGGCTTCAAAATGAATTAATAAACTTGTGTTCATTTGTGAAGAGTGTCATGATGAACACAACGTGTAAGAATCATAAACTTGTGTTGGTCACAGAGCTAATTTTCAGCAATGATCCAAAAGCCAGAGGAAAAATCCTGAACGTCTCCTTACCAGAATTCCAATGCTCCACTGTCTGCCACCTTTCAGTGCTATAATTTACCATAAACATTGAAAGCAAAAGCTTTGGCTCAGAAATATGCTCTTCATGCTGACCTAGAGAGCGTTAGCCTGAGACTCATTAAGAGAAATGTTTATTTTCACATATGCTTGCAGTGCAACCACTGACTGAAGAAGAGATGAGTGGGAGAGTGAACTATGTCTAGCAGTGTGCCTCTCAGTAAAAATCTTTTGGCAGTGTGTCTTTGAAGCAGCATACTCAGACTCTTACAGTGATAACAGCTAGGTCCAAAAACCAGGTGCAAAATCTCTCCAGCTGCTTGAACAAATCTTAGTTATTAGCTGAGGATGGGAGAGACTTCCAGTCTGTGCTGACTAATGAGCCCTCATAGCGCTGTTCATCCAGAAAACAACAGCAAAATAAGAGTTATCATCGACGTAGCCTTCTGCGTTAACGCTTGGAATATAATATTGTGGATGCATGTGTGTCTCACTCAGTTTGACAAAATTCATCTAGCCAATGTTTGACAAATTCATCTTGGGACAAACTCAGACTTTTTGGATTTTTGAAGTCAAAGTGTGCCATCAGTAAGCAGTGAGCTTTGAAGAAGATGAAGAGAAAGTGCTATATGCATATAAAATGCACATGAGCCATTAAGCATTAGCTGCTCCTTGGGTTCTTAAGTGCAATTTGAACTAATATGAAGCGACAGATTTAAGAGATCTTGTGTAAGACAGGCTCTAAACGAATACCTCTTAGAGGAGCTGGAAAAGCCACAAGCATAAAAGAGTGCAAATCCATCAATCCACTAAAGAAAGACAAAATCCGTTATATATTGAAGTAATAAGATAATTCTGAATCATTAAGCTGCTTTTTGACTAAGCTATCTCCATGGAAGCTGGAAGAAAATACTGCAGAAGGGGAACTGCCATCATGAATAAAACACCTGCTCCTCTATTGTTACCTTTGTCAGTTTTACCTCTAATTATGTTATAAATAACCAGCATTTGTCTGGTGAATTTAAGAGTTATGTGTTATTCACATTGCCTTGACTCTTGTTGCTCAGCCTTGACTGTTGCTGGAAAGCAACAAGCTCATTTAACAAAAATATATTTGCTCATAAAGAAATATCAAAGATTTATCTTTTCATCTTAATAATTGACATTTCTTTACTGCAAATCATTTTCCATAAAATAGCCTACTTAATATCAATAATTAATAAATAAAAAATCCTGAAAACAAGATAAATTTACTTGAGAAGGAAAATTGTTTAAGATAATATAGACTTTATTTTCAGAGAATGCATACTGTTCAAAACTTTGGGGTCAGTAAGATTTTTTTCTTAAAGAAAGTAATACTTTTATTCAGCAAAGACAGTAAATCGATCAAAAGTGACATTAATTTTTAGAAAAGACTGCTTTCAATTACATGCTGTTCTTTTGAACTTTCTATTCATCAAAATCCTGATTTTTTTAAAGCACAGGTGTTGTCTACATTGATATGAAGGGTTGGTCAAAATCCCTTGCCTCTTCAAATACATATATAATCATATATCATTTTGAATGGTTATATACTTCCTTTATAAAAATCAATAATCAAATATATTCATTATCACATAATAATTTTTATATTCTTGTGCTTGTGAAATTATATTTTCTTAAATGCATGGATGCAAGTAACCAGTTTCTTTTAGGTGCATTTCAATCTTACTTTGAGATTGCACTTAGTACACGCAGGACACGAAGGCCACGGAACCCACAAGGCCGTTTGTCTCTTTCTCTGGGATCAGTAGAAAGGTTAGAGGGTCCTAAAGGCAGCGTGGGCACATATGATTCTTCGCTGGACATATGGTCAAGCTATATTGAGCGTTACTATCAAACTTGAATTGTTGTATTAAAATGTATTCTTTCCAGTATATTTCCTTCCTTGGGAGTAAATGCCAGTGATCTGTTTTTCTCCCAAACGAGTGAATGTTTTAGCAGTATGTTTTGGTATACTTAACTGATAATAAGGAGCTCAGACTCTCTTCAGCCTTGATGGGAGCTGTTATTTGCTAGTGTCTGTTATTTGTGTGTGTGCGTATGACATTCTATGTAGGTTCTGGACGGTCGGACCAGACACCCCGGCGCCCTTCTCTAACCTGCGAGGCCACCACAGACCTAAATCCAATGAGTGGACGACAACTATCTTTACTAATGGCGATAGGCACCCCTATCTCCTCACATGTGTTAAATTGTTTAGGCTTTCATGTTTCTTAGCCAATGAGAATCATTCAACCTGTAAGCAATGACGTAGCTTAGACCTTGGAAATGGTATAACTGCTGTGATCTTTGTAACTGTAAGTGGGGCGGCCTACGAACTCCTGTGTGAGTCTTGAAGCTGACTTCTGCTGATGAAAATGCAAACTATCTTCAGTAAAACTTTTCTTTAATTTTTTTATAATTCTGACTCCGGGTCTTCATTCTTCATATCTGGTTCTGGGTCTTTGACTGTATACCCCTTACAGTTATGGTGGAGAATGCGGGCAATTATTCTCGGTGACACCCTTGGCAAATCAACAAACAAGGTAGTAAGCTTTTGTTAATTGTTAGGGCTGTCTGACTGGAAGAGATTTTGAAGGAGAGCGGGAGAGCTTCACTCCGATGAGGCGAGTGAAGCTTCACTCCGATGAGGCGAGTGAAGGAGTAAGTTAATTATACTGCTGACAGTATAAGAAGTCGCTGAGAGCGTCGTTAAGGGTAACGGCAGCAGACAGCGCAAGCGAAGCGTGCTCTGTGGGGGCCCCGCTGGGCATTACTGGTGTAGCACCACCCCAGCAGAGCACGTCCCTGGGCTAGAGGTCCAGTGGCACCGTAAACCTGCTCAATCTCTTCCATCTCAGATAGGGGATCCCCGAACTTAGTGAAGTGAATCAGGCAGTTAGGGATACTAACAATAACAGGGTTGTTTGCCAGGGATGCATCAGGAACAATTCCGAGAGAAAAATTTAAAAAGTTGTGACCCAAATTGGCATGGACCAGTATATGTAACTGTGATTTTGGAGTATACTTTGCAGTTTCATCACGCAGAAGCCAAGCTGTGTTGTTCAAAGATCGCCGCCTCCATTTCTGCAATAACTTCAGGTGAGTATGAACCATGATTAAGATATGGCAGAAAAATGTAATAACTTAGTCAGTAACCTGAAGAGTCCTGAAACAAATAGTGAGACAGGAAAAGCAAACGCTGTAAGCAGCTGTGCTCTAAAGCCCTCACTTTAAATAAATTTGCAGAAATGATTAAGTAAATGGTAGTCAGGATTTTGATTCTGATTGGAAATTTAAACAACTTGACTGGCTACAAACAAACAAAGAAACTGAAAAATTAAAATGTTTAGCCTCGTATTGCTTACGATGATTACAAGAAGCAAGTGAAAGAAATTCTGGGTCAGGGATAATTTCCCTCGACAAGCGACTAAAGTTAAACAGACACTTTGTGAAAACAATATTTTGCAGCTTATGAAAATTAATGTTCTGCCAATAATAATGATGAAGATTATGATTGGGTTATTATGATTAAATCAGCCACTGGTGGACTGTAAAAGAATACAGAGAACTGCTTAATCAGTAGCTCTGTTTGCATTCCTGAATGGGACACACTGCTTCAAGGGCGTGCAGTAAGTTGGAGCCGTTGAGGCTGACACATGAACCCACCAGATGACAGAGAGTGTTTTAATGGTGGTCATCAGGACCATTTAATACGTAACTCTAAATTCCCACCGAGAAGGTGTTTAAAAATGTGATAAAATGACAACACATTTCTGGTAATAATGTGAGTTTGAAAGTAGATCAGTGTTTAAATGACGATATTAAAGTTGTCGTCTGAGAAAGAACAAGAGATAAAACAAGGTCAAAAGATTGAAGTCTTAAAGTGAATCCTTTTGAAGAAAAGATCTATAATACTAATTTTTAGTGAATTGATGAATACAGGTTGATGTAAAATTAATGACTCCAACAAATGTGAGTTGCAAAATATATCAAAGTAACTTAAAGGATGATTGTGTTGTAATTCAACATTTTAAAAAGGTTTTAGATGATATAGAGAGACTAATCTCACAGATGATTTACAATAACTGCAAAAGTATCACAAGCAGAGAGTGCTTGCCTCGTCAAACTTAGTGTGTGAATCCTAATTGGAGATTGATAAACTCCAAGAGAAATCTTAAGTCAAATATTAAACTATGGTTGAGAACTTGACAATTAAAATTGAGATTGAGAAATGTGAAACGTTATTGAGAACTAGAATAATTATTTTTATGTAAGAACAAATAAGCAGAAGCAGTACTGGATTAACAGTTGCTAAATGCTGATTAAACAAACAGCTTGAAAAGTTGACCATGAAAGAACTAGAAGCTGATGTTTTGTTTTCAAAAGATAAGTTTGTTATTGGCTGTAATGAAACAGTTTGCTTATCTGAATCTGATGTGTGCTGTGGCTGAAACTGCCAGTGCAACAGACTCAATCTGAGTGGAAATTTGTAATGCCTAAATTTCCTGATGTGTGGGCAAAAGACAAATATAAATAATATGTTTATTTGAAACCGTATGTAATATCTGGCAAAGATGCCTTAAGCTGGGATAGAGTTAAAAGATGGTAGATAAAGTTAGACGTTCAGAGTGCAGTGTACCAGTCCCTCCCTCATTCAATGTCTCTCTCTCAGTCAATGTCAGCTAAAAGCTGTTACCTGAGTCGGTGTCATAAGTGATAATAAGCTATTTGTAGTGACATCTTTGATTAGGTTATTTTAGGACCCGTAACTTCTTTGTCTGATCTTAGTCCCCACCATGAAACGGGGGAGGGGCCGACGGAAAAGTACACTGAATGTACGGTTGTGATCTAAATTCACTGAGTATAATCCAAGTAGCTAGGTTGCTGCTTTTAAGATAGTTAATGGATTTAAGTGATTAAATACTGTTGTTTTTGACCTGTCTCCCTATGTGAACACTATTAGGCAATCCGAATGGCTCTGGTGACTCTTGAACGTGCCTTTCCTAAGCTCTAGAAAACAGCTGAGTTCTGTTGAAGCAAACAGCCTGTGATGGGAAAGAGCGGTCACCAGTGGGCACGAGTGGCTACTCAATGACGGGTAAGACCTTCTATTGGCCAGACAGGGGGCAACCCAAGCCAGAGTGGATCACGTAAAGTCACTGGGCATCTCAAGATGGAGGTGTTTATGTGAGAAAGGTATGAGAGTGGAGCGGATGACTGTGAGGCCAGCAGCATCCTTTATCGTTAGGGCGGATGCGCTGTGAGGAGTTACAGACAGTCTGACCCCGAAACGTGAGTGTTCCTCTAATACCAATCACCAGAAACCGCATTCATTGTATGGCTTGTTTTTTTTTATTGTGACAAGCGTCTGCAAATATGCCAGGGGAAAACACCCTGATGGAGATTATAGATAAAGGGCTAACAGGAGTGGGCTTTCAAGAGCCAGCTGAGGCCATGAAGTGATTCCCATTAGTTGTTGTGGAGACAGTAGCAAAACTTTTTATGTACTGGTTTGCCTTATGGGCAAGGAAAATCATAGTGTTGATTTTGAACTAATAGGTCTATGACATAGTTTTAACTCCTGAAGGTCGTTAGACATGGTGGTGGCTAAAGATGAAGACAGCTTTTGTAGATTTGAGAAAAGTCTGGATAACAAGGTGAATGGTCAAAGATTATTGTAACGAATTTAATATTACATTTTATATAAGTTACAGTCTTAGAAATTTATTTATAGTGAGAGAGACTGCTTGAGCAGAGGAAGGGATGGTAACTGTGTCTGTCTTTCCATTATCGGCCTGCTAGAGCAAGCTGAAGCAAAATAATGATAATGAAACAAAACAACCCAGCTGACCTTGTTAAATTCTAATGAATAATGAACAGGCATGCTTTGAAACTGGTTGGGAGACCATGTAAAATTAGGTAGAAGCTACCGGAAAATGGGAAGTTTAAAATCTTATTTAAAATTTAAATCTTTTAGCAATAATATAAAGAAAAATGAACATTGAAAATGAACAGTTAACATATGTGTGTCTAGTATGAGTGCGTGTGATGGTGACAGCACTTTATGTCTTGTATGTATTAGTTTGGGGTACTATTATTTCCTGATTTTGAGGATATTGTGTCATTAACCTCTGGAATTAGTGTTTTATCATTACAGATGGGTTAAGTGAAATGACCAACTTTAAAAAAGTTGATAATTCTAAGACAATCTGATGAAAAGACAATGCAGAACATGGGACGAGCTTTAATTGGAGTGGTTTTCCAGCTCTGTCTGCTATTGGTAATTATGAATGCTTTTGTCATTTATGATATTGAACTGAATTACTCTCTGGATTAGTATTTTATATAAATTGGAATTGTAAAGAAGATTGCCGTCCATTCTGGGGTAAAACTCTTGTCTAAATTCAACTGAGGGTCTAAATTTAAATAGACAACTAGGTGGGATCATAAGGATAAACGTAAAAAAAAATATATATATATATATATAGACTTGACGGCAGAGAGACAAAGTGACACATTGGCTAAGTCACTATCCAAATTATCCAGAGTGAGCTCCCTCATTTTTTATTGAAAGGCCGGAGGGCGAACAAAGAAGGAGTGAATATAACTTCTAAAAAGAAAAGGTTTTATTTCTCAATCCCTTGAATGTATGTATGACATTAGATGTCTAAGAAAACTACAATGTAATAAAGGTAAAAAGAGAAAGCAGCTATATGGCTGTGGGCTGGGATCTGAGTAACATAATATTTTGGTTTCTGTAAAACTGTAAAGATAAGTGGAACTGAGACAAATACTGTGAGAAGTAGTTATAATGAAAAATAAAGTTGAAGTTAATGATAAGAAAACAAGAGTATTGAAGAATTAATAAAATACCATGATTCCCCTAACGAGGGAACTTTAAGTTTCACTAGGCTGACAGTGGTGAGAGACTCGGATGCAGAAGGAACTGGCATTTAGGGCAAGATGGAAGAAATATAGTAGAAGAAAATGTATGTAATGAAAATACAATTTCTGATAGGGTTTATGGAAGTCAAATTAAGTTTAAATGGTATGAAAAAGGTTAGGGTTAGACATTGTATGATTGACAGGGATTCAAGTGATATAAGGATAAGGAATGAACAAAAGCTTTATTAAGCAGAATGGGGAACGATCCTATATTTTAGTGGTAAAATAATGACTGAAATGATGATGTGAATTTGTTTTATTTTATTTCTATTTTTGAAACAAACAAAAAAGGGTATAAGATGTTATACAATTAAAATGGTACATGCTATGTGACTGTAAACTGAAGGATGATTTCAGTAAAGACTTAAAGTGCTTACATCGATTATTATGGGTCTTAATTATTAATATTTTATTGTTTGTTGTTTATTTTTTAGTTAGACAACCATTGTGTTTTAAACCTAAAGGGTCTATAAAAGGGGTAGTGAAAATAATGGATTAACCATCCAACTTTGTTTATAATAAAAGGATTTGGAACTCATAGTTTTATCAAATAAAATAAAAAAACTAGTGCATATATTCTGGTATTCATGATTATAGACAATGTCTTTATTTAGGATCTGAGTAGTGACTGTGGATCTAGCCCATGCTAGGAATACAGCAATAGTGCTTGCTTATTTAGCCTGGCTTCCAGAGAATAAATATGTACTTGTTTCGTAATCAGTTATGTGTTTTATAAAAATTTTAACCTGACTGATAAATTGAGGAAGAATGACATTGATGTCCTGTTGTGAGTGGAAGGTGGGAGAGCCTCTTAATGGGGACTGGAATTTTTAGTATCCAGCATGTCCATGACGAGGTGAAGAGACAAGTGTGACCCGTCAGGGGAGCATGCGTCACCACTCCTCCCTTCCGTAGTGACCTCACTGGTTAGACCAGACGTGGCGGTATTGGACCCCACATTGGTCTAAAACGGGGGACTGAAGGGTTGGTCAAAATCCCTTGCCTCTTCAAATACATATATAATCATATATCATTTTGAATGGTTATATACTTCCTTTATAAAAATCAATAATCAAATATATTCATTATCACATAATAATTTTTATATTCTTGTGCTTGTGAAATTATATTTTCTTAAATGCATGGATGCAAGTAACCAGTTTCTTTTAGGTGCATTTCAATCTTACTTTGAGATTGCACTTAGTACACGCAGGACACGAAGGCCACGGAACCCACAAGGCCGTTTGTCTCTTTCTCTGGGATCAGTAGAAAGGTTAGAGGGTCCTAAAGGCAGCGTGGGCACATATGATTCTTCGCTGGACATATGGTCAAGCTATATTGAGCGTTACTATCAAACTTGAATTGTTGTATTAAAATGTATTCTTTCCAGTATATTTCCTTCCTTGGGAGTAAATGCCAGTGATCTGTTTTTCTCCCAAACGAGTGAATGTTTTAGCAGTATGTTTTGGTATACTTAACTGATAATAAGGAGCTCAGACTCTCTTCAGCCTTGATGGGAGCTGTTATTTGCTAGTGTCTGTTATTTGTGTGTGTGCGTATGACATTCTATGTAGGTTCTGGACGGTCGGACCAGACACCCCGGCGCCCTTCTCTAACCTGCGAGGCCACCACAGACCTAAATCCAATGAGTGGACGACAACTATCTTTACTAATGGCGATAGGCACCCCTATCTCCTCACATGTGTTAAATTGTTTAGGCTTTCATGTTTCTTAGCCAATGAGAATCATTCAACCTGTAAGCAATGACGTAGCTTAGACCTTGGAAATGGTATAACTGCTGTGATCTTTGTAACTGTAAGTGGGGCGGCCTACGAACTCCTGTGTGAGTCTTGAAGCTGACTTCTGCTGATGAAAATGCAAACTATCTTCAGTAAAACTTTTCTTTAATTTTTTTATAATTCTGACTCCGGGTCTTCATTCTTCATATCTGGTTCTGGGTCTTTGACTGTATACCCCTTACAGTTAATATTCAGAAATGAGCACCAAATCAGATGATTGCTGAAGGATCATGTGACACTGAAGACTAAAGTAATGACTTTTCGTTAACCCTCTTTTTGGTTTAACATGTTTTTAGCTTTTAGCATGCTTAAAACAAGAAAACATTGCAAATATAGGGAGAAAAAAATGTGATACCATTATTTATTTAAAAGTTTTATGAATGTTTAGATATTTTACTGAAAGTAAGACAAACTGATTCATTAAACAGTGGAAATGCTTTTTGCAGTGCTCTTAGATGTGAACTTATCCTATTTATCTCTTTTACTGACCCTTTCACTCAAGTTTGACTGTTTCTATACAGCGACTGATATCAAATGCACCTGCCGGCGCAGCGGCCAAAGTATGTGTTTACCATCTGCATGTGTTGACCAGGTGGGGCAGACATTGACACAGCCACAGACATTGCCACAGCTCTGTTTACCATTGTGGAAACAACACAGGGATCAATTTGTCTACTTACCAAGCATTGCAAGCTAAGAGGGATGAGTAATTGTTGGAGAACGAGAACAGAAAAGGAAAGGCAATCTCTCTCAGTTCAATATATTTCAGTGGTCATTTATAATTAATATGTGAGCATTCTTTATTGTGAATTGCAATGTCAAGGGCCATTTTTTTTTTGGTTGCTTTCTACCTCTTTCTCACTATATCTGTTGTCTTCCTCCCTGGTAAACCCCAGCTAAGCAGACATCCCAACAACAATCAGAGGGTGGGCAACCCAACTGCCATGGCTCATGTAAAACCACAACAGTTGCCAGGCAACAGTTGCCTCCACAGCAGGAGCAGAAGTCCAATTGAACATTAATGATTCTGAGCACAAACACACTGGACTGCTGGCGTCTGCTAGATATTTTACTACGGTTAATTACGCAAGAAAGTGACTGCAAAAACACACAGAATTCTTCAGTTCATCTGGGCTAATGAGGACCACCTGATCACCTTCAGATTTCAAGTCGTTTAATTCTTGCATGAGCGGCTCCTGTCTGTCCATGTCCATGTATTGTTTTTGTTTGGCATCCAATTTATCTTGTTGGTTGTTCACACTTCAGCAGTGATAATAATTTAAGATGTATCTGGCAGTTTTCCCTTGCACTCAACCCTGGTCTGGTAACAGTTAACAGACACAATCATGTTTCATTTTTGGTCTGTCATAGTCTTGGGTTCATGAAACATATTAAATCTAAAATGATATTTTCCCATGTTTCTTCATTTTATTTAGGTTATTAAAACAACAGTTCGCTAAAAAAAAGAAAAGAAAAAAAGAAACTGCATGTCATTCCAAACCTGTATGACTTTCTTCTGTGGAACACAAAAGAAGAATGTTTCAAATGTTTTTGTCCATATAATGAAAGTCAACGGGGTCCAAACCAACATGAGTATGCTTCTAATTAAAGGATTGTAGAGTCTATATTAATTGATGAGATGTAAGAGTAGGCCAAATTATACATGTACAGTACATTAATTATGCATCAGATGAACAGAACACAAAAGGAGATATTTTGAAAATGTCTTTTTTTATCCATATAATGAAAGTCAATGAGGTCAAAAACAACATGATTGGACCCCATTGACTTTCATCATAAAAGACATTTTCAAATTTATCTCCTCTTGAGTTCTGTTCACCTAATGCATGTTAATCGAACACCTCTTATTAGTTATAATCAATATAGACTCTACAATCCTATGAGAAGCATACTCTGTCTTAATAAATCTTTGCACATTTGGGAAAGTTTAGATAATGGGAGATATTTATTGAGGATTATATGGATTCATCCTTTAGTGCTGCAACATCTCCAGCCCACCTACTGTGATCACCTTTGTTCTCCGGCGCAGAGATTTATGGAACGGTTCACAAGCTCCCACTGGAGAGAAAAACTAAGAGAGAAAACTGCGACAGAAAAAGAGCCTGATGCTGTTTTGCAGGTCTTCAGCGTCAATGGTTATTGCAAGAACATGAATTTCAACTGGAGTCAAGCTATTCAGACATAAACTAATACAGAACATGTCAGCAGAGAAGACAGAAGCAGAAGCCGAGCAATCCTTAGTATCAGTAGAGCTAAAATATCAGAATCAGACATCAGTAAGAGCTCAAATGTGTCTAGCAAATTCGTCACTCACCGCGGCTCTATTCTGGGAAGTTGTGGAATTATTTATGGCATTTTTAGTTAGCAGGATACGTTCAGAGACTTTTATTCATAGGAAGTTGTTTTGAGAGGAATTCTGTTAAAGACAAAAGGAGAAAGGCAATTAATTAAAGACCGGACTAATGCAATTACGTATGCAAGAGTGCAATTACAAACCTGCAGGAGCATCAGTGTCAGCTTGTCGCCTCTCCTGGGTTTTCATGGAAGATAATTACATTTACTCCCATGCGTAAGAGATTAGCTATTGCTTGATGTTTGTATGACAAATTTATTTTGATATTTATCTTTTACCATGTGTATATCTAATGGCTATTGATAATATAATACAATTTTAGCTTACAGAAAATATAAAAGTAGCCTAATAAAGGAAATACATAAACTGTAGCGTATAGGTCTGGCAGGTAACATTAGTCAAGCTCGCATCAGCTGACTCTCAACTGATCCACGTCTACATACGACGCCTATCACAGCAACCCTAGATAAGGTCCATTCAGGATTATCAGCAGCTTTATCAAGTTGCTCAGGAGCTAATTACCCTCCACCATCCCCAGCTCCTCCTTTCGTCCAGTCAGGACTTGGCCTATACCGCTTCGAATCAGAGTCATTTCTTGAATTATGTTAAATTAAATTAATGTCATGAAGAACATTAATGATATCATTAATGATAATAAATAAATAAATAAATAAATAAATAGGACAAGTTTGCAGCTTTCTCGTTGACTAACCGAAAAACATTTGACTTATTTGATTTTTGTTTTGTTTGTTTTTTTGTTTCCCGCATTACGATTTTGACCAGGAATTATATGTTCCTTTTTTTTTATTATTAAAGAAAAGATGTAATTCTTTTAAATTAAATATGTGCTCACAAATGTTACAATTAAATGTAGCCTACTCAAAACGAGAACATGCCGCCACCAGCCAGGGAGCCTGTAAGATGGACCTCGGATGCTTCGCCAATGCGGACACAGACTCAAGTGCTACAAGAGCCGTTGTGTGTGTGTGTGTGTGTGTGTGCGCGCAGGTCTGCTCATGCGCCCATGAAGAGATGCTGCTGCTGATGATGATGATCAGATGTGTGTGCGCTGCGGCGGGCTTATTTACACCCGTTCAGGCACACTGCATCAAAGAAAAACTCTGGTGCTCCATAGGAAATGGACTTTCTAAAGGGATTCATGTGTCTCTGCGGTGATACATCTCAAGGTTAGTACAGAGATATGGCGTTAAGTGAGTCTATTTCTTTACGTAATCTTATTCCTGCCCATGTCATTCTCTATCGGTGAGTCTGCCAAAATGTTCGCTCTGCGCCCGAGCTGGAAACGTTTTATTTTCAGTCTCTCTTAAGACTACACGTCTACACCTCTTCCTAGTCGTTTCCGTTGTGTATTTCTTTAAATGGGAAATGTCACACTGCTGTGATGTGAAACGGGTGAAAAGAGACAATGTTTTTCTTTGAAATTACATTTTTAGGCACAACAGTATGCAGGTAGGCTAATATATTATGCAGGGGTTTTTTTTGTAGGCTACTGTGTATTTTTTTCATCCCATTACAATGACGTTTTTATCCCATTATCCCAAATCACGGGTTTTAGCTACTGTGTGCATACGGTAAATGGTGCAATGCTACACCGTGTTGAGTCCGGAGAGGCCATAAAACAGAAATCTTAACATTTACAACGAGTTTTGCCTGGGTGCGTTTGTCAAATTAGCCTTTTTATTGGCACGACAAAATAAAATTTGAACAAATAAACAAACGAATTGCTGTTTAGATTCCGCCATGTGCGCCTATACTCTTATCTGAATGAATAGATCAGAGCTTGTTTGTAAACCTATGCGCATGCATTAGGTTGAGCGCGCGCTTGTCCTGAGTGACAATACTGTTCACATTCATTCATGTTACCTTAACCCGTTCGGCCCCGAGTTATGTTCCAAGGGACACAAAACAAGACCGTGCTTTATTTCTATTTAAAAACCTTGTTGTTAAATCCTAGTTGCTGTTCATTATAGGCCTATAGGGCAAGCTATCTCATTGACAAGCTACCATGTAACAAGCACTAGTTTGACTAGGCTACCTTATGACCAGATGGTAGCTGGTTTGTTGCTGGTCCAGGACTCTCTGCCAGCTTGGAGCAGTTAATGACGAGCTTTTACCAGATAACATGTTATAAGCCCAGTTACTAACATTAACGCAGCCATAGAGCCAAAAAAAAAAGAACAGAAAAAAAGAAGAAGAAGAAGAAAAAAAGATAATGATCATGATGCTTTGATAGTTACATATAATGGACATGTTGGACGTGGTTCTGAAAGGTTCAGGGATCAGGTGAAAGCTTGTTCTAAAATAAAATAAAATAAAATTCATTTTCTATTGAAATTAAATACGCCTATATTAAATACATTGACATTCAAAACGGTATAAAATTAGATTTTATATAAATAAAACGTAAAGCTGCAGTCCGTAACTTTTTTGGGTTAAAAATTATCCAAAATAATTTTTTTTAGCAAATACATAACCAGCCAGTGTTCAAAACTATCTGCTTGCCTTAGCTCGATTCAAAACGGTAAGCTTGTAATAATGTTTTTAAAGGAGTCATAATGTAGTATTAACTTTGATACCCACGGTCTATTATAGTCATTTCATGCCCTTCTAAAAAAGAAAAATTGGAAAAAAATAAACACAGAGCTCGTTTGACCCTTATTTCTGAATGCATTATTGTCTCGCGAGATCTGATGCGAGGTTTTGGCTGTCGTGGACGGTCATTTTAATAATGCAAATGAGGGGCGCGTTGATTGGTGGCAGGAAGGAGGGGGCTTGACACCGCAGGTAACTTCAGCATATCATTCCAAAAAGAGATCATGGCGCAAGTTGTTAATGAACCCGACCTGGCCGCGACCTACGGGATTCAACCGTATATGTTTTAGCCAGACTCTGAACCAGAGCTGGAAACGGAAGAGGAACAACAGTCAATTGAAGGACGTCTACATCAACATGTCTCTGAATGGTAAAGACAATTTTTTTGACTGAGACATACATTAACATCAGTAACGAGCTAAAACGTTTTTTTTTTGCTATTTTCTCCCACATAAGTTTAGCTTTAATTTAATGTAGATTACATTAACGGAGATGTAGTCTACTTTATTTTCAGTTTACAGTGGTTATAGAGATTAACGTTTGCTATAATGTGTTGTTTTTGCCTTTTTTGACGTTATGGTTTTTTAGATATTTAATAATTTTCATCTGCAGACATGTAACGTTATGTTTTTCTTTATGTTTATTATTCTTGACTGTTTTTTAAATTTATCTATCCTTATCACACATTAACCGCATTAGTAGTTAGCTGCTGTTTGTTACACAAAATATAGTAATAAAAACACAGTCTTACCGTTTCAAATTCAGGCAAGTCCCTGATTATTGGAATGACACCTTTTCCCAAACGTAGCTTCGATGCCAACTTCGCCTGATATTGCCCCAAATTTGTAAAAGATTCTTTTGTGAAATGTTTAGCGCAGACACCTAACGTTGAGCAAGTTGAGATGGTTGTTGGAACAGCGTCATTAAAAATAAATTTCATTCACTTGTCCCTTGTAGTTTGGTCAGTTTTCGGTAAAGAAAAAACATTAGAATGTGGATTATGACAGTCAACCACAGAGCAACTCACGTGTGCACTACGTTTCTGCATCTTTCTTGACTGAATATGATGGGGAGAGGGGCAGGGCGGGCCTCCTCTGCGGTGTCCATATATGGTATATCCGGCCCCGTCTTGACGTCAAGTCGGGGGAGAAATTGAAATCTCGTATTTGAGTGCGCGTGCACGTTGGCTAGTTTAAGAACCCTAGGGTAAACAAACGCTTCACTTTTAAATATCGGCATCCCGGCCAATGTATAATCGTTAGTCAATCATAACATACATTGATTCTCATGGAAAAGTGAAAATTGCACATTATGACTCCTTTAATTCCAGTGGTACTGGTGGATTTCCGCTGGAAATTCAAGCATGTCTTTGCGTCATTACGTCACATCTGTACACATAAAGAAGGAGTCTCGGCTAGTAGGCTATATTGCGTGTGAGGATGTTGGAGGTGGAGATTTATAGCCTTTTCTCACAGCACTTGATATAATTAAACTTATCAATTTGATGGCGGATGCAGAAAGTTCAAACGACAATCACCAGTGACAACTGAAGATTCACCCGTTGTAAAATGCAAAAGACTTCAGACTTTGGACTTCGGAGTGGCTACAGAAAAAAAAGAGACTGCAACCGGGCCCATGCGAAAACAAGGATAAATATCGGAAGGGCTTTTGACAGGTGGTGTGAACTCCGTGTTTTGAAGGGGTTCAAAATGGACGCAGAGAAGGCTTTTTTTCTGCTGGACAGGTAAGACATAAGCGATCATTAGATTTAATCAGCGCGATTTACTGCAATGCTTTTTTTCCCTTAGTTGGTCAGAACAAAAGTGGATGTTACTTGTTCAGATGGCATTTTCCTGTGAAAATTCTTATGTTGGTCATACTTCAAAAAATTAGAATCTGTGATTCCGAATGTCAGTATCCACACCGCCTCAGTGACTGACAGCCATACATTCTCCTCAAAACATTGGATTCATTCGCGCTGTGCCGTGCCGAAGCACAACCCACGTAAAGTTGATAATTCCGCTAATAACTGCAATTGCAGATTTCAAACAGAGATGGCGACAAAGAGGAAAAACTACGGACTGCAGCTTAAATGTTGATTTAGAAAAAAATCTTAATAACTAGCACAGAAACAAACAATAAATGTCACTTACATGGCCAAGCATGTTACATGGATGGTCCTCTCAAACCTGCACCTTTTGGGTGACCACCTCACACAGTGCCACACCACCCACATCTTTGGCATGTCTCCATAGAGACATACAAGTCGAATGTTAGTGCATAAGCAGTGTAATTCAGTAGCTTACTTCTGTTGCTTTTTATTTATCTTTTTTACAGGCAATGTTTTTGAATACAAAATATCCATTTGATAATTTATCAGCCACAATCTGCAGATAATCTGAATACATTTTGGATAAGATTAGACATATAAACATTCATGTCAGTATACCTTATTTTTTATACGAGACCCAATGGGATATCACAATGAACATCAAATGAAAGAAATCAGAGTCAATTATTTAAAGTCATATTTAAAAATAGTAGTTTATAAAAAATTAAATTCTTTGATCCGATTTCTAAATGACAAAAAAAAAAAAAATACTAATCTGAAATGGGCACTGGGTCTGAACAGATTAACATTTTGAGGCAATTCTGTTTTAAAAAAAGTAAACATTCTTGTTTCTTTTTTGTCTTCTAGCTCTAAATTTGCCTTATCAGTCCCACAGGCTGTTCTTCCAGACAGTGTGGAAAGGATTTAAACAGCCACATTACTGAAGAGGATTTTATGACTTATGCAACATCTACATTTTAACTGCGTGTCAGAAATGCCCCCTTCTATTAAGTGGTGCATCAGGCGGGCTGTCTGCTTGTCCTTTATTCTTGCACTGATCCCCAGGACCAGAGGATCGACGCTGAATTGTCACAAAATGTGCATATGCGCCAGTAACATTGTCAGCTGCTCCAAGATGAACCTGACGATGATTCCATCCGACCTGCCCAGCTACACAGCCGTGCTTGACATTAGTTTTAATGAGATAACTGGACTACGCGCACAATGGACCAAGCACAAACTCCCTGAACTCCACAACCTCTTGCTCAGCCACAACGGTTTGTCGTTCCTCTCTTCGGAGGCGTTCGTATTCGTAAAGCAACTGCGCTACTTGGATCTGTCGTCTAATAATCTGCGACAGCTAGACGAGTTCATTTTCGAGCCACTGATACATCTGGAGGTTCTGCTGCTCTACAACAATCACATCTCGCAGATCGACCGCACGGCCTTCTTGGGCCTCAGCAGCCTGCAGAAACTCTACCTGAGCCAGAACCAGGTGTCCCGCTTCCCCCTGGAGCTCGTCAAGGACAAGAACCGACTGGACAAGCTAAGCCTGTTGGACTTGTCTTCCAATCGGATCAAAGTTCTCCCCATTCATGACCTCCAGGTGCTGCCAGCCTGGCTCAAGAACGGGCTGTACTTTCACAACAACACCCTCATCTGCGACTGCGAGCTGTACAGTTTGATGGCTCACTGGTATATCCGAAGACTCAATTCTGCACTGGACTTCAAGGACGACCACACCTGCGTGCATCCCGGCCCGGATAAACGGGTGCTGCGTTTGTTCGATCTCAACACTCATATGAACTGCAGCACGTTTAAAGAAACCGTCGAAGAAGCTTATTTGGAGCAGACGCTCATCCTTGGCTGTGACACCCGGCATCGGGACATGTTAAAGACCTGGATGCTACCTGGAAATGTAGTGTTATCTCCTGGCAATAACCACAGCGCTGTGGTTCTCCCAGACGGCAGCCTAGAGATAAAATCGATACGACCTGAGGACTCAGGTGTGTACACTTGCTTCGCCGTGAGTGAATACCTCAACGAAACGCTCTACGTGGTGGTCAAAGTCTACAACTTCACCCTCAGTGGAAACGGTGAAGGCCTCAACACTGCTTACACCACTTTGGTGGGCTGCTTGGCTAGCGTGGTCCTGGTTCTTATCTATCTGTACCTGACGCCCTGTCGCTGCTTCTGCTGTCCCGACCAGGGTAAATCAAAGAACAATCATGAAGACAGTATCCACTCCTCCATGCTCAGCGTCACCCCCACCCATGACGATATGGCAACCAAAGCAGAGCTCAACAGGCATGTGGCCTTCATAGACCCAAAGGACCTTCAGGGACAGAACGGAAAAGTGAATCCTAATGGAGAGGAAGAGGTAGATGAGGAGGCCATGCAAGGAAAAGGAAAGCGGAAGAAATCGGTGGCAGACTCAATTAGTTCGGTCTTTTCTGATACTCCCATTGTAGTCTGAGGGAGGATGTGTATTTTTGGCTGGAGACAGTTCATAGTTGTGACTTTCTCGGACAAAGAGACTGAAGTACAGTTTGCCATCCTCAGAGTTTGGCTGTTTCTGCAAAACCTTTCCAGCATTTTAATCTGTAGCACTTAAGTATATACTGTGAAAAGGTCTCGCCATATTAGTGGAATCTAAACCTGGAGTGTTTAGATGTTTCTGTGAGTTTAGGCCGACTAAGTGTGACTAGACATAGTCTTGGTAAACATCACATGCAATCTGCAATTTCTCAATGATCAAGCTAGGAAGCTAGATTGAGAAACATTACAACATTAATACATCCACTATATAATCACGTCATAAGCATGAGCTTTGCAGACTGCTAATGTCAAGAAGAATATAGCATAGAATGAAACCCTTGTAGCTAATCATATTTACCACCTTTTATGCTAACTGACTGACCTTACCACTTTATGTAAGCCATACGCAGTTGGTCATTGCAGGGGGAAAGCAATACACTATTGCATTTGATTGTACAGTCACAAGAAAAAGATGGAAAAGTATCTGTCTCTATGGAACATTGTTAGTGTTTTTTGAATGAAAGAGTTGACTGAATCAGTTCCCTGTGTAAACAGGAAACACCCATATGATAATACTTATATAATTAGATAACTAATTACTGATATATTGCTATGGAAAAATAAAATCCTTGTCAAACTGGATTAGCTGGTTGAATCTAGACTCTTTCCATCCAATTTCATTAAAAAAATTGTTATATAATTATCATATTTTTTTATCTTTACATTTAAGTTTTTGATTCCAATCAAAAAATTGTAAGAAATTACTCAGAGTTCTTATCTATATCAAACTATATGTAAATACAGCACCAATATTATTTAATTTTGGCTAACTCTCGCATAAAAATGCAGAATCTCGCATGACACCCAGAGAGTGACATATAATGCTAATGCAATCTTTTAATAGAATGGCGTGTCCCATCTGCTTGCATTCTCATCTCTAAAGCTATAATGATTTGAGCCTGGATTCATCAGCCAAAACAGTTTCGGACACTCAGACCTCTTCTCACTCTGCGTTTATTTGCACTTGTGGTGGTTGGAGTTAGTGCTGAGTCATCCATTGTCGGAATGGACGTCATTTTTTTTTTGAGCCCTTGAAGCACTGATGTAATATTCATCACATAAAAGCCAAATGCTGAGGGATTTTTTTCATTATTATTTGTTTATCTTGAACCATTTGAATACGTTTTCTGAATGAATTAAAATCAAGGGTGAACTCAGGTCAAAACGTGGTGATTAGTCAATCCCGCTCATGCTCTGGTATTCTAAATTATTACTTCAGGCATACAGCATGTGATCTCTCAAAGACCAATATTATATTTGCATAAACAATGCCATAGGAATCGAAATAAGAACACTATGAATCATAATGTAATGCATAAAGGTTGTCTGCTATGCTCAAGGAAGATGTGTCTAGATCCATTCCATATGCATTTTGATTACAACATTATTGTCCTGATGGACTTGAAAGCCATGATTAGGCTGTTCCAGAACACTGGGATGTAGGCAATGATGTCATAGAGGAAGTTAGAGAAACATGCGTGGATTTAGAACGTCCAGCGCTGTGCACACCTAGAACCCTTAATTCTGGGAATTCCGCTTCCATTCTTCTGTTCCTGGAAATAAATTAGACATCTCACGTGTTAACCATAACCACTTTATAACATTGTTTGGTTGGGTTCAGCAGGAGCAATCTTAGTTTCCTCCGACCTCTTTCCCTAGTAACATCGTAATTACATCCTGTTTTGCGAGCGAGGGAGTGGGTGAAGCTATTAAATGTTTGATAGGTGGATGAACTCACAAACAGTATTATCTCAGGGAGAGGGAATGACAGATAATAGCAGCTATGGCAGACTGCAGTCATGGGCAGTTGCGGTCTCTTACACGTCTCTCCAGCTGCAATCCAAAATTAGTGTTGAGGGGAGGGAAAGGCCTACCCATCACAAGCTCTGTGGGAGGAGGCCTGAGATCTCTGCGGTGCGCTTGCGAAGAGACAGAAAAGCCTAGTGCTCCCCCTAAAACCACATCCAGCAGCTTTTCGCCCCCTGTCTTGTGTGTGTGTTCTTCTGAAGTGTGTCCTTGGCTATTTCGCTTCGAGCAGAGTTCTTGTGAAAGACCACTGTTCATTACTCAGCATTTGACAGTACATCTGTGCTTTTTGTATGGGTAAACAGTGTTTGTTTTTACAGTGTTTATGAGATTGTGTCATTTTAGGTAGCCCCCCCCCCCCCCCCCCCCCCCCTCCCCCCCTCTTGAGGTTCCAAAGAGACTGAATTCCTTGTTCTTCTGTGTATTGTTGTTCATATACAGTTGTCTAGATTCCACTTGTGACTATAGGATATTGGTAAACCTATTTTAATGACACTGACTGTAAAGGTTTTTTTCTGTCATGTATTTTGAAATCTGATCATCTATCTGTCTAATACATGTTATTTAGGCACATAAATTGAGATTTTTTTTAGTGTCAGTAAATTAAATCTCAATGTATCGAGTATCAAAACTTTACATTCATTGTTGCATTCATTGGTTAAATTTCTAAAGTCAACGTGAATTGCCGTTCGCAACCCATTTTACTTTTGTAATCAGATGTATTTCCAAGTGAAACGTGATATTCAATAAGTAAAAAAACTATTTAGGTTGGGAAATTGATTGGATTGTGAAAAGTGGCCATTTATAAAAGGGAATGAAGCCAGACTGAATGCAATTTTTCTGAAAAAAATGCCTAAATAGCTCTTTGGCTATTGGTTAAGATTATCCATTAGCCAATTTTTCAGTGACATCTGTGAAAAAAGTTGGTTCAGAGGAAGTTTCAAGTTTGAGCAAAGAGTTTTTTCCTTTATAAAAATAACCAACAGATCATGCAAAATTAAACTAGAAATGTGCGTTAAGAAAGTAAAAAGGGTGAATTTTGATTTCATGTTGACTCCTCTCAGAATGTCAAGATGGATAATATTAGAAGTAATTGTTCTTATGCTGACTCTCAAAACTGCAAAATTAGCTTTAGTACAACTGTTCACACAAAGCACGATAACTACAGTTTTAATAATTGTTCTAATTCTTTGAGAATACTGGAATCAAGATCACAACAATAACAATAACGACACAGTGGAATGATATATTTGGAATCACTTTCAGATTTTTTTTCTCTCGATTTGATGAACGATAAAAACATTGACAGCCAATCAGAATCCGTCGGGGGGACCTTAATATAGTTATCGTTCTTGGTGTAAACGGGCCTTAAACTTAGTTCTAGAGACTAGATCAAGTCCCTTCTGTCCTATGCTAACATATCTTAAAACTCTAGATTAACAGAATTAAAAACAAGTAACTAGATCAATGGCATTTGATACTACTTAGTTTTGTGAAAGTAAGCTATATTTGAGTACATAAAATAGAGGTAAACCAACACAAATCTACCAGAATCACAGTAATGCAGACATATTGGTACCAATTCTTAGTAAGCAAGCATCCTGAAATACTTAGATTTTGCTAAAAAAAAAAAAAAAACCTGTGTGAATCCTAAATGGTTTGAGATCTAAAGTCTCAACCATCATTAGTCTCTGAGAGCGAGAGCAGAAACGTTGTCAGGTCCAGTATTAGAGCTAGAGGCATTGTTGTAAAAGCTTATTTAGTCTGAATGTCAAAAACGAGACTGATGAGTGCCGGGTGGCGTGTATTCGTTGAAACTCAAACTGATTCTGGATCAGCTGTCCACATAGACATATACCTGTGAGAAGTATTATTTATCAATAATATAAAAGTGAATAAAAATGAAATTGACTGTTTTTGCCTGTTTTTATGCTTTCCGTTTAAGCAGACATACAGAAACATCTTAGTTTACTGTACATTTAGCCAACATTATTTATCCAATGCATTTTGTAGTTGCAGGAACCATTAGCTTACACAATATCCACATTCTACACAGAATCTTTGAACTGAGAACTTTGACAAGGGATCAGCTAAATGTATACATTCGGGACATGTATTATTGATATGGTTACATGAATGGACTACTCTGAATTAAACACTTGCCCTGAGGGTGGGATGAGATGAACTTCCTGTCAGGCATCCCACAAATACTGGCTTTTTATTTAACAAAAAAAAATCCACTGCAACAAAATGTTGACATATTTTGGCATATTTGTGTAAAATGGGCGTATCTAATTTTTTAGTGTCATCTAGTGGTGAGATGAAGCAGCTCAATTCATTAGAACCAAGACAACAGAAACACATTGGCATATTTATTTCAGAGTCTGACAGTCCGTTTAGCAGCATAAAGAAGGTCTTGAGGTATTTATATATTAATTTGCAGGTCATTCACCAATACATTCACTCACATAGACATTCAGTATACAAAATACAGACACACACATACATACATACATGCATACAGATACGTCCTCCTACATGAACTTCAGACACTTTCACCATCCTGTGCATAAAGTCTGTGGCAAATACATGGCAGTAAGCCTGTGCTTCTGGGGGAGTTTAAGGCAGACTCCCTCAGTGAAGAAGCTTTGGCTGTTGGGAGAAAAGAAGAGCAGATGGTCAGGAAAAGGATCTAAATTCAGAGCCGAGACTCAACCACTGTGCTGAATTAAACCTTGATGATTCATCTTAACAGACTATCAATCTGTGACTTCCTATACTTCTTGTTCTCTCTACCACAGTGTATTTTTATCCTTGCAGTGTTGAAAAAGTAAGCTTAGGCAGTTTTCTTCAACAACTTTAAAGAAATTTATTTTGCTAACAGAGAGAATTATGTGTCTACCAAGAGATGCTTGAGCTTCCTGACCCCTATACATTGGTACTATTATTTACCACAACACTTAAAAACACATGCTACAACCACTTAAAAGGTACACTCTGTATTTTTCATCATTGAAGTATTTGACTAAAGAAATCAATAGTTATTTTAAAATCATGTGCACTCGCATTACATTACATTTAGGAGGCTACTAATATGATTCATCTGATTAGATGAATCATATTAGTAGCCTGCTAAAATGAATCTTTCTTAACCATTTCTTTGTTTCTTCGCCGTTTCTAGCATTTCTTCAGTTTTTCAGTAAATATGTTAAATAAATATAGATCATTCATAAATATTTTACATAAAATGTTGTTTAAAGTACCGGTAAGAAAGATATTCTTTTATGTTCAGTAGAAAAAAGAAACTAATACAGAATTGGAACAAATTGAGGGTGAGTAAATGTTGACAGAATTTTTGGGTGAACCATCCAATTAAACTAACAATTAGCAGTTTCAAGACCATTTATGTAATTGGTATTATTATCTGAATTAATTCAAATGACAAACAGAAACAACGGTCAGAATCAACGAAATATGAGCGTTAACTAAAACTAAAAAAAACTATTAAATATCTTTGGGGAAAAAAAGCTGAATTAAATTACATGTATTAGATGAAAAATAAATGAAAGTTTGCAATGATGCCTTGGCAACTAAATAAATTAAAGCACTAATATTCCTAAAACTGAAATAAAAATAAATTAAAGCTATATAGGAATATTAAAAAACGAATAAGTACTGTGGCGAGGGGAGCGTGGTTATGCGAAGTCTGCAGCGGGGGAACGAGTGCGGAGACGAGCGGTGATAAGGAGGAGGTCAAGAAAATGATGGCTAACACCTCTCTCTATTGCTAGTGATTGGCAGAGAGACACATATGAGCAGCCCACACACCTGGGACGGGAGAGAGAGAGACCTGTGCTACACTGTTGGACTGTTTATTTTTGATGTACAAGGTGCCTGACTGAGTTTATTTGCAGCTTGATATCGAGTTAATGAAAGACTTGGATTACTCGCCACCCCGACTTCTTCGTCAGTGCTATCTTAATTTGAACCTTTTACAAGTACATAATTTTCTGTATGAAAATATGAAAACTGAAAAAAAAGGAAAAATTAAAACTAATAAATACTATAATACAAATAGTATTTAAATTATAAAATAACTGCACCCCTCCGCACAGTAAAATGTTGAAAAATGGCCTAAAAATCAAGCTTTGTAAAAAAATAAAGGAAACTATTCAAGGAAACTACTTTTCTATTCATATTTAGTGTCGTCTTTTAAGACGTTTTTTTTTTTTTTTTTGGATTAGAGATTCTTATGAGCCATTAAAACTAGGCAAGGCTGTATCTCCATATTTCTCCCAGAATTATGTGATGAAATTAAGACATACAGAGAAAGTAGATAATTGATAATGTCAGTGTAAGTCCATGACAACATATCAGCCAATGCAACAAAAATAAAAAATTACGGAATGCAACTTTTTAGGCTTTTAAACTACTGATAAATGTGATAAACATACCGTTTGTGCAGCCAGTTTCTTTGGCAGACTGTTGGAGGTTGAACCTGGTCTGCCATCCCCACCCCAGGACACCAGGCCGGAGTGAGTCTGGGAGAGAGAGGAGAGGACATTGGGTTTAGGGGCATATGAAGTGTTTTTGGGGGGAGAGGCACCGCTGGTCTTACGTTTCCTGCCAGGCCCTTTATGCTCATTCCCAACAGCCCTTTGATTGAGTCCTGAGGCCCCTCCCTTATCAGACTCCGGGGAGGGAGAAGGGGAGATGTGGGCAGGACTTTGCTTAAGCAGCCCTTTCATTTCAGGAGGGCGTGTTTTGCTGCCAGGTGAGAGAGCACCATTGAACGGGCCATGGGGTGAAGAAATCGCATTTCTGGTCAAGGAGGACTGGCGGTCTCTGTGGTGGGGGAGAAACAGGATTTTTGACTCTCCAGGCAAGTCTTTGTCCTCTTTGGGAGATTTTTGCCGTTTACTGGCTGCAGGACTCTCCCGAAGCTCCCTGAAACTCGCCTGCAAAGCCTGTTTGCTGGTCCGACCTGCAGGGTTACGTTGCCGGCCGGGGCCTGAGGGCATCTGGGCTTTCGTTGGAAGTCTGGAGGCGGCTGTTAGGTTAGTGGGCTGTGATTGTCCTGAGGTGCTTGTCCTGAGAGTAGAGGCGCTGCGGACGGGTACCGAGCCGCATGTGGCATCATGGGAATTATAAGTGTTTGTGGTGACTAGGGGTTGATGAGAGCATAGATCTGACACCTGAGGGAGTTTCCTGCAGATAAAAGATTTTACTTACAACAAATAAAATTCACAGGAAAAAGAACATTCCTGAACACATATTTTAAAGCAACTAATTTTATAATTAAAATTTGAAGAAAATAAATTAATGAAAAAATAATTAATACATTTGTTAAAAAGAATAGTGGCAAATTAATAAAATACTAAAATATTAAGAAATTTATTTTTCAATCAGTTTTTTTTCCCAATCAATTTATGTTGAAGTAATGAAAAAAGAAATGAAATAAAAAAAGATGAAATAAAATATTTCAGTTAGTCAAGTTTTTATCTAATATTTATAAGTTGAAGTACTAAAATTAAACAGTTTAAATATTTTTAAAAAATGAAAGCTATATGGAAATACTGAGAAAATATTAAGCACATACAATTATTAAAATTTAAATGATAAAAATAAAAGCTAATTCAAAATATTCTATAGTAAGTATTTATTTACAAAATTATGGTAACACTTTACTAAAAGGTTCTAATAGTTAACATTAATTAAAATGAACTAACAATAAAAAATAATTCTAAAGCATTTTAAGTTAATGTTAATTCCAACATTTCCTAATAAATTATTAAAATCAAAAGTTGTATCTGTTAATTAATGATCCTGAGCTAACATTAACTAACAATGAACAGTTGTATTTTTATTAACTTTTATTAACGTTAACAAATATTAACAAATGCTGTAACAGTTGTATTGCTCGTTGTTAGTTAATATTAGTTAAGGCATTGACTAATGTTAACTAATGGGACCTTGTTTTAAAGTGTTACCAAAATGACATTGAATCAAATAAGGTAAATACAAAAAAAGAAGGATTTCTCGGCTCGGTGTTGAAAACACACAAAATAAGCATTATGAATGTCACAGCCTGATGTTGTAAAGCATCTTACTTCCACAGATAAGTGCTGAGGTGTTGCTCCATCATGACACTGAAAGCTGACCGCAGGTGGAGCAGCCTTCGGTCAAACGCTAAGACACTACGGCCAAGCACACGTGCCCCGAAGGTGCAAAGCTGGGTAAAACATGAGAGAGGGGACAAACATGGGTTCATTTTTCTCCAAATGTGATATTATGAAATGAAACTATGTATTTTGTGTAACCTTTGTTATCAACACCCTCTTACATAAAGATTTTGCGGGATTTGTAGCAGTTTAAAAGAATTTAGATATGAAGGGAAAGACTTACACCCAGGGGCTTGGGGTGCAAGGTACTAGCTGGCAGATGAGCAAATTCCTCACGGTTCTCCCCATCACTCTCCTCACTGGAGAGACCGGCTGAGAGAGATTCCACCTGCATTTCCTCAGAGCGCATCACATCCTTCATCTCTACAACACCCTCTGATGGATTCATGGACCTGTAAACACACGTTCAGATAAATGTCCTGTCCACGTATCGTATACGCTTGAAAGCTTCAGTCTCCATTCACATTCAAATTCAATTTCTAGCTCATTTTACCAGGTACACTGGAATATTTTTAACCACAGAAAGCAGCCGAAGTACAGACCTGAGAATAGAAGAGTTAGTCATTTGGCTTTTGTAGTGCAGAGGCCCAATCTGAGACGCAGGATTCTCATGGTGGACAGAGCCTCCATCGGGGACCTCTCTGGACAGAGGGGGGCGCTCTCGAGGCTTCGAGCTCATCTTCAGCTCCATTACAAGTTGGTCAAAGGGTTTACGCCTCCCTACAACCTGCCGACGTTGATGGATGGAGTGAATCTGCGGTAGAGGAGATAAAATAGAAATGACAGCTAGAGCTGAAAGCAAAAGCACTCAAATACGTATGTTAGTGTGCTTTTTTTCTGTATATTGACTATATACTCACATTACAGGTCAGCAGTCTGGTGCACAGTTTCTTTCTCTCAGGATCCATCACCCCACAGTGCTTGTCAAAGTCACATTCTTTCTCTGAAATAAACAAATTGGTTTCAACAAGAGAAATCACCATTTCAAGCAAAGCAACCACTGTAACCAAGTAGATTTGAAATGTTTAAGGAACAAGTAAAATACAGTCAGGTTATGTTTTTAACACTGAATGAATAATAATTTATGCATCAATATAACATACACTACCTTTGAAAAGGCTGGGGTCAGTATTTTTTTTTAAAGAAATTGATACTTTTATTCAGCAAGGACTAAAATTAATTTATAATGTGACATTTATAATGTTACAAAAGATTTATATATATATTTTTAATTACTTTTCTATTTATCAATTTTTCCACAAACATTAAGCAACACACCTGTTTTCAACATTGATAAAACTAAGAAACGTTTTTTGTGCATTAAATCAGCATATTAGAATGATTTCTGAAGGGCCATGTGACACTAAAGACTGGAGTAATGATGCTGAAAATTCAGCTTTTCCATCAAGAAGAATAAATCATCTTTTAAAAAATATTTTTAAATAGAAAATGGTTTTAAATTGTATTAATATTACTGTTTTTACTGTGTTTTTGATCAAATGAAATCAGCCCTGGTGAGCATAAAAAAATGAAAAAAAAACATACTAAAATATTTTAATTAAAACTTAATGTTTCATGATCATTCCATGGACATTTTTGAGTGGTGACAAATGATAATTTACATGGAACATATTTAAGCAGATTCTGAATCTATTTAAATGGATAATTTGAACAGATTCACAGAACTAACAGAATTAAAACTCAATTTTGCTACTGAAGTTTAAAATCGAAAAAAATATATATATTATGGGTTGCATCAAAGACGTACTAAGGACTTTCTTGTAGGTTCTGCTGTATGTTTTTGGTCCGTGCAGGTAAGCGTGTGAATCCAAACTCTTCTGGATTGGTTTCTCGGCTGATGGAGGTGCTTTTTTTGGTGGGGTGGGCAAATGTGGAGGTGATGGAGGGGTTCCATGGGAAATTTTATCCACATGCTGAAGACTGGAATATAAACGAGATGACACTGAAATAAACAGTGGATGTGTAATATCAAGTTAAACTGAACTTCACTCCTTCTCACCTGGGTCCCTCACGCTGTGGTTTGGAACGTCTCTGGTGCGGAGAATGAGGTGGTGGGACTCGTGGGGGTCCAGCCCCCTGATGCCTGCTGTCTTGACCCTCACAGGGGCTGCAGTGTTGGGAGGGGGGTGTCCCATGTTGGGGTCGGTCAGGAGAGCAGTTTGATGGTGTACCGTAGACCTTGCTGAAGGGGCCATGCCGTCGCTCACAATGCTTCTCAAAAGCCTGTGGCTTCACGACCTGCCCACAGTGGCTGCACACCACCAGGAAGAAGTCATCATGTGCTGGGCAGTGGCCATATATCGACATGTCTGTGAGGGGAAGAAGATTTTTCTTTTTTACGCATGGCAAGATTTTACTTTGAATGTCAAGATCTTGTCACTCGTCATCAATGCAATCTGTTAATCACAAGCCTAACGAACTCTTCCTTACCTTCTTTCTTGAGAGTCATAGTTTCCATCCGTTTCTTCACATTTTTGCTGCACTCTTCCAGAGAGGACCCTAAGAGAGGCAGTGAAACAAACAGACCATCAAAACAGGAAATTAAACCTCAAAGTACATTTGAATTAAGCATCTCCTCTCTGATGATCAGCAGTTCTCAACTCCAGATGGATGGATGGATGAATTTGAACCGGTTTTAACCAGCCACTGACACACATTAAAACATGTGTTTCTGTCATTTTCCAGCATTAAAATGTATGATCTGCCTTCACAGAGAGATCATTGGTACTGTACTATCATACTTCATATTCAGTCATATTATTTATCTGACTGCACTGACGCAATCAGATGACGATTTGAACCCGAGCGTTGATGTGGGTGTGGTGCCATTGGTTAACATGTTGTTGGTCTACATCTTTTCCAAGCCATTTTTGTAGCGATTTAATTAAGTTTAATTATTTTAATAGAACATTATTCATAACTCATTTTAAGTCACATCCAGCTCCAGCTGTAACTTGTTAAGATGGGCAATCGGACTTCCAGGGTGGGCTGTACAATTGTAAAAGGGGTTGAGGTCAAGCTCAGGATGGGGTCATTCCTGTGCTCTTCTCTTGAAAGTTTGCTGAGGCTCCCCAGTTGAGAACCACTGGCTTAGACACGTCTATCAAATATCAAAGCAACAGTGCTGAATGTTCTCATTTCTAATGGCCACAGCTCACTGCATTCATTAATGTGGGTCATTTCCTGCATTATATAAACCATATACATGAGAAATGCCATTCTTATTTTTTAATCAGCTGATCAGTGCGACAGATGATGAAGGACCATCTCAGTGTTGTATAAATAGATGTAATGTAATGTAAAGAAAAGGGAGAGCAAGGGCAGTTTGATGTGAAGATGCAACTGACACCGTTCCTGGCAATTCCAAAAGGAAATATCAGCCCACCGTTTCATCATGATACTAACACTGCATGTGAATAATGAGATGTTCTCACGGCGACGAGAACAACTATAAATCTGGAAGTGTGTAAATGGATTAAGAGGTTTATCTTGATAGTTTAGTGGCCAGAGACTCGTCTCCACCTTCACTTCCCGTCGCGCTGGCTGTCAGATTCACATTAACGTTAGATGACATACTGAGCCGCATCTTTTGTCTTTAAACATCAAACCAACACGACAACATATAAAAACAATTCAGGCACATTACAATCACATTTTCAAGAATGTACATTTTAGGAAAGGGAATATTCATCGGCTAAACGGAGCGCTAGGACCTGGGAGATTTTCCGAAACTATCGTGTTTCGGTCTGCAACCCGTGCGGCGCTAGGACCCGGCGGGGCCTTTGTTTGGGTCGTGGTGGCCGGGGTTTGCTCTTTTCAAACGAATCCATTTCCTGTGCTCGCTCGAAGCGATTACAACCGAAAGTATTGAAAGCTCGACTTTGATTTACTCACCGTCCAATGTAGATACAGTCGCTTTTTCGATCCAAGTGGTCCAGCTTTGCCCTACAAATTCAAGGATGGAAATTCGCCGATCTAGGGCAGCCATTACCGTTTTAGCGCGTGCACGACCCGCCACCATCACGACGGGAGCGCATTGCGACGTCATCTTGCGCGCTCACGGTCACGGCGGATACCGTAGCGATGGGAAGTCGACTCATTTCTGCGAGCTGGTTTCAAAGAACGACGTCCCAAACAATATCACACGCAGGCATATATTGCTTTTACTGTTAACTTTATTGCTTCGTATGCGTGCTGTTAAAACTGTCATAAAATCAAGTAATATAAAACAGTTGATTAATCGCAGCACATTAAGGCAATTGTTCTGTGTTACAAGGAAATGTTTCCATATGCAAATTAGACATGGTTGATTAAATATGCACTCATTTATAGATTTCAAACACAGGCATCTGAACATTCGATAAAGCCAGGTTCAAAATTTTTGTTTCATTTTTGCTGACATTAGAATTGAAGGTTTTTGCCTGTGGTGTTACCTTCAAATAACGTTTTCCCATCAGTCAAACGCTTTACTATTAGCTTAGAAAGAGAAAACTTGTTGAATCGATATGTGCTCTGCTCAGATCGATTCAGTTAGATTCGTCATTCGTGAACAAGTCGTTCAGATCAGATGACTGAAGCGGTTCAATGATTCATTGAAAAGATCTAACTCAAAAGAACAATTCGTTTTGATAGTTTCATGCTAATATCCTTACACTTGAAACTTTGGAAATAGCCTACCCATATAGGAAATACCATTCCCCCCCCCCCCCCTGTATATTACATCATAATATGTAAATTCGTTAATAAAAACATCACACAACATCAACAGCTGCACAAGTCCACAATAACGCTGTACTGTCTGTGAGCATTAAAATAAGAAAGATTTTACATTTCGTCTAATGAAGAAGATGCCTTGCCTTTTATACACTTGCATAAGTAAACTAGAATTAGAAATTAATTTTCATATGGAAATTACCTATTTGAAATTAGAAGTACACAAGTCAAAGCACAAATGCACAATAATAGCAAACCATGATTTTTTTTATTTTAAAAAAAGCCTCTATCTTTGTTAAACACAAACAAAACAGTTCTTCAATTCGTTTTTAACAACAGTCTTGCCTGGTTTGATGTAAACATTTCTTAAAAATAGGCTAAGTTAAGTTATAAGGCACACAGTTTAATTAATAAAAGGACAATTTAAAAATTAGGAGTACAGTGGAAATGTAAAATGAGATGAACTTAAACACAACTTAGTACTCATGCATCCTCAATTGTTATAAAAGGGAACATCAAAACAACTCCAGAATTCAAGTTATATATTCAATTCAAAATATGTCAATGAACAGGAGTCAAAAACATTCCATACATTTTGTTCATGTAACAAGTTTAACTGATATAGAAATTTAACAGTAAAGAAATGAAATGTAACATTTTAAAGATGCAGTTTACTTCTTACAAACAGGCTTATGATAAGGGGCCCTTGTACCTTCTCTAAATATTATGCAAATATTTGAATATATTGAAGATATACCTTTGGTGTGCGTTTGTGACACAGGTCACGCCAGGTAGATCCATAACATCAGTCGACCGCGGTGGTATGTAGCACCACTTTAATACTGCAGCAACACCTGCTTGATGAATGTGGATATGACCTGATGTTTAATTATGGCTGTCCTGCTCCCTCTTGCTGATTGGCTGATTTGTGTAATGGCGTCTCCTTGTAAAGGAACCAGCAGTTTCCTCCCCACAGGATACAGTTGAGGAATCCAAAGATCTACAAAGATTCATAAATTCATGTTCACTTATTTGTTTTTAATTAATTTGATTTATCTTTTTTTTTTTTTTTTTTTTTTTAAATCAAGTTAAAAAGAAACATTATATCCACATAACTACAATCAGAGCATAAATACCGACAAAGGATAGTAATAAAAATATGTGGGAAAACAGGATGAATAAATCTGTTAGTCTATTCGGTCATCTCTGTATAATGTCATTGGTTTAGTATTTTGCTATACATTATAATTCTCTTACCACTGAGGAATTGAGGCGGCCCATTATGGGGGTGTGCCCAGCAGTGCAGTTTAATGCTCGTTTACACACGTCAGTTAAGGACACAAGTGTATTTGGACTGGTTGCCCCTTTCACATCAGTGAGGCCTTTTCCCCAGGCAGATGAACACACTAGCCAGAGAAACGTGAAGATCCCAGTTAACAGTAGATCCTAAGGAGAGTAATACATGTAAATACATATCAACATGTAAATTATATAGACACACACATTATAAATTATTATTTTATATACAGTACCGGTCAAAAGTGTGAAAACATTACTATTTTTAATGTTTTTGAAAGAAGTCTTTAATGCTCATCAAGCCCTTTACTTGACCAAACATACAGAAAAACAAGTAATATTGTGAAATATTATTACAATTTAAAATAATGGTTTTCTATTTTAATATATATATATATATATATATATATATATATTAATTAATATATTACTTTGAAATATAATTTATTTCTGTGGTGCAAAGCTGAATTTTCATTACTCCAGTCTTCAGTGTTGATGATCCTACAGAAATCATTCTAATATGCTGATTTGATACTCAGTTATTATCAATGTTGGAAACAGTTGTGCTGCTTAATCTTTTTTTGGAACTATATCAGAGCTCGAGTTGAAGCTGCTTCATCGAGCCCCTCTCCGGTGGACAGCAAGCCAAATAAGTTTAACCTAATATCTTAAAGATTTTATGGGCAAGCAAACTCGTTAAAGTTCATTCTCCAAACTAGGGATGTTGAAATCCAGCAAAATACAGAATACACTAATAAAATGAAGGCCAGAAAGTTTATAAATAAACTTATCAGGCATGCAGTGGCTGGATTTCATTTGTCGTACAAAAGCGTGAACGTCTGAGTCAGCCATTGAATATGAAAGTGAATTTAAAGGCATGCACAGACAGAGGAGGTTTAAGAATGCACAGATAACTCTTAAAATAGCTACATGAACTTGAACCAATACACACTCACAATGCTGGGGCCGCGAGGAGATTCGCGGTAGAGGTGCTGGTAACCCAGATACAATACAAGAGTAGCTGTGCTGTACAGGAAAGCCAGAACTCCAACAGCAACAAAGAACTCAGCTGAAGATGAATAATCTCCAGTCAGTTGTATGGTTTTAAACATTGCTCCACTCTGTTCGCAGGTTGGGACCTGGTAACTGCGGGTATTGAGCCTTTGTATCAAAGAATAATAAAGAAGGAAATTATGAAAAGGCAGAAATTCAAAAACAACAAGAAGTTGTATTTTAATTGTTTACCTAAAAGGGTAGTTGAAGGATGCATTTATTTCTTGGCTGGTACTGTTTTTGTTGCACAGGATGTTGAAACTGGTAGAGCCAGAATAACCACTAGTTGTAGCAAAAGCAAAAATGGCGAATATCTGAAAAAACAGTTTGTGAATGCAAAGAGGTGAAATTAATAAATGAATAAATAGATATGGTTCAAATGGAAACCAAAGGAAGTGTGCAACTGTGCGTTTGATTTCATAGCCCTGAGACCACCATATGAAGAAATGTAAATATTTATAAATGTAATGTATAAATGTAAATATAATATAAACAAATACAACCTTTGATTTTAATAACGTATTAGTAAATTTTTAAATTAATATTAACTAAGATTAATAAATGCTGAAGAAGTATTGTTCATGTTAACTAAGGTAGTTAACTAATGAACCTCAGTGGCGTAACTATCGGTAAGCAGGGTACGCGGTTGCTTACGGGCCCGGACCAATCAGGGGCCCGCTTGACTGGAAGATATTGATTGACAGCCGGGGCCCCCTATCGCATATTACTACTTTTAGTTTGATCGCATTTTACTTTATCACAATTTTGTTTTAAATAAATAATGACAACAACATATTTTACAGATCATTAAATACATGTGTGAAACGAACAATCATGGATTTTGGTGTAATTTGTTTTGAGCTGGGACTGGGGAATCCCCGGGTCGGCTGTTTAACGTTACACGCGCGCGCCACTTCATGCGTTTTCTCAGATCGGATAGCTACTGATTTATCAAAACGATTCCATTTACAGCTGGTCACATATGTGTTTTTGCAAAACAGATATAAATCCGATCTTCAATTTCCGCGCTATATGCAGATTTAATAGAGTTCACGTCACCGAAAGCAACAGATAAGCTGCATTTTATTGATCATCAGCTAAAATTTCTAAATCGAAGACCGCAATTAGAGAGAGCGGCAACAGTACTGGTAAGATCATTTCGTTTCTTTTAATGAAGATGATTGTGTGTTAAGCGAGCGTCTGCGACTTACTTTCACTTTGATTTGAGATATAGTTTGTGCGTTGGCTTGATGAATAGATGCTCATCTGCGGTGATGCGTGTTGTTGCAGAAGCATCGTCATATCTGACTATGACATATAGCCTATAACACGCTCTCACACGTTTATTTTTTTTAGCATTTTTAGAGGAGTAAAATTGACATGTGGTTTCAACAACCAGATGCATTTACACTTGTCCAGTGTCGTCTGGAATGCGGCCCAGACCACCTCCTGAAGTGGTTTGAGCGACCGGATTCAAATCCGTCTCGAATGCGTTTCGAAGGGAATTTACATCTGGTCTTTTCACGATCGGATAGCTATACGATATACGATATATCACAGAAAAAGCATGAAGTGGCCAGGTGTAAACAGTTCCTTGCGTATTGCATGCAAAAGCCTACTCGTGGACATTGCGTCATCACGTGTTGTAGTAGGGGGCCGCCTTGATAATCCTGCATAAAGCCTTGTTTATACTCGACGCGTCCGCAAGAGCGCGAAGTGCGCGCGGCAAAAATGACGTAATTGCGGTGTGGGCGGTCGTGCGCGTTGGGTGCGCAAGACCATATTATGGCAAGCCAAGAGGGTCAGAATTACGCTATAGATTAATCGCGTTTACAGCCAAACGCCGTAAAATACGGCGTTTTAAAACGTATTTCGCGCGTTTTTTACGCCGTTGTAATTACAGACGCCGTAAAAAACGCGCGAAATACGTCAATGACGCCGTATTCCACGGCGTATTTTTGTTCATGGAAAGCGCCGCTTTTTACGACGTTCATCTTGCCATATGACGGCGTAAAAAACGCCGTTTTGGTTGAACAGAGCGCGCGTTATTTTACGGCATTTTGCTAATAGTATAATGAGTCACGCCCACTGTTTTACACAGCCAGTAAGTTTGAACTGTTCTCTCCCAATCAATGATGAACTGAGTCAGACCAGACCAATTCAGCACGTATTATTATAGCCAAAGATCATTCGAATCTGTGAATGGTTTATAATTTGTTGTGTATAGCCTACCTACACTCACAATAAAAACAAAACATTGCTTGTATAATGAAGAAAACAAGCAGCTTTCCTTTCCGTGAACTTGCCTCTCAAAAGCAATCATTTTCACCATGAATCGAAATAAATTTTGTGTATAGATAGGCTATTTATTCCTTTTATAGGCTATGATTTTATCCTGTTTTTTTTTTCTTGTTCACAGAAGTGCTACAGGTGCATACGATGATGCTTCTGTTCTTTATGCAGCTATTTGTGCATGCAGGCTAAAACTAAACCCCTGGAAAAACATGTTTGTGTGTTTTAATGGGTCACAGACACGTGTAAATTTTAATTTAACAATCTTGTCGGTTAATGAATGGAGATGATCGCGTCGGTTGAAGGTCAACCCCTAAATGAATCCAATTTGTTGATAAAAGGAAACATTTCTAATTTTCGTTTAGTTTAAGTTGTTCAACTAATACTTATATTTTCCTTTATTTCCGGTTTATGTCGATTAGCATAACTGTTTTTAATAGTTTTAGTTTTAGTAAACTAACCCTGAACATCCACAGATCTGTAGCCTAAATTTTGCTATTTTAAGACACTAATATTTACAAATATATAAATGTTTGTCATAAAATAATTTAACAATGCATTATTTTTATAGGCTAACTAACCTTTTACAGTTTTGGATAAAACAGGCCTACATTTTTTGCATAATCTTTGCTTAAAAAATAAAGCATTCATGAATTATTTAATGATATAGGCCTAAACCTATTACTTAAGTGAACTCGTTTATAGTTATACACTCAAATATTGATAATAACAATAATAATTATTATTATTATTACATTTTAGGCTACATATTTAGAAGACATTTTTGTCCAAAACTTACAAGAAAGGAACAAAGCAATTCGTCAAATGTCAGTCATAATACAGTCACAGTCAGTCAGTCAGTCACAATGTCAGTCTAATAATTTATTATTTAGACAATAATAATAAAAGGCTAGGATTATCACAAATAACCACAAGATTTTGACGCTCATCATTCATATTAAATCGTCTATTCCAGCATATTCCACCATTATTGTGGAGCGCGCTTAGCCTGCATGACATGGAGGCGCCGGTGACTTGCATCACTTTCGTTTTCCTAACAACCATGGAAACAACTTAAAATACTCCCTAATTTCTGGTCATACAGAAAAGAATAATACATCATTCGCAACTAAATATATTTGTGTAAACTCACAATAACAAGAAAACAATGTGCTTTTGTAAAATAACTTTCATGCTCTCCGTGAACTGGATCGCGTCTCAAATGAACTGAAAAACAGCGTATAGCCTCACAGACACAGATATATCGTATATAGGCTATATATAATATTATATATATATAGGATATATCAATTATTTATAAAAATATATAGCCTACTATAGAATATTATTTATATCGTAATCATAATCCGTATGAAAGGTGCATTTCTCTCTGGCGCATCCCCTTTACAGCGGAGATGGAGATATGTTAGCTGCCTGATTTAGAAAACATTAGTTTATTAATAAATAATTAAAATACCTCGTTATTTGTTCAGAAACATTTATTATCATTAGCCTACTTTTGCCGGTGCTTTGCGGCAAGATTTATACATACGCTTTAGTATGGGAGGCTATTCCTCCATGCACCCATTTCTAATTTGTTCATTTAAATGTAATGTAAAAGTCTGAAATGTAATAATAATAATAATTATTATTGTTATTATTATTAGAGTGTATAACTATAAACGAGTTCACTTAAGACAGTAATATGTTTATCATAAAATAATTTATGAATGCTTTATTTTAGCAAAAATTAGGCAAAAAATGTAGGCCTATTTTTCCAAAACTGTAAAAGGTTAGGTTATAGTCTATAAAAATAATGCATTGGTAAATTATTTTATGACAAACATATATATATATATATATATATATATATATATATATATATATATATATATATATATATATATATATATATATATATATTTGTAAATATTAGTGTCTTAAAATAGCAAAATTTAGGCTACAGATCTGTGGATGTTCAGGGTTAGTTTACTAAAACTAAAACTATTAAAAACAGTTATGCTAATCGACATAAACCGGAAATAAAGGAAAATATAAGTATTAGTTGAACAACTTAAACTAAACGAAAATTAGAAATGTTTCCTTTTATCAACAAATTGGATTCATTTAGGGTTTTTTTTCCCCTGCGACCTTCAACCGACGCGATCATCTCCATTCATTAACCGACAAGATTGTTAAATTAAAATTTACACGTGTCTGTGACCCATTAAAACACACAAACATGTTTTTCCAGGGGTTTAGTTTTAGCCTGCATGCACAAATAGCTGCATAAAGAACAGAAGCATCATCGTATGCACCTGTAGCACTTCTGTGAACAAGAAAAAAAAACAGGATAAAATCATAGCCTATAAAAGGAATAAATAGCCTATATCTATACACAAAATTTATTTCGATTCATGGTGAAAATGATTGCTTTTGAGAGGCAAGTTCACGGAAAGGAAAGCTGTTTGTTTTCTTCATTATACAAGCAATGTTTTGTTTTTATTGTGAGTGTAGGTAGGCTATACACAACAAATTATAAACCATTCACAGATTCGAATGATCTTTGGCTATAATGATCCGTGCTGAATTGGTCTGGTCTGACTCAGTTCATCATTGATTGGGAGAGAACAGTTCAAACTTACTGGCTGTGTAAAACAGTGGGCGTGACTCATTATACTATTAGCAAAACGCCGTAAAATAACGCGCGCTCTGTTCAACCAAAACGGCGTTTTTTACGCCGTCACATGGCAAGATGAACGGCGTAAAAAGCGGCGCTTTCCATGAACAAAAATACGCCGTGGAATACGGCGTCATTGACGTATTTCGCGCGTTTTTTACGGCGTCTGTAATTACAACGGCGTAAAAAACGCGCGAAATACGTTTTAAAACGCCGTATTTTACGGCGTTTGGCTGTAAACGCGATTAATCTATAGCGTAATTCTGACCCTCTTGGCTTGCCATACCCCATTTCGCCTGGCGGTGTGCACGGCACTTTTTGTAACATCGCGCGCGGCGCCGCATCCGAGGATGAACGACTTCGAGCCGAATCTGGCCGAACTGGTATGTCTGTACCACCATGTTTATGATCCTTCTATACACAGAGACATTTGCATTGATGGGCGACCATAAAAGCCTCTCATTTTGTGAATAGGAACACATTTACATTAAGCACCCAGTTTGCACTTGTATAAAGTAACTGCTTACATTTACAAAATAAGCCTACAATAGCAGAAGTAAGCCCTGGTGATGAAATTAAGGTTTAAACACTCTTCAATAAGGCTTCAGTTGTTTACTAGTTTACATGCAGTGAAAGTACAATAAACCTACTGCATTTATTACTCTTTTTATATGAATCAGAAATTAATAAACTACTAATAAATGGCAAACTACTTCTTCACTGCTGATTCCTGGTGGTTTAGAGGAGAATTACTCCGAGTCGCCCCCTGTCGTTTCACAGAATAGCACAACGGCGAGCGCGTCAAGTATAAACGCCTCGTCCATATGGAGAGGTGCGCGCGCAGTCAGCGGAGACTCGCGCTCGTGCGGACGCGTCGAGTATAAACAAGGCTTAAGGGCCCGGTGTTGGCTCGTTACGCCACTGATGAACCTTATTGTAAAGTATTACCAAAAATATCAATAAAAAAAGAATGCGTGACCCTCTGGATTACATGCATGGTAAAATAGTACCAAAAGAAATGTACACAGACAGTACAGTAATTGTTTATAGACACTTTATCTTGAGGCAGTCAACTTCAAAAATAAACTGAGTCATAAACCCCGTGAGTAACGTTAACCTAAAAAAGTATATGCCAGATGTTTCTTAAAGGTAAACGTTTTGAAAAATGGCGTTCTGTGACTCCACGTATTGAAATAATGTTGTGATAATTATATATTTTTTTCATAATAACGTTTGATGTAATTACACAGAATAGCTCAAAAAAATATTAATTGAAAAGCACGTACCCATTCTAATACACGCATGAATCCCAGTGTTTCTTTCAAAGGGCTGAGATCTAGTTGAAATGCGCTCATCATCTTCTGCAAATAAAGCATCAACAGCGGCCAATCAAACAACCGTTACAACTGACAGAAAATGGTGTAATAATCAAACACCCGGAAATATTATGAAACGCGGCTCACTTTGGAGCAGCAGCAGACTCTTTTCTTGTCAAAATCTGAGTGAGTTAAAGTATGTAAAGCGGGAAACGCTGAGACTTTGTTGCACTGCAGAAAAATAAGGCAGATCCAGAAAGATTACCCTGTGTAGTCTATGGTGTACTGTAGTCCCCAGACGAATTTCAAAAAGTTGTCAAAGTTCCTTTCCCTTTCCTTGTTTCTGCACAAGACATGGTTTTGACCACGTGATTCGTGACGTGATTCCTTCCCCCATGGTCATAGTCGAGCTAGAGGGGAAAAAGTGTTGTAGTATTGCATATATCCTGTTTAGTTATCTTATCCTTAATGATTCATTCTGTACTAATTTATTCAACATATATCCTTAATTACCTAACATCGTATCGTCATTTTTTATTATCTTTAGAGCTTGCACAAACATTTCCAACATTTTTAGTGACATTTCTGCGCATTTGTTTGAGTTAAATTGACTTGCAGGTCTTTTTGACAGAATCCCACTGCCATATTCTTCTGTAGTTTAGAATGTTTTTTGGAATGTTGTCATCATTAAACATTTTGGAAATGGAAAAAATTGTAGCTGAAATACCTGCTAAATTTGATTCTAAACAGTCAGTAGCTAATGGTGTCAACATGTAGGAGATTCAAATTGCATATATTTTCCAGTCACACTTGTTGTTGTTGCTATGACACATTTTGCAACAGGAGTTGCAATTGTATGAAGTTTTAACCCATATTATAGTTGAAATAGGTATTAGGCCTATAACTATTTTAACCATGTTATTAACAGTGGATCTCTGAGGGTTAAGCATGTACATAGACATTTCTTTATGCCACTTTAATTGGCATTGCGTATTTTAACAACTTTGTGAGTTATGTGAAATGAGCATGATGTAGTAAATAATTAGATTTGTAGCTAATTTGTGTCAAAAGTATTTCTATTTTCTCGTCTCTGGAATATAGGGAAGACAAAGAACAAGATGGGGGAGCTCGGGGCACAACCTACATTTTGGTTTTGGCTCAATTATTAAAAAAATAATTAGGTTAGATCAATCTTTTTTTTTTTCACAAGCAACATACACATCTCTGCCACAAATGAACACTTATCTAGGACCTATACCATTTTCGTACAGTTGCACTGAAAGTGACAGAAGTGCAAATGTAACAACTTACCCATATCCGGGGTTAATTGTAACAGACAGAGGGGATAGTTGTAACAGTAACACACATAATTCAGTACCATTTTATCCATAGTTTGATATTGTTTGTACATATAGATAGATATCCATACATCCATCCCTCATTCAAACATCCTTCTATGGATCAATATCATGGATAGAGATATATGAAAGGGCTGCACTGTTTTGCAATAAATAAATAAAATCATCAAATATTGTAATATTGAATTATTGTGTGTAGCAGCTGCATGCAAAATTATTATTATTTATTATAACAGTAATAATAATAAAAACGAGCTCAAAATCACATTTTAAAGGGTTTATTGCATGGAAAAACAGGCTTTTTAATAAAAAAAAAACAAGTGATCAAATCAATGCATACCGGTAGTTAACAAAATGTGAAAAAATCATACGTTGACATTTAAATTCCAACATTGTTTGTGAAAGTCACACAAAGTTAAATGTGGCTAAATTAATACATAAATAAATAGCCTACTTAAACCTGAAAAGTTGTGTGGCTCCCTGCTTTCATTTAATTATCGCTGTACTTGGCGGTTTAACACTGTGCTACAACTAACCCCGCTGTGTAAAAAATATTTTAAGCCTATAGGCCTGTAGCTAGTTGCTAGGAGTTGCTGATATGTTTCAAAATGGAGCTATGTTTTAGCAAACAAGACAGTGATTAAGGTAATATAAAGTTAGATTTGGTGACGTACACACCCAACTCAGAAACCGAAAAAAACGTAGGCTATGATGAAAAAATGTACTTGCATCATGGTGTCGAAACACTCTTTGTCCAGTATCTTCACGAAATCTTCACGAAACATTAACAACTATTATTAGGCTGGACCGCACAGAGTCTTAATCCGCCACTGTACTTATAGTCATAGGCTATATTGTCTCATAAATATAATAAAATTCATATAAAACACAAATATAGAATATAAAAAATATTAATTAATATATTAGTCTCAAAAGTGAACTGCATTCAGCGTTGCTGTAGTACGACCATAAGAGGACGCTCTTGTCACGATGTAGGCTATTTCACACCCGAAGCAGCTCAGTGCCTAGAGAACGATAGTGTTCCTCATTCACTTTTACTATGTTATGAAAGGCATTTTTCTTAAATATTATAAAATGCTACTTAATTAAATTTTCCTTGGCATTTATTAACTGAGTAAAATAATGTTAAGTGAACATCATTAACACTGAATGTTGCAAAAATAACGAGTCTCAGGATGCCATATGCACAGCTCATTGGGACTTTCTTTCAGATCCACTTGGGGTAGGCTAATAAAAGCCTTTTTTGTTTACACCTTAACTTTGAAAAGTTACAGCTCTCAATGAATAGGAGGTGCTCAGACATTACAGTCACTACTGAGGAATTCAGGTCACCACGTCTTGTGTGACAGGTTTTTCCACCCATGCCATGCAGAATTGTTTTAATGCACTACACAGTTAAACGCATTTGCGCTGACATTTAGAATTATAATGTCCCTTGAAGAAGCAACAACGTCCATACTTTGCTTTTTTGTTTTTGCGAATGTTATCCGCTAATAGAAGAGACAGGATGAGTATCAATGGGAAGCACGTGGCTCTTGGCCAGCAGTGCAGATCTAGAATGACTGCAGATCAGAATAGGCTTTATGCACAGCTTCACTACTTTCTGAACTTCAGCCAGCTCCTTTGTTTCCTGTCTGCCATTATTGGACAAACTGATTAATCCAGGTGTGCCTGATTATTGTTACTGAGGCCAGGCACACCTGGATTAATCAGTTTGTCCAATAATGGCAGACAGGAAACAAAGGAGCTGCATGGCTAAAGTTCAGGAAGTAGTGCAGCTGTGCATAAAGCCAATTACAGGGCACTAATGGGAGTCACCCAATGGGAGTCACAAGCCTTTTTTCTGTGCCACATGCATGGTTTGATCATGGGATAGGCCAGGGCCTGCCATAAATCATATGTAGGCTACAAACTGGTAAACTGTTTAAAATGTCGAACAGGGTTAAGAAAAATGGCTGAGCAAATAACTGACCTGACCCTTCACTTTCATGTTTCCAAAGTCACTGAAAAAATCTTGTTGGTGTTTTATAATGATAAAATGGTTAGAATCTGGGGGAAGATTCAATAAATTCGTTCATTATGATGACTCAGAGAGAGACTACATGTTGTAGGCTGAAGTGTGAAGTGCATCAACAGATGCTTCTTTCTTCCATGATGCACATTTGAAGGCTATTATTTTCCCTTATGGTCTCACTGAGAATACTGACAAAATGAGTCATGCACTTGCTACTATTTAGGCGCATGAAATGATTTTGCTGTTATAAAAATAAGAAGAAGGTGTGCAAATAAAGTATACAGCTTGTTATTAGTCTTTTAAAGGAAAAACTTTCAGCAAACATTTAAATGTGGAAGATCATGCATGCTTTGGTCACATTATCTGAGAATTGCATTTTTGCTGGGGCAATTAATTAGTAAAAAAAAATTAAATGTGGAAGATCATGCATGGCTCTGGTCACATTATCTGAGAATTGCATTTTTGCTGGGGCAATTAATTAGTAAAAAAACACCCCATGTTGTAAAAAAACCAGATTTTACAACATGCCTTCAGTTAAATATTTGCATAGGACAAATGACTAAAGGACAGTGGGGTTACTCACATTATGATTATAAAGCCGTTAGAGTAATAATTCACCAAAGATAATTTGTACATGAAACGCAGGAGTCATTTTTAAACATTACTGTCCTCGTAAGTGTGACGTGTCAAACTAACTTGACCGCACAGGCTCACGGAAACGTGAATGCGCAGTTATGGACCAATCAGAGAAACGCACCAGTCGCTGCAGCCAATCAGATACAGTCCCTGCAAGGTGCATTCTTTTCACCGTTATTTTTTTATTTTTTTGGGGATGCTCGTTCGTTTTTGAAGTGTTTAACACGAAATACTGTCAAGGATACAGTTTATTCCAGCGTCTTGGATGGTCTGCGATTTTTTTGCGTTCTTGTTAATTATCTAGATAAAAAAAGGGGTGTTGAAATGCTCTCCGAGGAGGCAGCACTAATATGAGCAGCAGGGACCTTTCGCTGTCACAGCACAGGCAGTCTGTTTTTGTTGATACCGCCAGCAGCCGCTCACGAGGGAGACACTGAGAAATTAATGCGTATTTAAACAGCAACACAATCGTGTTGGAAATACACTGAAGAAAAATGCGAGGCCTTGGACACTTTATTGCACTTTTATTTTTTCCCATGGCATTTTGTGTGGATTTCCATGTGGAACCAGGATCCTATAAAGCGCACCGGGTGTATGTAAAGTCTCCTGTAGCCGCCAGAAGTCTGATCGGGACGGGATCGGATGCAGATATTTCGCGGATTCACAGTCACATCCAGAAAAGAAGCGCTGATGAATTAGACTCCTGTAATGGTTTAAAGGAATATGAAACCAAGTTAACTAGCAACACACACAACGTAAGTTTACTCGAAGCACCGATGCAACCCCGCGGCTCTGCCTCAAAACCTAGGGATCTTTACCTAACCCTAGTAATATTAATTAACTACATGTACTTACAATAGGGTTATGGTTTGGTTTAAGGGTTATTTACTTGTAATTATGCATATTGTACTGTCATTACTATAGTAAGTACATGTAGTAACGTGTAACTACGTCACCTTAAAATAAAGTGTTACCCTGTAGTTGTTCTTTAATTGCTAGTGAGTATAAGTATGTGACTATAAATAGTGACTATAAGTATGATGAATATCAAATACATTTGTAATATGGACTAGATACTGGTCACAATTGTATTACTTGCTAAAGAAAAAGAAGTAACTTACCACTAACACAAAATTGATGCTAGTTACGTGTTTTAACGTTTTACAAGATTTTGAAACAGTCTGTCACATTTTGTTCAGCTCAAACGCATTCAAAGTTCTTGTAAAAGCACTTTAGTTTAAATGTAAATACTGTAAAATGGGATTAACAATTCCAGTTTTCTTTTTATATTAGAACATTTTCAAAACCATTAAAATTTCTATATCTCCTGTCATAGCCCTCAGAATAGCCTACGTTTTCTCTTCCATTTCTGTTTTTATAACTATAAAATGTTGACGGTTGTGGTTGAACAATGTCCTTGACAAGTGTAACTTTGGCTAGCAGCAGTTGTAGAACCAGTTAAACTGGTATGACAACCTGTTTTAATATCCACACACCCACACAGAAATAGCCATGCCTTTCTAAAGCATGTTAAGTTTAGCTAAACCATATAATTTATAATACAAACTAGTATAAGTCTTAATATTACAGAATGGAACAGCAAATAATACTGACACTAGTCATTGCAACTTAAAATGACTTCCTTTTCTCTGAATAATTTGTGGTTGCGTCAGATGAGGTGAAACAATCGGGGTAGTTGGTTGTAGTTGGTTGAAACTACACCTTTTTTTTTTTTTTTACACAGTCCTACTGTGGTCTGTCTTTCTGTAGGAAGTTATCATAAATTCAAAAGCTGTGACAGGAACTGCCACAGTTGTTAATCAACAGAAAATAGTCCCAAAGTGTTTTAGAATTATGTGTGTACTGACCTTTCGGTCTTAAAATGATTTGTTCTCGGAGTTAAACAAATCATCTAAACCAGTAGTTCTCAACCAGGGGGCCTCAGCAAACTAACCTCAGCAATAACTATTATTTTTATTGAAAAACATACAGAATCAGAATCAAAATGAATTGTATTTAATGAATTTAATATATCAACACTCCCAATTTCTGTAAATAAAAAAGTTGTCATAATTATATTTACATCAGAAATGCCAGCCAGAGGAAATGTACAATATGGTAGGCCTTCAAATAATGTATCTTTAAATGAGTCAAAAAGATTGAGAGCCACTGAATTATAAAACTGTTGATTTGATGTCATCTTCAAATTCACAATTCATTCCTATTTTTTAATTTCAGTAATTTGTCATGTCAGTCGTCATTGTTCTATTTTCAGTTTCACGGTTAAGTGTCGTGAGTATAGTTGCTAGGTTTCTGATTTAGTTTTTGTTTAAGGTTAGCATGTGCTTTGCATAGGCTGATAATGACTTTCTAGGACATGCAATATTAAAAGCTTCATTGTGTTATTGTACGAAACGAAAAGTCTTATATTTTGTCCATGATGACGCACATTTCAGTATTGGTTTTGTTTAATATTAATAAAATGTGTTTCTTTCAGTGGACTTTTAAAGATATCAGTGGATCCGTGTCTCTGGCCTGGGTGGGGGACGGAACTGGGGTGAGTTTCACTTTTGATTTATTATGTGTACACACTATCATACGCTTGCTGTTCTGAGATGAAGTCTCCGGAAAAAACTTCCACCGTACTAAAAACGCCATTCAAGGTTAGATGAGGGCTCTTTTAGCTTAGGTTTAAATTTAGACTGTCTAGGTAATCTTTGCCGATCTCTTTGGCTGTTTGCAGTCAGTGCTCACAAAGAAAAATAAATACAACTAACTAGTTTGACCTTTCTCTTGCCCTGGTACTACACATTCAAGGCCATGTTGTGAAGTCTTGTTTTTTACTCTGACCACGGCTGCTGTGCACTTTACTGCAATAAAAACAATACTTCGGCCTACACTACCATTTCAAATTTTGGAGTCTGTAAGAAGTCTCTTATGCTCACCAAGGCAGCATTGCTATAATATTGTTAAATATTATTACAATTTAAAATAACTGTTTTCTATTTGAATACATTTTCAAATGCAATTTATTTCTGTGATGGCAAAGCTGAACTACTCCAGTCTTTAGTGTCACATGATCCTTCAGAGATCATTCTAAAATGCTGATTTGCTGCTAATAGGAGACATTTCTTATTTTTATCAATGTTGAAAACAGTTGTGCTGCTTATTATTTTTGTGGAAATCTTGATATTTTTTTCAGAATTCTTTAAAGGGTTAGTTCACCCAAAAATGAAAATTCTGTCAGTAATTACTCACCCTCATGTTGTTCCAACCCCGTAAGACCTTCGTTCATCTTCGGAACACAAATTAAGATATTTTTGATTAAATCTGAGAGCTGGATCACTCCTCCATAGGCTTCTTAAGGGATCGAAACTGACCGGCCCAAAAGTTATGAAAGACATCGTTAAAATAGTCCGAGTGACTACAGTGGCTCAACCTTAAGTTTATCAAGCGACGAGAATACTTTTTGTGCGCAAAAAAACAAACAAAATGTGCGCAAAAAACAAACAAAAATAACGACTTTATTCAACTATTCATTTCCTTCTCTGTGGCCCTCGAGATTTCACATAGTGAAACTACGCAAAGCTTCTAGGTTGTGCATCACACACATGACCAGCATCGGCCAATTGTGAGCCTGCGTGTGACAGAAGCTTTGCGTAGTTTCACTACGTGAAATCTCACTGCCCACAGAGAAGGAAATGAGTAGTTGAATAAAGTCGTTATTTTTGTTTGTTTTTTGCACACAAAAAGTATTCTCGTCACTTGATAAACTTAAGATTGAGCCACTGTAGTCACTCGGACTATTTTAACGATGTCTTTCATAACTTTTGGGCCGGCCAGTTTCGATCCCTTAAGAAGCCTATGAAGGAGTGATCCAGCTCTCAGATTTAATCAAAAATATCTTAATTTGTGTTCCGAAGATGAACGAAAGCCTTACGGGGTTGGAACAACATGAGGGTGAGTAAATACTGACAGAATTTTCATTTTTGGGTGAACTAACCCTTTAATAAATTGGTCCAATAGCATGTATTTGAAATAGAATTTTTTTGTAACATGATAAATGTCCTTGCTGCCACTTTTGATCAATGTATTGCGTCCTTACTGAATGAAAGTAATGATTTCTTTCAAAGAAAAAAAAAAGGTTTGTAAAAGTTTGTGTCAAAAGTAAATAACTGTCTCTATGCCTCAATCTTAGGTAGTACTAGCCCTGACAACATTTCAGGTGCCATTAGTCTTCCTGCGATTTGGTCAGTCTAAACTGTATAGGAGGTGAGTACTGGTTTGAATTGTTTGTTCTTGTAATACCAATGTAGTGTTTGCTTTACTCCATGTCTTTCTCGATCTTCCATTCCTTGTTACAGTGAAAACTATGGAAAGTCATTTGAGGATGTCACAGAACTCATCAACAACACCTTCATCAGCACTGACTTTGGGATCGCTATTGGTCCGGAAAACTCTGGCAAGGTGGGCAAGATATGTCAAAAATCCACCATTTGAATGTCTTCTCCAAATAAGCCCACATGGGCTGGGGAGCTGGATCAGTTTGCTATGTTAAAGCTGTTTCTCATGTTGCTGAATTGGCCTGTAGATACTCAAATGCAGCATGTCAATCAAAGTAAAAATAGACTAATTGAACTTTCTGTTCTTTGCTGATTTTCCGATACTCAAAGCAATTATAGGGATGTGTGACAGCACTTTAAAGTAATCAAAGTCCTGATTTTCTTTCCCTCAGGTGATCCTCACAGGAGATGCTTCTGGAGGCACTGGTGCCAGAATTTTCCGTTCAAAAGACTTTGCCAAGAGTTTCATCCACACAGAACTGCCCTTCCAGCCTCTAATGCAGATAATGTACAACCCTCAAAACTCTGATGTGCTTGCAGTCATCAGCATCAAGGTAAGAGCCTTTGTGTTATTTCTTTATGGGTGTCGAAAAGAAAGTAACTAAGAGCCATTTGATCAGTGAATTTAATTAGTGTAAATGTATACACTTTATTCCACAAAGTTGCATCATGATCACATATTGCATTTAAGTCCTTAGTTTATGACTTAAAAGTTATTGAGTTTCCTGAACTGATAAGAGAAAAAAATGTTGTGCTTATCTAAATGACATGATAGCATATTAACTCTTTGCCTGCCATTGACAATATCTTCCGTCATTTATGGCACAACAATTTTTTTTAATATATATTGACGGTTTACAAGTTCATACAACAAAATAATCTGGGGACCATGAACATTTTGTGAATATGATCAAAGAGTTAAATATACTTATTGCAAATATTTGCTATTCAGTTCCTTCTTAAGTATATTTGTAAAAACAAGAAGATTATATACAAGATAAGAATATATATATACAAGAAGATATACATAGATTGTGTAAATTCTTTTTTCCTTTTGTATGCATTTAAAGTGGTGCATTGCTGCTTTTGAACATTAGCATAATATCATCTTATTGCTGCTGTTTCAGAATGATCTCTGGATCTCTAAAGATTTTGGTACAACATGGACGAAAATTCATGAGATGGTGTGTGTGGTGAAATGGTAAGATCTTTTAATGATTGTAAAACCAACTTATGCCCTTAGAATGTGCTTTGAGTTTGTGAAGACACAAGGGGGTCTGGGTGGAGTGACTTTATATGGTATGTTTTACTTTTGGACCAGTCAGTTTGGGGAGTTCTGTATTGTCTTTTCACGGCTGCACATCCGGAACACACAAAAACACAAACATGCAAATACGGCCACCATGGCAGCAACACGAGACATTCTCTGCTGAGTCACTGTGCTTTTCCACACGGCTCAGCTTTCAAATGTCCGAGGACACTCGGCTGCTCCAGATAAACTGCTGCATCAAACTTCAGTTGGATTCTCCAGGTTGAATTCAACAGTCCCTGGTTTATACATGTCAACAGGGAATAGTTATGTTGACAAGGAAGTTCTGCCAGGCTTATCCTTTATTTGCACAATTAATGTTTGACCAAGGGAGCCAGATCAGTTTGGGCACTCTTTAAGTTTTATATATATATATATATATATATATATATATATATATATATATATATATATATATATATATAGTTCCTTCATACCTCCTCTGAGCAATCCTAACTGATGGAAGGCCTCACCCACTTACTGTACACATGATATGAAGTTCTCACGTGACTTCAGAAGCCAGTAAAGTCAAACCAAAAACATGGGTTGTTCCTGTTATGCCGTTTCTTTTAACTGAATATCATATTCATATTCAAATTACAACACACTATTCAGAATATGCTTGTGTTGAATTTTAAGGATGTATTTCAATATAAGCATATACCAGAGTTTGAGAAACATGCACCATTTAAGCTTAGCCAATTTATCAACTTTATTTATTACATCTTGATTATTTAAACAATGGCAAGAAAATTAACAACTGGAAATAAAGAGCTAAAAGTGAGTGATTGAAAAAATGATTCTTTTCATTTTCAAACAGCCTGGGATGATTTAGAGTGATACCACAAAATATCTCAGAATTCATCAAATTATGATGTTTGTGGTGTTTTCACATCCTTTTTCTTTCTTTCTTTTTTCATTTTAGACTTTGCATAGCACCCAGGAACATGGCATCAGTGCCTCAAACCATTATATTGTAATGTTGTGATAAAAACTTATATAATTTAATATTTTATCCAAGATATTAAGTATGAAAATGTGCTGCATGGAATGGCCCACTTACATTTAAATTTTAGAGACTGTTTTCAGTTATGTTGCAACCTGAAAGGACCTCAACCTGAGTCACTCCCTTAGGTCTTATCTTAACAATAAGTCATCTGATCTGTGACAATTGTAGATATCCTGTTACAACAATGCCATGCATTTTAATGGAGAATCTCTATGCAACCAGTTTCTTGTTGCATTGTTCATGTTATCTATAAATTGAAAATATGGTTTGTGTGGTGATTGTCATAAACTGTCTCCTTCCTTGACATTTTAGTGTTCAGTACGTTTATTATGCTGCAAAGTGCAAACAAGTGACTGATCTGAAGTGAACTGTTCTGAATGCTGTTGTTTTATGAGGTCTCTTGAGTTTAATCTCACAGATCAATTCTCTCTTCATCACTTCCACAGGGGAATGGATACTCTATTCTTCTCCGTCAACCTTAATGGATCCTGCAGTGAGTAATATTTATCAACTTTGTTGATCTAAGGTGTGGTGACACGAATGTGTTCTGTTCTGTCACTAGTATGTGTTTGTATTGATTTCTTATGTGTATTTCTGTACATCTTTGAGCATTAGTTACTGTAATAGTTGACTGTAAAATCAACTAGTTAGTTACTGTAAAGTTGAGTTATTGTAATTCTGAAATGAAAGATTTTAAGATTGTCCTGCCAACATTTTCTAAAATACATGAATTTAAGATTTATACACATATATATATATTTTTTTGAGAGAGAAATTAACTTTTTTAAAGACATTTATAATGTTACAAAAGATTTATATTTCAAATGAATTCTATTCTCTCTGTAAACATTATATTCATCAAAGGATCCTGGAAAAAATGCATCACAAAATATATAAAGCAGCACAACTGTTTACAACATTGATAATAATAAGAAATGTTTCTTGAGCACCAAATCAGCATATAAGAATGATTTATGAAGGATCATGTGACAGTGAACAGTGGAGTAATGAGTGATAAAAAATTATATTTCAAAATATAATAAAATAGAAAACAGTTCATTCAAATTGTAATAATATTTCACAATATTACAGTGTTCTAACAAATGCAGCCTTGGTGACCATAAGAGACTTTCTAAAACATAAAAAAAATATTTAGTGTGTGTATATATATATATATATATATATTATTATTTATTTATTTTAATAAGTATATTTAGTAATATTTAACTAAGTATATTTAAATAACAATAAATTAATATATTATAATTTGCAATAATTGCACTTCTGTTAATTGATTAACATTTTGCTGCAACATATTGGCATATAGTCATTCTTTTGAAGAAAAAATATGTTACCCAGCTAGATATTTATCCAAAATTGCAACAGCAGTTCACAAAAAGTTTTCAAAACATAAAAACACAAGTACATGATTTTTTTTTTTTCAATACAGCAATGATATCAGTCCTGTCACCTGGCCAATGATAACAGTCCTGTCCTGTCAGCGGCCGTCCTTACTGTTGAATCCAACTGAGTAAAAGTGTATACTTTTTAAGCTTCCTTTTCATGATGTTTGGCAATGTGTGCATGTGCTTTTTTGCAAGAGGGGATGTCAGAGGGGATGATGCACACACAGGGCGTGTGTGGTGTTGCTCATTAACAGTGTTTAGATAAAGTGTTGATAGACTTTTTTTGAATTAGAATTCAGCATCCCACAGTGGATTTGACTCAGCAAACCTTATGTTATTGCTATAGAAAAGCACGACACAGGCAGCGGCCCAAGTGCTATCAGCAACTCATAAAAACCAGATGCATATTTCTGTAGTAATGTTACCTCACTCTTTGTTGTTTTGTGTTTTCAGTTGATAAAGGAACGCTGGTGCTGAGGAAGTCAGTTGATCTTAGTGTTAACTTTAAAACAGTCGCCGAGAGAATCTACTCCTTTGGGATTGGTGGACGCTTCCTGTTTGCTTCAGTTATGGCTGGATCAGGAAACATTATGCCGTCAGCATCAGAGGTGTGTGTGACTGTGCACCCGAGTGTGAGTGTGTTTATGCGTAAATGTGATGTTTTAACTATGTGCATGTTCTTTAGGACATTTTACGTGCAATACATGTGTCGGTAGACCAAGGTGAGACATGGAACATGGCGCAACTTCCTCCTGTCAGTCATGAGCAGTTTTACTCAATACTTGCAGCCAATGATGAAATGGTCTTCATGCATGTGGATGAACCAGGAGGTCAGTGTTTACTTTTGTTTTATTTACCGCAACCATAATATATAGGCTTACAACTAACATTTCCTGTTGTAGAAACCATCATGTCACACTGCTGTATCGATATATTATTTATTGTATGAACATTTTTTATTGGTTAACCACTGACATTTATTAAGATCAACAAAGAGTGGAACATTGATCAGTTGCAAAAACAAACAGCATTTAAAAAAAAAACTAAAAAAACATTTTGATCTGTGCTACTTTATAGAGCTCAGTGTTTCTATATTTTAACTGTATTGTGTTTTTTTTTTTCTCAGACGAGGGGATTGGCACCATCTATGTGTCAGATGACAGAGGCACTGTGTATTCCAAGTCTCTAGAACGCCATCTGTATACGACTCCAGGGGGTGAGACAGACTTCACGAATGTCACTTCCCTAAGAGGAGTCTTCACTACCAGCGTGCTGAATGAGGGTATGACTACATCTTACTTAAGAGGAATATACACTTATAGTCTGTGTGTATTTATCCTCAGGTTACTCTAGGAGGCCTGTATCACTTGGAATACTTAAAATCGATATGAAAAGCAGTTTTTAAAAAACAGCTTGCAGTTTACTTTCTAAATATACATTTGAAAATGAACATGATATTTAACATGCCATACACTACTGTTTAAAAGTTTGGGGTCGGTAAGATTTTCTAAATATTTTTGACCAAGGCTCACCATTTATTTGATAAAAATATATTAAAACAGTAAATATGTTAAATATTATTAGAATTTAAAATAACTGTTTTCTATTTTGATATATTTTAAAATATAATTTATTCCTGTAATGAAAAAGCTGTTTTTTTAGTAATTCTGTCATTATTTACTCACCCTCATGTCGTTCCAAACCCATAAGACTTTTGTTCATCTTCGGGACACAAATGAAGATATTTTTGATGAAATCCGAGAGCTTTCAGTCCCTCAGTCCCTTTCAGGAAGCAGTGCTTTGCCACTTTATTTACAAAAAAATATTTACCTGCAATTCAGTAGGAGGAACACCATGACCCATCCGTGTTTTCTGTGTTTTGTTTAGACTCAAGACCGAAAGTTGTTCTGTGAACTCGCTTTGGATAATATTTGTAAGATAAATTATTATTTTTTGCACAAACAAAGCACTTGTGTTACTTCATAAGATTGAGGTTAAACCACTGTAGTCACATGGATTAATAATTGAATGTGTAAATTGCGTTGCTCCCAATGGAGGTACTGAAAGATGACCGAAGATGAACGAAGGTCTTACGGCTGTGGAACGACATGTGAACTAACCATTTAAGGCTTTAGTATTCTTTATGATTCTCTCTATTTGCCTTTTTCTGCTGAAGACAACTCGGTACAGACAGTAATATCATTTGATCAGGGAGGTGAATGGGTTCCTTTGAAGAAACCTGAGAACAGCAAGTGTGATTCTACGGCCAAAGATAAAGAAATGGTAAGAATCACTGAATGGAAGCTGTTATAATTGGACAGATGTGACCAAACAGTTCAAATCCTTGAGAAGTCTAACAGTGTGTTTATTTACTTACCTTGTGTTGTCTTTCTCCTGTGCAGTGTAGTCTGCATATTCATGCCTCATATAGCACCTCCATGAAGCTGAATGTTCCCATGCTGCCTCTGAGTGAACCCAATGCTGTCGGACTCATCTTGGCTCATGGTAATCCATGTACACTTTTAAGTAAAGTCCAAAGTGCAATTCAATTCTGTGGCATGTATTGTAATGTCTCTATTTTAATTTAAATTTTTTTTTTTTTTATAAATTATAACACATACAAGTCATTATTATTAAATGGATAAAATAGATACAAGAAAATTAAAGGTGCAGTAAACAATTTCTGAGAAACACTGTTGATATTTGAAATCATTCCAAACAAACACACCCTCCCTTCATTGCTCTCCCAAAATTCCTGATCACTCAGTGCAATAGTAGATGGCCTTCCTGCTTAGGTCTCTCTAGTGCTAGAAAGTTTCTAATCTCCAATATTATCGTGCTGTTGGCTGATCATAACTTTTCTTTTTCCAATCATATTCTTCTGACCTTTTCTCTTTTGTAATGTCTCTCAGCCATCTCTCTTTCTACAGTCTTTCTTCAAATCTCCCTCTTGCTTCCTTTTGACTGTATACTCCTCCCACTGCTGATTGGCTACAAGTGTGTTGAGGTGCTTGGTCCAATCCACTTTCAAAAGTTTTTTTCAGAAATCGTTTACTGCACCTTTAAAGATAAAGTGTAATTTCTGTCACCAAACAGAATTGCATAAAATAATGACTTTCATATAAATAACATTTCTGCCATCCCACTTACTCTTTTTTAGGCAGCGTGGGTGACTCAATCTCAATGTTGACACCTGATGTGTATGTGTCTGATGATGGAGGCTACACCTGGCAGCAGGCTCTGAAGGGGCCGCATTACTATGCTATCCTGGATTCAGGAGGCCTGCTGGTGGCCGTGGAGCACAACGAGCAAAACCCATCCAAACTCATCTCTGAGATTAAGTGAGCTTCCTGTAGTTCTTGAGATGAAACCTATACAATTGGCTTTTATATGGACGGTTTTCCATGCCAAGCTGAAGAATATGCTAATATTTCCACATGCAGAGTGCCGGTACATGCTGTAAAACTCATGGTTTGTGTGTCTCTTAGGTTCTCCACCGATGAGGGGCAATGCTGGCATGTTTATAAGTTCACCCAGACGCCGATGTACTTCACAGGGCTGGCCTCAGAGCCTGGTGCCCGCTCAGTGAATGTCAGTCTCTGGGGTTATGAAGATGCTTTGATCAGCCACTGGGTAACTTACACCATTGACTTTAGAGACCTGCTGACACGTGACTGTGAGTGACCAGTTCTGTTTGAACCACACAAAATCAAAGACATTTATATAATTATATATTTGGGTTTAGCACAAACTAATCTGTCGCTGTCTATTTCCCAGGCACAGAAAGTGATTATGTCCAGTGGCTGGCTCACTCTGATGACATCAGCGACCCGGAAGATGGTTGCATGCTGGGTTATAAGGAAAAATTCCTGCGTGTGAGAAAGGACTCTGTGTGTTGGATTGGCAGGGATTACATAGTCACCAAACAGCCCACACCATGCAGCTGCACACTGGATGACTTCCTGTGGTGAGTGGAAACCAAAGTTATTGTAGCTTTGCTTTTTCTAATTCTACTTTGAAAAACTTTAGTTAATTTGAGGAATGGATTGTTTAGTTTCAGTTTAGTTATTTCATGCATATTTCTATTTCATTTCAATATATTTTATTTCCGTTATGGTAATTCAGGTTTAGTTTAACATTTTGGACAGCATTTTTGGATGCATTTTCAGTGCAATGGTCAAATTAATTTTTGTCATATGTTGTATTGTCATTTGCTGCTAGAATGTCAGATGACTTTGTCCACACAGATTAGAGATGCACGGATTAGCTCAAAATCATTCACCCACCACCCACCCAAACCTATGATTTTCTCTGATTTAGATATCTGCACCCGATAGTCACATTACAATTATTCAAATTTTCAGTGTTAAGCATGATGATATGTTACATATTACACTGAAGTAGGCTGCTTTTAAATGAAATTTTTTATTTAAAGTAAAAGTTCTTCTTTGGCAAAATTGCATTTCCTTAATAGCCTAAACAAAGGCTTTACTCCCTTAAATTCTTAAATTGGAATGTCACTGTTTTCGTCATTGCGACTTCCCAAGCACACACACACGAAATTAAATACGTTCAGCTCAAGCAAAGGCTAGACATAGGCTAATTTATTAAATGTATGTCATATACATACAGTGCTTCACAGCCGTAACATAGGCTATCATCACATACCCATCAAATAATTTGTCCTGGTTAACTACTACACTAAAAGAATCACAATGTTTTGGTTTCAAACAGAGATCACGATTTTCCCACGATTCTGAACAGACAACTAAACAAAATAACATGTAATTTACTACAGGTTCTGACAAATGTTAATTGCCGCAGTCTATTTCAAATGTTTAATGACTCAATGATTCAATGACTCACTCATACATACTTTGTCTTTATGTAAAGTTTGTAACATACTTTGGTTAAAATTCCTCAATGCTTGTGTAAAACAACACCCTTTTTACCTCCTCAAAAACAGCTCTGTTCACAGCGACCCGTTTCGGTGCATGTCTCTTTGTTTAAATGATAATGAGCAACTGCTCACCCCACCCCTCTCTTCCATGGGGGGAGTCGACACAAGACACATAAAGTGCTGCCTTGGCAACCTGCCTTGGTGGACAGTATACAAATGGCTGAGGGCCGAAATATGCTAATACGGGACAGTCCGTCAGAGGTCGTGGGGGGACCATGAGCAATATGACATAATTTTGCTCAGAAAATCCAAATGGCTTGATTATTGAGAGTGTTTAGACTTTTTAAAGAAAATGAATGGATTTTTTTCATTGTATGGTGGTTGTGTCCACACAATGCAAAGACACATTTATATGCAAACACCATATAAAAGTGAATTTTGCATCCGATGACCCCTTTAAACAAATCTCTTGCTCGATTCAATGACAAATACATTTTTTTAAGTCACTTGTCACCACCTGTTGGCATAACAAAGCGCAATTTGAAGCGCCATGCTACTTTTTAAAAGGTGATTTACTTTATTTTGATTGCTTCCATTTAAACTTTATTTTTTCCAGTTCTTCTGTGATAATATGGATATTTGTAATATAGAAATAATGATACTGTGTGGTTGAAAAAAACAGTTTGTGAAGATGTTACATACTTCTCTATGACAACTGTTCTGGCAGATTTGAATGTTAGGAATTAGATTGCGTGTTTGAATCAAGATCGCTGTAAGTCTGACTAATTCGATCCAAGGGCGGCATTCAAATTAGCGGTGAAGGTCTCAACGCGCGTTCCGTCTCTTCCAATGGCAAAGGGATTTTTGATTAAATGTAATATATTTTGTCTTATGTATTAACTCATTTCATCTGACTCCATAAATGAAAGTGTTTTTCAATGATATTTGTGCATCATTAAATATACGTTAATGTTTGACTATTCCTTTTAACTCCAATGAAAATAAAGTCAAAGTCTGTTAGAATAATCAAATATAACAATTTATTATGTCAGGTAAATGCATTTTAACAATTCCATAATCAATTGAAAGATAATCAATGCAAATCATCAAATGTTTTAGGATTAGAGAAATAGATGCAAACCCAACATGAACTACATGAGCTAAACCTCACGGGCTATCTGAAATACAGAAAAAGCCACGATCCCTTGCTGCCTTCCATTAAATAGCCAGACCTCATTTCATATGTAAACCTGTATTCACAGTGGAAATGTACTGTGTTCATCCCCCCAGACTTACTGGGGGCAGAAGTAAATTTACATGGTACCATTTGCTAACAGTGGAAATTAGCATTGAGTTCACACCTTGGGAGTAGGAGACCACATTCATTTGTGTGCCAGATATCCCTAAACTCTTAAAAAACCTTATTACCTTTTGTTTTATACTTTGGGAATGAGACATTTGTACCACTCATTCCTGAGACATCAATGATAATCATTCACATCAAACCATAGATATTCTTATGTGAGTTTTTATGTGTCACTGCGAGAGTGGGGGATGCGGGGAAGAAGTGTGTGTGTGTGTGTGAGTTCAAATGTTAATTTGCCAAGGTCCTTTGTCTCATAGACCAGTGGTCTATCTCTTCACCCAGTTTCCAGTTTTCCAGTCTTACATCGCTATCTTTTAACAATTACTCGTGCAGCTATATTTCAAAGTTTTCAAATCTTCTCTTCCCTCCTGCTTAGTGACTTTGGATACTACCGTAAAGAGAACAGCTCAGAATGTGTTGAGCAGGCTGAGCTCAAAGGCCACGATCTTGAGATCTGCATCCACGGGAGAGAGGAACAGCTACAGACCAGTGGGTAATGCCCTCTGGATTATTCTCCATTGCTTGAAGACTAAATCTTTGTCTTAAAAGTAGACAGTTGAGAGTCAAGGTTTTTCACTTGCTTTAATACCTTACATCTGGTTAGCACCTGCTAGCTTCTCTTTGACTTATTAAGAGAGCTTTAAAAAAAACATGCGTATTATAATTTATTTACCAGGTACAGAAAGATTCCAGGTGATAAATGTGAGGGAGGAAAACAACCAGGAAGAAAAGTGATTGACATGAGCAAGAGATGTGTCAGCAACCTGCTGGCGGACCCTCAGCTGCTGGTGAGACTGCATTTACCTTGCTACATATAGAGTGGTGCAGGTATGCCATCATTTTGTTGGCCAAAACGTGGAAACGAGTTAGCATTTTAGCACTTCCGGTTCCATCATCCTGAAGTCCGTGGGTTTTTTGAATGGGTTTTTTTCTGAAATAAGATCTGTGGTGAACACAACCTCAAAACTCTTTCACGTTTTATTCTATGACATAAAATACATTAGTATTACCCCACTCATGATTTTTTAAGCTGTTATGTGTCTTGTAAAAAGCAGTTGTTATCAAGTGGCTAAATGGGACTACAAAGGCTGTCGGGGACATTAAACGTCAAACAGGTAAACTCAGTCCGCGTTTACAGCTTCGTTATTCTTATAATTGTGCTCTTATAAACTATTCTAACAAAAAAAAGAAATGTTTTTGGAAGCTTAGTGATGATGACGTTGATGTCGCTATAAACGAACTACACCACTGTCGTAGAGTGGTGTAGTTCGTTTATAGCCTACCTTTAGCTTTTTCTAAGTTCTGGCGACTGCATTTAGGCTTCAAAATTCAGAAAGTTGTGTTCATCTGTGAAAAGGATCTTGATGGACAAAACGTGCGAGTATCATAAACTTTTGTTGATCACAGAGCTTTTTTTTGCGATAATCCAAAAGCCTCTGGAAAATCCTATTGGGGTTTTTTTTGTCAAGGGAACCAGTGTGATGCTAACTGCCAATTGGCCTATAAAGTGACGTCATACTTGCACCACTCTATTACTAGTTCAATAGTTCAGACAGGGGTTCAAACATGTATATATACAGCATATACAGTATATTATATATGTTCATCCAAGGATATGGAAGAATATCTGGGCCACTCTTTGGAATATAATACATTTGATAATAATACAATTTATAATACTTTTATGGTGCTTTTTTCATTTTGGAGTTTACCAACCCCAGTCCCCAGTTTCAGGGATGAAAGAGACAGGCATTGAACAACAGAAGGGTTAGAAAATAATGAAAAGAAATTATCTTTCAGTGAACTATCCCTTGGTAGTAGTGACAGATCTAAAAAAATAACTATGTAAAAATATTTAAAGTGCCCCTATTATGCTATTTTAAAGGTTCCAAATGTTGTAGTTAGAGGGCCCCTACAATAGGTTTACATGCATCTAAGGTCAAAAAACACTTTTATTTTCTCATAATATACATTGCACATTTCCTCAAAGAGAATGAAAATGGTTTGTTCTAAGATTCAGTCTCTCTAATCGCCTCCTTTCTAAAAGAGCCTACTCTGCTCTAATTGGTCAGATGGCCATTACCCTATTACAACGCCTATTACCATATCTGATGGTGTATTCACACCTGCCTTGTTTGGTTCGATTGAATCGAACTCTAGTTCGTTTCCCCCCTTGGTGCGGACCTTTTGGGCAGGTGTGAATACAGCAATCGAACTCGGGTGCGGACCAAACAACCGAACCGAGACCCAGCTGAAGAGGTGGTCTCGGTACGGTTCCAAACGAACTCTGGTACGGTTCGTTTACGGTGTGAACATGAACCGACCCAATTGCAAGAAAGCACTGCGCCTTTGAGTTACCGGGCTTCCGTAGTCGGAGATTTTGGCATAATGGTTTGTGTTATTGTTGTTCAAGTGCGAAAGAGAATTCCATTCCGGCGCGCTGTCTGGCCACACGATACTGTTGCGCGTCTTTCTGCACGTCGTGTGTGCATCATTGGAATGGAATGAATGAATGAGTGTGTGTGTGCATCAGGACATTCACATACAGCGCGTTCTCTTTAGTCTAATCGCGCATAGATGCAAAAAAAGCTTTTGCAGTTCATATAATGTAACGATAGTTACAATACAAGGATGATGCTGTGTTAAACTGGACAAACTTAATCGCAAGCGTTAACATTGACAGCACTTGTTAGCAGTATATACAATAAGAATCTCATTATTTGAATGTGTGAACATAGCCCCTCTCTATGAATGAAAACTTTATGCCTTATCCGTCTTCTGCGCAGTTTCTTCATATTGCGTTTGTACAGAATAACACAAAATTAGGAAAATAACAAATATTGCAGTACGAAATATCTCCATGCTGAGCCTTTTTTGCACTTCCTGATTTCCCTACTTGAGAATCCTTGTCCAATGAATGGACGACCTTAGCACACGTGTGGTTTTGTTTACAAATTTTGGTTCACTTGCAAAAAGAGCAGTGTGAAAGCGAACCGTACCAAAAAAAAAAAAAAAAAAAATTATTTGGTCCGGACCAAAGCAAGTGACCTATCGGACTTTCCTGGTGTGAATACACAGCTCGGGAGGCATCCTCAGTGCTTGATACACATACACTCACCGGCCACTTTATTAGGTACACCTGTCCAACTGCTCGTTAACACTTAATTTCTAAGCAGCCAATCACATGGCGGCAACTCAGTGCATTTAGGCATGTAGACATGGTCAAGACAATCTCCTGCAGTTCAAACCGAGCATCAGTATGGGGAAGAAAGTTGATTTGAGTGACTTTGAACGTGGCATGATTGTTGGTGCCAGAAGGGCTGGTCTGAGTATTTCAGAAACTGCTAATCTACTGGGATTTTCACGCACAACCATCTCTAGGGTTTACAGAGAATGGTCCGAAAAAGAAAGAACATCCAGTGAGCGGCAGTTCTGTGGGCGGAAATGCCTTGTTGATGCCAGAGGTCAGAGGAGAATGGCCAGACTGGTTCGAGCTGATAGAAGGGCAACAGTGACTGAAATAACCACTCGTTACAACCGAGGTATGCAGCAAAGCATTTGTGAAGCCACAACACGCACAACCTTGAGGCGGATGGGCTACAACAGCAGAAGACTCCACTGGGTACCACTCATCTCCACTACAAATAGGAAAAAGAGGCTACAATTTGCAAGAGCTCACCAAAATTGAACAGTTGAAGACTGGAAAAATGTTGCCTGGTCTGATGAGTCTCGATTTCTGTTGAGACATTCAGATGTTAGAGTCAGAATTTGGCGTAAACAGAATGAGAACATGGAACCATCATGCCTTGTTACCACTGTGCAGGCTGGTGGTGGTGGTGTAATGGTGTGGGGGATGTTTTCCTGGCACACTTTAGGCCCCTTAGTGCCAATTGGGCATCGTTTAAATGCCACGGCCTACCTGAGCATTGTTTCTGACCATGTCCATCCCTTTATGGCCACCATGTACCCATCCTCTGATGGCTACTTCCACCATGTCACAAAGCTCTAATCATTTCAAATTGGTTTCTTGAACATGACAATGAGTTCACTGTACTAAAATGGCCTCCACAGTCACCAGATCTCAACCCAATAGAGCATCTTTGGGATGTGGTGGAACGGGAGATTCGCATCATGGATGTGCAGCCGACAAATCTGCGGCAACTGTGTGATGCCATCATGTCAATATGGACCAAACTCCCTGAGGAATGCTTCCAGCACCTTGTTGAATCTATGCCACGAAGAATTGAGGCAGTTCTGAAGGCAAAAGGGGGTCCAACCCGTTACTAGCATGGGGTACCTAATAAAGTGGCCGGTGAGTGTAGATACGGACAGTAACAATGGCATCCATTTTACATATCATCCTTTTGAAATAGCATCTTCTCAACATGTCGACAACACGAACCAAACTCTTCCAGGCCTCAGCTACAACTTCATCGTTTGAGAAAATAGAACGTTTTCATTTCATGCTGACTTTAAACCTCAAATACTTGTTCACCGCTGTTTACCCTGTATCTCTGTAATCCACAGACAGAAAAATCTACCTCACATACCGCCCCCATCATTGCGATCGTCATAGCCATCCTGCTGACCGGTGCAGTGTTTGGGGTTCTGTTTGTAAAGAAGTATGTCTGTGGCGGAAGGTCAGTCTGTTCTCTAGACTTTTTATGGGTTACATGTAGAATATGTTTAATCATATAAAATAAAATAAACATCTTTCGTCTTGGCCTAAATATTTTGCAGGTTCCTGGTACATAGATACTCAGTCTTACAACATAATGCGGAAGCCAACGCCGTAGATGAACCACTGGACACAGATGTGGCTGGAGCACCTAAGATTGATTTCCATGATGACTCAGATGAGGTACATGTTTGGACCATCTCACACTAATACATACACCTAAATGGAATCTTCTTTGGTATTTGTTTAGGAAAAAAAAAAGAAGCAAAATAGCAGTACTGATCTTGCTAAATGAATGTGTGTTTTTGGCAGGACCTACTGGAGTAAAGCTGTGCATTAGGTGAGCACAAGGAGCTACATATCCTGTCATTCAGGCATTACTGCTGCTGTCTCTCCTCTCTCTAAAGCACAAACCAGCTGTCAGCTTTCTCAAACTTAATCTACCAGCTAATGTCACGTGCTTCCTTCTTCTTGACCAATGGGAGGGAACCTGGTTGCTTCTCCACCAATAGGAGGGTATTCTGATGATGCTGTTCTCATGATAGAATAGTCTTGTGAATGTAACTGCTGAAATTCTCTAAAGCAGAGAAAAAGTGTTTATAAGCTGTTTGTGGAAGTTTCAGTTCTTTCTTTTGAAATTGGGGTCTTCTGGGCAGGATTTTAAGGATGAGACTGTCACGGGAGTACTTGTAAAATACTTGCTTTTCTTTTGATGTCCAGATGCTCTTACGTCAGAACTAGAGGTATATTAGTATTTCAGCAGGAATTTCATTTAGCAAAAAGAGACAAATGAATCATATCATATGCGATGTTTAAAATACTGTGCTACTGAACCCTGACTGTGTTAATTACTAAAATGTGATCATACCTGCTGTCAAAGCTTTAGTATAATGTCCACTTTACTGTAAATAAGCAGGTGCATTAATGAATATAGCAATAAAATGCTGAGAAACAGGCAATAGATTTGACTTTACAAAAAGGGAGAATATATTTATAATTTAAGATTTATGAACATTATTAATTACCTGAAACTGTGTAGCTAGGCTGCGAGTTTGATAAAGTGAGATTGTTATTTGGACAAATAACTGTAGAACATGGAGATAATCTTCACATTACACATTTGTAAATAAGCAACTGTCACACTTGACGGTTAGGTACAATTTTGTAATAAATATTTTTATGAACTAAATGATGCAGATGCATGTAAAATAGAACACAACTGTAGTTTGTGTACAACCTTGAACATTTTGCCCAAATCAAATTTTGTAGTGAAATAGTTTTCTTAGATTTCGACATTTTGTGCTGTTTCTTGGTTCTCGTCTTGACAGCAGGAAAGTACCATGTGATCAAGAGAAAAAGTGTGACCGTTTAAACATTTTTTTTTTTTTACCATTTCGCATAAAGACGCCTAAAACCTGACTAAGTGTTTGTGTGACAAACCATTAGTCGCAATAATTTTGCGTGTGATAATTATTTTCATGTTTGTGCAGCAACTTCAGCGAGGTGAGAACAGACCCAGTGGTCTGAAGTCTTTGACCATGTGATTTGATTTTGGATATTCAAATGCACTTGAGCAATTTAGCACCTTTCCATTGGTACTTCCTGTTTGCATAGATGCTTGATGTCTGTGATGCATTGTTTTTTATTAAGTGTGTATTTAAATATCATTTCTACAGTTAATTTGGAGCCATGTTTCAACATCTCTAGCAGTTGTTTGCTTATATTCACATACCTAATAAAAAGTCTCATATTTTCTTAAAGACAATCTCCTTTGCAAAAACTATGAGTTATATATGGTGTTAATAGGTATAAAAACCCTAGTGTATGTTTTGATTCAAGTGCCTAGCATGGAGGCAGAGCTTGTGCCTTCCAGTGAAATATAGATGAATTCAAAACCGAGAACAATCTCATCTATGAAGAATTACCACAGTTCATTATAACATGGGCTTTGACAAACTATGACAAAATATTTCAGTTGATGAAAAGATCTGTATAAATTTTATACAATAAAATAAAAACAAACATGCCCCTAAATTATTTAATACGTATTGTCTTACTAAATTGGGTTGCTCTCCATGCTTGGGAATAATAATAATAATAGATGCAATGTAAATGAAATCTAAAGCTAAATGATTTCCATTGTGGCTGATTTTATTTACATGAGGTGTAATGTCTTTCTTGCAGTGCAAAATCAATGTACATATTAGTTGTGAAGCTCTGTATATACAGCAATTCCGACTTTGTATCTGTTATTTTTTGCTCTGTATATTTGGAACTGTTTGATTGATAAATAAATTGATTTGCCCCACAGATTTTGTATATATATATATATATTTTGCTCATAAGAGTAAAAAAGCAAATGTGTCGTGATACAATATGCAATACGCAAAAGTGTACAATAAGCCATTAAGTTTTGTTACAAATTGTAACAATAAAGTTCCTTCCAATTAAATAAGTTTTTCAATCATAAAAGAACAGGCCTAGACTTTAGCAACAAGTGTCTTGATAAACATGGAGGACTTGGCAGCCACTCAAATTCTGTACAGGAAGTTGCCTTCTTTGTCAAAAAAATCGCTTCCCTTCTGTTTCACTGAACTGGGGGTTTTCTGCAGCGTCTGTGCGATGTGCTCTAGCTCTTCCTCTGTCAGAATCACCCCATCCCACTCTTCCTCCTCCTCCTCTAACTCGATATCATCTCTCATGTCCATTTTCGCTGTAGAGTCAGGCTGCTCCTGCAAAGCAGGTGTCAGTTTGTGTACAGCTGATAGTACTTGAGATGGTACTACATTTCCACCAGAGGGCGTCAGTCCAGTCTCACCCTCCCTCACTGCAAGGGCTGTTTTACTCAGTGTTGTCAGGGCACCTGTTTTTCCAGAGGAGAGTATGGCTGGTGTTGCACTCTTTGGCAGTCTGGACTGTTCAGTTTTGCCATCTCTGAGAGACTGCTGCCCAGTACTGACTAACACTTTAGAGTCCTGCTTTAGCTTTCGGACAACTGTTGGGGTGAATTTGCTGCGGAGGACTTTGGAGATGACATCAGGGCTTACAGAGAAACCCTCTGCTAATCTCTGTAGTGTCCATTCCTCTGGGGACTCCTGCTTTAAGTACCTGTGAAAAGAGACATATGACTGCTCAGTGTTTGAGGGGCGGCAGATAACTACAATATTTTGGGTCAGACATAATATATATATATATATACATATATTATGTTATTACATACAGAAATGTGTTTGATTTGAAATGATCATATGACCTAAAGTTTCATTTAAAGCATCTGCTAAGAAATATTATATTAAAATTACACTTTAAAAGTATAAACACTTTTTTATATATATATAAATACACTACATTTTTTTAAACTGTAGTGTACATTTAAAAAGAAATATTAAAATACTGGGCATAGCAAAAAGATGAACAATTTATATATTATTAATTTGCAACCACAGTTACTTTTTTCAATTAATTAATTATCTGACACATTCAAACACCAAGATTTCGTGCTTAACAAATATTAAAATGAATACTAAAGTCCTTCAAGGAAATTTTCAATATAGTCACATGCAAGTAAATGCTGAAAATAAACATACAGTTATACAAAAATGTCTGACAGCTGAGCTCAATGCTGTGACTGACCGATCAGAATCAAGAGCTGTGTAATAAACAGACATATTCACACTGATACCTTATCTGTTCAATGGCATCCCAGGTGAGTTTTCTCTCCGGGTCTCCAGGATTGTTCATTTGCCTCTTGATTATGTGAAACTTTGCTGCTTTATGCTTTCTCTTCTCTTCACTGCAAAGGAAATCATTTTAATACATGAAGACTGAGGTATTTGCTTTTGTGCTCCTGAGGACTCACCTAATAATAGAGTTCAGTTTGGCTTCCACTGCATCCATATCATGGTCATCTTCAAACATGTCTTCCTGTTGTTTCTGTTTTGAATGTGAATCAGAATACCTCGGCGACATCCCTCTGTATGCGCCTCGACTGGCATGGCGACAAACAGGTCCTGGGAAAGGGGCCAGTTTGGTGGCCAACATGTAGGCCATTCTCCATGGTGTGACCATTCTGCAACAGTCACAAACATAAAGATAGTGACATCTGAATTTGCTACTTAATCCAATATAAAAAAGGACTATTTATCAAATAACTATTTATAATAGGAGTCTGAAGAATAATCTGAGAACAAACTGAAAGTCAAATTGTTGTTTTTATCATTTAAGGCTAGACACTGGTCAATTTTGAGATTTTGGACTATTTTGCTTCCATACTTTGTCTTCTTTCAGACTAGCGAAAAGGAAACATTCAAAGTACATTTTAATTTTATTACAGTTTATATATTAGCGTCTGTAGATTTCAATTACAATTTATATCTTTAAAGACTGTTTTCTCAGAAATAGGTTTTTTTTTTCTCTCTGCAGCGCAAGAACCCCCACTAAAATAATAGCAATTGCCAAACTTTCAAGTTTTATTCCTATCTATATTCTGAAGGTTTTTACAGTTTTTTCCCCACATATCATTCGCCTGATTTATGTAACATTTTATTCCTAAAAACTGAAAAGCACTATGTCTACGTCACTTCTTAAACGTAGCCTAAGCTAATTTGTAAACCATCGTACAAAAGGTCAAATTTACCTTGCTCTTTTCCGTAGCTCAAACTTTACATTTATACAACCATATAATGTCAAATTGCTATGCGTATACATTTTGTAAACAGTGCCTGTAAAACTCACATGTTCCTCTTGCTTTTCTCTCCTTCCACGGTGACATTATTACACCGGAAGCATGGTTTATTCACGCATGCGCGGCAGTCATTCGATTCTTTCCGAGTCGGAGCGTTTTGTTTTTTACTCGGCAACACTCGGCTCCGTTCGCCGATCACATGCCACCGGAAGCATGGTTTATTCACGCATGCGCGGCAGTCATTCGATTATTTCCGACTCAGATCGTTTTTACTCGGCAACACTCGGCTCCGTTCGCCGATCACATGCGTCAAGCCTGCCCCTTTCTTCTCTGTGTGGCTCATTTTGCGCCATTTTGTCCGCACCACTGTGTTGATTGGGTTTTTGAGATCTGTTGTGGAGCCAATCAGAAGGGTACCGGACAACCGGAGAAACGGTAAAGGGTTGCGCTTGCTCTAAGGGAAATGGTAGCTGACAACACGGATTGGTTTGTCAGTGACCAACCAAATGACTAATTCCGAATACAGAAATCAAATCGGTTAATTATGCGAGAGGTAGAGAGCGCGAGCCATAAGCTATACGCGCGCGAGAACGGACACTGGACATGAATGATACTGTTAGTGAAGCTGTCGAAAACAAAGACAGACCTGCAAATGATTGTGAAATAGGGTCTGTTTTGAACTAATTTAAAAGCATCTCGCTTACCTTGGTTTGCCCATAACAAGGAGCAAATGTTTGTGAAATGCTGCAAATTTGTGAATTATTCAGACCTTCATGTCAACTTTTCAGCCACTTTGTGTGTGTGTAGCTAAAAACATCAGAAAAACAGTCAGAATGTAATATAAGATGATGCTCATAATGTTAAACACCTTCAATAAGGAAACATTCAGTCTCAAAATACACCTGGCTTCTGGCCAAAACCTGCAGCCATCACGACACCAGACAGAAGTCATGATTTCATAGAAGACTGCTAGTTGTGCTTGTTCTGAATAATAAGTTGGAAACGCCTTGCATCTCATTTATTTATTTATTTTATGTTGTTATGACAAATTAGGTGAGGAAGGAGAGATGGAGCAATATACAACTACAACCGGGGATCAGATAGTGGTGCAAGCTGCCAATGGACAAATCCAGCAGCAGGTAAGAGCCAATGTAAACACTCTTACTGTTTAATCAGTGCTTTTTACTGTGGGAAAAAGGACCATGACTGTTTGATTTTGTTTGTTTTTTCAGGCATTTAAAAAAAACGTGTCTAAGTTGTACATTTTACTGTATGTACTGGAGATGTGTATAAGGTGCAGTAGTATTTTTAAAATAGGAGAGTAATCTACTTCAGGAAGTGGTTACCAATTCAAGGAAAGGACTGAGTAAATAGTATTGAACTAGCCTGCAGTCTCTCTCCTTTGAAATGAAATACCTCAGTCCTGATAAAAACAAGGTTTATGTGACACAAACACACCCAGTTGCCAATCACTATATTAATCACAGCTTCTCTCTCTCTTGCTCTAAAAAGCAACTTTTTAAAGGGAGGATATTTATATATATGTGTCAGTGTGTATCATTTTGTATTATTTTTGACAAAAGAGCTGCTGATTTATCACTGTAGAACTGGTTGTTAAATTGTTTTGCTTTAGAAGTCAGATTTTAAATTGGAATGCAGGTTCTTGGTGTTGTACTGATGAATTGTTAAAGGGGCTATGTGTAGGTTTTTACTTTAAAAAATCTTTAAGATAAGCCCCTTTCACACAGAGATTCCGGAAAATACACAGATAAAGCGACCCGGGATTTGACCCGGGTTCGTTTGATTTTGCTTCGTTCACACTGCCAGTGATTTGCCGGAATCAGAGAGCGCGTTCACACACAACCCGTGTATGTTCCGGAAAGACACGTGACATCGATGTGACATGTAATGTCTCAGCAACGTGTATAGTTTGCTTATGAGCTGCGATTTCTCTCTGGAGAAACCACGCTTGTGCATTTTTTTCTCTGATTCGATCATAAACTAGCGCATTTCACTAGCCTGCTTTCACTTCACTTCAGCGTCATCATTACGACACGGCATTGGTTACGGCTTTTGTTCACACAGCGCGCGTTCCGGGTCTGAACACGGCAATGTTACTAGGTCCCCAACCCGGCATCGATCCCGGCATCAGTCCCGGGTCGTGTTTGCGTTCACACAGAAGGCACTCTGGCAATTTGCCGGCAATTTGCCGGGTTCAAAGCGCTGTGTGAAAGGGGCTATAGAGTCTTCATTTGTACATTTATGAACCAACCATAATGTAATAGAAAGAATGACACCTTGACTGTCCACCACGGTTGCCTCTATCAGCCTGTAGGCTCAATTGTGTGAGGAGTCGGGTCCGAATTGGCGTGAAAATTCACAAAATGTGACGTCATGCGCGTTCTCGTTTACTTGGGCTTACATCCGTACGGCAGCCATTAGTAAGCAGCGGCAATCGCTAGCAGTAGTGTTTCAAATGGACTCTGCAGACGGAAAGAAGCGACCAGCCTCCAGCACAATCCAGATACCCACGGAAACTCCTCGTAAGTTTAAAAAAGAAAAAGCCTTATCCAGTGCGGCCAGAGAACAAGCATGAGACTGGCTGCAGTTTCTCTAACGGCCACTGGTGTCAGTAATGGTAAGAAATTTCAGAACTTCCGCAATGCTCCTTTAACAATGTTTTTTAATCAACTTCCTCTGTAGTAACGGTTCTTTACCACTGAAAAGTACACCAATAGGCTTTATGCACAGCTTCACTACTTCCTGAACTTAAGCCAGCTCCTTTGTTTCCTGTCTGCCATTATTAGACAAACTGATTAATCCAGGTGATTAATCAGTTTGTCCAATAATGGCAGACAGGAAACAAAGGAGCTGACTAAAGTTCAGGAAGTAGTGCAGCTGTGCATAAAGCCAATTGTGTCATGATTTTGTGCCAAAATTAGGTTTATTGGATAGATAATATATATCCTCCCTTTAAAAAGTTGCTAAACCATTTTTTGATTGTGAATCTGTTGAGAACCACTGGTCCAGAATATCAGAAAAGGACAGTGTGAATTACGGGATTGGATTAGGAAGTATAAAATAACAAAGTGGATTTCTGTAAGAGAGAATGCAGAGCAAAGTGTGTTGTGGGATTGTCCACAGGCTCAGGGCACCGTAACTGCAGTACAGCTGCAAACAGAAACACCTGTCGTTACGGCAACAGGCCAGCAAGTGCAGACGCTCCAGGTAGTTGTGTGAACTCCGACCTTCAGGCTTGTGATGTTGCATGCGTCATGTCACACTGTCTGCGAGGATGTGAGCTCGTCCAGCATGCCTCGCTTTTACTTACAGCAAATCGTGATCCGGTTCGTCTAATGTTCCATGTTGTCCGTGGCATCAAAGCATCTGCTTGGGACACATTTTCAAGAAGAATAATTTGTGTCTTTTAATGTGTCTGGAGCAGAATTTAAAAAGATTTTGTAGAGTAACTATGGAGTCATTATTACTATAAGATCACTTGCATGTTATCACCACGTTATACTGATCAGTTCACAGCACTGTATGGATTTTGGATGAACTGCATGATTGTCTGATGAACATGTTGAAACATGAAATTCTAGCTCCCTCATTCCAGCCATTACCACCAGTCTGGGTCATTTTCTGTAGAAATTATAAAACAGTAACATAACTGGAACACCATGGCCATTAAAATAGAAAATGTCCATCATAAACAGTGATGTATGTCCTGTGTAATGGCTAATATTGTGTTGAATATCTACATCTCACCATGCTAACTTTCAGTTTATGTGTGCGCTCAGGTCCAGGGTCAGCCATTGATGGTCCAGGTGAGTGGCGGGCAGCTGATTACATCCTCTGGTCAGCCCATCATGGTACAGGCCATGTCTGGAGCTCAGGGCCAGACCATCATGCAGTTGCCTGTGTCTGGAGCTCAAGGCCTTCAGCAGGTAAGTGCCATTCTGGTTGTCATCAACACTCCTCATTGTGGGAAAGTCTCCTTAAATAGATCTGTAGATTGTCCTATTATACTGAACAGCAAAATGATCTATGTTAATATTGCACATATTTTATGAAACAATGGATGAGGATAATGATTATCATTATTACACTCAACAGGAAAATTATCTTAATATCCCTTTGTTATTATTATTAATGCTCATATTATATGAAACAATGGCTTATTATATTTCAAGGTAAAATGATCTGAATTCGTCTCTGTTCTCCTTATTATTGTAATCAATGTTTTTTTTGTATGTGTAAATGTAGATCCAGTTGGTTCAGCCGGGTCAGATTCAGTTGCAGGGAGGTCAAACTCTGCAGCTGCAGGGTCAGCAGGGTCAGACTCAACAGTTCATCATACAGCAGCCCCAGACTGCCATTACCGCCGGCCAGAACCAGGTCTCAAACACACTTTATTCTTTTCTCTGGTCTGTTTAGTTGGAATGTAACTAACAATTACAAACCTAGCACACTTATGCAAATTAATAACATCGTGGTTAAAATGGTGTGGGAACGTTGTACTTTATTTTTTCACTGATACATTATGTTGTGCACGAATTAAGCGAATGCTGTCATAACAACTATAATGACTAGAGTTTGTGCAATTGGTATAAGGCAGATTTTTTTTTTAGATTACTTTACACTGGTTTTGTTGTATGAACTGTAAATGAATTTGTATTCTGTATTACAGGGGCAGCAGATAACATTACAAGGACAGCAGGTTGCCCAAACAGCTGAAGGACAGACCATTGTATACCAGCCTGTGAACGCTGATGGCACAGTTCTGCAGCAGGGTATTTAAATACAATACCTATACCTGGTTTATCTGTCTTCAGTGAACATGAAATCAGACATGAACATGATAAACTTACTAGATGATCAATCAGGGTTTTAACAAACATTAATATGCCATTATACTGAAGGTTATTCAGGTGAGGACTAATAGTTATGATCCTCCATAGGCATGATCACCATCCCAGCAGGCTCCCTGGCAGGCACTCAGATTGTCCAGGCAGCAGGGGCTAACACCTCCACAACCAACAGCGGGCAGGGCACAGTCACCGTTACCTTGCCAGTATCCGGAAACATGGTGAACACTGGGGGAATGGTCATGGTAAGACCTCCTGATGAGGTATCTAACAAACTTAAACCGTCCCCTTCATTAGTCATCACAGGTGTAGGAGGGTGCATGCTGTGTTAAAACTCAATCACCTTGCTTGTGGACTCGCCTTTTCACATGCTGATCCAAACTTCTGAAAAGTAAATATATTTGTACAAATGATTTGACCTTGAAGGGATAGTTCACCTAAGGGCTGGGCAATATGTCTAATCGAATATTAGAAAATCGTGACTCATCCCTACTAAAGTAAACAGCGCTGAAATTCAATGAAGAACACACATGTTGGTGATTTAAACTAGTTTAAAGCCAGACGAAACAGCGCTGACATTCTCAACAGCACTAACAAACACAAGAAGCATTGTGCAATGAATGATCCAGTTAGAATTTTTTAATCTACAAATCACCATCATTTATGATGGATTTACTGTAGTAACACTAACTGCACAATGTTATTGTGGCAGAAAGTATTTTTGTTATTAAGCTATAGCGCATTTGTATTTATAATAAATGTATTTAGGCTACTGTTTTTAATAACAAATACCATATAGTTATATATATATAGAACCCATATAGTTACATTTTGCGTGCTATGTTAATGGTTTTACTTTGGTGATTATTTGAGATTGTAAGATTGTGATAACCACGGTAGACTTCTAACTTAAACTGTCAGAATATAAAATTTTTACCCAAATAAAAATGAGGTTGTTACAATTTTTATAGATGTTACTGTTTTTGTTAACAAATTTAACTGCATCTGTCAAATGTGCATTTCTAAGGGACAAAACATGTAATATAATTCATATTGCAGCTTGCATGGCAAACTGTACTAAAGATGCGTGCCAATAAAAAGTTTCATGATTTGAAACAATATCACCTGTTAGAACATGCAGAAACTAAGCAAAAAAACTAAAAAATTTAAAAAAAATATATATATGTTTATTTTGTCAAGGAAAAAAGGAAAGAAAATTGTAGAGAATTAAAAAAGTGTACCTACCTCAGATTTGTGAAATGTTCACCTGTTTACCAAGTATTTGTCATGTTCTTACAATAGTTTAAAACCACTAACAGTCTGGTTTCACTCAGGAGCAAAAATCTGCCTTTAAACTTTAAAAAAAGAAAGATTTGACATTTTTTTTGATAATTATCAATATCGACGGATATGAAAACATTTATGATATCTTTTTTTTATATATTTTTTGGCCATATCTCCCAGCCCTACTTCACTGAAATGTTGTTTCAAACTCACATGACTTTCATTATTCTGTGGCAGTGTTCATTTATATACTATTATAGTTTTATTTTTTTAATATTTCTATTTTAATTTATTTTTGTTTAAGTTTTAATAGTTTTAGTACTTCAACTTAAACTTGTTAATATCAGTAATCATCTTGGTATTTTGTGGCTGAATGTCGATATACAATATATCTCTGTATTTTCTACTTGTTTTTTATTTGGATAAAAAAAAAAATCAATGTTGTCCTATAAACAATGCTTATATTGAAGGCTATGGAAACAAATATAGTGAATGTAACCATATAGGCTATGCTATTATATGCAAAAAATGCTAAAATCACATTACATTCTGACATTGTAACTACAATATTACAATCTAAAAACAAAATTAAAGCCTTTAAAGTAGAAGTTAAATTCACTAAACTAAAAATGAAAATAAATTAAAATAAAAGCACAGACTGAATGTTAATTATTACAAGCTTATACCAGATAAAGGGAAAATACAGTCATTCATTTATCTGAGCTTATAGTAATTATATAGTCCACATTTGATTACCCAATTGCAATAGTCACTTTACAGTTACTGCTGTCATAGGGATACACTTGTAGGTTTAAAATCTACATATATGGCACATTTAATGTACCTAATGTACATGTAAGGTACAACAAGAAATATTTGAGCAAAATGTATATCCGATGTGTATCTGTCAGAGCTTCTGATGGAGCAAGCCACTTATGTGAACAGTGCTTTTTCATTTGGAGCCTGACAGCCAGCAGATCCCCAGATTCAATTTCATTATTATATATAAAAAAAAAAAAAGATTGGCTAAGACACATTTTTCCTTTTTTGTTCCATGAGAGAAAGAAAGTCATACAGGTTTGGAACAACACAAGGGTGTAAATAATGATATTGTATTTAAGGTGAACTATTCATTCAATATGTAATAGCATTCAGTGTCTTTCAATTTAAAATAAAAAAAAAATCCTAGTTTCAGGAATCTTCCTAGAATTTGATGATTTACTCAGAAGTAAGTGGAAAGTGGCGACCTCCATCTGCTCTGTTAATATTTAGCATTGATTCAGGTGTAAGGATGATATCTGCCTGTCGCCTCTTCACAAATGATCCACTCAGCTGTTCTGTGGGTGTCCTTTTCTCACGCTAGTGTGTCATCAAATTTCAGTCCATATTACATCAGCTGTCACCTGACAGATCGCTGACTGGATTGCTAATTAATTTGATTTGATTGATTGATTGATTGATTTATTGAAGTTGTTACATTTGTTAATACATTTTTATGTCTGTTCAGGTTTGGACATAGATTGAATTAATTCTGTGTGCCCCTTTTCTTTCCTTCCCGCTCTTCCAGATGATGCCGGGTGGTGGTACTGTGCCAGCCATCCAACGAATCCCTCTGCCAGGAGCCGAGATGCTCGAAGAGGAGCCGCTTTATGTTAATGCCAAGCAATATCATCGTATCTTAAAGAGACGGCAAGCTCGTGCCAAGCTGGAGGCAGAGGGCAAAATCCCTAAAGAAAGAAGGGTGAGTCTTCCTCTTCTGAATGCCATGATGCGCACCTTAAATGAATTCGGTCTCATATCTCAGACTGATTCCTTGCTCTCCCCTACAGAAATACCTTCACGAGTCACGTCACAAACACGCCATGCAGCGGAAGCGCGGTGACGGGGGGCGCTTCTTCTCACCTAAAGAGAAAGAAGAAATGGCCTTGGCCATGCAGGTGAGAGCGCAGGGCCATGTCAAGCAGGAAGACCTCTGCAATGCCACCGAACTTGCGAGCGCACATTGGCTGTCCGAGCACACTCCGCCCCTCGCTTAGACGCTCATCTCCGCTTAGCAGATGCATTCTCACTCCTTTCCCGGTGTGACATGCTGTCATTGGCTGCTCTTGCACGCATCACCTCCTGCTTTTTCCTGTGCTTGTTGGCTGCTTGAGTCTGTCCCATCATGTCTCATTGCTAGTTAAGCATTCGTGCGAACAGACTGCATGATCTGCAAAATCTGCCGTGTGGTATTTTATGACCTGCCTGTCTGAACTTGGATTTCTGCAATATTTAACAAGAAAAAGATCATCTCTTCACAGTCATGACATAATCACGATGAAAACACTGATATTCCTCGCATACTGATGCAGCTCTTCCGAATTGCTGATGCAATGTGACTGACTTTGTCATGTGACCGTTTCTGTTTGATCTAAGCACCATTATTAACAGCATGGAGGTTAAAGAAAGCATGAATGCTCAGTTTGCCAAGCTCAATCATGAAATCACTGCCTGAAAATGATTTTTTTTTTTTTGAGGAACCAGTTTAAAAGAAATGAGATTTGTTTGAAATGTATATATTTTATGTTGTTTTGTTTACTACATTTTTTTTTAGGAAGAATTTGTTTTGTTTGGTGGATACTGTCCTTTCTTGATTGGCTTAACCTGTGCAGTGTCGTCACTGTGTTCATTTTTGTCGCATGTTGTGATTTTTATGCTGAATAAACATTCTGACTGACTTCCAAAAGGTTCACTGAGAAAAATAACTCAAACTACAAACTCAACTACCGTTTTAGAGTTTGGGGTCAGTAAGATTTTTTGGTAACACTACAATAAGGTGCGTTAGTTAATATTAGTTAAAGTACGAACATTACATGTTCTCAACATGAACTAACAATGAGCAATACATTTGTTACAGTATTTATTAATCTTTGTTAATGTTAGTTAATAAAAATACAGCTGTTCATTGTTAGTTCGTTAGTTCACAGTGCATTAACTAATGTTAACAAATACAACCTTTGATTTTAATAACGTATTAGTTAAAGTTGAAATTAATATGAACTAAGAATAATAAATGCTGAAGAAGTATTGTTCATTCTTAGTTCATGTTAACTAAGGTACTTAACTAATGTTAACTAATGAACCTTATTGTAAAGTGTTTTTTTACAAGAAATAAATCATTTTAATCAGCAAGGGTGAATTAAATTGCTCAAAAGTGACAGTAAATACATTTACAATGTTAAATTCTATTTACTAAATGCTGTAATTTTGAACATGGTTAATCAAAGAATCCTGAAAAAAAATGAGCAGTTTTTCATAAAAATATTAAGCAGCACGACATTCTTTTCAACATTGACAATAAATGTTTCTTGAGCAGCAAATCAGCATATTAGAATGATTTCTGAAGGATCATGTGACACTGAAGACTGGAGTAATGATGCTGAAAATTCAGCTTCGATATCACAGGAATAACTTACATTTTAAAATGTATTAAAATAGAAAACTTATTTTAAATTGTAACATTTCACAATATTGCTATTCTACTGTATAACAAATAAAGGCAGCCTTGGTGAGCATACGAGACTTCTTTCAAAAACAGTTTAAAAAAAACTTGCTGACCCCAAACTTTTGTACAGTATATTGTACTGTGAAACAGCAGTGAACCGTGCCTTGTGATTCATGATCCTGTTTGCCTTGTCAAGTCATTTTTATTCAGAAATGTTTTGGGATTTAATATTTCCAGGTACTTCACTGACTAGAACAGGACAAATGTCTGTTTTGAAGTCTGTAATGTTAAACAGTTGTATAGAACAGAAGTCTTAACTTTTCCTGAAATCCAACGATGTGACAGCTTGGTAAACATAAACCTTTTGCTGTTTTTTCTTGGTTATTCAGTGTTTTTCCTGATGCTATAAGTCATGATGTCTCAACCCTAGTAAAAAGGCTTAGTGCTGAGTGAAGCATATCTCAAATTAGGCGTGAGGGTAATGATTGACCCTCTTCTTCTCCCCTTCACCCCTGCAGGAGCAACAGGACCAGAACCAGACTGGAGACGAGGCTGTGGCCCAGATGATCCGGGTGTCCTAGCACTAGGACTGCTACCATTTTTAGTGACTCTGAAGGCCCAAATTTACACCAATGTGAATCTCCAATGCAACGCTAACAGTCCTAATTCATCATGGCCTGTGTTTCTCCTGTCTCATGTCTTCCACTGAAGGGAGGGGCCCTGTTTTCTGTTTTCTCTCTATGGTCTGCTATTGCTCCTGAGGACGCATATAGAAAGAGCCATTACTGTTAATGTACAGCGTAATGAATTCAGCTTGCTGTTTAAAAAGCAATTCAACAACAGCAAAGCGTAAATTGACCTACAGAGACGGAGAATACGCAGCTAACCAAGGACTCATTTACCGTGATGTTTCTCAAAGGTGGCAGTAGAAGCTCATGTAGTGTTGTTCAGGCTATGTGTACATGTTTGGCATGGGGAAAAGAGCATTGGGGAAACAATAAAGGCAAAAGGGCAACATTTTTGGGAAATCAGTCCTAGTCACCAAGGAAACACCGGGCATATAGGGGTGTCCTTGTTTCCCAAGCTTTTATCCAGATTTCCCTTAACATGAATTCATTTTAGTGTTTTGAAAAAACTATCATTTGTAATTTGAGTGAGTTTTGTGTATCCAGTGACCTGTCTTCCCACCTCATCTAGTTCCTACTTGGAAATGTGAATACTCTTGAGTTATTGTTTAGGACATTGAAGTAGTCTAACCTGTATTTTGATAAAAGTTGTGTGTGGAATGCATTGTGAAATATCTTGCTTTGTGAACTTGCCTTTATTATTCTAATCTGTGTGAGCACAGGATGGATGTAAATGATCCTAATTCAAACAGTTCTATGATGCGATCTACTAAAGTGCAATTGAAATCAGATATTTTAAAGCAGTGGCTCTTAGGACGTGGGGCGCCCTACAATTATTTACATTTACTTATCTCTCTCTCTCTGTGTGTTATATATATATATATAAACACACACACACACACACATATATATATATATATATATATATATATATATATATATATATATATAGGCCTTGCCTATATGTATTAGGTACAACAAAAAATACCTACGTCAGCAGATAGCAGGTGACAGTTCACTAATCACTCATAAATGAAAATTAGAACCAATAGGCAAAGACTGCGTATTATGGAATTTAAAGGGATAGGTTAGGGATAGACAGCCTCATTCACCATTCACTTTCACAACCTTATATGTGTCTCACAAAAAATAGAAAGTCATACAGGTTTGGAACAACATGAGAGTGAGTAAGTGATAAGATTTGTGTGTGTGTGTGTGTGTGTGTGTGTGTGTCAACTGTCTATTTAAATCCCATAGCCTATTTTCCAGGTCAGTTATGCGCATTTGTTTACAGTTATCCTTTTGAGTAAGTTTTGAGAGTAATACGTTTTCAAAATATATTCAATTTGGATTAATAATGTTAAATTCGCATTTTCGACAAGAACTGATTAAAATAAGGTATTCGAAAAGCGACACATTACGGTACATGCACCGTTAAGACACGGTTCTCGTGCAACTTCCTCTGCGTGCAGGTGCTCGCATTTACGCCCCGCCCACCGCTGATGCTGCTAGCCGTCAACCGGACAGTCAAATATAATAATCCGTGGTCCACTGCGGCGTGGAGTGAAATTACATTCTTATAAACTCGCGTCCGCATCCGTTTTCTCTCCTCATTCGACAGTTTATTCCTCTCCTTCAGACGTTTTTGCGCAATCACCCCTTCCGCTTTTCAGATAGTCTGAGCTTTTGAAGCGCTTCAGCAACATAAGGACGAATCGAAAGGTTACAGTAACAGTGAAGGACTATCGCGTAAGACCACCGGCAACGGCTCGCAAACAACGTAGATTTAGATTGCCATGACAGACTGTGTCGGGGATGCGAAGCTGGAGGTGAAACAGGCCAGCAAAGAGTTTAAAGAGAGCGAAAACGTTGCTGAGAAATACTCCGCGATGACAGCCACGAAGAACAGCGACGTGAACATGAACGTCGGCGAGCTCTCCGCCGCATTCACTGCGGTCCCGACCCACAAATCTATGAAAAAGGTAAGAGGGACGTGACTTTTCGGGCTAAACACACATCATGTGTCTTCTGGAAACATCGCGCTTGAGTTTGGGACATTGCGTTTACTGGGATAATTAGGAAAGATTATCCCTGGCTAGAGTTGAACTAGAGGTGTGTGCTGGAGCCTATTAGAATCACGTGACGCATATTCCTAGCGTTTCTTTAGTTCTTTCTCGCCGCATCCAGTAAATGTCCTTGCGTTGGTCCAACTCTCACACCTGTCAGAGTAACTGACCTTTGTCCACCGCAGTTTACAAATTCTAGAATCTATAAGCTCAAGAAAATGTGGATAAATATAACACACGTCAGAGCACTTCACTACACAGATCAAAGAGTGAAGATGCAGATAGATGGATGGATAGATAGATAGATAGAGCATTTAGTCTGCAAGAAAGATGACACAACAGATTGTGTAAATGTGACCCTCTGAAGTGTGTGTTGTGAGTGGGTGGTAAAGAGGCGCACTACTCTGCCCACTCGCTCATCGAGTTGTCAGCTGGTTATACAACAGAGCCACAGGCTGTTCTGCTTATTCTCTTCAGCTGCATTACACGCAGCACCAAATCCAGTGCTGACGTAGCCTACTATTTAAGATGTCAAAAATCTCAATTTGGGTTTAGTATATAGTAGTGTGTATATGCATTGTTTTACAAATAAATGATGAAGTGTTCAGAAGATCTAAATATTTCAACAGCAACATTTTGCACTCTTAAAAAATGTGTGTAGGATTTACTTTGAAACCATTTTTACTCAGAAATTGCTAGTAAATTTAACAAATAATTACAATTTAATTTACCCATTGAATTATACATGACATTTCTAAGTAGATTGAGACTGAAAATATTACTGAACCTCAGTAATGATTGTTTTATTTACAACTTCAACAGTGGACTCCAACACCAGCAGATCTCTCTTTTTTATTTATTTATCTGGTATAATAAATGTAGGGTCATCCTATCCCTAACACTACCCATTAAGTTATCCGTAATATCAGCGGGTAATATTTGGTGAATAACTCTGAGAAGCACCTAACCCTGGTTGTGTAAGCATAAACTTGACTTAAACTGTAAACTTGTCCCTCAAATCTGATTGGTTGATTGGAATGTTGTTCCAGGATGAACAATGATGTTGATCCAGGAACATGTTGTACTTGGTGACATCCCGTTCACCCAGAAGGGACAGAGATTTGCTGGTTTATTATGTACGTTATGTGCTTGGCTTTTAGCGCACAAATTACCTTGTAACAGCTGAAGTCTCTTTTGAGAAATGCTCAATGGTTTGAATATAGGATACAGTTTTCTTTTTTACCCTCTGATCTCGTGTATCCTCATTTATATATGTACTGGCAATGCTTTCCCCTAGTAATCACAGTTTTTTTGTGTGTAATTGTATCCTTTTCTCCTCACAGTGTGAGGGTGTGAGAAAGTTTCTCTCTCAGTACCTCCACTAGCTTTGTCCCTCTGTGAGCAGGAGGCTCTGATAACATTGTGAAAGAAAGTTGCACTGAGCGGAGAAATATGACACACGTCTACTGAGCCGCTCAGGAACATTTTCTCCTGTTTCTCGGACCGAGTCTTGGCATGGGGCCGTGATTTGACCCTACCCGCTGAGAGCCCAGCATTGACCTTGGGTTCTCCTCCTTGTGATTGTTCTCTGTGTTTTCTCTTCAAACATACATTCAGCCCATCATACGGATTTAGTACAATATGGAGAGTTTAGTTTCTTCTTCTCTTTGAATAGATCTATTCCTCTCCTACTTTGACACACAATACTTTTTTTATAGTCCATTCATCATAACGGAAATTGACTCTTTTTGTTTCCTTACCAATTCCTTGGTTGTTATACTTAATACACATCATTTTGAAGATTAGATCAAATTTCAGGTATTTTTCAGGAAAGCTATTGGTTGCACGTCCAGTTCTGCTGAATAGATGCATTGAGGGTTTAGACCGATGTTGCTGCTTCAGTGCTTGAGCTGCCATTAGGGTCTCTTTACACCGAGCAGTCACCTGAGAGAGCTTAGATCGCGTTTCATTTATTCACATTAGACCATCGGCACTTCAGAGCCCAATTATCTCATTCACTCAAGTGGTTTGTACAGAATGATCGTTTTTTGACTGGGAGTTTCAGAAGTTTCACATTCTCAGCCAAATCCTGTTAAAGTCACCAACTCACCATACAATCAAAATTCCTGTTTTCATGGAATATTGCAGTATTTATTACAATTGATTTATCCGGGCAGGGGAACCTGTCACTCATATGAGATCACAGCACTAGCAAGTCCACAACGATCCAATCAATTCCTGATGGAGAAAATCAAGTTCTGCCCTACATGTTTTTTCTTAAAGCCATTTTGATCAGAAATACATCACAATATAGGAAAGAAAAGGCTATCGCAACTTCCGTTTCATGCCGATTTTAAGGCAATTCAGTTACGTCAAGATGACTTTGGCAGCATTGCAAAAAATAAAAACAAAAAACATTCAATCAACTGTTTAGTTAATCAACCTTGTTAGTGTTAAAACTCTGGTCACCATTAGAATGACACTGTGAGTCGTGTATAAAGTCAGGACTTTATGATATAAATTACCCTTTGTAGGGTTGTTAATTTAGTGTGATTTTTTTTTAAATCGCAAGAAAATACACCAATTAATTTGAGGTCACCAATCAATTAGTTTGAGGTCATTTTGTTATTGTTGTTGTTGTTGTTGTTGATTAAATAAATTAATAATTTTATTCAGCAAGAGAATACATTAAATTGATCAAAAGCGACTCTAAATACTTTTATATTTTTACGAAAAGATTATATTTCAAATAAATGCTGTTCTTTTGACCCTAGCATTCATCAAAAATCCTGAAAAAAATCATCAAGAAAAATTCACAGTTTCTCCAAAAATATTAGAAAGCACAACTGTTTTCAACATTGATAATAAGGCAATTATTATTAATGTTGAAAACGGTTGTGCTGCAATATTTCTTTAGTTCTGTAAGCCATGATATATTTTTTCATGATTCACTGATGATTAAGAATAATATCTGTCAATAATATATCTAAATAAGAAATGTCTATTGAGAACCAAATCAGGATATTAAAATTAATTCTGAAGGATCATGTGGCACTAAAGACTGGAGTAACGATGCTGAAAATTCAGCTGGTATACAGTACTGTGTATGGCTTATGATTAATGGTAGTGAAATAAAACACTATATTGACTTCTGAAGCCATTTTTAAAATGTCTTTAATTGTTTTAATCTTCCACAGTAATGTAATTTCATTGAATTATCTTTATTGGGGGCTAATATTGACATATACATAACATTTTGTTTAATTTCATTACTTAATCAGCATAACTAACTAATTCAGTTAATTTTTTTAATCAATTGACAGCCCTACTTTTTTGTACTATTGAATCAATAAACCAATATAGAATGTGTAGTGCTGTAGAGTTCTTTGTTTTTGTTGACAATCATGCAGAGTGGAGTGTACACTGCGTGACCTCGGCCCGGGATTAGAGACTGGGGCTGAAAGCCAGGCTGGTAACTTTAGGACTACAGCAGGTATTGGCGGAGGCACGGTAAACGTCTCAACGGTGTCTGCTTAGCGCTTGGCCTAGTATTGCCTGTTTGTTTCGACCAGGATGGATCATTGTGAGCTGTTAAGCAGAAAAGTCAATGAACTGGATGGATTTCTTTTCCCTCTATTTTTAGTCAGATCTCGGAATAGAGTTGACCGACGTGACCTATAGTGGATGCTTTAGGGGTTTGTAGAAACATGGTTTAATTCCCTCCAGATCCCTGTTTTATTAGCCGCCCTGAATAAACTCTGCAGGAGAGTCTGTTTCTGACGGCACTGAGAGAACCAGTTGGATTAAAATACTCTGGGGCAACGAATACACCCTTCCTTTAGTATTCCTGAAGCATTCAGTCACCACAAACAGACGTGTTGCCGGCCCTTACAGTGGTTGCAATAGATTATAGAAAGAGAGAGAGCAAAAGTAGGCTGGCCGGGTTTGTGAGTGGTTGATTTATTTGTTCCCTTGTCACCTCCCATACCCTCATGTCCGCTGTAAGAACTCCAAACAGTACTCTCCCCCCTGCACCCGCCTGTGTGTAAAACTACATTGGTGAAACACCAGTTGTAACAATACACAGGCACACAGGCCAGAGGCAGCCGGCACAGACAGGGACCATGAACCATGGCTATGACTTTCCCAGGGTAAGTGCCTCATTACTCTCTCTTCCATCCTCTACAGCGGGACACAGCAAAACGAGATTGAATTTGCTTGGTGACAGTCTGTGGTTTCTAAAATATATCAATATATTAATAAATATTGGGGGGGGCTAGTTAAAATAAGAGACAAATATTTGATGCATTTCCTATGTGTTGTAATGTTTAGATTTGTATGTGTGTGTGTGTATTATAAATCACATCAAAATAGTTTAAATTTGATATATGTCGCACTCACCTTTGCTTCCCCCCGTAATAAACAGTTGTTGCAATGCTATTTTAAATCACTGTCAATGTGTCAGGAGGGACACTGAATGATTCTTGGAAATGTATCATTTTTGATATATGAAGTTCTCAGTTCTTCTCTGAGTAGGAAGATTTGAGACACCATGTGCTGTTTTCCATGGACTAAAATAGACTTAAGCAATTATTACTCAGAATAAGGTGAAGTTATACGTCTGACTGATCTGTGTCAAACAAGGATATTTACTTCTGCCACAGTCATGTGTTGTCAGTTGAACTGTCTTTTGACACTTACATTGGACTATAAGCTACTGCTACGTAACACTGGCTAGGGCAGTTAAAGTCTGATTTAACACAATCCACAGCCACATTGCCAGCATGTTAAAAAAAGAATATAGTACAATTTAATCATTTAGCTGACAGTGTAATCAGTGAAATGAGCTGAAAGTAATGTTAATGCTTATGAGGCTTCATCAGGGTTCATAGCTTTCTCTTTGTCTCTGTCGTTCACCTGAAGAATAATACTCATCTCGTCTCTGATCATAACTGTCCAGTTATTTCAAGCACTTTCAGTTCAAAGCTCTGCCTTTGGGCCACAATACTGCCTTGCAATGGCATTTTTATTATCACTCCAATTTCCTTGAAACATCAGCTGTGTGTTGTGTCAACTTCATTGGCATTTCCCTCAGTTTTGTGTCCAAACACACCTAAACTCAGGACTTGGATGCTGTTTGGCAAATCACATATTAGATAACAGATAAACCTATTTATTATGGTGTTAAAGCAATGCTGCAGGGGAAACTGAACATTTTCTGGGATTGGAAAGTAGATTGCTGATTGTTTTGAGTAAAGTGAAACTGTGTAGTGGGGTCACTGCATATCAAACTGAAATCTGAAGTCGTGCAGTATGGAGCAGTTTTAGGAAAATCTCTTCATAGGAAAGATCTCAGTAGAAATATATATATATATATATATATATATATATAAATTGGTTTTAAATATATTTTTTTAATTATAATATTTGAATTCCTCAAGGATGTGTTAAATGAATAAAAAATGACCATAAAACATTTTAAAGACAAAATAAAGATTTATATTTCAGTTTTCAACTTTCAATTAATCAAAGAATCCTGAAAAAAAAAAAACGTATCCCAGTTTCCACAAAAATGTTAAGCAGTACAACTGTTTTCAACATTGATAATAATAGGAAATATTTCTTGAGCATCAATCAGCATATTATAATGATTTCTGAAGGATCATTTGACACTGGTGACTGGAGTAATGCTGAAAATTCAGCTTTGCCATCACAGGAATAAATTACATTTTGAAATATATTAAAATATTAAACAGTTTCAATTGAAATTGTATATTTTTATATATTTTCTACTGTATTTTGGTCAAATAATTTTAGCCTTGGCCAGCAGAAAAGACTTCTTTCAAAGACATGAAAAAACCGTACCGACCCCAAACCTTTGAATGGTAGTGTATTTGAAAATAATATTCAAAATATTATACTTTCAAATAAAATGTCTCAATAAGTGCTCTGAACTATGAAAGAGCAGCTTCTAAGAAATAAAACTTTCCTCTTGGTCTCCATATTGTCTATAGTTCACAGTAGGAATTGTGATGGCAGCTGTGTTTTGTAAGGTTGAGGGATCTGTTGTTTTGCTTGGAAAAAGTATCAGATTCACGAGTACTATTGAACTATCCAGAACCCTTTCCTACTCAAAAAAAAAATGCTGGGTCAAAAACAACTATTTCTGAGTTATTTGGCAACCCAATACTGGGTAATGCTGGGTTTTATACATTTTTGACCTAGTGCTGGGTCAGTCAACCTGATATTTTTCATTGTAAATAATAAAAATAATATAGGAAAGGAACGGTTCAATACAAAACTTTTTTATTCAATGGCAAATCAGTCTCAATCATGAAATACTCAAAAAACCCATTTAGTAAACGTTTTAGGGTGTGACAGTTGCAGCAAGAACAGCCAATGGGAATCCGTGGAAAGAAAACTGGCATCAGTATTTCCAATCTTAATCAATTGGTATCAATGTTCCAATTCATTAAATGAAAATCTTATATATTCATGTTTGAAAAGTTACATCATAAACAGCTTTACCTTGTGCCATCTCGTCAGACATTCAAGTTTCAACCAGTAAAACGCATAGTGCGACCACAGCCACGATGCTAGTGCACTAGTCGTTCAATAGCGCTGTGGAGCGCACGGAAAATGTGTTACATATGACAGCGTTTTTGGGTCGTGTTTCAGCTCTGGTCGCACGTTCTTTTGGCTGGAGCTGAAACGTTGTTCGCTTTGAGTGTAGATTCGGTGTATGCTGAGTTTGTAGAAGGCTAGCGTTCCAAGAAGACGTTAGCTGCGATGTAGCCGCATGTAAACAAAAAAGGTCAAATGTGAGACTATAGACTTTTTCTTCTGTTTGTACAGTAATAATTTGATAGGAACACGATGTAATACAAACCTTAATTTCATTCTTTCATTCGTTCTCTCAGAACAGAACAGAACAGAACAGAACACAAATTTACCGTTGACAAATGTATCCAGTTTTAACTGGTTTGGTACAGACTTCCCAACATTGGGTTTAGGTTACATTGACCCAGCGCTAGCTATGTGAGGGGTTTATCATATATTGTATTAACAGTAAAAATGAGCCAGCAGCTGAGTTACAGAAAAACTACTCCGCAACTGGGGAAAATATTACAAATAACCCAATAAAACGATACAACAGGCTGAACTCAGCATTTGGGTTAAAAAAAAATAACCCAGCATTTTTAAAGGATGTAGTAGTCTGACTATCATCAGATGCATTATACAAAATCTCATGTTTTTAAATACAACAAAGATAAGATGTGCTGCTCTCTCTATCTGTCTGGTGCGCTTGGACAGTAAATATATTAGGTGCTCGGATTATTTGCCTGCTTATAACCGCACACAAACACACATTCAGATAGATGTCACTTATTAAGGTCACTATACATACTTACCTACTATATAGTAGTTGAAAAACAGTATGTGAAAAGAGCACTATGTCCGAATTCACAGTATTCATAAAACAGTAGGGAAAAAGTACCCAGATGACCTACTACTTCCGGCGAGAAATTGAAGAGCAGATCCAGTGGACACTTTACTATCCCATGAGCCCATGGGAGATGATTTGTAAACAGCATTGAATCAATGCGACTGACGCTGTAGTTCACATGAAAATGACAACATGACGAATGTACGTCCTAATTACATTTATACTACACTCATTCATACTATATACTATTTTAATGGTCTCGAAGTGATTCATAATTAAAAAGTAAGAGTTTTCGGGTGCAGCCAGAAAGTTTCAGTGCAACCAGTGTAGTCCGATCACCAAACAAATGACTTTATGAGTCGGTTCTTTTTAGTGTAAAAACGTACAGCGTCAATAGCACAGCTCGATTCAAACAAATGACTGTAATGAATCGGTTTGTTTTAGTGACTCGAACACATACAGCTTACAAGCTTACTGAATTTGTAAGACTTAAATCGGTTAAAGACACATTATTATAGATATCGACATATAAAAACATAGTTTTGTAAGTGACTTTAAGTAACTCAATTTAAATGTATGAAATGTGTTACCACATTTTTTGTTTGTTAATATAAAGTTAATATAAAAAATTATTGAATTACATTCATGCCATTTCTCTAAAGACTGTAAAAATGTTGTGTAAAATGTGAACACACCTTTTGCAAGAGTTTTACATTTAATTGTTACTGAAAATATCTCATTTTGCAATGAAAAGTATAAACTTTAAAAGTGTTCTGTTTGCTAAAGCATAGTCAAATATTCCTGCTTATTTCTTCATGGTAAATCTGGGTCTGCAGATGCTTTGAAGCTGAGCCGCTGGTGATCCATGTCTGTAGATGAGATATCTGTGTAATATGTGTATGAAAGAAACATAAATCAGGTCGAAAGAAGGAGCAGTCGGAACCAGAGCTCTGCTTCTGTGATTTACCTGCATATTACTGTGTTAATCCAATAGTCTGCAATGAAACCCAGCCCAGACGCCCCGATCCTCCCCATCCTTCATGAAGTGTAATGTGAAACACTGATCTGTCTTCATTGGGTATTTTAAATATTGCCCCGCATGATAACATTAATGTTTCTATCAGCCTATGTGCACTGTAAGGTTTTAACTTTCAGCTCATATTACTACTTTAATAGCACAATGACATTAAAATGTAAAAGTAAAAATGTTAATCCATGTGTTAGTTTAGAGCTCATCTTATATGCTAGTGTTCTCCTGAAAGGTTTTTTCTTCTTTTTTTTGTCTTTCTGTTCTGGGAAAATAGCCCAAAATATTACTGACTTTTTTCAAATATTTTTTTTATAGGATGAAAATGTCATTCCACCTAATATATGGAGCATCAAGGCTCAAATATTTGCATCACATGTCTGTCTAATGAGAGAACTTTATCTGGTCAATTTTTTAAATGGAACATAATTCTGTCCTTTACTGGCATGATATCCCAAAATCCTCTGCGAATCGTTCAGTGGTTTGTGGAAAGAATAAAAACGGAGTCTAAAGGGGTGGTTAGCGTACCTTCATTTATAAATGTCCATTTCCCCCCTTTTTTCAGCTTATGAGACAGTCAGGAACCATTGTAGTCACTAAATATTTGCTTGTTCTCAAAAGTTCTCATGAATGTGTTCTAGATGATTGATTAGACATGATGTTATGGAGTCTTTAAGGTGTGTTTCCTTACAAGGTGCATTCATACACAAAATACAACAACACAGGAAAGAAAACAGCAGTACACAGTTCATCAGCCTGCAAGCACATCTCCCATGAATATTTCAAGTTTTGCATCATTAAAATGACTGAAATGGAACTGAAATCCCCTGATGAGATTGGTTCCCCACATCTGTTATGTAATTTTAAAATATTTCAATACAGCGGCGAGCAGATGCTATTTATAGTGTTCTTTTGTGCTAAATTACGACTGTACATGTTTGAAGCTATGCTGATCCTTAAGACTATTTGGGTGTATTTAATGTTCAGTAGTTATATTTCAAAGTGAAATCTTTATGGTTTGTTTAATTAAATTTGAACTACATGAAATATAAAGAGATTACTGTTTGCATTATTAAGGTTAATGTAGTTTGATATACAGTAATATCTTACTTCTAATGTACTGCTAGAAAGCCAAAAACAATGAAATCACATGTTCATGTGTCTATCTCTCCCCCATCCTCTCTTTTTCCAAACCTCCATCTTACTGTAGCAGATTCAGTTTGCCAACCAAGAGGAAAAGCAGGAGTTCAGCAAGTTTCCTACAAAGACCGGCCGTCGCTCCTTGTCTCGCTCCATTTCTCAGTCCTCTACAGACAGCTATAGTTCAGGTCTGACCCTCATCCACCCTCATGTCAATACAGTTCTGTAGTTCAGAAGAACAAAAACACAAACATTGCCATGTAGCGTGAAGCGTTAAATGCATGCAAATGTATACATTTTAGGTCTAAGACCTTTTTAGTACATTAATGGGTTTAGGTTTATTGCAGAAACTGCATGTCAACAAATATCATTGTGGCCCAAAACTGCTTATTTCTTGTTCATGCTAGTTTGTGTGTTGTGTAATATAATCCCAGACCAGCTTAAAGCGGGAACTACAGACTTTTGGTAGTGTTGGCTCTGGATCAGACAAATTCACATTCCTAAATTGTTCGTAATACCAACAAAAGTGAGGGATAAACATTCCTACATGTTTGTGACTGCAGACCGACCCCCCCCCCACCCCAATAGCAGACTGCTGAAACACTCAAATTTCATAAGATCACAAGAATGATTTTCATATGTCATGTTTCATTGCAAACACAATTGAATGCATGCATTGGAGTTTATCTCCACTAAAATGTGCCATGCTCCATGCTTTTGTAGCGGCCTCATACACAGACAGTTCGGATGATGAGACGTCTCCCCGTGAGAAAAGCCAGCTCAACTCAAAGGGCAGCAGCGACTTCTGCGTCAAGAACATCAAGCAGGCAGAGTTTGGTCGGCGGGAGATCGAGATCGCTGAGCAAGGTTAGGAGACTCACCTTGATACTGTGTCAGGTTGCTGTGTCATATCAACATGGATTTACATAACCATTACAGCATTGATTCTCAACTAGTTTGTCATGTTTTGTCAAATTTTGTAAATTAATGTTAAGGCTTTAGTAAAGTACTGTTGACTCTGGAAATCTGTTGCACCAGTTGAACACAAATGTAGGTGTGTAAGTGCTGTCAAGTCAACAAGGTTTGGTAACAGCTGCTGCTGTCAGGAATAGTCATTGTACTCCGTTTAATTGATTTAATCTTTTTTAAAGGGATAACTGGGTCAAGATCTTAATACCAGCAACTCAGTCCATACAAACAGTACCTGAAAGAGTTCGCTCAAAAAAGGAAAGCCTATCATTTGGTTATTGGTTATTATTGTTACAAGACAAAAGGATAAATTTAGAATGACTTCTAAAGCCATACAAGTAGCTTTGTTTCAGAAAAAACACAGACATGTCTCAACTCACTGACTCAGTGATCCATAAATAAGTTTCTTTCACAATATTTCTTGGAATATAGTGCATGATTCATATATAGACCATTTTAATTATGCTTTTGTGTCCTTTTTGAAAGCTTAAAAGCTTCAGTCCACATTCATTGTGTTTGTATATATGTTCCACAGATGAAAGAAAACCATACAGATTTTGAGCAAATACTAACAAGTTTAATTTGTAGGTGAACTTTTCCTTTAAAGGTTTGACCTGTCTCAGACTCTAGATTGTACCTTCCTTAATAAAGTTGTCTCATCTCCAAACTGTTGTCTCAATCATATCCACAGATATGTCTGCACTCATTTCCCTGCGGAAGCGGGCTCAGGGCGAGAAACCCCTCGCCGGGGCTAAAGTGGTTGGCTGTACCCACATCACTGCGCAGACTGCTGTAGGTTCTCCTCAGGGCTGCACTAATTCAAACACACTCTTCCTCTGCAACTCTTGTTTTTGATAACACTGTAGCAGCATTGCCTTTATTAAAATACCCAGCTGAATGATCAACAAATGAGCAAAAGTAACCGTAGTTCTGTCATGACAACTCTCGAAGAGAGTGGCAATGTTAATGCATTTGGTCTTGATGGAATAGATCTGCTACGCTGCTGCTGCAGCAGAGCAAGTACAGAGACTTGCTACTGCCAATACATTCACAGACATGCTGCTGCTGCACATATTAAATAAATGAAATAACCTCCCGTAGCAGATCTATACAGGTGGAGCTGGGGAAGGTGAGGGTTTCTGAAAGGGCTCTGCAGACTGATAACAGCAAACAATGCCAAGTATTTGAATGTTGAGCAGCAAGCTCATTGGCTGCTGATGCCACAGCGTCCAATCAGCTGCGCTATGAGGATACTTTGTATTACTTTTTTATTTTCATATAAATAAATCAGAACCACAGTGCTCAATGTACAGTACTGTGCAAAAGTCTTAGGCACATTAGTATTTTCACCCCAAAAAATGAGTTTGAGCCAGTTATTTGTATCTTTTGCTGCAGTGTGTCAGTAGGAAATATCAGTTTACTTTTCCAAACTTTAATTTTGCCAATAATTGTAATTATCCAGTGAGTTATTTGTATGCACAAGGAGTGAGGATGCTTTCAAAAATAATGTCATAAATATATTTTATTTATCAATTAACTTCTTTTTACTAAATCAAATCAATACCACCCTTTGCGTTTAAAACTGCTTTTGTCCAGGTACACTTGCACATAGTTTTTCTGGTAGCTTTGCAGGAAGGTTTCTTTAAGCGTATTGGAAATGTTGCCGCAGTTCTTCTGGATGTTGGCGGGTTTTTTTCTGTTTCTTCATGTAATCCCAGATGGACTTGATGATGGTGAGATCAGATCTCTGTGTGAATCATACCAGCTGTTGTCAGACTCCCTGTGCTTACAAAAGTTTCACTGGATTAATAGCAAAATTAATATTTGGCAATTTAAACTGATATTTCCTACTGAAATACTACAGCAAAAGATATAATTGGCTTAAAACCATTTCTTTGGGGCGAATATACTAGTGTGACTAAGGCTTTTGCACAGTACTGTATATTTGCTTATGTGTGAAAATATCGCAGAACAAATAAATGTAAGTACGCACCTTTGCTTTCCCATGTGTTTTATATGCTGTACTGTTTTCTTTCAGGTCCTGATCGAGACACTTGTGGCACTGGGCGCTCAGTGTCGCTGGACTGCCTGTAACATTTACTCCACTCAGAATGAAGTGGCAGCAGCTTTGGCAGAGAGCGGTAAACAACCCTCTAAACTTATACTGTTTTCTAAACTATCAATTCCAACCTGGTCCAATGTGTCCTGATATTCTGGACTCACTATGCATTTATTGTGTGCCCTTTAAAGGTGTTTCAGTTTTTGCCTGGAAAGGTGAATCGGAAGACGACTTCTGGTGGTGCATCGATCGGTGTGTCAACATGGAAGGCTGGCAGGCAAATATGGTATAATGTTCTGTGCTTAATATCTAGAGATATAAAAAAACAAAATTTAATGGGCAGTGTCTGTTTATACTGACTGCAAATAACCAACCTTGTCTGCAAAGATTATTTTCACTAACTCCACCCTGCATTTACCCATTGTAAAAAACTGCATATCATGTCTATTTACACTTTGTGTGAATACGTTGTATTGCTTTTTGTAACAAAGTGTAACAAAGATGCTAACTGTTGCTTTTTACACTTTGTGAAAAACACATCTACCACTATTTACACTAATAAGCACACTGCGTCTGTTACACTTTATTTGCTGCCAAATCAGTATTTAATCTTCAAAACAATTATAATGATTCCTTTGTGTTTGCAGGCTATAGTAATCATCATACAAAATATTTTTTTTTTTACAGATCCTAGATGATGGGGGCGATCTGACCCACTGGGTGTATAAGAAGTATCCCAGTGTCTTTAAGAAAGTACGTGGGATTGTGGAGGAGAGTGTTACAGGTGTACACCGGTAAGGGAGGACTGTAGGACATTTGTATTTAAATTTATTTTATTTTTTAAATTTTATTTAAATTTTATTATTTTATTTTTATCATCCCACACACATAAAAAAAATTCTATTATTAATCTGTATATGATCAGAATAATGAGATTAATCTGAATCTGAATATTTAACTGACGCCCTAATAGAAACATATTTGTGTTTGAATCAAATTTGTCTCATTGTGTTCATTCTGTTAGGCTGTACCAACTCTCCAAAGCTGGTAAGCTTTGCGTTCCCGCTATGAATGTCAATGATTCTGTCACCAAGCAGAAGTTTGATAATCTGTACTGCTGCAGGGAGTCCATCTTGGACGGGTAAGACACCTGCAATGCTGAGATGTGCTTTTCTGATTTTTTTAGCATATCTTTCTCAGACCCCTTACTAAGCATGACTAAAACTCATCATAGAGTATAATCATGGTTGACTTCCTCTTTCTTCTCAGTCTGAAGAGAACAACAGATGTGATGTTTGGTGGGAAGCAGGTGGTGGTTTGTGGTTATGGAGAGGTCAGTCAACATGTGCGCTTTTGTGAAATGCCCCACAGTGGAGTCTAGATAATCTGCTTAATGCAAAAAATAATCTCTAAATTTCTCTTAACTGCCAGACCTTATTTACTATAAGCATTGCGATTGTGGGTTTTATTTTCATTCTTGTGTTGATTCTGGTGTAGGTGGGAAAGGGTTGCTGTTCAGCTCTGAAAGCGCTTGGAGCCATTGTATGCGTGACAGAGATCGACCCAATTTGTGCTCTTCAAGCTTGGTAAGACAAACACACCAGCAAAAATGAGCTTAAATTAAAACCCAAGTGGAGTGTTATTTAAATATTATTTATATCATATTACCGTATATTATTTATTAGTATTTTTAATTAGCTTTTATCTTTATATTTACATTAGGTTTTAGCAATTTTGTTAAATGCTTTTTTAATTTTTATTTGTTTTTAATATTTCTATTTTGCTTTAATTTATTATTATTTCACTTTTAGTAATTTCAGTATTTTAGCTTATTATATTTCAGTTAGTTTAACATTTTTCATCTAATATTTATATTTAATTTTTATTTCAGCTTAATTTGTACCAAACAACTTTTGTAAACTTCTGCAAATAATATTAGCTCCCCATATTAGCCAAACACATGGCCACAGGAAGTTTGTGAACAAGCTGAAGTGCTTATTTATCAAGAATATTTCTTCACATTTTCCCTCATTGTCTGTATAAAGATCTGAGATACCAGTTGAATTCGATCTGTTTTTTTTTTTTTTTTATCTCCCTCGTAGTATGGATGGCTTCAGAGTGGTGAAGCTGAATGAGGTGGTTCGCCAAATGGACATGGTTATCACCTGCACGGGTACGTCTGGTTACAGCTGGCTCGCTTCCAGATCCATTTCCTCTGGTTCATGCAGCTCTTATCAGCACAAACACATCCTCCCAAATGCCCTTGCATTGAGTTGCTGTGAAATGGTTTGCCCTTTGACAGCTGCAGCTGATCTCTGGGCTACTCTGAAGGAGTCTGGGAAAAATAATATTTGCTCCAAGAGATAAAATATTTGTGTAAAAACATAGTAGAGAGTTGTTGAGGTTTAGATAAGTTATGTGTGGTTTCTGCTTGTAAAAGGCACAGCTTTGTATTAAATTTACGTTTATTTATTAATACATGTATTATTTTAAATGTAAAAGGAAATATTTGTTTCATTGTTTTTGGTTTCATATTTGAAATTTTGTTTCTTAATGGAGTGCAATAGTGTCTGTCCACTTTTTCAGCAGTGTTGGTTCCGGAAGTAGTTTTCCCATTAATTTTTCCCATAAGGGTTTTTAAAGTCTTTGTTAAAAGTGAGTCACAACATTACAAACTTTGATTTAAAGAAAAAATTTAAATAAAAAAGCTGACAAAAAGAGGAAAAGAACTACAATCCCATGAAGCACTGCATTATTAAATTAAAAATGATGGTTAAGTATAAAACTATTTATTTTAAAGATTCTGATTATGTGTATAGAAGCTATATATTTTAAGTTCATTGCAAAATATGCATATTTGAGAGGGTAAGGAAATTGCTCAGTGCTTCATGGGAAAGTGTTCTTTTGATATGATTTGCTCGTTGTGAATCTCTGATTGGTGGAGATTTCTTTGCAGAATCATGGGTAATGTAGTTTTCCCACCAATAATCTCACTGTTTAACACAATTATTTAAATAAAATGTAAAAAGTAAAGAAATAACATGGCCTAGAGTCTTCAACAGAAGCATACAGCATGAATGAACAACATCATAGTTCACAGTAGGCCTGTTTTTTTTTTTATGGGATTTTTACTTCTGGAACACGTCTGCTGCACTGTAAATTCACAAATTTTATTTGGTTTTAACAAATTATGTCTACTGGGGTTTCTTGAAGATTCCTGAATACATTTTTGTTTCTACAGGGAATAAAAATGTTGTGACCAGGGAGCACTTGGATCGAATGAAGAATGGCTGTATTGTCTGTAACATGGGCCATTCCAACACTGAGATTGATGTGGTGAGTGAGTCTCAAGAGTTCTTCACATTTATATTTGTTTTGTTGAAAATATTTTTGAGTTATTTATGAGGAGGCTCCATTTGCTCTTACTGTAGTGTACTTTTATTGGTGAATGTAGTCCAGGGAAAGAATTTTAACGTCAACAGCTGTAGATGTTCCATGAGCAGCAGGGTCAGTTAATCAACCTGAAAGCCTCTTAGCGGCATGTTTCCAACAACAAAGTGAAGTGCGCTGAGCCGCTGACTGTGTTCATAGTGATTGCTCTTTTTGTGTGTGTGTTTTAGCTTTGTAGGTTTATCAGCCTGTTAAAGTGAGTGTTAGTTGTGCGCGCTGATGTGTGTCTGTTCTTTCTCTGTTCCAGGCGAGTCTGCGGACTCCAGAGCTCACCTGGGAGAGGGTGCGTTCACAGGTTGACCACGTCATCTGGCCTGATGGGAAACGAGTGATTTTACTGGCAGAGGTCTTTCCTTCTTCCTCATTTTTTTTTCATGAATGAGTGCCAGTTGGGATGAGCGCTGTGACGGATGGGCTCTACTGTTTATATTACGCTAGATGTATTTGCATGGCAGTCTGAGGTTTAGAACCGCTTTACGTTATTTATACATGAGAGCGACAAAGAAACGTTTTGTCCCAAACAAGTCACGACAAGCAAGTTGTTGTTATTAAAGAGTGCTGTTAGGTACAACACAATTTAGTTTAGGTAAGTTTAGTTGTTTCACGGTTACCGAGCAAATTTATGCATTATTATAAACTACCATTTAAAGGTTTGAGTGCAGTGAGGTTTTTTTTATTATAAATATTTAAATAATTATTATTTGAATTGAGCAAGGTTGCATTAAATTGATCAAAAGTGACAGTAAAGACATTTATAATGTTTACTTTAAAAAATAAATAAACGCTGTTCATTTGAACTTTCTATTCATCAAATTAAAACAAATGTAATGGTTTCCACAAAAATATTAAGCAACGCACCTGTTTTCAACATTGATAATAATAAGAAATGTTACTTGAGCATCAAATCATCATATTACAATGTTTTCTGAAGGATCATGTGACGCTGAAGACTGGAGTAATGATGCTGAAAATTCAGCTTTACCATCACAGGAATAAATATCATTTTTTAAATATATAAAAAATTGAAAACAGTTAATTTAAATTGTAATAATATTTCATAATATCAGCTTTAAACTGATTTTTTTTTTATCAAATGAATGCAGCTGTGGTTACCATAAGAGACTTCTTTCAAAAACATTTAAAAATCTTACTGTTCCCCAAAGTTGAACGGTAGTGTGTATTTTTTTTATAAAAAAATAATATTAGTTTATTAGTGTCTTTTTAACACTGCTTTTGAACTGATGTTATGAATAATCATCTGTTTTGGTTTGCATCCAAGTAAATCTTAGTCATTTGTGCTATTTTTCAGGGCCGGCTCTTGAACCTGAGCTGCTCAACAGTCCCATCATTTGTGCTATCAATCACAGCCACAACCCAGGTAATTTAACATGTCACCATTTGGGTTTTAGCCGAAGTGAGTTTGTACCCTCTGTACAGATGACATTTAATCCATTTATGTTAGTGGTTCTGAGTGCTGTTGCACAGCTGTGTGATTATTATGCCTGATATAACATCTCTAATCGCAGGCTGTTGTTTTCTTGATCTAATGTTAGGCTTTGGCCCTAATAGAGCTGTATAATGCACCAGAAGGTCGCTACAAACAGGATGTCTACCTGCTGCCCAAGAAGATGGGTAAGAGTTATCTGAACCAATCACCACTGCTGGCAACTTAAATACATCAGTTAGATGTATTAAATGTGATAAATCATGTGTGTTTCAGATGAATATGTGGCCAGCTTGCACCTTCCCAATTTCGATGCCCATCTTACCGAGCTGTCAGATGAGCAGGCCAAATATATGGGCCTCAATAAGAATGGACCCTTTAAACCAAATTACTACAGGTATGAGATGTGTTCTAAAACAGCTTGCATCACTATACCGTCTGTACTATCAGAATGTGCACATTCGTACTGTTCTGTACTCGTGTGATGAAGACAGACTGGCATTGTCCTATTTTAGGACAAATTCTCATGAACTACCCAATATTAAAATGTTTGTTCACTTACCGCCCTCTGCTGGTTCTCAATAAAAGTCTTGCATACCACAACCAATGAAACTGCTAATTGTCTTCAGCATATTAGTCTAAAACAAAACTTTTCAATTCTTCAAAAGTATAAAATATATAAATGTATTGTTTTAGCTTTTCAGTATAACATTCATTACTGTTCAAAAGTGTGGTAATTTTTTTTGCTTATGTTGCTTATGCTCACCAAGGCTACATTTATTTGATCAGAAATACAGTAAAAATAGTCATATTTTGAAATATTACAATTACAAACAAATGTTTTCTATTTGCATATTTGATCAAATATAATTTATACCTGTGATGGCAAAGCTGAATTTTCAGTGTCAATCATTCTAACATTCTGATTTGGTGCTCAAAAAATATTTATTATTATCATCAATATTGAAAACAGTTATGCTGCTTAATATTTTGTGGATTTTCAGGATTCTTTGATGAATAGAAAGTAGATGGAGGTTAAAATCTTTTGTGACATTATGAATGACTTTACTGTCTCTTTAAATCATTTTAATGTATCCTTGCCGGATAAAGGTGTTAATTTCTTTCAAACAAAAAATGTCAATGGTAGTGTAATTACTATAAATCATTAAAAAAAACATATTTTTATATTATAAATATTCTTCATACCAGACTGAACAGTTAGGGAAAAAAATATAATTTTCTGTTGTTTTACTTGCAGATATTAGTTTGACTGGATCGATTCGGCCTTCATCAAAGATGGAGAGACCTGTATTAACCAGAGAAGCAAGAGATTTATTTTATATGGATATACATTTCTTAAAGCGAAACTTGATTTTACTGAATGTTATTCTTATTTAATAGTGTTACTAATTTCCGGTGACAAAATATACATTCATGTCACTTTTAGGCGTATGTGCATTGTTAGAATTCATGTATTGTAGCGATTGTTGTAAATGTTCTTTTAACCTAAAATACGAAAAGGACCACTGTCTAGGCTCTAAAAATGTGCCAAATATTGGTTATAGTAGACTGATCTCATAGAATAATTGATCATTATTACTATGCTTTGTTTTTACATGGCTATTCTATTTACCCAAGGTTACGCTACACTCAATCGTTCATGACCAAAAAGTTGTCTTTGTGGCTTTTTGATATAAAAAAATTGTTAGTCTCGGCATAATATTCCTGATTTATTGCTCTTGCATAAGAAAATATAATATCTTTTTCGGATGAATGTACTGTGTATTACTGTAAAAGCTAGAGTGTTCTGGCAATATGATACACACCACTGTGTGCAGAAACTTCTGTGACTGGAAGCAGCTGCTGCTAAATGTACCCCGCGTGGGGGATTTTATGAAATGTCACCAACAGGGATTCTTTTCATTTTCTCACACATCTTCAACATCTCTGCGGCCTTTTATATTCTTATTTTAAAATAATGTAGACCATTATATGTTATGTAGGCCAATCGTAGATGAGAATAAATGTAATCCCAGTTGAAATGAGATTTTGGTATATTCTGTGAGGTTTGCTGAATATTATTGACCTTTTGCCCCTAACATTCCCACACACAGTCAGCTGGATTCACAAGAAGCACACATATTTTGATCACCATCTCTAAGGGACTGCAAATGTCTTAAGAATAAAATCACTGTGAATGCTGTCATTTGAATATTTGCCTCATCTGCACTTTTGTTTGTGATTTACCTTTGCATTACATCATTTGTCAGATGTGTTCCCTCTGCCTTGATGTCATCATCGAATCCCTGAATTAAAGATCTTGCTGTCACTAAATATGCATTTGTTTTGACCTATTTTATGCTATTAATATCACAAACGTTTCTTTGATTGTGTAGGAATGTAATAATATTGCAATATATTTTTACGATAACATTAGCCGTGTGCAAAGGGAATCTAGGAGGAATCATGTAAGGAATTAATGTTTAATTTTGAGCACTTGTCGATCATGAACTAGTTTTGGGAATTAACTTAGGCCTAACGGTTGTAGGCCCAAAAAGCTAATCCGCCGTTGAGCCACTTTAAAGGGTAAATCCGCCTAGAAATCTTTATGAAATATGTTTGAATCCATATGCAGTAGTAGGCACAAACGACAATATTTGGTCCATACTGGCAAGGGCTGGAAATTAAGTCCGACTGCTGAATTAACAGTAGGTTAGTAGGCTAACAGCAACGCTTTAAACAATGTTTCACTCCTGAATAATGACACAATAATTACCAAATTGAATAGCATTTGAAACAAAACACAAAATTATAAAATTATAAGAAAAAATCTTGTTTTGAAACGTTGTCTAACCCCACCCACCTGTTGCATAATATACGGTCCTGCCAGCTAACGCTATTTCTGTGTTGGACCGCAGTACGAGATCATCAGTGTGCGCCTGGAAACTTCGGGGCTCTTCAGCCTCTAAAGTTACCACCAGAGTCAAGAGAAGTCTGGTATTTCTAGAAGGAGCATGGGAGGTATAAAGCGCGAAGTGTCACTCGGTCGAGGCAGTCAAGAAAAGACAACTCGAGGAACTGAAGCAAAGCTGAGCAGAAGAGTCCGCTCTCTGAAGCGCTAGAACAAACTCCTGTAAGTGACTCTCTGAGTTACGTTACTTTTGAAATAATACATTATTAGATATTTTTATGTAGCCTATGATATATCAATATAAATTAAAATTTAATTGTAAACTTTTCCTTAAGTAGATTTTTTAAAGTATATTTCTAATAAATGAATCTATTTCGGGATGAAAGTCCCCAATATTTTACTGATGTTTACTTTTTAAGTTAGCCTATATTTACTTTTAAAACATGTTTTATATATAGCCTATTATTATATATTAATATAAAAATAAATTAATATAACATTTCTTAAGTTGATTATTTTGATTATTGATTTTTTAAATGTTCAATTAGTCTAATATGAGATGAAAGTCTTTAATATATTTGTATATAAATATATTTAATTATTCATTTCAATATATATATATATATATATATATATATATATATATATATATATATATATATATATATAATTATACACCAATATTAATACTAATAACTATTATTATTATTATTATTTAATATAAAAATAACTCATGACTTTTTTTTGTATTGCAGGTGCTATTTCATTATAAATAATCAAGATGTCTAAAGGTTTGTCCATTGGCATTGATCTGGGAACCACTTACTCCTGTGTGGGAATGTTCCAGCATGGCAAGGTGGAAATCATTGCTAATGATCAAGGAAACAGAACCACTCCAAGCTATGTTGCCTTCACAGACACAGAAAGACTCATTGGAGATGCTGCCAAGAACCAGGTCGCCATGAACCCCAACAACACAATATTTGATGCCAAACGGCTGATTGGTAGAAAGTTTAATGATCCAGTGGTCCAGTTAGACATGAAGCTTTGGCCTTTCAAGGTCATCAGCGAAGACGGCAAACCAAAAGTTCAAGTTGAGTACAAAGGAGAGACCAAGACATTCTACCCTGAGGAAATCTCATCCATGGTCCTAGTCAAAATGAGAGAGATCGCCGAAGCCTTTCTGGGTCAGAGAGTCAATAATGCTGTCATCACGGTCCCAGCGTACTTTAATGATTCGCAGAGGCAAGCAACCAAAGATGCGGGGGTGATTGCCGGTTTGAACGTGCTGCGAATTATCAATGAGCCTACAGCAGCTGCCATTGCCTATGGGCTGGACAAGGGCAGGAGAGAAGAGAGGAATGTCCTGATCTTCGACTTGGGTGGAGGCACCTTTGATGTCTCAATCCTGACGATTGAGGATGGGATCTTCGAAGTGAAAGCCACAGCAGGGGACACTCACCTGGGTGGGGAAGACTTCGACAATCGGATGGTAAAGCACTTTGTTGAAGAGTTTAAGAGGAAGCACAAGAAGGACATCAGTCAGAATAAGAGAGCAGTGAGAAGGCTTCGCACGGCCTGCGAAAGAGCTAAAAGAACCCTCTCATCTAGCACTCAGGCTAGCATCGAGATCGATTCCCTGTTTGAAGGCATCGATTTCTATACTTCCATCACAAGGGCTCGCTTTGAGGAGTTTAACTCTGAGCTCTTCAGAGGCACTCTGGATCCAGTTGAGAAGGCTTTAAGAGATGCCAAAATGGACAAGTCTCAGATTCACGAAATTGTTCTGGTCGGCGGCTCCACGAGGATCCCCAAGATCCAGAAGCTTTTGCAGGACTTCTTCAATGGCAGGGATCTCAACAAGAGCATCAACCCAGACGAGGCGGTGGCATATGGAGCAGCGGTGCAGGCCGCCATCCTAATGGGCGACACCTCGGAAAACGTTCAGGACTTGTTGCTTCTGGATGTGGCTCCTCTGTCCCTGGGTATTGAGACCGCAGGTGGAGTCATGACTGCTCTGATCAAACGCAACACCACCATCCCCACCAAGCAGATGCAGATCTTCTCTACGTATTCTGATAACCAGCCAGGCGTCCTGATCCAGGTGTTTGAAGGCGAGAGGGCCATGACCAAAGATAACAATTTGCTCGGCAAATTTGAGCTCACAGGGATCCCCCCGGCGCCACGAGGCGTACCCCAAATCGAGGTGACCTTTGACATAGATGCCAATGGCATCCTGAATGTATCTGCTGTTGACAAGAGCACAGGAAAAGAGAACAAAATCACCATTACCAATGACAAAGGTAGACTGGGCAAAGAGGAGATCGAGCGAATGGTGCAGGATGCTGAAAAGTACAAAGCCGAGGATGAGGTGCAGAGAGAGAAGATTGCAGCGAAGAACGCTCTAGAGTCTTATGCCTTCAACATGAAGAACAGCGTTGAGGACGAAAACCTGAAAGGAAAGATTAGTGAGGAAGAGAAGAAGAAGGTCATTAATAAGTGTAAGGAGGTTATCACTTGGTTGGAGAACAATCAGTTGGCTGAAAAGGAAGAGTATGAGCACCATCAAAAGGAACTGGAAAGTGTGTGTAGTCCAATCATCACTCGGCTGTATCAAGGAGGAGTTCCACCCGCAGGTGGCTGTGGATTCCAAGCCCAGTCTGAATCACAGGGCCCCACCGTTGAAGAGGTGGATTAAAGAAAGGAAAATTTGCCTTATTATATTGTGCAATATTACTTTTAGTGTTAAAAAAGATATGGTGGCTTCACTTTATATTTCCAGATTTATATGAGACATATTGTCAAATGTGCTTGAATTTAAATGTTGTAAGACAAATTGTCCTTCAGCTGATTAAGTGAATTAATGAAATGGAATAAATTATTATGGAATGTTTTATTATATAACATATTTATTATTTATAAGAATGAAAAAATAAATGCACATTTTAAACCATGAAAACTAATGAAACCAGTATTTTTTCTATCAAAGGGCAAGGTAGAAAATGTATGATGTTAAACTTGCTCTACCTCAGTTTGTACACTAGATGACGTTGTAACACAGACTGAAACTCGTCCAGTACACTAGTCAACAGAGGACCTGGATCAACTTGACCTAAAACCTAAAAAGTCAAATACCTTATTTTATTCATTTATATTTTTAGATTTTCTATAATTTTCATTTTAATGTATATATTAATATGAATTAATGTATTTCAAAAGCAATTGACCCTTGCCACTCCATTGGACTCTCAGTCTAAAACAACAAGGAATGGACCCTTTTCACATCTTGGAAACTAGCAGAGGGAACTATAATAAACCACAATATATATATATATATATTGTGGTTTATTATAGTTCACCTTGCTATAGTATATACACTGAACACAATTATAAATGCAACTCTTTTGTTTTTGCCCCCATTTTGAAAAAAATTCAGTCACTATCTGGTGTGACCACCAATTGCCTCACGCAGTGCAACACATCTCCTTCGCAAAGAGTTGATCAGGTTGTTGATTGTGGCCAGTGGAATGTTGGTCCACTCCTCTTCAATGGCTGTGCGAAGTTGCTGGATATTGGCAGGACCTGGAACACGCTGTCGTATACGCCCATTCAGCGCATCCCAAACATGCTCAATGGGTGACATGTCCGTTGAGTTTGCTGACCATTCAAGAACTGGGATGTTTTCAGAGTTGTGTACAGATCCTTGCAACATGGGGCCATGCATTATCATGCTGCAACATGAGGTGATGGTCGTGAATGAATGGCACAACAATGGGCCTCAGGATCTCGTCACGGTATCTCTGTGCATTCAAAATGCCATCAATAAAATGCACCTGTGTTTGTTGTCCATCACATTAACCTGCCCATACCATAACCCCACCGCCACCATGGGCCACTTGATTCACAACGTTGACATCAGCAAACCGCTCACACACCCACACAATGCCATACACGCTGCCTGCCATCTGCCCTGTACTGTGAAAACCGGGATTCATCCGTGAAGTGAACACCTCTCCAAAGTGCCAGACGCCATCGAATGTGAGCATTTGCCCACTCAAGTTGGTTACGACGTTGAACTGCAGTCAGGTCGAGACCCCGGTGAGGACGACGAGCATGCAGATGAGCTTCCCTGCAAAAAAACTGTTTTTGCAGCAGCTGTCCGGGTGGCTGGTCTCAGGCGATCTTGGAGGTGAAGATGCTGAATGTGGAGGTCCTGGGCTGGTGTGGTTACACGTGGTCTGCGGTTGTGAGACCGGTTGGATGTACTGCCAAATTTCTGAAACGCATTTGGAGACGGCTTATGGTAGAGAAATTAACATTTAATTCACTGGCAACAGCTCTGGTGGACATTCCTGCTGTCAGCATGTCAATTGCACGCTCCCTCAAAACTTGCAACATCTGTGGCATTGTGCTGTGCGATAAAACTGATAACATTTTAGAGTGGCCTTTTATTTTTGGCCAGCCTAAGGCACACCTGTGCAATAATCATGCTGTCTAATCAGCATCTTGATATGCCACACCTGTGAGGATGGATTATCTCGGCAAAGGAGAAGTGCTCACTAACACAGATTTAGAAAGATTTGTAAATAATATTTGAGAAATAGGCCTTTTGTGTACATAGAAAAAGTCTTAGATCTTTGAGTTCAGCTCATGAAAAATGGGGGCAAAAACAAAAGTGTTGCGTTTATAATTTGTTCAGTATATTTATATATTTGTTTTTGTGTGCATATGAATACATATCATGCTAGTATATATATAGACTATATATATTTCCCATTTGCTTCTTCAACAGCAAAATAAAAAATAAATAAAAAATAACTAATGAGTTTCCACGACTTTAAAAGAGGACAGAAATATAGAGAGCCTGATTATACGGCAGTCAGATTATAGAAATGTCAAATTTACAGTCAAACCATGACTCCCATGCACCAATTGGTGTTTTTTGCGCAATTTAATGCCAGAATTACATGTATGCATTTGGCAGACAATAACACACAGTAAATAAAGACATAATAAAACACAAAATACAGTGTTATTGGCTAAATGTAGGCCTACATAAAAGCCCATTAAAATGTTAATTAATGCAGAAATACGTAATCATATTACGTGAAAGTAAACTGAATATTTTCTCTATATTAATCAAATTGAGCTTATAATCAAACGTAATGCAGCGCTGTAAGGGTTACTGAAACGCTGGAGCATCATCATCATCATCCTCCCATGGGCTGTGTCGTCTGAATGTCACAGAGATGCAACAGATCTTTTCCAACAAACTGATGATACAGTCTCATCCTTCGGCAACAGATGATTTGGCCTAATTCTGATGTACAATCAAAGTTAACATCGCAGACGTTATTCGGCAAGATTTTATTGTAAATTAATGGTTGTGATTAAGGAATAATGCGCGCGCAGGATGGGATTTACTAATTCAACGACGAGGTGACGAGAGTTTTGAAAGAGATGAAATTGGAGGGAATTTTTAGAGTTGTCTGACTTTTATTTTAACTACTCTGTTTTTCTTTGCAAATATGATAAGAAATGCCTGAGCACGCGCGCTTAATTCGGTCGTGATACGCGGACGGTTTGCTCATGTTTTGGTGTTTACTATAGTGTCAAAGTGCCCATGAATGAGGATCCACGCAAGCATCCTCCCATAGACTGAGAGTTTCTCCGTTAACAGGTGGTTGTTCGCGTCTCTGATGGTCATGGTGACGGCGGAAACTCTCTACAGTTGTTCGACTTTTAGAACTGATGACAGCTGCGCAGGTTTAGAAAGCCAAGAGAGTTACTAGGTAAAAGCCTCTCCATCAAAATCTATGATCAGCTCGGTGTGTGTTTCGTCGTACCGCGGGCGCAAGTCAGGCAATAAACCTCCTTCCAAATCATGTCTGAAGGAAGAGATGGCCAGAGGCGAAGACTCGGACAAAATCATAATCAACGTCGGTGGCACGCGCCACGAAACCTACAGGAGCACCCTTAGGACCATACCGGGCACGAGACTCGCCTGGCTCGCAGACACGGACAACCAGGTGAACCCGGACGCAGACATGGTGCAGACGCCCACCACTAGCGAATTATTTTTTGATCGACACCCGGGCATATTCGCCTATGTGCTGAACTACTACAGGACTGGCAAGCTTCACTGCCCAGCGGATGTGTGCGGCCCTCTGTTCGAGGAGGAGTTGGCATTTTGGGGCATCGATGAGACGGACGTGGAGCCCTGTTGCTGGATGACCTACCGCCAGCACAGGGACGCAGAAGAGGCGCTTGATATATTCGAGCCGCCAGACCCGGAGGATGCGGAGGACGACCAGGACTTGCCCAGACGCTTCGGCATTGAGGACAGCCCTGACCGCTCCAGGGGATGCTGTGAAGTTTGGCAACCAAAAATATGGGCGCTCTTTGAAGATCCATATTCTTCGCGTGCAGCTCGGGTAAGAGATTATAATTCACAATACAAGAATAGGGGGAAAAATATAGGGCCTTTGAAAATGTTTTATTTTCTTCAACAAATGGTCAAGGAGGTGATCCTTATAGGCTACTTTATCATGTGAGCTGTTTTATTTCAATAGCCTACAGCCTACAGGCCATATGTGAAGTTCCTTTGCAAACTTTTTGTTCTCTAGTAAACCTTTATTTCAAGGAAGGGATCAAATTACGGTGTTATTTCTTGGGTGTCAGAATGTTAAAGAATGTATATATTTTTGTTGTAATGAGGGGAAAATGTCACAACTAATTAAAAGTGTAGTCATTAAAATAGTTTTAATGACTAATTGAATTGAATTTCAGTTCAACAGACAACAGCACCAACTGTAGAAAACATGACTTGATTGTATGATTTTAATTGTTGGATACAATTGCAGGACGGGACAGTCCAAAAGCACCCTTTAAGGGGGGAAACAGACATTTCATATGTTAAAAATTGACTACTTTTCATGATAGATTAGTTTTATTTGAGATAATAGTAAACATATCCAAGAGTTCTTCCAACCTGTGTGATTATTGTCTCTAATGCTTTAAAAAAAGGTAGTGGGAGTGTGGGACACCAAAGTGTACCATGTTCATGGAATGAGCCATAGCCTGATCACAATATGCGCATGTAAATTAGAAACCATTTTAAAATGATTGACAAAAATAGTCTTGCATCATGCAGTATTTAGTGTCAGTTATGCATATCTAACAGGTGATGCATGCCAACAGGTGTTGTTGCATTATGGCCATTAGAGTTTTCAGGCTTTAGTCTCAATCTGTAAGTTAGTTTTGAATAAATGTCATGATCACAGATCATCTTTACTCTGTGGTTACCGGTGGAAACACAATCACCAACTGTCTATTGAACGGCACCTGTCTCACACTGTTGCAAACATGCACTCACCCAGATGCCACCTGCTCTAGTGTTAATGTGTCACATGCTCATGTCAGATGTGTGAAATCCTCTCTTGCTGTGATGGATGAATGTCATTTGGAGACATTTCTATGATGCTACAGAGTCAAAATGATTTATGTTTAATTGGTGCCATATGCCCACAAAAGTTGTGCAACATTCAGATTTTGTCTATTTGTCTCCTTTATTGCTAGGTTGGTTATTTACTAGTTATTCAAATTGCCTTAAACCAGCTCTAGACAGAGAATGCGTATTGAGGGCTGTGTCAGAGGAGTGATCTTTAGATTTTGAGGCTTAATGTTAAGTCAAGATTCAATCGGTTTGTGTGAAAGTAAGAGAGCACGGACACAGTGCCTTTAAAATGCTTTTAAAATGTTGATATGTCAGTTTTAAGTCCATCAAATGATGACGAGATGATGAGAAGGATCGACTCGCAGGTATTAACCATGATTATAAAACGTTTCACCTCTCACTCGTAGAATAAAGTGTATCACCACCACCAGTTCTTTAGCTGGTTGGTTTGATTTATTTGTGTGATAATGTCTTCTGCCCTTTCTCACATTAGATAGTCATGAAAAGTGCTCAACTTAATTGGATCAAAAATACAGTAAAATTGTGAAATAGCCTATTACAATTTAAAGCAGCTCTTTCTATTTGTAATATATTTTAAAATGTAATTTATTTATGTTATAAGCTGCTTTTTTAGCCATTTCTCCAGTCTTCAATGAATCCTTGGCAATGAATTTGAATCCTTCAGAAATCATTCTAATATGCTGACCATGATATTGTTTATGATCAATGATGAAAACGGTTCCATTATATATTTTTTCAGTATTCTTTGATGAATAGAAAGTTCAATAGATTAGCATTCATTTGAAATAGAAATTGTTTGTAACTATAAAAATGATAAAATTGAAATATTAATTTCTTACCGACGGCAAACTTGCCCTGAGGATTTTGTTGTCACACCTATTTTGTGCATTTTATAGCTAGTCATATCTTTTTTTTATATCTGAGTTTTTGTAAGCAAAATTGAAAAGTGTAATTAAATCACAAGCAAGAGGGCAGAGCATACAGTCACTACTGTAATGAGCTTTTTAAATCAGTAATGTGAAAGCTTTTAATTGTAGGACTAAATCTCTGTTGCAGTATTGAACCCTGGACCATTTGGCTCCTTTATTTTGACTGGGAAATCAATTCTCCCCTTAGAGAAATTTAAAAGTTAGGAATTTCTTTAGTTGTTTGGCACAGAGGTCACTTAAAATAAATAAAATAACAGTGCTCTCATACAATGTGTCTGTATGTGTTTTTGAAATGTGTGAAAACACTGAAATGTGTTTTTCTCTTTAGGCTACAAAACAGACATCAGATTTCATTGATATGCAGTGTGTTTGTCACAGCTGAGCTGCTTTGGTTGTTAACATCTACACAGCTGAGCCATTGCCTTGCAGGTCCATCACTTCATCACTATTAAGCTGTTTGTTTTTTCCTAATTAATTTAGATGATATCCAGCATACAGGCCTGACAGACTAGATGCTGATCACGCCTCTAAGAAAACCAGTAATAGGGAAGAAAGAGGTGAAACAGAACAGATACACTTTCTAAAGAATAAACCTCTCAGAGCAAACAAGACATCATTATATTCCAATCACCCAGAAATGACAAGGAGCAAATGGTTGGGTTTCTTGGACCCTGCTGCTCTTCGGCTCTCTCAATTATCTCTGCCTTGAGAGCATTATGGGCTGCAGGGCTCATGTTACCATATTGACGGCTACTCAGGCCAGCTAATACAGTTAGAAAAGAGGAAAATCTATCTATGAGGGCTTTCATTAATCATAGGATCCAAACGGTATGGAGAAATGGAAAGAGATAGAAACAACGCAAACATTTTTTTTTTACAGTATCTTGTCTCCCAGTAAAAATGTCAAAACCTTTAAGATAAATTTACTTAAGTGTATTTTCTTAACCTATTAAAATAATAATTTGACCCAAATGTAGTCTAATAAGTCTACTTGTATTGTCTTCTTCTGCTGAACATAAAATAAGATATTTTGAAGAATGTCACTAAACAGTTTCAGTTCCCATTGACTTCCATTTGACTTTTTTATCCATCCAATATGGGTGAACATGATTTCACCAAGTACAACATGTTCCTGGATCAACATTTTTTTTGTGTGCCTGGAACAACATTTCAATCAACCAATCAGATTTGAGGGACAAGTTTACAGTTCATGTCAAGTTAAGGCTTACAACCAGTGTATACATCAGTGTTAATCACCTATCATTTCCCTCTGATTTAGGAAGTTATAGTATGGTTAGGTTTAGGGGTAGGGATAGGGATAGAGTTAGGACTACATTTTCAGACAGGGATGTTGACAGAATATGTTGATCCAGGAGTCTTAGTCTTACTTGGCAAAATCACAGTGACCCCATAGGATGGAAGTCAATGGGAACCAAAACGTTGCTAACATTCTTCAAAATATATTCTTTTGGGTTACACTTTATTTTAAGGTTACATAGTTACAATGTCCTGTACTGAGTAATATGAATTATACATATACATATACTGCGTTAGAATAAACTGGGAAGGGTCACAGCACTTGCATATTGTTGTCCTATTGTTAGTTGCTTCTAATGCTCTCCTCATTTGTAAGTCACTTTGGATAAAAGCGTTTGCTAAATGATTAAATGTAAATGTAAATATACTTACTATATAGTTACAATTAGGGTTTGGTTTACGGTTATTTTCTTGTAATTATGAATAATTTACTGTTATTACTATAGAACATGTAACTACGTCACCTTACAATAAAGGTTTTGGTGTGTGTGTGATGTGTAAGCTCTACCTCATAAATACAGCATTACATTCTCACCGTCATGGTAATTAATCAGTCACCGGGTTATTGACAGAGGGCAGACACTGTCTGGATGTGTGCCGTGCTAGGCATTCTGCTAGCATGATTTTGAATGTTTGTGTGCCATTAAAAAGCCTTTAGAACTGCTCCTGCGTTTTAAAGGGGCTCTAGTGGAGAAACTATGGATTGAACCTTCATGAGATATCAGAGATCCCTAATATGAACAATATAGCCTGATGTTTAATCACCCATAAAAATGACTTTAAAACAATCTCTCTAGGCTCAATCGAAGACATGCACGTATTTCCCGGTGGCATGTGTGGACACTTTTGAAAGCCCTGTAGGGAACTCACTGTGAAAGATAATGGTCTCTCCACTCATTAACAAATATGCGATATCCAAAGCGACTTACAAATTAGGAGAGCAATAGAAGCAATTAAACTAACAATTGGACAACAATATGGAAGTACTGTGACCCTTCCAAGTTTAACGAAGATGTGCTGATGTAGTGCATTTTGAACCTTCGTTTTTCTTAAATATGAGCTGTATCTGTGCTGGATTCAGATAAGGGTTTTGCTTTTTAGTGACTCGTTGTGCCAGTAGGTGAGAGTCTTAATGAGCGAGTCTTTGAATCACTTATTCAACCCATTTGTTTAAACACACAAATTCATTCAGAAACCAAACAAGTAACCGCCTTTATGAGTGAGTCATTGGATTCACTTAACCGACTCATCGAAAACGTTCTTTTTTTGCCAGTAGACTCTCTTCTGTTTGGTGTTTTTTTAAATAGGTGATTTAGCGCGCTCCATATAAACTTTTCTCACTCGTTGTGACAACGAACCTATGCCACTTTCACACCATACACGAGTCAAAGGAGCCGGAGCAACTTTTCTCTATTTATGGATATGATGAGACTTGCACAGGCGAGTGACGTATGTACGCAATTTTCTGTGAAAACCATCCCGTCAGAAATATTATAAATAAACACGTTTTTGAAGAAGGATTGATGATGTATTGACTCATTATTTAAATTTTGTTAATTTTGAACAAAAAAGTTACATAGTGTACTTTAAATTTTATATCGCTAACAAAATCATCACGAAGATGTGAATATTTCATATATATTCCTCAGCCCTAATGAAGTTAAACATGGATTTGCAAAAGTATTGAGACCCTAAAACAATTCTCTGATTTAATTGAATAGCAAATCCTGAAGTGTATTATTCTTGAGGTTTAAATGGGGTTTTGTCTAATGTTAAGAATAATGTTAAGTAAACAATTGCCTCTAACAATTGTTTTATTTTCTGAATAGCGTAACAGACTAGATATAATTGAATTGCTCTAGATTCTGACACTTTCACACCCCACTGAATTTGAGAAATGTGTGCAAATGAAGCTCTTGCTTCTCAAACTTACAATTATTGTTACATGTATGTCCTGTGTTTCCCCCTGCTTAGTGTTTTTGGTTTAGTCCTGTCAGTTTTCCCGCTCCTCGTTAGTGTTCAGTTCATTCACCTGTGTTTAGTTAATTTGTTTCCCTAATCTATTCTTAGACCCTGTGTTCTCCTTCACTCCTTGTCTGTTCTCGTTTATGTAAAGTGTGGTTCCTGAGTTCTTTGTAATAAATTCCTGTTTTCGGTTATTCCTCTTCTCCTCGTGCTTCCTGGTTACCACGTACCATTACAGAAGAACGGATCAAAACAACAATGAATGCTACAATGCAGCTGATTTTTCTGGAACAAGGCCAGCAATCTCTCGAGGCCCACACCGCGGCTTATCCGAACTGGCATGCCTTAGCTCCTTCCCTGATCGCTCATTGAGTGTTTCTTCCATACTGGCCTCAATGTAGAGACGAAGGCACGCCTGCCCGGTGTGGGACCTCGAGAGAACTTTGAGGCTTATGTGGAGTGGGTGCTTAGGCATAATGGATCCCCTTTCACTGTGGGCCCTGAGTCTTGTTCTGCCGAGCCTGAGCTTCTTCCCGGCGTGACCGTCCTGCCTGGGTCTCGTCCCGCTGAGCCTTCACCGCTGGTTCCGTCCAGCCCAGAGCCTTCTCCGCTGGTTCCGTCCAGCCCAGAGCCTTCACCGCTGGTTCCGTCCAGCCCAGAGCCTTCTCCGCCAGCCCAGAGCCTTCTCCGCTGGTTCCGTCCAGCCCAGAGCCTTCACCGCTGGTTCCGTCCAGCCCAGAGCCTTCTCCGCTGGTTCCGTCCAGCCCAGAGCCTTCACCGCTGGTTCCGTCCAGCCCAGAGCCTTCACCGCTGGTTCCGTCCAGCCCAGAGCCTTCACCGCTGGTTCCGTCCAGCCCAGAGCCTTCTCCGCTGGTTCCGTCCAGCCCAGAGCCTTCACCGCTGGTTCCGTCCAGCCCAGAGCCTTCACCGCTGGTTCCGTCCAGCCCAGAGCCTTCACCGCTGGTTCCGTCCAGCCCAGAGCCTTCACCGCTGGTTCCGTCCAGCCCAGAGCCTTCACCTCCGCTGGTTTCGTACAGCCCTGCCGAGCCCGAGCTCCTCGTCACCCCTGCCGAACCCAAGCTTCGCTTCAGCCCTGACGAGCCTGAGCTTCATTCCAGCCCCGAGCCTTCTCCGCTGGTCCCCTCCAGCGCCGAGCCTTCACCACTGTTCCCATCCAGCCCGGGGCCTGTCCCGGTCCCTGAGCCTGTCACTCCCCCTAAGAAATTTACACCCTCCTCAGCCTCCAGGGCGCCCGCCCACCCCTGTTGATGTTCTACGGCGCGAGGTCGCGCCTTTTTGGGAGGGGGCGTAATGTTACATGTATGTCCTGTGTTTCCCCCTGCTTAGTGTTTTTGGTTTAGTCCTGTCAGTTTTCCCGCTCCTCGTTAGTGTTCAGTTCATTCACCTGTGTTTAGTCAATTTGCCCCAGTTGTTAGTTAATTGGCCTCTGTGCATGGGTGATACGGGCTAAAATTATTTATTATTACAAATTGTATTGTTACAAATTATGTTGTTAATGATTTTCAAGCAATTAAAAAATAGAGATTTGTTTTGTACTGGAATTACTTTTTTTTTTTTTTTTTTTGCTATTCTGATCTATTTTCTTTAATGCAACAACAAAGACTAAGATGCAATACCATATGTGAGGAACACAACCCATATCAAATATTATCGATATAGATTATCGATGCCTGCCAGATTCACAAATAGTTTGTTGTTGTCATTGATCTAAAAACTATTAAAAATAGAAATAAAAGCTTTTTACAGGCAGGACGAGGCAGTTGCTTACACTGTTAAAAGTTTTTGGCAAGAGAATGGATTTAAAGAACGTTCGTAATCTCAAAATCATGTATACTGTGTGTTAAATTAAGTCATAAGAGAGGCTAAATATGAACAGACGCTATGAACATTTAACCAGAAGACTCGAGTGCAGGTCCATTGATGTACGTCTCTTTCTAATAAAATGCACACAGAATTTCTACCTGCACAAGCTGGTCCAGGTATGCAGCGAGCAGTGGTCACAGTGGTATGAGCCTTATATGAACACAATGAGAGAGTGTAAATAACAGACTGGTGTCTTGCCGTTTCATAGTTCTGTGCTACAGAGTATGAACAGGTTGGCTTTGTCTGTTTAGAAGTATGGTAAACTATTTGGCATTTAGATAAACCAAAATGTAGATATCCTTCACAGGCTAGACTTGCTCACAGACCTATACTCACGGCTTGTTGCAATGACACGTTCACTGCAGTGGTGTTTTGTAATGTTGAGGCTGATTGTTTTTGAGAAAATCATTTAAAAGAAGTCATTGTATTAGCAGAGCAAGATATTACATTTTTGATGAAAATTTTCTAATGCAAACCTTATTTGTTCTTCCAATGTGCAATGATGAATCATTCACAATAAAAGACCAGGAACATTACACTACTGGTACCTGTAGCAAAGAAGACACATTAAATAGATTAATAGTGATTAATAATGACAAAGTGACTTAAATACTGTTATTTCAAACATTCTATTCATCAAAGAATCCTGAAATATTAAGCAGCACAACTGTTTTCAACATTAATAGTGTAAATATGTTTCCTAATCAGCATATTCCACAGCACAGGAATAAATTACATTTTAAAACACAGTTATTTTAAATTGTAATAGTATTTTATAGTATTACTGTTTTTACTGTATTTTTGATCAAATAGATGCAGTCAGCCCTGGTAAGCATCAGAAACTTATTTCTGAAACATTAAAAAATCTTACCGACCCCAAACTTTTGAACAGTTTGATTTCATGCTGACTTTTTGAAGATTTATATTTTAATTTAATATGTAACATTAAGTAAAAATATGGAAAAACTAAAATCATTGTAGACCATAGAGGGAATAAATAAACTACTGATAGCTCTTTGTAGCAGACTTTTTTTCACAATTATGCACAGTGACAGACTTTTACACACTGAAGAAATACAAGCATAAGGTCAAGGAGGCAAAGCTTGATTCACAATTTAAATTATTCACCCTTTTTATTCCCGGGCTTCCGCAGTTTATCTGACCCTGACCCAAGTGCATTTCGCCCTGACATGTTACTGCAGTGACAGTGTGCCTTGACTTTTTTTTCTTTCTTTAAATGTTCTTACTCTCAGCAATGAGCTTTCACACACAAAAGCCATTGCAGAGAAATGTATCAAATGCACAAACACTGTTGTTAATGCAGGGAAAAGACAGATTCTCTGGAGAAATGCTTGGCACAACAGCTTATGGGCTACTGGCACTGTTATATGACAGACAAAATAATAGTGACTTAATTCATCCCTGATGTATGTAATTGCTTTAGTTCCCTGCAGTCTGCAGCTTAGGAACAATATAAAGCATGGAGGGAGTACCTTTTTGGCAGTCAAAGTCATGGTTCACATGGTCATATTGAAGCTTTGCTTAGAATTATACCTTACTTGTGTTAAGCTCTCAAATCTTGCACTCAAAATCTGTTTGTCAATGTCAAACATCATTGTTCTCACATGTCATATGACCTATCCTGATATGGCAATTTGAATATGTGACAGTATCAATGAGATATGAGACCTATAGCAGTGGACAAGATTAAATTAATGTCCACTGATGTTTTTCATTAAAAAAATTAAACACAAAACAATAACATGAAACCTTAGCAGTACATTCATGGCCATGTTCACCAAACAACACAATTACATTTACAGTTTTATCCGTTTGGCTGATGCTTTTATCCAAGCAACGTACATTGCATTCAAAACATTGTATTCATTAATGCATTCTTTGAGAATCAAATCCTTGACATTGAAGTTGCTAGCACAGTGCAATACTGTTTGAGCTACAGGATGACAATTTAGGGTGTTATATTTTTGTAAAATTGTTATTAAAGTGATGGATATGTAACATATTTGTTTATCCAATAGGCAAAGCTACAACTATCCTCTGTGATCAAGGGACTAGTACTAGCACATCTCCCCTGAGGACTTGAATGCTAGAGAGTTTATATTTATCCTTTATTCTATATATTCTGAGTCTTCCTATACTTTTACTGACATTGTTTTTACTTGTTTAACAGTTATGGCAGGCTTGAATTATTTTCCATGGAAACTTAATTGTGAAACAATAGGGTTTGCTCATACAGGCGGACTAGAATGTGACAGCTGCACTATGGGTAAATGTCTTTGTGAGGTGTGACTAAATACTAAATGAGCTGGAGGCTGCTGTAGTGAACAGCTGGTATGGGAGACTATCTAAATAAGTGGACACTCACAGACAGAAGCAACACGTTCTCTCTCTCGTTACCACTCTCTCTCACTCACATATACACCGTTCAATAGTTTGGGGTCAGTAAGATCTTTTATTTTATTAGGTAAGGATGTATTAAATTGATCAAAAGTGACAGCAAAGACCTTTACATTGTTCCAAAATGTTGTATCTGTTTATTTAAACTTAATTATTTTTAAAAAGTATCATGGTTTCTACAAAGATATTAAGCAGCACAACTGTTTTCAACATCAATTATAATAAGAAATGTTTCTTGAGGATCAAATCAGCATATTAAAATGATTTCTGAAGGATCATACAACACTGAAGACCGGAGTAATAATGCTGAAAATTCAGCTTTACATCAAAGGGATTTGAAATATTTTCAAATATATTAAAATAGAAAATATTTCTTTTAGACTGTAATAATTCACAATATATTTTTTTACTGTATTTTTTTATCAAATAATTGCAGCATTTGTGAGCATAATAGGCTTTTTTTTTAAGTCTTTCTGAACTCAAATGGTATATATTTTTTTGTCATAGATAAATCAGAAACATCTGGATGTGCAGATGTGTTTGTGAAAGGATGCGTCATTACAAAGCAAGTACATTTGCAGCTATCACCTATTCAACATTGTTTGTGATGTACTGTAAGATTTCAGTAGCAGTTATCGTAAAAGTAGTGTTAATGCTGCCAGATTGATTTCAATTAATCACTCTACAAAAATAGTGATTTCTACATCTAAATGAACTTGCATAACAATCATTGTTTATTTTTATAATGAATACTAAGTTAACAGCCATCTGGCCTTCCTGTTAATACATTTCTAGCACAGTGTAGAAAGTAACCAATACATAACCTGTCTGCGCTTATACTGTTAGTGCTCAGATACAAGATCTTAGCTCATATTTTCATACTCTCAGATTTTCATGTATTTATACACATTTTTCTTATTGGAAAAAATAGTGTCAGCATACAAAACAGTTGCACTGGATACATGATATTAGCTTTTGTTTAATGAATTATTCTCAATGAACTGTTGCAATAGTATGTATTTATAATGTGTGTTCTGTCATGTGATATAGTGCTGGATAAACGTGCAACGACCCATCTGTCCAGCAATTTACAACTCCACTTAAACTGTTTGTTTTCAGCACTCTGAAAGGTTTTGCTAATGTTGTAACAATAGCACTCTGCGGGGTGCGAGAGCAGCTCGACTAAATGATTTCCCCATTTCCTTATTAGGACAAATATATTTAGCTTAGAGTCCCTTTCTACAAAACAACGCCTCACACATTACTGAAATATGGTGTCTGCTTTTATGTGAAGCACAAAATTATAGGCATGAAGAGCTAGTATGAGTTAAGGTGCTAGTGTAAGTCAGAGAATTCTGCAGATTCGTTGTGGTCGAAACTTCCTTAACAAATCTACACGCAACTTTAGAAACAAAATATCTTTATACTAAAATAAAAGTAGAACATCTCTTCTCTATTACAATATCTATAATTAAAATATTGTACTACTATAACTGATTGTATAATCAATTTTAGCTTTGATATTAACAGAATCCATTTTGATGGTCAACATCAGTCAATCCATCAGTAAATTATGATGGTAAAAGTTAAAAGGATTTGGTTTAGACTTGTTAGTATTGCTAGAAAGATCTCCTGAAGAAGTGCCTTTAAAAATATTTTCATGTGGTCCTGAATAGGATTGTAATAGTTGCTGTTTTAAATCTGAGGGCACTTCCCTTTTTGTGACCACTTTGCTATTGATTAAAGTTGATTAAAGTACTCAATAAAGCACTTTAATAAGGAGTGAAATGAAAGGGCTGCTGGAACAGATAACTGTCATACTTCATCTTTGGTTCTCTATATATTTGAACAAGTGCATAAGCAGACTTATTGGAAAAATGTGTCTCTACTGTACATTTTCATACATACTTATTTTCACATGGTTCCTTGCGTTATTACCTCAAACACTTTCACCACAGTTTGTGATTTTATACATTTTGATATTTGATCACATAACCAGCTCCATAAGGCTTTTCTAATAAGCTTGCTCGGTAGCTCACCTAGTACAGTGATATCATACAGTAATACTGAGCGTCAAGGTGTAAGTCCTATGAAACAAGTGTAACAATAAAAGAGTTCAAAGATTTGTATAAGGAAGCCAAAATGGAATTGTTGCTTCAGCCAATGCATTTTTCAAGCTCACGTTTCCTGATGTTAACAATGTTGGTTAGGTTTAGGTTTTAGGGATTAGTGATGGTGTTATGTTATTTACAGGGTTAATATGTTCACCTTCTCAACAGAGAATTGATGGTTCACCTTCTCAAAAACAAATACAGGGAAGCTTGTTTGTGAAGTCAAAGCCAGAGGTCTTCAATAGTTGGAGCCACAGGGTGTCCGGCAATTGTTGTTTGATCTGGAACAATTTTTTGTGTGTAAAAAAGGACAATAGCAGCAAAAAAAGAAAGAAAATAATTTCTTCAACCAAAGCTTAATTTAAGAAACTAAAGCTCAGCCAAATGTTTCATACCCCCATATGAAATGATTGTCCAGCATACATGAAGAGATTTCATTGGAAGATCAAGTTATGACTATGATAATTGAATGATGAAACTGTAAACTTGTACCTCAAATCTGATTGGTTGATTGTATTGTTGTTCCTGGATCTACAAAGATGTCGATCCAGGAATAATTGTACTTGGTGGAATCACCTTCACCAATGTTAGTATAGGCTAGAGTTAAAATGCATAACTAACATTATGGATGTCTATTGACCAGGAGGTCCTTAAAAAAAACTGAAGACTCCTGATCTTAAAGTTCTGCCATGATTTATTAAGCCCGCCAAATCTTGAACAGGCAGCCTGCAGTAATAGATCAATGAATTGTTAAAATGGTTAAAAGTGTCTTCATTTGTTTATTACTCCTGTAAGGATGTGCAAACACAAATGAAATTGATTACATCGCTCCCGTGTCGCCCATGGGCTTGTATCTCCTTCAGCGTGACAACAAGTCTTCAACTGTGTGGTGCTGGTGTGACATGGTTGTCATGGTTACCCAACCCCAAACACCCCCCCCCTGCTTTGCTGCTCCATCCTTTCTTCACATCTCCACATAATATTCTTTCTCTTTTAGTTTCTTCAAAAAAGAACAATTGCCACTCAGTCCACATAGATTCATCTAGCTGCTGTTGATTTAATATAATTTCATTTGATAATTTTCGTTAAACTCTGCACGGCATCATTGTTAGAGATAATTTGGAGCTTAATTTGGGCTAATTTAATTGTTTCTTGCTAATGAAGGCAAAAGAAATGGCCTCCATTGGTTGTACATTTTGAGATAATACTGTATGTTAATAAGGAAGCAGGCTAATATGCCTCAACAAATAAGGATGAGTGGTGGCCTGGGGACGATGTGAGAGAGTTTCTGGCAAGTGCTGCAAAAAGTGTTTTCAATTCTTCTAATAACATGAAGCTAGGTAATGTATTAACAACTCATTTAAATACAGAAAATGTGAAATTTACTAAATAAAACAAGTTATTTTACCTCAAATATGACTGAAAGTTCATTGCATTGCACTTAATGGAAAGAAGTTATGTGAACTATTAAACAGCATGTTTTGACTGTGTAGGGAGAGAAAATGTTGAAATTAAATGAATAGTTCACTTAAAAATAAAAATTCTGTCATCATTTACTCACCCTCAAGTTGTTTCAAACTTGGCAAAATGTATTTCGTCTGCTGAACACAAAAGAATATATTTTGAAGTGTTCAGCAGAAGAAAGAAATTCATACAGGTTTGAAACAACTTGAGGTGAGTAAATTATGTCTTTTTTTTTAAAGTGAACTATTCCTAACTGTTATAAACTCTGTTTTTGTTCAAGGTTACAGTAATATATGGAAATATCTATTAGTGTTTAATGTTATGTTATGTTGGGATTTAAAAGGGTTTTTTGAGGGGTACCATTGCTGAAGAGAGCCTTTGGTTAGGTCGAGTATGAATGCTAAAACTATATGCTGCATGTTGCTATATTTGAAAAGCCATAACTGCAAATGCAAGAGCAGTGATAGTCTCTTATAGTTACGTGTTTGCTAAGGTTAGCTATTCATTAAAACAAAAAGTTAATTTAATCTTTCAGTTGATTTTCTCAGAATTAAACTTTACAGTGGGTTATAGCTGTCACGTTTGTGTCTGTTTAGATCTTCGGTTTGTTTTCATTCTCAGTCACATGTCTTGTTTTCCCGCCATTCTTCAGTTACCATGTTAACCATTCATTAGTTCATCTTAATCACCCGTCTTGTTAATTATCATCATCTGTGTCACCTGTTTCAGTTCTTCAGTGTTTGTATTTAGTTCCTTCAGTTCAGTCAGTCATTTGTCTGTAGTTAGTCTTTTTTTGAGTGTGTGTTCGTCCTGCCTGCCTGTCAGTAGGCTACCTGTGTGAATTATATTTAGTAAATCGTGTGAATTGGAACTCGTGACAATAGTAAACTATAAAATAAAATGTTGACTTTTTAGTAATGAAAACGTAACGGTCAATAGAAAATGTAAACATATTCTGACACATAAAGAAATGCTGCTAAAAATAAAATGTATTCATCTTTGTGGTGTGTTCAGTAAAATATTGACAAGGCACGTTCAAATCTGAACCAATAAAACCACCAAAATATATATTTATTTTATTTATTTTTTTCGAGTTGAATATGAATGCTATAAAGTTATAATACATTAACCAGAATTATGTTAGCCAGTATACTGTCATAAGGAATTTAAATGGGAGAAATACAATAAATATTCATAAACAAAGCATTTATTTTACATGTGTGAAGGGACATAAATTAAATTGCATTTACATAATTGATACAAAGGGCCCTGGGTTTAGATATCGTATGGTTTCATTGGTTTGTGAAGAATGTCATCTTTTCAGACTGTCAACATAAATTGTGAAAATGCTTACTGTGCAAATGTTCATTAAAATGTTATGGTCCAATTAGGGGTGTGCGATCTTCCCAAAATTTCACATCAGGATCTTATAACAAACAGTCATGATCCACGATCTGAATCACGATCTTCCCAATTTTGAGATGTACTATCGAGAATATCCAGACTGGAACAAGCCTATGGATTTATCTATTTGCACAATTTAAAAAAACAGTATTGCATTAAACAATCAGTTGTCAAAATAGTCATTAAACCCAATTTAAAACACTACATAGTCTTCACTGTACGAATTAACATTGATTGTCAAGAGCGTTGAGTGATTTTGTCTTTGTCTTTTGTTTAACATTAATGACAGACAGCAGCAGTTATTGAAACCGAATGCATGGATCTAATATAATGACATGCACCCAATTTCTTTTCCAACTGTTCATTCACCTAAGACATAACTGACTGGACATTTTGACATATTTTTGTGTATATTTGACCATTTAGGCATGCACCTGAAACCCCAAGTATACTTTGCTCGTCTGTGTTCTGCTCCGTCTCGCAGTGCGCTCACAGAGAGCACGTGGGGATAAGTCTCTTTCTCAGTTTAATGCACTTTTAATAACTCTTTTTTAAATAAAGTATGTACCGTATTTCCTCATTAGGTATGTATGTAGACTCACATTACATAATTTGTCTTCAAGATCGATCACAATATAAAATTGTCTGATCGTCCACCCCTACATCCAATGAAATGTATTTAAAAACTTGTTTATTGAGTTGTGTTTTATTTCTAGTCTAATCTGCTTACATCTACATTTGTCTGTTTCAGATAATTGCCTTTGTCTCCCTCTTTTTCATCCTGGTGTCCATCACTAACTTCTGCCTGGAGACCCATGAGGCCTTTAATGAGCTTGTTAATCACACTGATTTAGCTTCAGTCGGAAACACCACTGCGACCTTCAAGCTGGAGATGGAGACCAAACCAGTGCTCATGCTGGTGGAGGGAATCTGTGTGGTTTGGTTTACCTTTGAGTTCCTGGTCCGCATTATATGTTGCCCGAACAAGCTTCTCTTCATCAAGAACACGCTAAATATCATTGACTTTGTAGCCATCCTGCCCTTCTATCTGGAGATGAGTTTGAGTTGGCTCACATCTAAAGCTGCCAAGGATGTCCTGGGATTTCTGCGCGTGGTCCGTTTTGTGCGCATCCTACGGATCTTTAAGCTCACGCGACATTTTGTGGGTCTCAGGGTTCTTGGCCACACCTTGCGGGCGAGTGTCAATGAGTTTTGCCTTCTCATCATCTTTCTTGCTCTCGGGGTGCTCATCTTCGCCACCATGATCTACTACGCCGAACGTATCGGTGCAGATCCCCAAGACCCTAGTGGCAGCAGACACACTCATTTCAAGAACATTCCCATTAGCTTCTGGTGGGCGGTGGTCACCATGACGACACTAGGTTATGGGGACATGTACCCTAAGACATGGCTGGGCATGATGGTCGGTGCGTTATGCGCATTAGCGGGCGTGCTTACCATCGCCATGCCTGTGCCCGTTATCGTTAACAATTTTGGGATGTACTACTCGCTGGCTATGGCCAAGCAGAAGCTGCCCAAGAAGAAGAAGAAGCACAACCCAAACCCAGATATGGTAATGGACTCTGCCTCATTTGGGAAGTCTGAAAGCAACTCGCCAAGGAATAGCACACAGAGTGACACGTGCCCCCTCGCCGCTGAGGAGAACATCGGAAGAAACCGCTCAGGTAGAACATCATGATTTTCATGACAATTGTGATGTCTGAGAGGATGTATGAAACTATATGGTACAATAAGGCTAAAGACTCCTGGAATATAAAGCCATTTCTTTCAAAATACTAAATAGTAACACAAAATCATCAAATCAGATTTGTTTGAAGTGATTAAATCAATTGTTTTGGCGATGCAAAACGTAACCCCGAAATCCTTAACAGAGCATTATACAGGAAATATTACAGTAATTACATTAAATATATTAACATGGATCCTAAAAACATCCTTAAAACAAGTTATATTAAAAAAATACCATTTATATTAAGACTTAAAAAATAATATCTTGAATTAATTTTCTTACTCCAATGGGAAACTTTTTTCTCAATGTAAGCATAATCTAACAAACTTTTGTGCAGTTTATGCTAATTCTTATAATTAATGTTATATTCACCGCAAATATTGAAGTCTGTTCTCTCTTGATGGCCAACATTGTCATGAAAACTGACATGCATGTTTTTGTCTTTTTTATCCCGTTGTCAGATTCGAAGCAGAATGGCGATGCCAACGTTACTCTTTCAGAAGAGGAGGGCTGCAGTCTGACCCAACCGCTCTCTCCCAGCGAGAGGTGGACCCTCCGATGTTCACGCAACAGAGACAAGACCATGAAAGAGGCAACTTGCTTCCTGCTGAATTCTGGAGACTTTTCTTGCGGAGCTGAACCCACAATCCACACAGGTAAAGGGGAACTGCTGGCTATGGAGTTAGTCCTATCCTTTAGGAGAAATGGTACTGATAAATATGAGCTTCAACCCATTTTCAGTGTCAAAATATAAAAGAGTAAAAGTTAAAGTGGACTAATAATAATAATAGTTCATATTATTACTTTTGCATTTACTGTGAACTGAGCCGGAATCACTGGCTCATTAGATATTCACATGCCATGCTTCGTTCTGAAACACGCATAACACGATTTCGATTTTAGTTCAATTGACAGATGCTTTATGCAATGGCATAAAACGTACTCGGTTACTAACGTAACCTCTGTTCTCTCTAGAAGAGGGAACGAGTACTGCGTAATATCTTATGCTAGGGGAAAACCTCTTTTCCACGAGATATTGAAGACAAAAAATTATCCTTAATTTTGAATTAATGTAAAACGCGTTGCGGCAGCATGCAGACATAGGCAAGACGGCTCGCGTGCCTATTGGTTGTGTCATGATTCTGCCCTCTTGTCTTTCTCTACTCATGGGGCAGGATCATGACAGACCCATGGTATGTGTGCAGGCACATGGCCTTGTGTTTGGGCTGTGTGCTTGCGGTGTCTCGTTCTCTTGCCCCGCCCCCTTGTTATCCTCGTTTTGTCATTATTGCTTCATCTGTGTCACCTGCTGTCAATGTCTGTGTCTCCCTATTTAATCCCCTTGTGTTTGCTGTCCTGTGCTGGTTCATTGTCATTCATTGTGAGATACTACCTGTGAGTACGCTGTCTTAGTAAATAGTCTTGTATAGTTTTTGATCTTGTATTTGCTGTCTGTTTAAAGTCTAGTCTTTGTCAAGTGTAGTCTAGTTTAGTCATCCCTTGTTTGCCTTGCCTTTGTTTTGCCCCCTCGTGGGTTTTACTTTCCCCTGTTTTCTGTTATTAATAAACTTTGTGTGATAGCATACAGTCTGCACTTGGGTTCATCTGCTATCCACATAACAGGTTGTCCTGCGGCAACTGCAGCAGCCTATCGAGAGAGGCCCTTGGTGACATCAGATCCAATGGGGGCGCATCGCGCCCACTACGTCACGTCCTACGAGACGGGCGTGGCCTGTGCCTATAAATACAGCTCGATTGGCTGATATAATCTGGTTTTTCATCGCCGAACCAGAGCGTGTTGCAGGCACAGCAAAGATACGCTATACTCGTTCCCTCTTCTAGAGAGAACCGAGGTTACGTCAGTAACCGAGTACGTTCTCTTACGAGAGGTTCTCTCGTACTGCGTAATATCTTACGCTAGGGGAACACAATGTAAAACGCCGTGCGTGCTGGGATCCAACACCAAAGTCCCAAGGTCAGGTGCCCGGGGCTCATATAGTGCATAATCACCAGGGACTCACAGAGAGTCTGAGAAGAGAGGCTAGAAGCTTCATTCCCAATAATTAGCATCCTAAGGGAGCTAATCACATCAACAGTGTTCCACACAGTCAGGGTGAAAATGTTCGGCCTGAACTGGGTTACGGTATGGGTCTTACTTATTGCCCATGGAGTTTTTTTTTTTTTTTTTGATCAGCGAGCGGTGCTCAAGCGGTTTCAGTATTCTGAGCCGAAGCAACGGAGCAGACAGTACTGATCTTTAGACCGAAAGTAGTTTAGCCTGTAAGGCGGGAACCTCTAGGTTATAAAACCTTATAAATGTAGACGGGGAGGCCCAGCCTGCCGCCATACAGATATCCTGCAAGGTAATCTCGTTAGACCAAGCCCATGACGAGGCCATGCCTCTTGTGGAGTGCGCTCTGACACCCAAAGGACACTGCAATCCTTTAGACGTGTACGCCAGCGCTATGGGATCAACTATCCATCTGGGTAGGCTCTGTTTCGATGCGGCTAGTCCCTTAGCACATCCGCTGAACGAAACGAAGAGCTGCGCAGTCTGTCTGAAAACAGACGAGCGAGACACATAAGCTCTTAATGCCCTGACTGGGCAAAGGAGGCTTGCGTCCTTTTCCTCGTTGTAAACCGGCAGGGCAGACTGGGAAATAACCTGGCCCTGAACGGCGTGTTGAGGGATTTAGGCACGTATCCGTGTCTTGGTTTGAGTATGACTTTCGAGTCATTTGGCCCGAATTCCATACACTTCGCGCTCACTGAGAGCGCTTGTAAGTCCCCTATGCACTTCACTGAAGCAAGAGCCATAAGAAACACTATCTTGAACGACAAATGTTTCATGTCTGATAAATGGATTGGCTCGAACGGGGTACCTTTCATGGCTTTCAAAACCGTAGAAAGGTCCCACATGGGAACTGTAGGGGGTCTGGGAGGATTCAGCCTCTTAGCTCCCTTAACGAAGTGGATGACCAGATCGTTCTTCCCCAGTGACTGGCCATTCGCTGGTTTAGTAAACGCTGCTATGGCCGCCACATAAACCTTGAGCGTGGATGGGGTTCTGCCCTTATTCAGTAGCTCTTGAAGAAAGGAGAGAACTTCCGTGACCCCGCAGTCTAGGGGTGAAAAGCCTCGAGCTTTGCACCAGCCAGAAAACACAGACCATTTTGAGGAATAGAGTCGTCTAGTAGACGGGGCTCTAGTCTGCGTGATCGTGTTTAACACTCCCTCCGGGAGGTTAGCGGGTACCTGTTAATGGCCCATGCATGTAGGGACCACAGCTCCAGGGCGAGGATGCCAAATCAAGCCCTTGGCCTGAGAGAGGAGGTCTTTCCTCATCGATATTGGCCATGGGGCAGTGCTTGTCATCTGCATCAGAACTGGGAACCAAGCCTGGTTTTTCCAGAGCGGAGCCACAAGTAGCACTGAGCATCCGTTTTCCCTGATTCGTTCCAATACCTGAGGCAGTAGCGAGACGGGGGGGGAAAGCATAGAGCGGGCAGCGGGGCCAGACGTGGGCCAGCGCATCCCTTCTTTTGGAGAAAAACATCGGACAGTGAGCGTTCTCTTGGGACGCAAACAGGTCTACCTGTGCTCTGCCGAATGTCTCCCACAGCAGTAGGACCGTCTGCGGGTGCAGAGACCATTCTGATACCCCGGGAAGCTTTTCCCACGCATTCGCATGAATAGCTAGGGGTAGGATGAGATCTGGGCTCTGGTTGCAACATAGTGGTGGCCGGAGAGCTTCGATGTGCTGTAACGTAAACGCTGTGCTTGCAGCGTTTGAGGCGGGGGGCGCGCCGATCACGGCGGGCAGCCTGGCCGCGCTCAACTCCCTTATAGCAGTTTGCTGAGAAAGAGCAAGCGGGGCAAACCCTGTGGGGCTTAACATGTCTGTGAGTGAATGTGGGCGTGGGACAGCGGGCACATTTACTGCACTGAAAACACCGTCGGCCTGAGCTGACTGTATGTGCGTTGGTTTAGTTTTTACAGAAACCGTGGGACATGCAGTGTGTAGTGTTTGTGGGCACTGGGTTGTGGGCACACACACTACGTTTAATGCACAACCGACATGAGTCGATTTTATTTGTGCGAGCCCTGTACTGTGGCGGGCTGTGCTTGTGTGTGGAAATGAACACTGGGTTGTGGGCATTTTTATTACACTCATAACACCATCAGCTGTGGCCGGTATACCAGAATTTACACTCTTTATGTGATTTATCTGGGTCGCCGTAAAAACGGCGTTTGTGTGCAGGCAAGCGGGCCGTGGTACCAGCTTGTTTACTGCAGAATACACTGGAACAGTCGCATTGTCTGGAACTGAACGAGCGAAAAGTTTCGGTGAAAGTCTTGAACATCGTCGTTTTCCTAGGAGGGCTAGGAAGACTTTGAGGCCTCTGGCTTCATCTCAATCTTCGGCCGGGGCCCACGGGGAGGGGGGCGGCGGCCGGCAGAGCGAGAGCGTGGTCTCTGGTCCCGAGCTTGACGTCGCTGTGAAGCGGCGGGCGGAGGCTGCGGCTGGGAGCTTCGAGCAGATGGCTGTTTAGGGCGACCTGCTGCGGAGCTAGAGCGCTTCGGCAAGAAGTGCTTCATAGCCTGTGACATCTTCTGAACCTCTGCAAATCTATCCGCGAAATTCTTGACGGATGATCCGAAGAGGCCAGCTGGGGAGATGGGCACTCTGGCTGAGAAGGGGGGCGTTCCAGGACTTCACGACTTCTTCGTGAAGCTCCTGAAGAAAAGGCGCGGGCCTAGGAGACGGCGGGGCGTGGTCCCTTTTCAGGAAACATCCATCCAGCCTGTTGTGCGCAGGGCTGCGCGGGCGCCTCCCACTCGAGGCCGAGGCTTTCCACGGCCTGTGAGAGCAGACGCATCAACTCTGACTCGATGCTGGCCTGTTTCCCTGACGACTCACGGGCAGAGGGGGGGAGATCCACAGAGCTCGCCCAATCCTCACAGTCCAACGCCAGGATAGAGCAGCTGGCTTCCTCCGCAGATGCAGCTGCCTCGTCGACATCAATGGTGGAGGCGGCGGTGGACGGCGGCCGCTGTCCATCTGTGAGCGATCCGAGTGAGGCTGGCGAAGCTGGCGGGCGAACCGGGGAGCTGTCGCGGGCTGGAGAAGGCTCGGGGACCCGCTGAGTCCGGCGCTTTTTACGGCGCGGCACTATAGCGGATGGGGATGCAGTCTCTGAGAAGGATGCCAGGCGAGTCCTCAGAGTCGCCATTGGCAGTAGCTCGCAATGATGGCAGTCGCCGTCAGCGAGCGCGAGAGCTGCGTGATTCTCACCCAGGCAGGAAACACATATCACATGGCGGTCCCCGTCGCTGAGTGGGGCATCTTTAAAAAGATGCTAGCTCTTTTAGGAAAAAGAGGGAGAGTGTGAGTCGCAGCGGCGAACACACACTTCAGCAGAGTTAAAAGGATATATGCGCCGGAAAGCGTAGCAGGTACGGCGACTGAAGGCGGCGAGATGAAGGCCAGCGGCTTCAGGTACAAGGGCTCGTCCCGCAGAAGGTTTGTTCTCAGATGGCGCGGCTTCTTCACTCAAGATCCAGCGATGCGTAAGCTTCGCTGAAGAGATGAAAAATCAGGTTATATCAGCCCATCAAGCTGTATTTATAGGCCCAGGCCACGCCCGTCTCGGCGAACGAAGGGCCCCAATTGGATCTGACGTCACCAAGGGCCTCTCTCGATAGGCTGCTGTAGTTGCCGCAGGACAGCCAATAGGCACGCGAGCCGTCTTGCCTATGTCTGCATGCAACGCGTTTTACATTAATTCAAAATTAAGGATAATTTTTGGCTTCAATATCTCGTGGAAAAGAGGTTTTCCCCTAGCGTAAGATATTACGCAGTACGAGAGAACCTCTCGTAAGAGAACACAACATCAGTGATCTTTTATGTTATTATAAGAAGTGTAAAAATCTTTTGGTTTACTGTGGAACTGAGGTGAAACAAATTATTTTTCTTCAATTGCTTAAGCACAATTTTGAAAACAGGGCCCGGTTTTTCAAACCCCTTCACACAATTAGCACAACACTACACCAAAGTAACACAACACCTCAGATCATTTGCAAAATGGAACACTTTTGTCAGAACTATACAATGTCTTATAAAAACTTTATTTTGTTGTCATAACATAAACACATCCATCATATGGTCTTAACTTTGAATCAGTTAAACACTCCTGTGCTCAACCTAAAACACTTTTAGCATTTACACAGAGAAAGTGTAAAAATAAATTCACCAACACCACATGACACCAATTGTGCAAACTAATGAAAATATTTATTTCTTTTCATGTACTCAAGTCAGTCAATACTGAACAATTCAACAAAACATTCATAACAAAACATTTTCCAGTTTTCATACAGTATTACTGAACGTACCATTGTACTGTAAGCTTACAGTAATACTGTAACAAATTAGATATCGTACCGAGAAAAAAGAAAAACTAAACATCTCTCCGCCTAGCTGGATCTGGCCACAGGCCTCGTCAACATCACAGTCTATATTTTCATTTGCAAGGCAACGTGGGAAGAATCTTTTGGAGTGACGAATCCACCCTTGTATGGATGCTGCTTCAATTTTATCACATGCTTCCTCCATAGCTTGAATGAGGGGCATCTGGACATAGGGCCGGAGATCATAAACCTTCCACCGCCATGCTGAGAATAATTCCTCAATGGGGTTTAGGAAGGGGGAGTATGGTGGAAGGTATTGAACTGTAAATTGTGGGTGTTGATGAAACCAGTTTTGGGCCAGAGCAGAACGATGGAAAGCTACATTGTCCCAGACGACAATGTATTGCATCTGGTCCCTTTGGTTTGCTGCTGTAATAATATTGTGTAATCGGTCTAAAAATTTAAGAATGAGGTCAGTGTTGTAAGGACCCAAGTTGGCATGGCGGTGGAGGACCCCATTCTGTGTAATGGGAGCACAAAGGGTAATGTTACCCCCACGTTACCCTGGTACATTAACAATAGCCCTGTGGCCAATGATGTTTCTTCCCCTTTTTCTCACTGTTGTCAGGTTAAATCCAGCTTCATCAATGTATATAAACTCATGCGGGACTTCCTCCGCATCCATTTGCAAAACTCTCTGAAATACTGTAGGTCTTCTATACAGTAAAATTACATGTACAGTAAAAAGGTTATGTGTGCACAATACTACAGTCATTGAACAAAACGCACTACCACATATTCAAGCCGCAGGACTTTCACCCTGTCTGAATTTCTTTCAAATGGCATTTTATACAGTTGTTTCATCAGAACTTGATGTTTTTTAAGGCTACGGGCTATTGTTGACAGAGAGACCTGTTGGACATCATTGAAAATTGGGTGATCATTGACAATATGGGCTTGAATTTCTCTAAGTCTGATTGCATTATTGGCCAAAACAAGGTTTATGATCTCTCTCTCTTTCACCTGTCTCTCTCTCAACCTCTCTCTCTTTCACCTGTCTCTCTCTCAACCTGTCTCTCACTCGGCCTGTCTCTCTCTCAACCTGACTCTCTCTCAACCTATCTCTCTCTCTCTCTCTCTCTCTCTCTCTCTCTCTCTCTCTCTCTCTCTCTCTCTCTCTCTCTCTCTCTCTCTCTCTCTCTTGCTCCTGTGTGAATATGGGGCCCCTCGCTCCTTGGTGTTCTCGACATTCAATCCTATGTTGGCCAAACAAAATACATGTAGCTTACTGTAAAATGATACAGGAATAGATACCAAAACTGTTGATATAGTACATGCAGTAAGCTATGGATTTTCTGGAGTCTCTCACCTGTGCTCTTGACGAAATGTCCGAACTTTTGATGCCACCGTGTACCTGCTTAGGTTAGGCTGTACTCTCAGTCCAGCCTCCCTCAGTGTTAGTCCGTGGTTTATTACATGGTCCACAATTGTAGCACGAATTTTGTTACACAGATTTGGTTGTCTTCTTCTTTGTGCATGTCCTATCCCTCCTCCAGGTCTTCCTCTTCCTCTTCCACACTCTCCCTCTTCCTCTGACAGCGTCCAGTTTTGTTGAAGACAGGTGAACTTACCTGTTGCCTTTTACAGTTTTTCTCAGTCGCTTTGGTACATTTCTCAGATCATAACTGAAATTCTCAAAACTACCTGTTCAATCTTCACATCATTGTGTCACTTGTGCACATCAAAATAGCAGTTTCTTATTTCTTTGAACAAGTTGCATATGCTTTGATATGCATGCAAATGATTACGTACAATTATCTTCTGCTTCTACATTATCAATTGATTATGTCATGTTGATCAAAATGTATTATAATGTGTCTCTGTTGAATAGTCTCACCCCCCACAACATTTAGGCATTAGTTCATAGCATAAGTCTTTACATGCAAAATGGTTGAACAAGTTGTCATAATATGCATGTACAGTTTTCCCTAAGGAGATTGTCATGTTCACATTTCTTTTCTTTGTGCTATATGCAGTGCTTTCTTTCCTTTCTGTATTGCAATGACATGGTTTGTCAACAAATTACAGTACAAACAGTTAAATGTGAATCTTGTCCAGTCTCTTGTAATCAAACTTCCACATACACTATAGTTGTAACCTACAATTTACAATAATTGTCATCAAAACTTTAGCCATAGTTTACATCAGAACATCTCCAGAGTACACTGTTATATTGACAACATGACTAAGCAATTTGACTGTCTTATCCGTACACAATGACACAAGGACTTGTCATTCTGCTCCTTGAGTGTAAGGTTTTGCTAATTGTGGGAAAGTTTTAATTTTTGTGTGTAAGCAATTGAAAAAAAAACTGTAAATGGCAGGACACCACAGGTATGGGAAACACTGTTTGTATATATATTGCAAAATGATCAGGGGTTAGGTCTTGTCTTTTATTTGGATTTATCTTACAAAAATGACCTGCTTATTGTAGATTATCTGTGTTTTTTTTTTTTACCAAATTAATAAATAAATAGGTATGACATTGTTTCTTTTGAGTCAAAATTATTTTATTATCATTATGACAAGCAAGAGCCTGCTGAGTGCAATGAGGCCGGGACATGAAACTAGCAATGATATCCAGGAAATTGTTCAGCTGTGCAGTTTAAAGGTCATTATAAAAAAAATATTTGACCGCAAATTGCCATTATTGATCAGAATAAATTATTATAGAGTGCCATAAAATAAGTGCAGATATTCTGTAACTGACATTTCAAAACTGAGAAAAATAGGATGATAACATAACACAAAACAAGGAGAGCATCATGATGGACAAACCATTTGACAAACCCGACATCCTTCATTAATGGCTGCTGTCAAGTCAGACTTCATCTCAGCCTGACTGACTTGCACCTCGGCCCCCAAATTCCCCAAAGCTCTGACAGGTTGCCGGCAGTCTATTTCTGGAGATAATCGCTTGATCACGAGCTGCTTGAGCAAACATTCCACCTTTTACATAGCCCCGTCTGCTGATGTAAAACAGGAGCTTATTAGCGCCTGTTGCTGAAAAGGTGGGAAAAATCATCTGAAATCCATAACAGAACATTACACCGGAAAAACTTGGGATTGCAGTATTTCTTGCAACTGGGAATTGCTACAGTTTTCATCTAGTTTTTTTTCTATTATGCCCCCATTACTGCGTTTTGAGCCTGAGTGTACATTTGTGTTCACTTAATGGGTAAATTAATTAATATTTCCATAAATTAATAAATGCATAATTAAATATAGTCTTGTGATCTCATCTATGACTAGTTGATGTAGCATGAACATGAATTTTCATTTCAAGAGGCAATAAAAGGAAATATGAATATTAATCCCACCAGTTAGCATGCTTGCTTCTTTTGATTTCCTTTTCCCTCCATTCTTGGAAGATTCCAACAGAGGTCGTCTAAGCCGTTCAGACATTCTGTGATGGTTGATTTCTTGTTTGTGTGAAAAGCATGCAATTTTCCTTGCTGATGTGGAGACAGATGCACTCTGTGAGTCAATGAGGGGCAGAGCGACAGCAGCTGTGCTCCTGTCAGAAAACGAACAGTGATTACAGGCAATAATTCCCTCACCAGACAAAGATGCTCCATCCTTGGAAATGTCATCGCTGATGTTAAAAATAAATATGTACGAATGATAGGCCAGAGACTCGTGGCATTTCTTCTGTTTGTTTGTTTGTTTATTTGTTGTGTGAAACATATAAAAACTGAAAACAAGTCAAGCCAATTTTGCTAAATACATAGCATATTTAGATGCATATTCTCACACACACACACACACACACACACACACACACACACACACACACACACACACACACACACACACACACACACACACACACACACACACACACACACACAAAGGCATGTTTATTTGCAATAAAGACAGAGGGCCCTATTTTAACGATCTAAGCGCATGGTCTAAAGCGCAGGGCCCAAGTTCACTTTAGGGCGTGTCCAAATCCACTTTTGCTAGTTTAACAACAGGAAAAATGGTCGGCGTGCCAGGCGCATGGCCTAAAAGGGTTGTCCCTATTAATGAGTATTGGGTGTGTTTTGGGATTTACGTGCGTTAAACCAATCAGAGTCTCATCTCCCATTCCGTTTAAATGCCAGTTGCGCTCGCGCCATGGCAGATTCGCTATTTACATGACGGAATTTGATAGTGGAAAGACCGAACGCGTCTCCAGAGCGCAAACGGAACTACTCGTGTGCGAGGTAAAAGTGCGCAAGCAGACCATCTACGGGACAAGCCGGATTCCACCATATCTTTTACATTTTAATCCTTTTACTTTTAATATTTGGCATGTTTGACACGCCCATAGGTGCACAAACAAATGTTGCACAAACAAAATGTGGCGCAGGAAGTGAAAATGATAACTATGTCGGACTGAAACTAGCAAAAAACACTTGCTAGCACAATGCAGCGCCAAGTTTTGCTTGGTCTAAGTTTTCCCCACGGCTTCCCCAGAGTCTCTGAGTTCACTGCAAAGCTTCTGAAGCCCAGAAGTCTTTTTTTTAATAGGCAGAAATCTTTTTCTATATGAACAGTCTTATATAAAAACTAGGGCTGGGCAGCGATTAATCGCATCCAAAATAAAAGTTTGTGTTTACATAATATATGTGTGTGTAGTGTGTATAATTATTTTGTATATATAAATACACACACATGCATGTATATATTTAAGAAATATTTGCATGTATATACTTTATATATATTTATACATAATTAATATTATATATAAATATAAATATTTGATATATTAATAACACATTTTAAACAAATATATACATGCATGTGTGTGTATGTATATATACAAAATAATTATACACACTACACACACATATATTATGTAAACACAAACTTTTATTTTGGATGCGATTAATCGCGATTAATCGTTGCCCAGCCCTAAAAAACATCTGCAGTTGTCTAAAGTTTTGCTTGATTCAATGATCTAAATCACACCACTTTACATCAGTCAGTCTCAGATATTAACTTTATTAAGAGGAAATATTTTCCCCCTGCTATTGAATTTCTGGGACAGTTTTCACCTTGTGGTAGAAATTCCCCATAGCACCTGACTTAAACTAAATGGGACGTCTCCACTTCAACACCTACAAATTTATACTCTACTAGGCATCTCCACTTCGACACCTGCTTCAAGTCGGACAACGTCTAACCCATTATGAACACTATCACTCGGTAATAAGGTATCTGGTTCTCCATTGACCTGCTTCGCAGCAGTAACCAGACAGACTCCAGACAATGCCTTTGAATAGGCTTTAATCACGGCCAGGAGGATCTCAGACCAATTTCAGAGAGAATCCCACCAACAAAAAGAGAACAGCAGTTTATATAGAATAAGTGCATGACAAAGGTGACAAGATTCATTTCATCATTTTTTCTAACATGATTGGTTCTTCATATGCATAATTCTCTGTAGGTAAAAGCACTTTTGGATTCCTTGATACTTTAGCTTGTTGCTAGGGTCATGAGGTGATATATAGATGTATATTATATAAAGCGATCAAGTTTATTTCATTATTAAAGTGGGCAGTTTTATTTTCAATATAAAGCATTTTGATTTATTTAGGTTTATTATGGGCTTCTTGTTCTGTGTTTTCTTGCAAGATCTGGCAACACGAGCAAGTAAACACTCGTACCTCTTTCCCTGTGATTTCTTTTACCATGAAGAGAGACAGATATCTGATGTGCATTTAAATGCGTCATTCACAACTAGGTATGGAACAGACTGTTCGGTTCCGTACACACTGCATAGAATTTGGTTGTAGAATGCGGTTGTCATTCCCGTAACTTGCTGAACTGTGTGTGTACAGAACAGGATTAAGCACTAGAGGGGAAATTGACAACTGAATTTAGCTTGCAGTGTGTACATGGCCTAATTCCCTTTCATCTCTCTTGCGTTAACATTTTTGCTGGCTAAATATCTCTGACCCTACCGTGTGTATTAGTATGGTAAGTTTGGTTAAACTGTTTTCTCTCTTTGTGTCTTTGTTTCAGAGAGCTGTAAAGACACTCTCACATCCCCAGCAAACTACACTCAAGCAGAAGTCTCCTTCCTGACCTGAGGGGCTTTGTCCTGATAGGACTCTTCTGAGATGCTCACCAATCATTCATCTTCTCATTAGTCATGCATCATCTATCTCAGTCAAGGGTGCGGTACCCCTGTAGACTGGTAAAATGTGGATCATCATCATCTGTCCGTTTTCAAGCTGCCAGGCATGTATTAGCATGATAGAGTACTTTTGGTCAAAATCTATCTTTAATGTACTTTTATATTTAGGGCACATAAAAATCTTACCCGAAGTAACTCTTTAAAATATTAATGATGATCAATGTTGCTTGAGACCCCATTAAAATTGGATAATTGTAAGTGCTAGTTTAATGCTGAAAGTTTACAAAATAACTTTATTAGTATATTTAGAGACTAACATTTAAGAGACTTTTAGAGGACAAACCTTTCAATATGTCTTTCCTGTCAAGATTATCTATCTAAAAGTGCAAATTCAGACTGAAACTTATGAGACCATTAGAAATGTGTACTGTTCCTGTTCTAGATACACTACTGTTCAAAAGTTTGGGTCTGTAAAATGTATGTTTTTGAAAGAAGACTCTTATGCTCACCAAGGCAGCATTTATTTGATAAAAAATACAGTAAAAACAGAAATATTGTGATATATTATTACAATTTAACGTAACAGTTTTATATTTTAATGTATTTTAAAATTAAATTGTATTCCTGTAATGGCAAATCTGAATTTTCAGCATCATTACTCCAGTCTTCAGTGTCACATGAGCCTTCAGAAATCCTTCTGATATGCTGATTTGCCGCTCAAGAAACATTTATTATTGTTATCAATGTTATTATCACAGTTGTGCTGCTTAAAGATTTTATGAATTTATTCATTTTTCAGGATTCTTTGACGAACAGAAAGCTCCAAAGAACAGCAGTTATTTGAAATGTAATTAAATTTTAACTATGTAAAAGTCTTTAATGTCCCTTTTGATCAATTTAATGAATATTGCTGAATAAAAATAAAAATTTCTTTCAAAAAACAAACTAACAAACTTTTGAACAGTAATATAAATCGATATCTATAAAACATTTCTCCCCTCAGGATACAAATTCTCAGCTTGTCTTTATTTGGACAAAAGTAGAAACCACCCTGTGTCTGTACAGTATCTTCCAGAGATCACAGGCCAACTAACACAACTGTAAGAATGACCCATTAATCACTGTACAAATAACCCTCAAACCAGGATCTTCAAGAGCAGGTTTCCAAACTTATTTTATTTCGAAGGCAGTTTCTTACAAAGAAAATGAATGTAAAAAAAAGCAGATTTATTACAGAACACCAGTAGCAGCTGAATGCTTTTCCAACCATCATTTTCTGTAATACAAATTACATGAAGTCTTACATTTGAAATCATCAATATACATAACATCGCTGGTTGAGATGGGACCAAAATCTGAAAACTTTGTTCTGCTATGTTAGTTCACTGTAATCTATCTTTTTTGCGAGTACACACTGTATAACCTGTCCAAGTTGTGCCTACTGTCTTGTAATACTACTAATTATATTAATTTTAATAATAATAATAATAATGATACAAAAAAACCAGTAGTATACTTTGTTGTTAAGAAAGGCTTATATGGTTGAGATGTCAATCATGTTCGCACACAGACAAAAACAACTTTCTTGTGCGACGCTTTTTTTTCCGATTTGTTGTCTGCCATAGTTGCCTTATGTTTCGTAACAACGGTTCAAGTGAAACATGTTATTTAGAGCCCAAAAATGCATCATGTAAACATCAGTACTGCTGTATGTAGCAGAGTATCACTATCAAGAAGGTGCATTCACTGTCTAGTTATACAGTCCAACAGTATCTGCCTTTAGCCAGTAACCGTGAGTTTGTTTGTGTGTTTCAGGGATGACGTGACATGCTAAAAAAGAGGCTAATACAGTACACCAATAGATGATATGGTACAGCACTGTACCTTTTGGATAAACATGTACAATGTTATATGTCTAAAGAAAAAGCAGTTCATATCTTGTATTATGTAGGCATGTGTGTCTATGCATCTCTGCAGGAATACGAATAAAATCTAAATATTGAACTGAGCTTTGTGCTGCTTTATTTCAAGCGGTGTCCCATCAGTGTCTGAGCTGTATGTTTTGGAATACAGATGTTCTTGTGTATTTGATTTGAGAATGAGAGCCAAAGCCTCAGTGCGTCTGTCTGATTGCAGACCTGAGTGTGTGCTGGCTACACTTGTACAATTTTAAACAGAGTGGAATACACATCCATCTCCATGGCGACTGTGAGGGATAAGTCCCACTAATTGTTGTTTAGCTCCTTCATTCTCTATGCATCTCTTTCTTTCCCCATTTCGTCTGTCTCTCTCTTCTTCAATATTCTCCATATCACAATAGTACCATACTACTTTAAAAAGTGGTAACAAGCAATAAAGGGGCTTTTTCTGCCTGGTCTAACCCTTAAAGGTGACATATTATGCCCCTTTTCACAAGATGTAATATGAATCTATGGTGTCCCCAGAATGTGTCTGTGAAATTTCAGCTCAAAATACCCCCCAGATCATTTATTATAGCTTGTCAAATTTGCCCTTTTTGGGTGTGAGCAAAAACGCGCCGTTTTTGTGTGTGTCCCTTTAAATGTAAATGAGCTACTACTCCCCGCCCCCGTTCAGAAGACTGCCGATCAACAAGACATGCAAATCTCACTCATCCAAAACCTCAGAAATAACCAGTAGCAGAGTGCAGCCTTACGGAGAGACTCAACGTTTAGTGTCTGAATGCTTAGTTGTTGTGGAGTTACATCGATTCACCTCATCGACTTGCATGTACCGTCATGTTTAACTTTTACACAAGTTGACACAGATCCCTGAGGTCTTTATAAGACAGCTGTGACATTTTTTTTTGGTCAAATAGTGTTGTGTGCTCGTCTGTGCAGCCAACGACAGAACAGTTTGCATGCTTTGCTTGAACTTGTCGTTTGTGAAAACCAAATGGCGGCGCCCTGGGTGGAAACGTGCAGATTAAAGGGCGGTAATATTATAATAAGATGTATTTTTCTGCAACACCCTTAGGTTTAAGGGAAACATAAGGGCGACCTTTATGCAACCGGGCACAGGCCTCTGGTTGCCATGGTTTTAGGACTTTAAACAATGCAGAGCTCAAACTCACTTTGAATCAGGCCATAGGAAAGACACACAGCCTGTAAAAAATAAACTCCTCTGTCTCAATAAACTCGCCAGTGATTAAAACGTTTTAAATATGGTTATTTTTCTTACAAAATCGCTTCACTTAAGAAGGCCTTTATTAACCCACTGGAGATTACTTTTATGATGGATGAATGCGCTTTTTGGAGCTTTATTTTTAATTAAAGTGGGCACTATATTTTTATTTTTATTTATACTTTATTTTTATTGTGGGCACTATAATGCTATTATTTAATAGAACTCTCATTGTGGATGAACACCTAGGATGGCTTGAGGGTGAGTAAATTCTAGGTGAACTATTCCTTTAAAGGTGCTCTATGTAACTTTTAGCGGCCTCTAGTGGTGATGTTTCAGATTGCAACCAAATTTTACAAGAGCGCTTGTGCTCGAACTCATAGACAATACCGTCTATTACGCAAATATCTCGGCGAATACTAGACGGATTCGGCGAGCACCGAGCTCGTTGGACCATCTAGTCGAGCTGAAAAGAACCATATAAGTTCCATAGTTTTTGGTGGTGTTTTCGCGGAGATATTAGCAGAAAACCATCGGGCGCGCTGCAAAATTGCGGACGCCGGTGACGTCACGATCTCAGAAGAAAATCGCTCGTATCTCTGGAACGCAAAGACCAGAGAGCTCAAATTCGGGGGAGGAGGTCCTAGGGGAACCCTTACCCGAACGCTAGAGTGGCGGGCCTCGGGGATGCCCCCTACCGGATTGCCGTTCGCTGGGACCCCCGTTTTCGAACGGCTATAACTCAGGGAGCCGGGCGAGTTAGACCTCGGGGGTGGGCTCGTTCGAAAGGCCCCGTCCAGCACTACGAACGATTAGAGTCTTGGGAATATTGATCAAAGATTGACTGAGATATAAGCCGAAAAACGTGCGCCTTTAACCGGACGTAACTCCCTGACCGTCTACAATAGACTGTATATAAGGAGAGAGGCTCGGGAGCGCGCATGCACGTCACATCCGTTGGATTTCGCGGTAAATCCGACCCGGAGACTTCACATAGAAATAGGAATACTGGCCTTCAGAGGTAATAGCAAAACTCGACAAGTGGATCTTTTTAATGTGTGATTACAACCCCTTCACACACAGGCAATAAAAAAAGGATTCATTTTAGTAGAAAAGTTACATAGAGCACCTTTAAATGATTAGTTCACTGTATAATATTTTTGATTAGACTAAAACCAGGTTCCCTATCGGTCAGTCACTACAACGTAGGTCAGACTGACCAACAGGAATCTCGCTAGAGAGGCCAATCTACTTCGAGTGAAACTAAAACAAGCCAATGCACATTGGCATGCAATCATTTGCATCAGCTGCGCGTCCTCGTCAGCGCGGGTATTTAACAGCAGCTGTTATGATTGCACACTAGCTTTTTGCTTCGGAGCCAAACGCTTCATGTTTAATTCTACAGAGTGTGACTACGAGCCTCTTCTTTGGACCTCTCCTTCCCGGTGCGGGCGTTACAGCACGGCAGCGCGAGCAGTCTTCTTTTTCTCTCTCCTGTCTGTGGGTGTTGAGCAAAACCAAAAAGCTGTTGTAACAGCTGGTAAGGTGCGCCGTACGAGCGCTCAAAAGCTGTTTTCACAGCTGGTAAGACAGCGAGAGAGAGAGAGAGAGAGATCGCGCACAGACAGTGCACATTCCTGTCTGTGTTCGCAGTGACTGTTCCCCTGCGTGTTTCAGCACCAGTGAGAGCAGTCCCTAAAAGAGCTTACACAAATAGAGAGCGTCTTTTAAAAAGAAAAAGATGACTTTCTATTTGTGTGTTTCTGGATGCGGTCGTTACCTGGGCTCACAGGATGGTCACAAACGCTGCCTCGTGTGTCTGGGCATTGAACACGCTGAGGCAGCGTTTGTGGATGAGTCATGTACCCATTGTGGGAAGATGACCATCGCGGAGCTACGGTCGAGACTCCTGTTCCTGCAAAGGGGCGGAGTCCCCGTGCCTCTGCCTCGTTTCAATCCTTCTCAGAGGGTTGCTTCGGGCGGGGGCGCGGGTGACCTGAGGATCACGGTGAGCGCGTCTCCTTCGGGGAACCAACCCCCTTGGAGCCCTCACCCCTCTCATGCTCCGCAGCCAGTTGAGCTTCCATTGGAGAAAGCTGGACCATCCTCGAGGTGTGTACCGGTTGTCTCCTTTGGGGCTCCCAGTGACCAGATGTCGATCGCTGCATCGGAGGGTGGGTCAGACCTCTCTGCGGACGACGACTCGGCACCGCTGCCTCCTTCGGGGGTGCCAGCGGTGCCTGAGACGGACCCGGAGATGATGGCCATGCTCTCCCGGGCCGCCAACGGGGTCGGGCTCGTGTGGAATCCTCCACCATGTCCCGAACCCTCGAGGTTGGATGATTGGTATCTCGGGGTGGCGCGCGCTGGTTCTCAGCAACCCACCCCAGTGCCTTTCTTCCCGGAAGTGCATGAGGAGCTTACGGGAACGTGGACGGCACCTTTTACTGCCAGAAACCGTTCCAGGGGCTCCTCCTCCCTCACCACCCTTGATGGCGGGGCAGCTAAGGGATACACGCGTGTCCCGCCGGTGGAGCGGGCCGCTGCAATGCAGCTGTGCCCTAACTCCACTCGGCGCGGAGAACCGTGTCTTCCTTCCCGGGCCTGTAGGTACTCGTCGGACCTATTCGACGAGGCTTACAAGGCCTGTGGGGAAGCTGCCTCTGCCATGCACGCCATGAGGTTGCTGCAGGTCCATCAGGCCAAGGCACTGAAGCCAGTCGCAGGCAGGCCGCCCCGCCCGTCCAGGCCCCCGCAAGAAGGGTGGCAAAGCCAGAGGTAAGCGGCCCCAGGACGGGCGACTCGGAGATGGAAGGTACTGCTCTCCAGGAGACGATGACCGCATCGATCCCTCCCCCGGAAGAGGGCCGGGTGGAAAATCCTGTGTTTCGTTTTGTTTGTGTTCCGCCGCTGGCCTTAAAACCAGGGTACCCAAATTTTCAATAAAGGAGCAGTTTCTACCATCTCTGGGTCCGAAGAGGACCCGGAGAGCAGTGGGGGGACAGAATCCTCACCACTCTCATCCGCCTCCTCTGTCACCAGTGAGCAGCAGTGTGCAGTTCGAGAACGCCATCGAGCCGCCTCCTGCACCTCCTGCCCCGTGGAACCAGGTAAGTGCTGCACAGCAGACACAGACCCTGCTACGGGCCGCCTCCCAGAGAGAGCCTCCCGAGCCGCGTCCCTGTGTTCCACCTCGCTGCTCCACTCCGGGTACGCCTACGGTCCCTTTGGTCCCGCTTGCACGGTCTCTGAGAGCCTGGTTAGCGCTCCCCAGTCCGTCTCGCTGGCTCATTCGGACCATCAGGCTCGGCTATGCGATTCAGTTCGCCCGGCGCCCCCCCCAAGTTTCGGGCCATCCACTCCACTACAGTGAGAGCAGCCGATGCCCATGTCTTGCATGCTGAGATCGCAGTCCTGCTGGCGAAGGACGCGATAGAGCCGGTCCCTCCAGCCGATATGAGGTCAGGGCATTACAGTCCCTACTTCATTGTACCCAAGAAAGGTGGTGGGTTACGACCAATCTTGGATCTGCGAGTTTTGAATCGGAACCTCCACAAGCTACCGTTCAAAATGCTCACGCAGAGACGCATTTTCGGATGCATCCGTCCCCAAGATTGGTTTGCAGCGATCGACCTGAAGGACGCGTACTTTCATGTCTCGATTCTTCCTCGACACAGGCCGTTTCTGCGCTTTGCGTTCGAGGGTCGAGCATATCAGTACAAGGTCCTGCCCTTCGGGCTGTCCCTGTCTCCCCGTGTCTTCACGAAAGTCACGGAGGGGGCCCTTGTTCCCATGAGAGAACAGGGCGTTCGCCTCCTCAACTATCTCGACGACTGGCTCATACTAGCACACTCTCGAGATCAGTTATGCGATCTCACGCACCTCAGCCAGTTGGGCCTTCAGGTCAACTGGGAGAAGAGCAAACTCGCCCCTGTGCAGAGGATCTCTTTTCTCGGTATGGAGTTGGATTCGGTCGCACAGACAGTGCGCCTCACAGAGCAGCGCGCTCAGTCGGTGCTGAACTGCTTGAACACGTTCAAAGGCAGGACGGCGGTCCCACTGAAATTTTTTCAGAGGCTCCTGGGGCATATGGCAGCGGCAGCAGCGGTAACTCCGCTCGGCTTGCTTCATATGAGACCGCTTCAGCACTGGCTTCACGGCCGAGTCCCGAGATGGGCGTGGCATCACGGCACTCACCGGGTGGCAATCACACCGGCCTGCCGCCAGACCTTCAGCCCGTGGCCAACCTCTCGTTCCTTTGGACAGGAGTCCCCTTGGAACAGGTCTCCAGGCATGCTGTGGTATTCACAGATGCCTCCGCCACCGGCTGGGGTGCCACGTACAACGGGCATGCAGTGTCAGGGGTGTGGACGGCTCCCTAACTGCATTGGCACATCAATTGCCTCGAGTTGCTAGCAGTACATCTCGCTCTGAGCCGCTTGAAAAGGCCGCTACAGGGCAGGGACGTACTGGTCCGTACGGACAACACAGCGACCGTTGCGTACATCAACCGACAAGGTGGTCTACGCTCCCGTCGCATGTCGCAACTCGCCCGCCATCTCCTCCTCTGGAGTCAGAAGCATCTGAGGTCGCTTCGAGCCATGTATGTCCCCGGTGTGCTCAACAGTGTGGCCGACGAGCTATCACGAGCTGTGCTTCCGGGAGAATGGCGACTCCACCCCCAGGTGGTTCAGCTGATCTGGAGAGAGTTCGGAGAGGCTCAGGTAGACCTGTTTGCCTCTTCAGAGACCTCCCACTGCCAGCTGTTTTACTCCCTGACCGAGGGAACACTCGGCACGGACGCACTGGCACACAGCTGGCCCCGGGGCCTCCGCAAATATGCGTTTCCCCCAGTGAGCCTACTTGCACAGACACTGTGCAAAGTCAGGGAGGACGAGGAGCAGGTCCTTCTGGTGGCTCCCTATTGGCCCACCCGGACTTGGTTCCCAGAACTCATGCTCCTTGGGACAGTCCCTCCCTGGCCCATTCTTCTGAGGAAGGATCTTCTGACTCAGAGACGGGGCACCCTATGGCACCCGCGTCCAGACCTCTGGAGACTCCATGTCTGGTCCCTGGACGGGACGCGGAGGTTCTAGGTGACTTACCCCCTGAGGTACTTAACACCATCACTTCAGCACGGGCGCCGTCCACGAGACGTGTTTACGCCCTGAAGTGGAACCTGTTCGTCGAGTGGTGTTCTTCTCGCCGAGAAGACCCCCGAAGATGTTCGATAGGGTCTGTGCTTTCCTTCTTGCAGCAAGGGTTGGAGCGAAGGCTGTCTCCCTCCACCCTCAAAGTACATGCTGCCGCTATTTCAGCTTATCACGACCACATAGATGGCAAAACAGTGGGGAAGCACGACCTGGTCGTCAGGTTTCTTAGGGGGGCGAGACGATTAAATCCTCCTCGACCCCCCTCCATACCCTCTTGGGATCTTTCCCTGGTCCTTCGAGCACTTCAGGATGTTCCCTTTGAGCCTCTGCAGTCAGTAGGCTTAAAGCTTCTTTCCATGAAGACTTTGCTACTGGTTGCACTGGCCTCTGTCAAGAGGGTAGGACGCTTTTTCGGTCGACGAATCGTGCCTAGAGTTCGGGCCGGGTGACAACCATGTGGTACTAAGACCCCGGCCTGGCTATGTGCCCAAGGTTCCTACCACTCCCTTCAAAGACCAGGTAGTGAACCTGCAAGCGCTGCCTTTGGAGGAGGCAGACCCAGCCCTGGCTTTGCTCTGTCCCGTTCGCGCTCTGCGTATGTACGTGGACAGAACTCAAAGCATCAGGACCTCAGACCAGCTCTTTGTCTGTTACGAGGCCAGCAGAGGGGAAAGGCTGTCTCCAAGCAGAGGATGGCCCACTGGATAGTGGATGCCATCGCCTTGGCTTACCAAGCTCAAGGCGTGCCCTGCCCGCTCAGGTTGCATGCACACTCCACGAGAGGCGTTGCATCCTCCTGGGCGCTGGCACGTGGCTCCTCGCTAACAGATATCTGTAGAGCTGCGGGCTGGGCGACACCTAACACGTTCGCTAGATATTATAGCCTACGTGTAGAGCCGGTCTCCTCCCGTGTTCTCACCCGAAACGGGTAGAAGCACCGAGAGGCCCGGCTCTGTCGGCTTGCTGCACCCTACTGTGCACCCTTATTGCTCCAGAGTGAAAAACCTGTTGAGTCCTCCAAAAACCCCTCGGCCCGGACATGGCGGAGCGTCCAGGTGCCAGTGCCCGGTTGCATAAAGCACCTTAAGTTTTTCCCTTAAGTATGATACTTAAGGGGCGATTTACCCTTACCTAAGAGAACAACTTAAGGGTGTTGCATATAATCTCTTAAACGGTTCTCTTAGGTAAGGGAAACATTTAAGTGTTTCACGACAGCGATCCTGGATTCACGTTATAAAAGTCTGTTGTTGCCATAGATACGCAAAACACTAACATGTCGGAATATCACGTGTCAGTCCAGTGACGCTATCATGCAACACCGCGTTAGCTCGAACGTGGCGGCAGTTTGTGTTGTTCACCGTCTCATGCTTTGGCTTTAGTTTAGGTTTTGTGAATGCACTTCTGGCTCTGTGTCTCGAAATACAGCTGAGTATATTTCCATAGCATACCTGTTTTCTTCTGTCATGATTCCTTTTAAAACACAGAATCAGCTCGTTCTCCTGTAAATTTTTTGTCGGCCACACACTCTCCGTGCGCGCACTGAACAGTGATAGTTTACATGCGAGTCGCGTGTAATGACAGACAGACAGCCGTCTAGTTTGATAGCGATGTCAAATATTGCGCGTTGATCAAATCGGTATTCTTGCAACAATTTTTCATGGCTAAATTGGTCCAAAGGGTTCTCCCTATTCCCTATGATCTTCAGCTGGTTTCATAAATTCAGCCATGTCGTCTTATTTTTGTCCGCGTTACTCTTAAGGTTACGATTTCCAAACCTTAAGTTATACTTAGGGAAATTACCGTTAAGGGGTTTTATGCAACACTTAACGATTTCTTAAGTGAAAAAACAGCATTTAAGGGAAATTCTAAGTGTTTATGACGTTTTACTTAAAAAAACCGTTAAGTAACACTTAAGGGTATTTTTCTGCAACACCCTTAGGTTTAAGGGAAACATAAGGGCGACTTTAAGGGAAAATTACACTTAAGGTGCTTTATGCAACCGGGCACAGGCCTTTATCCGCTGAATCCTTGAGAACCGGATCTGGGCTGGGTTCCATATGTGTGACCCTACGGGGATCCCATATGTGTATATTTTCCACGGCTGGTCCTAACGGAAGCCCGTGTCTTTCCCTTGGGCTAAGTCACCCACTATCTCATATGTAGTACAGCCTTCGGGCTAGTCCATATGTATTCCCCAAATAACTCCTTGAAGTAAGTGGCTTCCGCAGCGTCCTCCTTCCTAACTGAAGGGCACGCTTTCCCAGTGTTATCCAATAATCTCACTGTATGGGTTATTACGGAACAACAGTGACAGATACACTCTGTGTGTAGCCTCCTCCTATCGTCCTTCTAGGCAAGAAGGTGTAGAGGCTTGCATGGGGCGCTGGATGGGGTGCAGCAGCTGTGGCGCTTTGGTAGGGATTCCTATTGGTCAGTCTGACCTACGTTGTAGTGACTGACCGATAGGGAACGTCTCGGTTACATATGGTAACCCTCGTTCCCTGAGGGAGGGAACGGAGACGTAGGTCCCGTCGCCACATCTGCTGCCACATCTGGGGCGGTCAGCTTTTTCAGGTTTGGCTCCTCAGCAAAAAACTAGTGTGCAATCATAACAGCTGCTTTTAAATACCCGTGCTGACGAGGACGCGCAGCTGATGCAAATGATTGCATGCCAATGTGCATTGGCTTGTTTTAGTTTCACTCGAAGTAGATTGGCCTCTCTAGCGAGATTCCTATTGGTCAGTCTGACCTACGTCTCCGTTCCCTCCCTCAGGGAACGAGGGTTACCATATGTAACCGAGACGTTATTCAGTGTTACCACTTGAAATACATTTTTAGATCCCTTGACAATGGGAAAAACATTAAATGACATCACATTTTTACAGTGTATCTACAAACCAGTGATGACATATTGTAATAACTTTGCTTATGAGCATTTTTGGAACAACATTTCGAATCAGTATCCAAATCTAAACTGGCAAAATACGTACCATTTTATGTGAATATTACATGTTTATCAAAAGAAACGGCTATCAAGATCTCTTTCAGAAATAGCTTCATAAGTGTTAATGGTGAAAAGCTAATACTTTCTTATGCACTTGTTGATTTATACCTAAACAGGAAATATGTTTCAGGAACTATTCCCCCACAGCTGTCAGATTCTCATTTGGAGATTACTACAATTTCTCCCATTCTTTTGCAGAATACATCATCTAGAAGGAGTATCAGAAGCACAGGAAGTGTGCCGTGGTGAACGATTTAATAGTCTAGAGAATGCGCAAAATAACCTCACTGCATCTGTGGTTTGAAGAGAGTGACACGCATAAGCTTTCACACAGGGAAAAAGGTGGCAGCGTTTCGTGTGTTCTGTCATCCACTCCCTCTCCAATTAATTCCATTGTATTTCCTTCTCTTTTGTTGTCTTTCTTCCCCATAAAATGGGTTGTCATGGCAATGTCGAGTGCAGTTACCATGGAGAGCTGCTCATCCACCACTTTAGCCGGGTCGCAGAAGTGGCCAGTTGGAGAAGAAGAAAAAAAAACAGAAAGGGAAAATGCATAAGTGGCCAGTTGGTTTGTGGCTTTTCTTTTTCTTTTTGTGACTGGATCTCTGATTGAGCATTTGGGTTCAAATTGAGAGATGGTAACAGCTGTAACAGACATTCTGTTCTGAGAACTTGTGACCCGGCAATGCTCAATCTTATAAACAAATCAATGACAGAATGTTTTTATGCTGCAAAAGAGTTAAAATGAGCCTTTACTTATATTGTCCTCCAGGCAAAGAAAAATCAGACAGAGGAAAAAATGAATTATTTCAGTCTATAACAGATGTTTAGAAATATGATCACTTATAAGTGTCACTGTGTCTAAAACTATTTATTAGAGAAAAGAAAATAACCAGATCATTTTTAAGGATGTGGCAAACATTATTAAATATCATCAGTCAATAACATCTGACTTGGAAAATGGAAATTAATTTAAAGGAAAAAGCTTTTGACACTGGACAGGCCAAAGTGTTTAATCTTGAATCCATTATATTCTTGATATTACCAATACACACTCCCAGACTGATATACGCTCACCCACTTTGTTTTCCCCCCAGCTCTGGTGATAAAAGAGGAGCTATGATGGAGTTGTCATGGTTACGCTGCCCCCCCCTTCCCCCCCCCCCCCCCCCCCCCCCTCCGCCTTCCCCGTTCATCACTGTCTCAACACTGGAAATTGCGAGACAGGCTTTGGGTCATTATCCCTAAGATTCATGCTATCTATGGAGAGGCCTTGCTATTCCCTCCAATGGTCCATTCATCTTCTTTGCCTTTCCTTTTTCTTTTTCTTTTTTACACTTCTTTTTTTCATTTCTTGAGACTGAGAAAAGTCACTCTGATTGCATCTCTAATTTAAGCTTAAGTTACAGACTTCAGGATTTTTGTGTGTGTAGGGGACACTGGGAAATGTGTTTAATTATATATATACTTCTGTAATAGAACTTCATTGGGTTTTAATGTTATAATTAATATAATAGGAACCATGATTTATGCTAAGTTACATAAATGTATTGTTCAAAATGTGAACATCTGTGAAGAATTACAAATCTTTCCTGAAAAACACACTGTTCCTGAATGTTTTCCTGTTCACCTTTGTGTATCTTTCCTGTTTAGTAGAGGCTCAGTGAACCCATGATCAACATTTGGTTTGATAGAGCCATGCTAGAAGTTTAGAATGATACTATATGATACAAGACAAAAACTTATTACATATACCCATATTTTTTACCCAACAGTCAGCAAAAAATTAATTCAGATCCCCATAGATAGGCTGCTACTACTACTATGGGATATAGCTTGAACGATTCGGTCGATTCGGCAGTTAGGTGTATTAATGAGCTCAGGAGGCCAGGTTGAGGCAAACCAACGTCCTCTGTAGAAACCTCCAAAACCTGTGGAGGGGGCGAAGTCAGTGAACAGGGTGATGTCGCAAGGTCGGGACAAAAAGTCGTTGTAGAAAAAGGTAATCCCGTTCCATTGTTTGAGGAACGTGATCCATAATTTCAAGTCTGCCCACACTGGAACAGCTGATGCTATGGGAGAGGTAAATGGCTGCTTATACTCAGGCTGTTGATTGAAAGATTATTGGCTCAAACCTCCCTTACTTACATTTAGGAACTTCATTAATAGCCTACATCAAGACGTCAAGATATACATAAATATTTAAATACCTCTTGATGCATTATTGATGTAGTATATATATATTAGGGCTGTCAAAATAACGCGTTAATTTCGATTAATTAATCTGAGAAGAAATAACGCGTTAAAAAAAATAACGCAGATTAATCCATTGATCCGTTTTGACCTTTGCGGAGCCGTTCTAGCCGTAGCCACCATTCGTGTAAAAAGAAGGAGGGAGACAAGAACGCGCTGCTTGGATCATTGTTTGGAACATTTACTTATAACAAACGGAGTTCGTCAACTCTAAAGTACCACATCAATGCAAAGCATCCAGGAGTGTGTGCGTGAGTCGGTGAGTGTGTCTGAGAGAAAGCGCGCTTGTGTGTGTGTGTGTTGTTGTAACTTTTCACGCGCGCTCTCACGTCACACAACCATTTTCTCACGCACAGAAAAATCGCGCACCAAAGAGAGGACACGGAAACAGACAAGACAGAGCACGTTATGATATTTAAAAAATCTCAGCTCTCAGATTCTGTCAATTTTATTACGAAAATCAAACAATAAATACCGTTTTGGCGCTTGTAAATGTGACATGAGTCATGACAGATCCCATAGCGGCACGTGAACCGATCATCTATAAATAAACACGAATGACCAATGTTGAAAGATACAGTAGGGCAGCCTAAAACTTACCGAAATGTATATTCCTCGATCAATCAGTGTTTTTCAACCGCGAAAAGAGGTCAATAAAACAGCTGGAGAACAATTATGTCACATAACATTTAGCCTAAGTTACCTCAGGAAAGCCATTTCATGACCATATGATAGCACGTTATAGTTGGCTATAAAAAAAGAGCTGTAGAGAGTATTTTTCTAAATTTATGTAGCCTACTACTATATTACATATATGTATTATATTTTTACTTATATCAAAGTTGTTATTTGTAATAAACACGCATTATATTTAATTTGAGCTATTTTTAACCTTAAATACTACCAGCTGATATGGCTCTCTGTATTTTTACAGCATTGGGTGAGATTTTTTTTTCTTGAGAAAAATGAATGCCTATCTTGTGTACCTATTTATCCAAATGAGTCAATATTGCATCAAATCACAAGAATTAAATTATATTGAAATCGTGAAATTTGTGTCAAGCAATAATAATAAAAACGTAGCTTACCAGAAATTGTACCATGTAAACATTGTAAGATTGTGTATGCGATTAATTTAGATTAATTAATTACAGAGTATGTAATTAATTAGATTAAAAATTTTAATCGATTGACAGCCCTAATATATATATATATATATATATATATATATATATAACATAATACAATGAAACTATTTAAGGTATACTGTTTTTTTTTAGAGTTCCTTCTTCTTCTTCTTCTTCTTCTTCTTCTTCTTCTTCTTCTTCTTCTTCTTCTTCTTCTTCTTCTTTTTTTTTGTGCAAAATCCACGGTGGGCCTTTAGTCTTCTTCTATGTATATTTAACATTTCAGAAATAAAAAGGTCAGACTGAATCTTGGCTAACAAGGGCTTTCAGCAGCTTTTGTTTTATTTATTCATTTACATGTTGGACTCAGTAGTATCCAAGGAAACCAAATAGGATTTTACTATACTATCACAAATCAACTGTAGTAAAAAGTTTATGTCATGTTTTGATAGTTTTTTGTTCGACAGATTCTGTGTAAATAGCAGAATACAGAAACTCACATCAGCACATAGGACTATTTGAAACTCAACTTGTTTCTTTGAAGGTGAAGATAAATACAGTAAAGAGGAATGGGCATTTATCTGTTCAAGAGTCTGCATTTGAGAGGCTTTTATCAGCATGACATGGACAAATATGAAGCCATTAGTATGGACACATCTGACATGCACCATCACTTACGCGCACTCAATCTGAATGGAGTTTTACTGGCAGTAAACCAATAGAAACAAAGAAGCCATTACTAGAATTTCAAATGTCCACTCTCACAAATGTATGGTCTCAAAGCATTAATATTAATCTTGTTTGCAGTAATGCACACATTAACTCTTTATTTCTTGCCCTATTTTGAGTGATTTATAATGAGTTGCACTAGCTGGGTGAGATAGATCACTTTTAAAAAGTTTGATTCCAAGCATTCAGAGTTTCCTGACATGATTTCTGTTAAAGAGGAGGAAAAAGCCACCTGGCTTTAAAATCAATGTGAAAGTTAAGACCGTGTTACTGTAATTATCCAATCAGTGGATGCTTCAGGCACATGAGAGTGCTGCAGTGGATTCACTCTGATAATGTATGCTGCTAAAAGTCAAGTCATCTTTATTTATAGATTTATATTTATACAGTTTAAAAATTAGTTTTACAGTGATGATGCATTTCGGTTGTTCAGCTGAAGTCAGTTCAGTGTTGATTCAGTTATGTTGGAAGATCATCAATTATTAAATTAGTTCGTTAAATCTATAAAGTCATCATCCGGCCCAGTTTAGTTCTCTAGTAAAACTGTCACACACACATGTGAGCTCACACACTTTTATACCTTTTTATAACTTTTATACTTGGAGTCTCTCACCTGCACAAAAACACAAAGACGAAACCAAATCTTTGAGTTCATATTCAAATATATTGTTTAATAGCAGACTTTACAAGATACTGTACAAAAGTGCAAATGCAAATAAGCACAGTCTCAGACATTGCTAAGATGTCTTTTCCAACTTCCAAGCAGACAAATGTTATATTACAAGCCTGAGAAGCAGGATATGCAAAGTTTGCATTTATTGACCCATTAACCTCACTGCAGTCTAACAGGTGAGATATTTATGATACTCATTAGTGATTTGAAGCTACTTGCCAAACTTGATTGCAAGTTTACATATAGCCTACTCAAGGCTTAAGGTTCAGCGCACTGCAAAAATAAAATTTATAATAACTATAAGAAAATATATGTTCAAATTAATTTTCTTACATTTTTCAACCAATTGATAAATTATTTTTATGTAGTGAGTAACAATAAACAACAACCATGAAGATGATAATGAAGATAAATCAGTTCAATAAAGGCACGTTGCACCACACGCACCTTATACACCAGTATGTCGCGGAGTAGACTACTTGAATTAATGCTATGTTTCTTCTTACAGGAAGTTGGCGAACACACGTGGAGAACTGGAGACTGGAGAAGGAGACAGGCAGGACAGGAGACGAGGAGAATAGGTATCTCAGGTAAGAATAACATCCATAGCTTAGTCCTAGTCGAGACCAGACAATGGCTGAATCCGAAATCGCCCCCTAAACCCTCATTCACTATTCCCTACGTTAGTCCACTAATACTGTTCACTTGAAGGAGTGAATGAAAAGGAGTGAGCGAATTCGGACAGCCGTTAAGCTTACATCGGTTGTACACTTGTTATTGCAGTGAAATGTGGGATTGAATAAGTGCACTCAATAACGTCCACTATGGTTTGGACACCACTACAAATGGCTGTCCCCTCAAATAACGCCCTATTTGAGGGTATAGGGGGTGATTTCAGATTCAGCCAATGAGAGTGTGTGGTGCAGGCTTTTGTGGAGGGTGCTGATGAGTGTGGTGATTGATGACATGTGGTTGTGATCAGTACTTTTTTGAGAGTGAGCGTTGTGCGGGACTGAAGGTGGAGCCTGGCAGATCCCTGACAGAACCTTCTGACTTCTCTGGCCATACTTGGGCCACCAGAAGCGATCTTGTTGCACTAAGTGGGTTTGATTGGCCCCTGGGTGGCCAGTGCCCACTGAAGAATGTGCAGAGTGGATGAGTTACCTGGTCGAAAGAATAGTTGGAAATCGAGTGAAACGATTGAAAGCCCATCGCGAGAGCTTGAAAGCCCAAGCTCATGAGCCCAGAGAGCCCATCGAGCTTGACGTGGGTTAAGGCGTTTGGCTTCCCGGAGAAATTGGAGGTTCTTATGGTAAGTCAATACCGTGAAGGGGTGTCGTTCTCCCTCAAGCCAGTGTCTCCATTCTTCAAGTACAAGTTTGATGGCAAGGACTTCTTTATTACTGATGTCATAGTTCCTCTCCGCCGGGGTTAACTTACGTGAGAAGAAGGCACATGGATGGAGTTTTGGAGGCGTCCCCTGTTGTTGTGAAAATACAGCATGGACCTCCACTATGAATGACTTTTCAGGGTAAGGGTGAGTCCTGGGGGAGCACTGCAGAAAGCCAGGAATTTGTGGCATTGGTGGACCAAGACTAAGAGAATTGAGCTTACCTCTGAGAAGGGATGTTACTAGTAATGTTACTGAAAACAAGAATGAATGGTTGGTGGAAGTTTGCAAAGCCCAGGAATCTTTGGAGTTATTTGACTGTTGAGGGGATTGGCCAGTTACGGATACCTTCCTGCAATTGAGGAAATGGGTTTCAGATGAATTGAACTGGCACTTCTCTGCTTTTAAGAACAGGATGAATCAGCATAATTTAAGATACTACATCAACATCTCTCGTCATGAAGGTGGGGGAACTGATTCTGACAGCTGGATTGTTTGCCGTCGGATTCTGTTTCCCCCATGTTTCTTATATTCTGAGTTTCTAATCAGCGCCGCCGCTCCCACCACGCGCATCACGCGCTGTGCGTAGGGCACCAAGTGCTGAGGGGGCACCAAAAATAGCCTAATGAAAAACCAATCATCAAACTTCTTGTTATAATCAGATTCAGCGCGTTCTTCCTCTTCATTCCGCAGCGGCGCCGAGCAGAGACAGAGAGCACGTCAGAAACACAGGACAGGGTGTGTGTGTGTGTGTGTGTCATGTGTTTGTTCATCTGAGCCTCATTGGTCTGTCACTGCTCGTCAATGTCAGAATATTTGAGATGACCAATCAAATCAAAGTAGGCGGGCTTTATGTTCACAGACGCTGAGCGCGAATTTTAACAGTGCAACTCGACGCTTCAGTGTACGGTCAAGTGCGAGATAAGATGTAAGTAGCTAAACTTAACTTTATTTGACAGTTTTTTTTAGGTCATAAATGTTAAACGAATGACAAAAAATAATTAGGCAAACTAATATAGTTTTGTCTAATTTCGCTATTTTGAACTGAAAATAGGCCTATGTAACATGTAGCCTAGTGTAATAGTTTAGGCTATTGTCATTGTGAGGGGACAAGAAACATGAACAAAGCCGTTTTCATCATGTTAGCCACAGGATTAATAATGAATGTGTACATATTGAGAATAAAATACAAATTGTAACCTTTAGAAAATTAAAAAAGCCAACTTTAGGAGGGGAAGAGACAGGGCAAGATAAAAACAAAGAGAAAAAGAGTGTGATGCTGATGAGGAGAGAAAAATAATCAGCTGCCCACTGACATGGTTTTAAAGCTGTTGTTATCGATATATATATATATTTTTTTTTTTTGCCTTCACAACATCTTAAAATGCACATCTGTAGTTCAGAAAAATCCAAAATTTCCCCCGAACACCCCTAACTAACCTGCCTCAAATTCGGAACCCCAGTGATTATAAAACCATGCCATTGCATGGTAATGAAACTAGTTAATAGTAAGCATTAGACCCTAAACTAAAGTGTTACTTTTTAATTTTTGCATTTTTTTTATAAATCATACCCTCATTGGGGGCTTAGCCCCCCTAAATGAAAATCCTAAATTAAAATGTTTTTTTTTTTTTTAGGGGGGGGGCGGGGGGGCATCATAAAGGAATTATGCTTAGGGCACCAAAATGGCTAGCAGCGGCACTGTTTCTAATATTTATCAAACTGATACTGGTTAAGCTCCATCCACACACAAAATAGAATCAGCATTTTTTAAGCCACTACATCAACACCTCTCGTAATGGGAGTGGGGGAACGGATTCCGACAGCTGGTTTGTTTGCCGTCAGATTCTGTAAACCCAAGTTTCTCACACAATGAGTTTCTAATATTTATCAAACTGTTGCTGATTTATTGAACCCCATAGCCTAGTGGTCAATGCACTGACAATTAGTGTTTTGGGGCTTTGGGCGACCCGAGATCAAGTCCTGGTCCGTGGAATTTTCTTGATCCTATATTTTTCCTATCACAATAAAAGGCAAAAACTCCAAAATATATTTATTTAAACTGGTGACAGGTAAGCTCCATCCACACACAAAATAGAATCAGCATTTTTTAAGCCACTACATCAACACCTCTCATAATGGGAGTTGGGGAACGGATTCCGACAGCTGGTTTGTTTGCCGTCGGATTCTGTTCCCCTCATATTTCTTACACAATGAGGTTTTAATATTAATCAAACTGACACTGGTTAAGCTCCATCCACTCACAGAATACAATGAGCATCTTTTAAGCCACTAAATCAACATCTCTCATCATGGGAGTGGAGGAATGGATTTCAACATTACAGTTTTTCTGAATTGCTAAAACACTAAACCTCCATTCAAATGTATTGCTCAATGTTAGTTCATGTTAGTTAATACATTAACTAATGTTAACTAATGAACCTTATTGTAAAGTGTTACCGTAGTTTTGCTATAGACTCCCTCACACTCCCACAGACAAATTTATGTCAGCTTTGGGATACTGAGATACCTGCTAAAACCAAGTTTCATGCAACAGTTCATGGCTAAATTAGCCAATGCGACATTAAAGGCAGCCAAACATGCTTTGAAAGCCTTATGGGGAAATTTGTACCATCTCTTGGGCAAATTTACTTTAAGGGATAGTTCACTCAAATGAAAATTCTGTCATCATTTACTCACCCTTAAGTTGTTCCAAACCCATATGAATTTCTTTCTTCTGCTGAACACATAAGAAGATATTTTGAAGAATGTGGGTAACCAATCAGGTGAGGATAGCCATTGACTTCCATAGTATTTTATTTTTCCATACTTTGGAAGTCAATGGCTACCGTCAACTGTTCGACTACCCACATTCTTCAAAATATCTTCTGTACAACAGAGGAAGAGAAACTTACAGGTTTGGAACGACTTGAGGGTGAGTAAATGATTGATATCTGATGAATTGACAGAATTAAAAAAATGTGGGTGAACTATCCCTTTAATTTGCTAGATGGCTCTAAAAGCAAATTGATAATTGTTCAGATAGTGAAATAAAAGGTAGAAGAGGTGAGGGACAGGAAGAAGTGACAGTCAAACATTCTCTCAGTTCTCTTCCCTCAACAACATTGTAGTTCAACTAAGGGGCATTAAATGAATGTACATGAGTGTGCTTATGGGTGTAAACACACATTGTACACTACCATCCAACTAAACCTGATTTTTTTCCCACTTTTAACTCATTTAATACTTAATTTTAAGGTGTTCACGGCAACAACAACAAAAATCATTATATCAATTATTTTATTCTATTGATAACCCTTATATTTGTATTTTAAGTCGTCATTTATGTTTTATAATTTTAACAATACATTGAAAATCTTTGCATGTGCCCCTGGTTGAGAATCTCTAAGAAGGACGTGAAAGCCTTTACCTAATTGGTTTGTAGGCATTAATTGATTCCAGCCAGCTGTTAGAGCTACAGGAAAGTTGGCTTCTCTCAGTCTCAGCATATCCGATGACCTGTCAATTCCATTTCGACTTCCGCATGACTTCCTGCCGGAGGAAGGACTTCTGGCTTCACACACTCAGAGATTCACTTAAAGGACAGGATGTGGTTGAGCTGCACAGAGGTCTCTGTCCTTGATGCTTATATGTTTTTGTGTGTGTGTGTGTGTATATATACAGTATATACATACATACATAAATGCATGCACTAAAAATAAATGTATAACACTATTTTGCAGTGTCCTTCTTACTATCAGTTAATTATGCATAATTACATGCAACTAACCCTAGACCAAATCCTATTCCTAACCCTATAGTACATTGTTAATTAATATAACTCAATGAAATGTATAATTACACTGTAACAAGGACAGAAATCAGAAATCCTTCTATGTTGATTTGATGCTCAAGAAACATTTCTTATTATCAATGTTGAAAATGGCTATAATATAATATAATAATAATATAATTTGTGATGAATATAAAGTTCAAAAGAAAAGCATTTATTTCAAATATACATTTTTGTAACTTAACTGATTTTCCGTCCCTTTTGATCAATGTAATGCATCCTTGCTGAATAAAAAAATATTTATTTATTTAAAGAAATATTATTATTTCACAAAAAATAGAATTGAGCTGTAGCCAAGTTGAGCGCTCAAACACATTCTTTAAAATGAAGATTTCAGGTTGTAAGGTGTCAGGAGGGTCGTTTCAGCTTTCAGGTACCTTTCATGTAAGTGTATCCGGTTTCACTCTTTATGAAAGCTTCAGGTCTCTCTCTTTATTGGCTTTCACCAAGCTGTGGTAGAAACCTTTTCAGTCTGTCAATGAATCTGGCCACCGCTCAACACAGATGACTCACACCGAAGCTCAAAACACAGGGATGCTCAGCCCTTTAAATGCTTAATTGAAATGAAGCATTTAATTTCAATTAAAAAACATATATACAGATAAGATTTGGAATCAATAGATACATCTTTAAAAATGACTTCATGTGAGCTTACATTTTCGAGCCTCTTTGATAAACAAGAACAGTTTGATGCACAAGAAGATAGTATATTGTGTTGTTATATTTTTTAATATTGTAATTAAAAACAATATGAAAGAAATCTCAAGCCAAAGAAAAAATCAGACACACATTTCAGCGTGAGAACCAACTTTTTATTGTTCATTTTTGTGATGGTCCATATTCAATATTCATAACTCAGCATTTTTCCAAGTGAATCAGAAATACTGTACAATATCAATGACATTGACTAAGAGACATTAAAATAGTCCTTGTAAAGCTAACAGTATACTGTGGCTAGTGATCTGAATGTGCTATCACCCAACAGAATAGGGTTTGACTAAAGTTTTAAGAGCATTGCTCTTCTTTAGCAGTGAAGCCCTCTGACGCCGCTACTCTCAGAGTAACAGCGGTTCCTGTGGCCTAACAGACCGTCTGACCAATGTCCAACCAAAGTAAATGCCTGCAGAAATATTGCTTATAAATCTAAGACTAGTACAGCACACAGGTGTAGACTAGAGGGTAATAGTACACGTTTCATCAGTGTCCTTCGATCGTTACAGTACTTGGGGGCATTAAAAATACATTTACATTCACATCAAGTATATTTCTAATGATTAAAATAGCACTTCCAGAGTGCAAAGGTACTCTAGTTTTGACTTCCCTCCTTAGTGCGCATACACATACGAGGCACAAAGAGTGGAAATATCCCAGCTAAGTGTGTGCTACAGATATCTAACACTACTAACAATGATTGCGTTGAATATAGTCGGACTAAAAGCAACGTGTGTGAACATTTTGACTTTTGACAAAACCTAGAAGCAGCAAACAATAATATTGCGGATACTAAGGCCAGAGGAGCGTACAGAAGGTGCTGTCTGTATGATAAGCTGACGTCTACATTGAATTAAAACCAACATTTACATTAAAAGCGTGAAAGAACACTTCAGTTTAGTGTGCTAACCAACAATCTTTGCGGCGTGAACACACAAATGAACGAGTCATGTTCACAGAGGAATCAAAACTCACACCTGGAGGTGAATCTTAGGAGGTTAGGGACTCACAACATCACAATAGCAAAAATAAAACAGCTTTTTTTATACACACACACACACACACACACACACATTTGAGACAACAGACACTACTCCCATACACAACACATACACTATTACACAATGTACAAAATAGTTCAATATTCTACGCTTTAACTGTACAATAATATCATACACATTCAGTGTTACAAGAAATCACCTGTTTGCCTTTCATAGATTTCTTACCGTTCATTTAACAAAATGTACACCGATATTTACAGATATAATATTCAGAATCACAATGTACATAAATATACAGTATAGCACTTTGCTCACAAACATTATGGCCTCCAGCACCTCTTGAAAAAAGGAAGAGATGCTTGTTGTACATTTCATCAGTTGCAGTCGACTAAAATATGGCTCAATGTTTACGCTAGAATGAACTTCATTTCAAGAGGTCTCAGAGCTGCAGATTTCATTGTTTTCAGAGCAAATTAAAAGTGCAATTGTGTCTGTGCTTCAAAAAGATGAACATGAGCCAAATGATTCCAGATTGTCTACGACACTTAGTGGATTAACCTCATGCAGAAGTTGAATTGGAGTGTAAAATTTGTAGTGAACACATGCTATTCGAACAGAGAGCATTTGCAATTATGCATTAATGCGTTGCCACTATTACCACTACCTGTGACTCTGCTTATCATATCAGAGAAGTGTAAAGTGAGTGATATGATTATTGCTTCCCAGCCAAAAAAACTCATAGTAAGCATTTTAATGCTTGTATACGTTTGCTTGCTAATGCATGTTCAGATTATGCTATGTAAATCTGCTGCCGAATGTTGTGCTTGGCTTTGTGCTAATGCAGCCTTTAAAGGTGCACTTAAGTCATGTTTTGTCCCTAAAAACGTTTTTCGGACATAAATGAATAGTACGTTTGATAAATGTTTCCCTTAAACCTTTAAGCTTGTGTGTGCCTTGACTACTTTTTTGTTCCCTGTTGATTTATATTGTCTTTCCAAATACTGATATTGTGTTCAATGGTATTGTCAAAATTATACATGTAAAATATCTAATATGGGAAAGTTTCTGTTATGTAAAGGGTAAGGTCAGAAGGGTTACCCGTTTTTGTCTGGAGAGTGCAGATGGTTACGAATGAGGAACAAATATCAGCTAGAGCCAGTTCTCTTTTTATTTTGTGGTTCTGATTCTTTATTAAATATAACTTGGCTATTTAAATAATAATTTGTATCTGCATTGAAATGATGCACAAAACCTTAATGTAAAGTGTCAAATGTGGGCAGGATCATGAATATTTTAATTAGGATCATTAAATTCTTAGCTTAGCTTTGGTTGAAGTTAACTTAATATTGCATTTTTGTTTAATGCGTATTTTACACAAAAATGAGTTTTGTGAAATAATTGTCCTGCAGTACCGCCGTGGACCTCCTAGGGGTCACAGACCCCCTTTTGAAGGCCCTTGATATAGAATTTAATATTCAGGCTGCCCACAGGAGATTTTAATTGGAGAGCTGTACTCTCCTCTTTAATCTGTCTTTTCTTGTTAATAACTTGGTGTTGTTGAAAAGTTAGGATTTCATTCTGAAAATGAGCTGTTGTGGCTGAGAGAAATATTTTTTATTCGAGTGCAAGGAGTCACAAGTTCACATTTTGTTCTTAATTAATGAACCAAGTAAAGTTGCATCTGTTTGTCAGTGTAGATAACACAATCCTAGTGTCATTTTGTGCTTGTGTGATGCAGCTCTGGGGCCTCTTGTCGAGAGAAGGTAAAGTGCACAAACCCAAAACTGCCACAAGAGAACAACAACAAAACAAACAATGTATGTTTCACACAAATCATTAGAGTGCGAGCGATAATGAGAGGCACCAGCTGTGCTCAGCGGCGGGGTGGGAGGATGTTCATCTCAGAGATGAGGCTGGGCACATATAGACACGCCTTCAACACACTAATCAACGGCAAACAACGACACCTTGTGGACAATCTTGTGCTATTGCAGGTTATATACATTAACATTATTGTACTTTACCACACACTGGACAACAATAAACTACTACAAACAAATTGTGCATGTAAAAACGTGTAACAACTGTGCTAATTTATGTATCAATGTGCTCTTTTGACAATCTTATCTGACTGTGTGATTAGAGTCGATGCACAACAGACTAGTTTAGCAATTCTTGTCTAGGTGGATGGCTTCACATATTTCTAACCTCCTAATTCTCTTTTAATGAATGACAACACAACCCATCTTAGTGCAGGTAAATTGTGGGCTCGTAAAGGGAAAGTTCTCGTAAAAATGTAAACACGTTTGTCATCATTTACTCACCCTCACCTTCCAAACCCATGTGACTATTTCGAATGTAAACACAGCAAGGAGATGTTTCTTAGAATGTATGGAACAATCAGTGAGAACAATGAAAGTGAATGGGGACTGGAGGTGTCAAGCTCCAAAACATCACAGTTGAATGAAGCACTACAATGGAGGCAAAGATTGTCAGTGAATAATCACTTATGATTCTTTCGCAAAGCATTTATATTACTTGAGAAGTCTACTGTTATGGTGCTTTTCGTCTTTTTTAAGCTCGACAGTCCCAGTCCCTATTGACTTTTATTGGAAAGAAAAAAGTAAATATTCCTAAAAAACGTATATTCCTAAATAAATTCATATTTTGTGTCCATTGATGCAAGGAAGTCATAGAGGTTTGGAACAACATGAGGGTGAGTAAATGATGAAAGAATAATTTTTAGGTGAACTGTCCCCTTAAATTATTTTCCCCTTGTTGTTGTGAAATGCAGTGGTTGCTAGGGATCCCACAAGGCCCTTATAGGAAAATCTTGAGCCCCCCACCCACCCGTTCGTTCGTTCATTAACATGCAGCCGTGCTGTTTCTAACACAGGTTCCCCTAGGTAACCAGCCTAGTCCGTGTCTATTTTTATCACAGAAGCTTTTGTGACAGACGCAAAATCTACAAGCAGCTGGATGATCAAAAACTGCAGTTGTACTCATCAGTGTTTCAACATGACCCACAACTCCTGTCCCACTCTTATTCACACCCTCTTCTGCTCCCTGAATCTATTCTTACTGGAATAAATACTGAAAATGTACCCCTTTCATTAAGACCAGAGTATCTGTTGAAAGCACATAAACCAAACAAAAAAGGAGAGTATGCTTAGGCTTACAGACTATTAGACAGTGAGCTTTTAAGGGCAGCACAGTATTCACTCTACACTACACATAAAGGGACTACACATTACGCGAACCAAGACTGTTCCTTCTTCCAGCGCAACATATTACCTTATAAATACACTCAACTGCTTTTCCATATCAGGTTGATTTACATGAATCTTTTTTAAAATATATTGTCCCATTTACATTTTTCAGAGCCTGCTTTTTTTTATAATGCAATTTTTAAGAGAGAAAAAAATGCAAAAAATATCATGCAAAGAGGCTTATATATATATATATATATGCTACCGTTCAAAAGTCTGGGGTCGCTAAGATTTTTTAAACTATTTTTGAAAGAAGCATCCTATGCTTACCAAGGATGCGTTATTTGGCGAAAATATGGTTAAAACAGTAGTATTGTGAAATACTACATTTTAAAATTGTTTTATATTTTAGTGTCTATTCTGTCACTTTGGATAAATCTAAAACATCCTTGCTGAATAAAAATATTTTTTCTTTTTTTTTAAATCTTACTGACCACAACATTTTGAATGATAGCATCTGATCTGTGAATGCCTGCTGTGTGTGAAATTACGATGTCATCATGTGTGTGGCAGTTTGAAAGAATTCTTACAATATTAGATTGAAATCCACACAGATGACCTCATTATGTATTTTACACATATTCCAGATCAGCCGTATTGTAGAAAAATCCCAACTCTACAATCATATCTTATCTGTTTAGTGGCCATGACGAGAATATGTGTCTGTAATATGGCCCCAGAACAGCAAGTTTGAAATCAGGCAGTGTTAAACAAGGGCCAAACACTTCTCTGTGCAGTAAACTCACTAAAGTAAATAATCTGAGATTGGCATCTGTAAATCATAAGCAAACACAACTTAATAACCATTTACATGTTTTGTGGTTTGAAGTTTAAAAACATACAGTAGATTTCAGTACCATTCCCCATTTGGAACTTATTGTCTTCACTTAGAATAATTATAAATAATTCTGTCATATAGGTTAGTCTCCACCAAGCATGGTAACTTTCAGTAAAAACACAGTCCAGCTAATGCAGATTTCTCCACTGGTTTAGAACTGTGGCGCAGAGTAAAGCTCACAATGGCAGCTAATGCCACTCATTTCATTTATATTATTGCCATTGCAGACATGGAAATTAAATATTTGTTGATGTTCAGTTTATTTGTAATTTTAAAGTTATAGTTTTTGTGCTTGGTGGAGTTACATGGCTCAAACCATATCCCTTATTGCATCATGAAAAATGTCATTCCTTGTGCTGTGTGAAAGTCACCTCTAGGCAGTCATATTTGTTAAGATTATAAAAAAAAATAAAAACATCTAGATAAGACTTTCCAAAAATGAAACTTAAATCAGATAAATCCAGTTGCAAAAACAGCCTGAACCTGACACTGATACTGTATATATTTGATACTGCACTGAAACTACAGTACGTTTGTTGTATGAATACATATGTCGCCCTCCTGTGCTGAGATGTGGACATGACAGACTGTTGATGTGCAGTCTATAACCAAGAACACTTATCAAATGAACATGTACTTCAGTCTGTAACAGAAATCGAGCTATCGATTCACTCTACTGTCAGGTGGTCTGTATTTAACAGTGACACTTACATAATATCCACTAGACTAGAGGACTCATTATAATAAGTGAAAGCTTTAGTTTCTCTGAGTCCCTCTGAGTCGTCTATCTTTATGAGCTCTAAAGGTGGGTTTAATTAAATTAAATTAAATTCCTTGCATGGCATCTTTTATCTTGTGCATTTTGTAAGATGTCTGGAGTTCAGCAGCATTGGTAACACCTTAACCTAAACAACAACTATTACTACAGCACTCACAGAGAGGGATGTGCTACACCCCTATGGCCCCAAACCAGTGACAGAGACCAAACCTGCAGCTTGAATGTTTTCATTACCTTCTTAGAGTTGACATTATTTATCTATATGCAAAAATAACTTACCAAATAAGCCACCTTACACACTGATCTGAAAGCTCCAGGCTCTCTTTCACCTTCAGACCAACATCTGTAGTCCGTATGAATAATTGGGCCCAGGGAAGCTGTCTAGTCGGGGAATATGGAAGGATCTCTGTCTTTCTGTTAGTTTTCTTGTGGTCCTGCTCCTCTGAATGGCTTGGGTTAAGGTGTGACCAACACTAGGACCTTCTCATCTGTTCAGAATCTTCTTTCTCGTTCCATCTCAGTCTCTGGGTGGTGGGTTGGAGGATCATGACTCAGATTTGGGAGGGGCAGGGTTGGTCTGGTAACCGCTGCCATAGCCGCTGATGGAGGTAGAGTTGGTGATGAGCTCCACAGGAGATGTGCTGCCAGGGCCCAGATAGGCCCGATGGCTGGGCATGGGAGAAGGGGCTTCGCTGGGATTCTTCCCGAGGATAAACCTCGTCTCATCTTCTAGGGTGGAAGCCTCCTTTGCCAGGCTCTTGCGGTAGGAGACAGACAGCTTGTTGGAGCCGTCTGGGAGCCAGTTAAAGTGACGGGCAATGAAGACCAATGGAAGAGGAAGCATGGCCACAATGATCAGAGCAAAACACATGACTAATGCCCAAGGAGGATAACTCTGGAACCTCTCCATGGCCTGATTATAGGGAAAAGGAGAGAAAGAAATGGTGAAATGCAATAGAAGACACTAAGTTAACTATTAAAGTCCTTGAATGATAATTTTCCAATTTAAAAAATGTCATCAAAATCTAGAATTCATTGCTAACTTTCTCCTTGAAATACATGTACTACCATTCAAAAGTTTGGGGTCGGTAAGATTGAAAAAAAAAATTTAATTCAGCAAGGATACATTAAATTGATCAAAAGTGACTGTAAAGACTTTTATAATGAAACAAAAGATTTCTATTTTAAATGCTGTTCTTATAAACTTTCTATTCATCAAAGAATCCTGAAAAAAAAAAAAGTATTACGATTTCCACGAAAATATTAAGCAGCAAAACTGTTCTCAACATTGATAATAATAAATGGCTGCTGAAAATTCACAGAAATAAATTACATTTTAAAATACATTAAAATAATAAAGTTATTTTAAATTGTAAAAATATTTAACAATATGACTGTTTTTACAGGATTTTTAATTAAATGAATGTAGCCTTTGTGAGTGTAAAGAGACATTTTTTAAAGTAACTCCAACGCTTTGAACAGTAGTGTATTTATCTGAATATGAGCATAATGCCTAGATGTACTTGCATATATAATAGAAGGGGAAAAATATCCACATATGTAAACTAGGGGTATTAATACAAACTACCACAAAATTTGTTTGATTTTAAAATTTAAAAACTTTTTTTAATAGATATATATAGCTTTTTATGAACAAAATGTAAAAACTGTAATGAAAGATAAAATAGCCAAATAAATATAAAAATAATATTTAATTTCAAAATATCAAACAATGGAAGCATAAATGAATTTTATAGTTAAGCATATATTTGGGAACAGGGAATAGGATGGGAGATATTTTCATAGTGTATAACTAACCAGGTCTTGCACCCATGCATTGTATCCTGGAGGGTTGATGGCCATCTCTACAACACTGGCAGAAATCAGTATGATCAGACACACTGGAGACACATACTTCCACAGGTAGAAGTAAACAATGCACGGTCTGAAACCCAGCATGTCCTCCAGATCCTGCATGAACCTAATGGACAACATAAAGCATGCAGAATTACAGATCAATATCACACAAGGCAAAAGCAAACTGGATTGCATAGAGACTATATTTGGGGTTAGCAAGAACAAACACTGAGGAGATCTGATTTCAGAGATAATAGTGGCTTTCGCACCGGAATTCAGTTATAGGAACAAGCCACCAGGGCGGTCTTCGTGAATCCAATTTTCCACTAGGGCCATTTTTCTGGTTTTCTGGTCTGGGCCATTTGTAGCGCCATAGGCTACGTTCACACAGCAGCAGAAAACACTTCTCAGTCTAGGGCTGGACGATATGGCCAAAGTTTATATCACAATATATTTCTTAATTTCGGTCGATAAGATATAATTCCGATATCGAAATGAAAAATATAAAAGTCTCAGAAAAAGTGCCAAGAATGCCCACAACGGATGTCTGCACCTACAAACTTCTGAAAAATGAATGGCCAAGTCTATGAAACATCCTCCTATAAAACTATATAATATTTTATAAAATAAAAAAGGTACAAATAAATGAATGTTAACCTTTTATTTGTATTTAGCCTTCAACCAAACAGGAAATGTGAAATCACTGTCAAATAAACAAGACACTCAACTTATTAATATGAATATCTTTAAACTTTAAACTATAATATAGGCTGATTATGTTATTCTTATAGATTGAAACAAAAGTGCTTCAGCCAGGATAAAGAAAAGGCTTTTAAAAGTGCTCAGAGTTGCTGCAGAAAACAGAAAAAAGAGTGATCAACAACAAAAACACATTTTGCTGGGGCAAGGACATTGTTGAGTGTTTATGACACCCTGAATTCATTCGATTGATCTATCAGAATGTGGGGTTTACATGAACGCTAAACAAGTGATCGGGTTGATGTGCGGTTTATATTTCACAAGCTTCAAATCGGAATATATATTTTTGACATGCGCTCACTGCACAAAAGGGTTTCCCGATGTTTGTGCATAATAACCATTCTCCTACATTTGTTCTTTATTTGTTTTAAACAGCAGACTTAATAATTATCCGTTTCTGGTCATAATTTGGAGACAATGAGCATATGAACCGTTGTGCTGTGCTGCTTATTTATCACGTAGTAAAAATGCTGTAATGTAGGCTATATTGAAATATCGGAAATGTGTTTAAAAATCATATCACCGTTATTGATATTATTATGCCGCAATAAATATTGATATTGAATTTTTGTCCAGCCCTATCTCAGTCACGTATTTGAGTACCTAATACGGTTACATTCACACACAGTTCAGTTATTTACAGGAGTGACGACCACATTCTATAACCAAACTAACATCCGTAAATTTTCAGGACTCACAACCGCATTCTCAGAAAACACATGCTGTGTGAACGGAACGTGAACAGTGTGAGAGAGCCGCTCTGCACTGTGCATGTCTACCATGTGTTGTGGGTTTTCATGTATGGTTTTTCGGTATCTAACAGTGACGGAGATATGAGTGTTTTAGATCCAGTCACTGTTTTCCACCGAAGCTGCTCCCATCAGTTTTGTGTGCAATGTGAGCCACAAATGCTCCGCTCTCCACCCAGATATAAAAGCTGCTGTTTTCAGTGGTATTGACGTCGCCATCTTTGATATTACTTTGGTCAGACGCTACTGTAAGTTGCTGTGAGAACGGGACATGTTGAGACTCATTTGTCAACTTGTAGTGCTGCGCATCATCGAGGCTGAGAAAAGAACATGACACTGCACACAATGGGCGACAGGTGAATGCTATCTATCACTGTTTTCCATGTTCTTGGAAAAGGTGTTCCTATAACTAAAATCGTTCCCAGTTCCTTCAGTGCGAACAGACCAAAAAGAGCATTCTTTTTAGCACTCAGGTGCGAAAGCCCCTACAATCTTCTTTTGAGTAGCTCTCTGAGCAAAACACCAGAGAACAGCACTAAACAATCTGCCCACCTTTTTGTGCCATAGACCCAGGCAACAGATATATTCTCCAGGATCACCACAATAGTGAGGGGCAAACCAGCAGAGTAGTCATCAAACATGGTGACAAAGTAGTTCCCTGAACGCTGGACAAACAGCAAGCCGCACAAAAAGGCCACAATACAACAGCCCACTGGGGAAATACAAGATCACACAAGTTAGTCGGTGCCTTATCAAATTGGCCCAGGATCATTTAGAGTAAACTTAATTTACTGTCTCAGAAAAAAAGAGAAGTGAACAAACCAGGAGCTCTCACCTGTGAGCACCTCTTTGCGAATTTTGAAGGTATCCAGAATGGGTGTGGTTATGCCAGTCATGGTGCCAATCATGCTGCCCAAGCCCAGGTTTATCAACATGAAGAAAAACATGACAGACCAGAAGGGAGAGCCTGGAAAATGGGTCATAGCCTCTGTGAAGGCAATAAAAGCCAGACCAGTGCCTTGAACAGCCTGATGAGAGAGAGAGAGAGAGAGAGAGAGAGAGAGAGAGAGAGAGAGAGAGAGAGAGAGAGAGAGAGAGAGAGAGAGAGAGAGAGAGAGAGAGAGAGAGAGAGAGAGAACCATAAAAATCATAAAAAAATCTAAAATTAAAATTAAAATGAAAAAGATATTTTCATGAAATAAAAAAAACTTTTACAAAATTGTAAAAACTAAATAAAATAAAATAAATAGTCTTAAAAATAAATGTTATTTTTATATAGAATATATTTTAAAAGTTTCACATTTTATAACCTCTTTTCATAAATGAAATACGCCACTAGATACCACCAGACACTAAGAAGTGTAATGCTGGTAATTAAATAATCATTTAGCACACTCATTTTGGCAGCACAAATATACTAAAATAATAAAGTAAATGAAGTGAAAAGAGGAAACACTGAAAAACTAAAACTAACAGTAAAACTAACAAATAAAATAGAAATGAAAAAGCTATAATAACACTGATAGAGATGAATAAAAAAATTGAATTGTGCATACATAAAAAAAAAGAAAAATACAGAATGGCTCTAAAATTATAAATAGCTTGAACAGTGCAATATATTCCAGAACATTACGGTTCAAAGGCATTATTACAATCGACATTTTTGTCTATTGAGCTTGGCAAAAAAACAACAACATCCTAAATGGCTTAGCTGAAAACCTGCTGAAAGCCTTTAGCTCATGGGCCAAACACCTGCCTTATTGAGCTCATCCTCCAGCAGACACGGCTCCAGCCCCAGCTGCGCAAAACTGTCCTCTTTCACAATCTTTATTACGCCGTACATCTCCGCATAGTCCGACGTGGTGAGGTGGGAAAAGTTGACGTGAGGGGGGATGAGATCCTGACTCAGCACATTTGAGTTCAAGTACCCTAGAATCTTTTCAGCATTCCTACATGAGAACAACACAGACATGAGCTTTAGATTTAAAGTATTAGGCATAGTTATTATTATATTATAATGGAGAGTGTAACTTAATCCAATCACAAAAATGATCCTTTCATGAGAATAATGAAAAGCATTGAGAGGTCATACGTACTCCACAACACATTTCTCGTTCATGATGTTGGCTTTGAAGCCCAGCACAGCAAACACTACGAGTGTGGCCAGTATAGAGGTCATGAAGTTGATGAAGGAGACAAGCACGGCATCAAAATGACAGTTGTTGTCTCTCTTGTTGTAACTGGAAAAAGCGATGACACCTCCGAAACCCAGACCAAGAGCAAAGAAGACTTGAGTGGCAGCTTCACGCCACACCTGCGGCTCCAACATGATCTCCAGCTAAAATGAAATAAATTAAAAATATTTATTACATTTGAGTGATTGAAAATCTAATCTCTAAGTAAATGAACAGTGCCAAATAAGTGTCAGCATAGCTGAAGGCCTTCTATTGCATAGAATCATGTGTGATTAATGTAATAGAATCATATTTCATAATATGAATTTGATTAAATATCCCAAATACACCACAAGAGGGAGTCCAACCATGTGATGAGCGCTACATTTTAGCTGCACACATTTTCTTTTAAAGATTGCTGCCTATAAAGATTTGTTTACACTGCATGAAATGTGTCTGCTAGTTTTCTTAAGTCATCTGGATATCCTAACTTTCACGTGTGCGTTTAAGAAAGTGTGTGCACACAATCGCCTTACCTTGGGTGTAAACATGTGAGCAATGCCATCTACTGCTCCTTTAAGAAACATCCCTCTCACCAGGAAGCAGAAGAGCACCAAGTACGGAAAGAGTGAGCTGAAGTACATCACCTGCAATATTTATTGTTTTCGTTCAAATGTTTTAGAATGATTTGTGCATACATTTCTCAGAGAACAAATTTTTTTTGTTTTATATTGTGTATTAATGCTTTTGGAATTATTTATTACAACAAGAGCTCGTAAATTTCGGCACATTATAAATGTATTTATTCTTCTTCAACAGTTTTTTTGGTAAGAATCCACTCTTCCCACTTTTTTTGGTTGATATCTTTTTTTGGCAATTAATAAACAAAGAAAATTCGAATAAATTCTATTTGTATTTATTTATTTATTTTAAATTAAATGTAAACATTATTTTAGATACACTTATTTAAGTATATATATATATATATATATATATATATATATACATATATATATATATTTTTTTTTTTTCTATTGTGTGGAGGCCTTATGGAGTCTCTTTTAGTTACTTGACATTTGGCCGGTTTCATAAACTGCTTAGACTAGCTTTACAAGTTTTCTTCAAGACTGGTCTACATTTTTGTCATTTACATAAAAATGTAGATTAGTCTAATTTGAATTTAAAAAGTAAGACTGATAAGCCTTAACTAATTACTAGTTGCTCAGACTAGATCTTAAGACTTGCTGGTTAAGTTTATGCAACTGTCCCCAGAACAGGTGGTGAAGCTCTATTGGTCTGATAGGATTAACCAAAATTTTAATTTATAGAGAACTATCTGTGTCCCTGTTGTTCAGACACTGTGATACATTTAAACAGCTGGTAAATGGGCATTTTTTCCACAAAATATGTGTTTGCAAAAACTGCAGCACTATCACACCTTGAATTAGCTTCAAGGAGAAAGCAAACGTTCCACTCTGAGAATATAATCATAATTGCGCATCTTGATTGTGTAATTGTTCAGATGTGCCTGATAACCCAGCATCTGCATATTGTGCCTTTGAGCTATCTGAAAATTGATGTTTCTCAACTCAGTTGGTTCTCATTTCATAATCTCATGCAGTAGCAAGTCTGCCTCACCCTCCCAGAAGACTGAATGCCCCTTATTACAGCCAGACAGACAATTATCCAGGCAGCCAGCAGTGACAAAGTCATCCTCCAGTTCAGACCGCCGCTGTCTGCGATCGAGCTGGTGATGTCCAGGGTCTCGCGGTACCAGTAGTACGTGGTTGCTGAGCTCTTCTCACACTCAGGCTCCACAACTAATCAGACAAAAAAGAAAAGCAGAGACAACATTCCTTGTCTATTCATATTTCTTTACACCACTGACTATTTAATGACCCTTTGGAAAAGATCAGGATGGTATTTCTTAGGATTTGATTCCGATTCATTTCAGTTGGGATGTCCATTTTGTCCATACTGTAGGAAATAATTTCTCTTTCTGCTAATGTTGTCAATTATACAGGACAGTGTTCAAACCGGTAACTCATCTTTTTGAACGATTCATTAAAAGAACCGACTTTAGTCATGTGTACAGAGAATCAGGCAGGAATCGTGCGGTATTTCTTTTGATTCACTACAAAAAATCGGTATCATTCAAATAGAAATTGTGATTTATTGGAATATTGATTGTTTATTGATCTTTATGGTCATTGTGTGAGGAACTGCAGAGCACTCACAGGATTGAGTGCCGTTCTTCCTGATGGGACAGGCGCTCCAAGGCAGAGGATATTGAAACGACTGGAAAAAGTAGAAGATGCTCCAGCCTATAATCACATTATAGTACAGACCCACAAAACCACACACCTGCAGTATGGAGAAAAGAAAGAACAAAGGGTATTGGTTAACATCTAGAAAATAATTAAAGGGTTAGTTCAACCAAAAATGAAAATGATGTCATTAATGACTCACCCTCATCTCGTTCCAAGCCCGTAAGACCTCCGTTCATCTTCGGAACACAGTTTAAGATATTTTAGATTTATCTTAAACTAAGACGCTGCTGACGTGTAATCTGGTGCGCCCGAGCTTCGTTTACAGTCTGAGGGAGACGCACGCTGTAAACAAAACACTCTTCGCAAATATGTCTAAGGATTTCGACATAGAGGAAGACTTGCATTTTTTTGCCCAGCCGTATTTATTTGAACCCGAATACACAGACGCACCAGATACACGTCAGCAGCGTCTTACATCAGCAGCGTCACTGAACGCGGATTGACAACAGAACCGGAAGACAATACAATGCTGAATAAAGTCGTAGTTTTTGTTATTTTTGGACCTAAATGTATTTTCGATGCTTCAAAACATTCTAACTAACCCACTGATGTCACATGGACTGCTTTGATGATGTCTTTATTTCCTTTCTGGACAAGGACAGTATACCGTACATACATTTTCAATGGAGGGACAGAAATCTCTCGGACTAAATCTAAAATATCTTAAACTGTGTTCCGAAGGTGAACGGAGGTCTTACGGGCTTGGGACGACATGAAGGTGAGTCATTAATGACATAATTTTCATTTTTGGGTGAACTAACCCTTTAAGATACTGAATATTGAGTTGTAATACTGAAAAAAGAACAGCCCCCTGGAAAGGTCTTATCTAGTTTAAGGCTCATTTTGCTTGACTATAGACTGTTTACTGAACATCTGAGCCACACTGTGCACTAAAAATAACAAGAGGTGACAAAATCTGGTCTAGCGATCTGGCACATTCTGGGATTCTTTGTCTGGGAGTGTTTTCTGCTTTACATATGGCTTTGAAATAATTGCTATTTATATTAGAATTAGATGAACAGAAACCACAAAATCTACACCTAAATCCAAAAATTTCAAAGGTGTAATCTGAATGAGTTTACATGCCAGTTAAGGATTGTGGAAAGTTCATTTTACAGTACATTTCAGTCAGAGTAGCTCTTCCTGGCAGTTGTATATGTGCTGATACAACTGCACATGTCTGGCTCCTGGAGTCTCATCTGATATATGATCGGATGTCTTAATGGATAAAATCTGAAGTCTTTTAACTCTTAAAAATCAATAGCATTACTCCAAATATAGTGTGCATTTATAGAAATAGAACACAATAGAATAGAATGAATGTGTTATGTATGCTGAAATACCGTGCATTTTGAGGGTTTAGCAACTTGTGCCTGTTTACAGCAAATCTATCCCTTGATTTTTCCCTGCAGTCTGTAACAGGGCCGTAATGGTACTTTGCGACGTAACAAATCCACAGCACATTGAGTTAGTGAATAATTGAAGCACATTCTTTCTGCTGTAGCTTCATGGGTATTAATAGCTGAGGCTGCAGCAGAGCAGGCACATATAGTCCCTGAGTGTTTCTCTACAGTAATTTTAACTGTGGGACTTCTTATCTAGAATATGTTTACCCGACATCGATGTACTGAAAACAAAAAAGTTTTCCTTCTAATTTTTTTGCATACAAAAGAAGATCAAAACGATCCCTGTTCACACTGAACTGCGAAAACTATTAAAAACGCTGTATTATGCATGCCAGGCCAGTAGTTAGAGATGTCACTTTGTAAACAAACTATGCGCCTATAGACTGAAAACGTACTCATGCGCATGTCGTCACCGTTATCAAAAATGTGCATTTTTGAAGTTTACACAGAGACAATAACGTTATTGGTTTCAAAAACGTGCAAATTGAAAAGTTTGCGTTTTCAGGCCCCCAAAATACCATTGTCATGTAAATGAACGAGCAAAAAAAGTTTTCCGTTTTTAAGTTGAAAACAGTGTCATGCAAACGGCCCCTAAGAGGCATGTGATGTCAAAATGGCTATCCCTATGTGTTTTTTTCATTGCCTTTGAGTAGAAGATTAAAAAAACAAGGTTGATTCCCAATCTGAAGTAAATGAATCCAGCAGTCTCACTCAGACTACATAACAAATACTAAATAAAATACAAAAGACATTCAAGATTATATTATAATTAATATTTGTAAATGAACAGAATAATATATATATTTTTTATATATTGGTATTCAGCTCATTCTGTTACTAATGAGAAAGCCATTCACAAGAAACTGCTGATTCACACAATACCAGCTTTCCGCGCTGGTGCATCGGCTTATGGTATATAACCATCACCTCCCAAAAGGCCTTACATACTTGCTGACTTGCTATATCTCCAAAGTGCAGTTGCTTATACAAGGAAAGAAAACCAGAAAGTCCAGGTGCAGCTGGGACTGAAAATAGATTTATTAAATGTTCAGAGAGAGTGATATTTTAAGATCGAAACCCATCTGATAGGTTGCGTGACTGCGCTCATATTAAAATGATTTGAGAACAGTGCTGAGTAATGGATGACGCGGCACAGGTGGTGAATTAGCTCTTTTAGGCCTGTAACTCATCAAAAATAAATGCTTCTATTAAGGCCTTCAGAACAAAATAAAGGGGGGAAATGACATTGGTTATTCTTGGTCTGGAACTCGCAGGCTCCTCATTGTATTGTGACCCTTCTTCAACAATGCATTAGCATCTGAACTAGAATCTCAAATTGTATCAATTGCCCAGTCTGAGCTGATGTGAACCAGACACTCCCAATCTGAAGTCTGGAGATCGTAAACCATGAAGAATGATTTACTTTATCTTGTCTATATAGCTGTATTTAAAGTTTAGTTCCACTTTCACATTTGACCCCAACCACTCCGTGTATGCCCTCTATTTACGCATATACACTCTCAAACCAAGTTACAACATTATCTCAATCAAGAAAAGAAAATACATTTAAGTGACTGCTCATTTGTGTCTTGTGTTTCAGAAGAACATAATTCACTCACCATCAGGCTGGACACTCCAATGCCACCAAGTCGTGGACAAACATAATTCCACACTCCAATGCTCCCTCGACGAATCCTTTGGCCAACCGCCAGCTCCAAGAAAAAGAGTGGGATGCCAATAAGGATAAGAAGGATGAAGTATGGAACAAGGTAAGCACCTGTAAAGAGAGATAGCGACACTTGTAAACACAGAGAGTAATGTCCTTACAACAGTGTCTTTAATGACCAACCAATAGCCCAAGATCAATCAAGCTACAGCACACTGACCTCACCACCAAAATCCTTTCAGACTTGTTTCCCCTTTATGTTGTTTTTCCATACATACATAAAAAAGTAGTAAATTATTTTACAATATGTCTGTTGCTACAGTCAAAATACTATCTATGACTGCCTGGGCCATGTTTTTTCCTCATATTTTATATTTACATACATTTTTAAGTAAAATATATTATAAAGGGGTCACCTTTTATATTTTTATTTCATGTATGCCATTTACTCACCTAACTACATGAAACAATGTATGACATTAAATCATATAGTATAGTAGTAATTCAAACTACAGGATTTAATACATTTTACAGTATATACACTCACCGGCCACTTTATTAGGTACACCTGTTCAACTGCTCGTTAACCCAAATATCTAATCAGCCAATATTCGCATGGGCTTACCAAAATTGGACAATGGAAGATTGGAAAAACATTGCCTGGTCTGATGAGGCTGAATTTCTGCTGCGACATTCAGATGGTAGTGTCAGAATTTGGTGCAAATAACATGAAAGCTTCTGCCTTGTATCTATGGTTCAAGCTGGTGGTGGTGTATTGGTGTTGGGCGATATTTTCTTGGCACACTTTGGGCCACTTAATTTAGCATTGTTTAAATGTCACAGCCAACCTGAGTATTGTTGCTGACCATTTCCATCCCTTTATGGCCACAGTGTACCCATCTTCTGATGGCTACTTCCATCAGGATAAAACGTCATGTCACAAACCTCAAATCATCTCAAACTGGTTTCTTGAACATGACAAAGAGTTCACTGTACTCAAATAGCCTCCACAGTCACCTGGGGCCTCATTTATAAAACTGTGCGTAGAATCCTTACTAAAAGTGTACGTGCGCCCGAAAGCCAAAAATGTCGTACGCAAAAAAATATTCAGACTTATAAAACCGTGCGTACGCCAGAACCTGCGCAGAATTCACTTTATAAATCCCAGTCAGCGGAAGATTGTGCGCACATACGTCTCCACCCCGAAATAACCATATATGGAGATTATAACGCCTAGTTTTACTATGCATATCCTCATCTGCATATCATTTGCATATGATTATTCATCCACATGATAACATGTTTAACGGTACAAGACATTAGGAAAATATGAAATACGGATGTGCCGTCACATTACATTAATAAAAATCATTTAGTAGCCCATTCTTCCCTTGTTTTTTAAATAAATAAAATAAAATAGTGCAAAATGCATTTCAGAGAAAGTTCTTCTCAATCTTTTCCACTGGCCAAATAGTATTTTAATTGATTTATATTTTTAATGGAAACAGATAGACCTTGTTATTTGCACGAAACCATTTTCTCAGACAATCTGCCATCATGATAAGCAATTATCTATGTAGTTAACACATTAAAACACAGACAGCATGCCAGAGGAAAAGTGTTCAAAAGCATCACATCCACAACAAATATTTATATTTAATGATGTTTTATAAACAAAGTTCGGGAGGAGCACGTTCAAATAATCATTCCAATCAACTGGTCATCAAACAATTACCATGTCTACCCTATCAGCACGAGAAGGAGCATATAAATATTCACTCTGTCAACTCACCTAACATTCCTTGACAGTTTCAGCATCCCTCCACCACCCCGACTCCTCACTCTTGGCTTATCTTATTTATTTATTTCACAGCCAGGAATACGGGGGGAGTGCTCTGGGTTCGGGCCGAATACCTAACTCGGAGCCCTCTCCTCGGACAGCACGCCAAATACACATTTATTCTATCTGACTTATTTGTAAGTGTGAACTCGTGAATTGAATATAAAAATGTTGTAACTTCTCAGTAATGATTTCATGTTACTGGCCGTAATTCAGAACACAATTCCAAGAGGATGGCTCTTGGGAATCGAAATCGGCTCATGAGCCAATCATCATCATGAGCAAGGAAATCTTCACGGTCTCTGAAAACACACTCCCTCCGTAGAGCGTCATTAGCAAGGTCTTCTAACAGCGCTAGAGCATCCATTATGATGATATGTTATATACGCACATACCTTTTTATAGCCCATTCATTACAAAAAAATAGTATTTGCACCTGGTTAAGAATGCTGATAATGATAATTCAGGTTGATGCAATTTGATTTATTGGGTGATGTAATAGGATCATTTAGAAGTTTTTCATTTTAAATAGTTATTGCTATTTGGGCCAGATGGTATCGCCAAAACACATACTCTTCTAAAAGAGTGCGTACGCACGGTCAAGAGCATCCCTACGGTGCGCACTTATTTACGCCAAGTTTATTTTTTATAAATCCTGATATGTGCGTGGAAAAATGCGTACGCATCTCCATGATCTCCATGATATTGAGCACCATTGGGATGTACTGGAATGGAAGATTTGCGTCATGGATGTGCAGCATCTGCAGCAACTTTGTGATGATGCTATCATGTCAATATAAACCAATATCTCTGAGGAATTTTTCCAGCATTTAGTTGAATCTATGCCACAAAGAATTAAGGCAATTCTGAAGGCAAAAGGGGGTCCAACCCAGTAGCAAGGTATACCTAATAAAGTGGCAGGTGAGTACACACACACACACACATCAATATAAGAATTAGTTCATTAAATTTTTTCATTTTATCTAGTCTTTCAAGAAATGAATTATGTCTTAAGATATTAACACCCCAACTTTCACACACACACACACACACACACACACACACACACACACACACACACACACACACACACACACACACACACACACACACACACACACACACACACAATATATATATATATACTGTATATACCGTATATACATACTCATCTCATAGGATTCTACAACAGATATATATTTTTTCTCATCAGAAAATATATATTATAAAGAAATCAAGTATTGGGACTGATCTAATGTCAACCACACAAAAATAAAATAAATAAAACAGAACATAAATATCAAGTCAAAGTAGTGCAGTTGACATTACTGAAGATTTCCATAACTGCAATATAGTTGGATCACTGATTATATTTCTCTTTTGATTACATTTAAAAAGCTTGATTTCAGTAAATGACAAGTAATAAACATGGCACTTGCCTTTAGAGAAATGCATTTAAACAAACTATATGACCTGCTGACTGTCACACCATATTTTAAAATATATTAATCTTATATGACACAATTTGGATAATGAAATCCATTATCCTTATACTTTTCCAATTAGAGCAAGAACAAGTGCAAAGCTTAATTATTTTTATGTTTTGTTCTTCATACATTTTCTAGCTAAATTTCAACTAGATGCAGAAGATGGTATCTTATAGGCTAATGACATGACTGCCGGCATGAATGAACAGACAACAGAATAAAACAGCAAGTCACGCTGCTGAGCCCTGACGTCAAACTAGCTCCATGGTGACGAAGAGTTTGGTCTGAGCAGAGCTTCCTCTGTTTGAAGTCAAAGAACAATCCGAAAATAACTGCTTCTATAGACACACTGGGCGGCACACTGCTGGCGGATGACCACAAACCCCTCCTCTTGGGAGGTTATAAGTGTAATTAGAGCCAGGGATGATCACAGCAAAGCACTCCCCAGCCTCAGCTTATGACGAAGAACTGCTTGTTATCAGGTTGATTACTGCATTTCTTTTGTGTTCGATGTTGCTTTGTCGAGGCTTTTTGTCTGAGCTTTATTTATGCATACAACTAATGAAACAAACGATGGGAGACGGGAGGAAAGAGAAAGGGATGGACGGACAGATGGAAGAGAGAAGATGGAGAGAGCAAGGGTGCGTAACGTAAACAAGGCCTTCTGGGAAACATTCATAATTGCAAGACAAGCAAGGACAAGACATGACGATCTAATAAAGGTGTCAGGTTTCACTTTCAGATAACATTAACGTGTCCAACTATATTTTAGGACCTTTTTTAATATAGTTTGTATACTATTTTCAAGATACAGTAAATAAATTTTTTTTTTCAGATAATTTGCAATCAATTATGCACTGCAAAAACTAAATTTGCAACATAACAACATAAATGTACGTGTTTTAATATCTTATCAATTTTGCTTCACTTGTTTTCAGAGAATACATCTTAATTTTTCTTACCCAATTGCCATTGTTTGTTTGTTTTTTAAACAAAACATAGTAAGTTTTATGCTTAAACAATTTCATGGAATTACCTTAATTCATTATATTTTGAGGATATATTTAATTTTGAAGACACTAAGCTGATTCAGTCCCCTTTCGTCGACTACATCTCTGTTCCCTCCTTCAGGGAACGAGGATTACATACGTAACCGAGACGTTATCATTAAATCAATAATTTCCTGAAATCATTCTAAACCACATTTCTGTCTAGAGACTGTGAAACAGCATGAAATAGTACGCTTCAGATTAAAGGAGGATATGAACAATGAAGAATAGTCCAAGCAGCCAAAGAGCAATGAGAGCAGGGAAATTATTGTATTATGGCATGTAAATTTGCAAACCAAGACCACACTGGCCTTGATTTTCCTGTTTTTAAACAGCCCATATAACATTGCTGCCCTAAATAACACTATCGTCAGCTTAGTCAATTTAGAGAGACCAAGTAATAGTGCACAAGGCACACAGCTGACCCAAAAAAGACTGTCTCAATGGAAAAAATGTACAGCTAAAAAGAATAATAAAAAAGAGTGAAAACATTAAAGGAATAGTTCACACAAAAAAATGTAAATTCACTGTCATCATTCACGCCTCTGTTTTCTATACAATGAAAGTGAGTTAAGCCTGGGGCTATCAAGCTCCAAAAAGACAAAAAATATATACCATAAAAGTGCTCCATAAGACTAATCTTCTGAAATCATACCAAAGCTTTTTATAAGAAGCTGCAAATTAAAGGACAAGTTCAGTATTTTACACTTAAAGCCCTGTTTTAAGATCGTTTCTGATGAAATAGAACGGTTAAGATTGAAATTTGGACACATGCTGCTGGCCCGAGAATTTTTGGTTTCTGTGGTTGCACAGATTTTAATAATGTATTAGTAAATGTTGAAATTAATATGAACTAAGATAAATAAATGCTGAAGAAGTATTGTTCATTCTTAGTTCATATTTAACTAAGGTAGGTAACTAATGTTAACTAATGAACCTTACTGTAAAGTGTTACCGGATTATCTTTAAAGATAATATATATTTCTATCACTTATAAATCATTTCTGTCTTTTCAGGACTTACAGAAAGTTATTCACGCTTCTATTACCTCGCGATTAGACTACTGTAACTCAATATAAATTAATTTTCACTTTCGCATCTTCAGATGGTCCAGAACGTTGCTGCTAGTTATATGACTAATATGACCTCAATCTTAGTCTCTATTCATTGTCTCCTGGTTTATTTTAGGATCCAGTTTAAGATATTGTTTTTAAAGCTCCAAGCCCCATCTTACATTAAAGATCTTATCCTCCCTTTTTCATCTAGCAGATCCTTAAGATCTAATAAAGCACTCTTGAATTTCCCATGATCTCGGTTAAAACAAAAGGGTCATAAAGCTTTTTTGATCATTGACATTCATCTTGCACCTTCACTCATGGTTCTTAAATCTAGGCTTAAAATGCATCTTTATTCCCTGGCCATATTTTTTATGTAATTTTATATTATGTATGCTGTGTAATTTACTTTGGTCAGAACTTTGGTCAGCTTTAAACACATCACTTTTAGTGAATTACAGACCTGTCTCTCTCCTACCATTCATTGCGAAAACACTTGAACGAGTTGCTTTCAACCAAGTATCATCTTTCCTGTCTCTGAACAACCAGCTGGATGTCAACCAATCTGGCTTCAAGAAAGGGCATTCAACCGAGACTGCATTGCTGTCGGTCACCAAAGCCCTGCGGATCGCAAAAGCTGCTTCCAAATCATCAGTTCTCATCCTCCTGGATCTGGCTGCTGCCTTTGACACTGTGAACCATCAGATTCTTCTGTCCACCCTCTCATCACTGGGCATCACAGGTACTCCTCTCCACTGGTTTGAGTCCTATCTCACAGGTAGGTCCTTCAGGGTCACATGGAGAGGTGAGGTATCCAAAGCACATCAACTGACCACAGGGGTTCCCCAGGGCTCAGTTCTTGGACCGCTCCTCTTCTCCATTTACACCACATCACTGGGACCCATCATACAGGCACATGGTTTCTCTTACCATTGCTATGCTGATGACACCCAGCTCTACCTCTCATTTCAACCAGATGATCCCACAGTAGCTGTACGGATCTCAAGCTGTCTGGCGGACATCTCGGCATGGATGAAGGAACATCACCTGCAGCTCAACCTGGCAAAGACTGAGCTTCTCATCCTCCCTGCCAATCCGTCTCTACAGCACGACTTCAATTTCCAGCTAGATTCTTCCTCAATCACCCCATCAAGGTCAGTCAGAAATCTTGGAGTAATCTTTGATGATCAGCTGACCTTCACAGACCACATCACAAAGACAGCTCGATCATGCAGGTTTGCTATGCACAACATCAGGAAGATCAGGCCTTTCCTAACTGAGCATGCAACACAACTTCTCGTCCAGGCCCTGGTCATTTCTAGGCTTGATTACTGCAATGCTCTTCTGGCTGGACTTCCATCATGTGCAACTAAACCTCTACAAATGATCCAGAATGCTGCAGCTCGTCTGGTCTTCAACGAGCCCAAAAGGGCCCACGTCACTCCTCTGTTCATCTCTCTGCACTGGCTACCACTCGCTGCTCGCATCAAGTTCAAGGCGTTGACACTTGCTTACAGATTTGACCACAGGATCAGCTCCCTCCTACTTCCACTCACTACTACAAGTCTACATCCCTACCAGAAGCCTACGATCGGTCAATGAGCGACGGCTCGTGGTACCATCACAGAGAGCCTCAAAATCACTCTCCAGAACATTCTCATTCACGGTACCATGCTAGTGGAATGATCTGCCCACCCTCATCCGGAATGCAGAATCCCTGACAGCATTCAAAAGACGACTGAAAACTCATCTCTTCCGTGAGCACTTAACATATATCAAAAAAATAAAAAATAAAAAATTCTTTCCTTTTCCCTTAAATCCTTGCTTATCTGGCTTATGCTACTCTGAGCAATGTCTGAACTTTGTATTTTGAGCGCTTCTTGCGTTGTTTTTGCCTCTTCACGATGACTCGCTTGGTTTAGTCCTCAGTTGTAAGTCGCTTTGGATAAAAGCGTCTGCTAAATGACTAAATGTAAATGTAAGGTAAGCTTTGTTTAAATGTGATCTATAAATAAATGTTACCTACTAGAAAACATTTATGAATCTTTTATTGTGTTTTGATATACAATTAAAATGTGGAGAAAGTTATTTATTGCAGATTTGGAGCGACTTCAAGGTTTGTGTTTGTTGTGCATTTTGATTCAGTTTGAGGAATACACACACATGTGTGTGGGTCTTTTTATATGCACATAATTCTGCTATATGTGTCATCCAAATGAACTTCTGAACCCAACACAGTATTTTGTTATCTTCCCTTACAAAGGAACTAAATGCATTAACATGTACCGGTAAACTAAACAAACAAAAAAAAAAGACATAGAAGGCCTTGAAATTTTGACAGCCCTAATTTCACTCCCTCAGTCTCTCAAGGCTGTTCATTTGTTGCCAAAATGTACTGCTAGGTTTAGAAATGCAACATTGCATTAAAGAGTAAATTATTGCTTTAAAACGAATATTAAAGGTGAGTATAATCAACACATTGGAGGAAATGTTGATTTAGTTTTCAACTAATGGATGAAATCCAATGCAAAACACCTGAGGAAAACATTTATGTATCTTAATTGGTGCTTTTCTGCCTTTTTGAGATTGAAATCTGTTGTCCCCATCCATTGTAGTTGCATGAAAAAGAGCAACCATTAACATTTCTCCTTTTGTGTTTTATAGAAGAAATGGAGGTTGAATAAATTATTATAGAAATATAATTTATTTTAGGTTGAACCTTGAAACAGTTACAAATGCACATCACTAATAAGTAACTCACCTCCTCCGTTCTTCTGGCAAAGATAAGGGAAACGCCACACGTTACCCAGGCCCACCGAGAAGCCCACCTGGGCCAAGATGTACTGCAGCTTACTGTTCCAGGCAGGTCGCCCGTCTTCCAGGTCGGGGGAGATGTCTGGTTTGCCTATGGGCGGAGGGCCCCCACCTGCCATGCTCATCTGGCTGCTCTTGTAGTCCATGGGAGCCTCCAGCGCCAGGAGGTCGGCCACAGACTCTGTGACATGCTCATTACTGTGCTCGCGCTGAGTCACTTTACTGCTCTTGGGCATGGCTGCGCCGTGTCGTGGTGATCCCAACGATTAAAGGTGTGAAAGAAGAGCAGGGCAGAATGGAGGTCACAATAACTGCCCTTTTTGCTTGATACAGGTGTGGAGAATGAAGGTTTGTGCTCCTGTGAAAAGAGCATACAAACATGAGAAATCGGGCCACAAGAGATACAATTATGGCTTTGGGATTCATAATATAGGCCAAATCATCTTCCAAATGAATGTCCATTTGTGTTACATTTAACAAAATATATTTTTTTTTCAGGTGTTCTGTTGAATTTTATATCTCAAGCCTAAATATTACTCTGATTTATTAAAACTATCTTAAGATTGGTTTTGGGTCTAGACTATAGAATACATTTCATGAAAACCTAAGCAAGCTGTTGTAATAAAAGCAAATGCAAGCACTAGTAGGACAGATGGGAAGATTTTCTGACCCTCTGCATTGCAGTTTTGAACAGTATAGCCTACTGGAATTAACCATGGTAAAATATCATCATTTTGCCAATATTAAAATTACATTCATTAATGTAAAATAAAGTTAAACAGTAATATTGTGAAATATTATTATAATTTAAAACAGATATGTTCCTAATTCTGAGTATGTGAATCTTGTGTAGTCCACTGGTAGCAGGAATAGTATAGTATAGTATAGTATAGTATAGTATAGTATAGTATAGTATAGTATAGTATAGTATAGGAATTTCTACTCATTTCCAAATCTACTTCTGTCAAGACATCTCTAGGAGTGTTTGGCATGGTAATGGAAATGACAATGTTTTATGTTTGGTCTTGGCGGAATAGATCTGCTTTGCTTTGCTGCTGCTGCTGCAGTGCAAATACGGGACTTGCTACTGCCGATAGATACACAACACGCTGCTGTGAGCAAAGAAGACATCCTGCTGCTGTACAATATAGCATACATGAATTATCCGTAGCAGATCTATACAGGTGGAGCTGGGGAAGGTGGAGGGTATCTGAAAGCGTTCTGCAACTGCTATAGAAAATGCTGACCAAGTATTTGAAGGTTTAGCAAAGCTCATTGGCTACTGATTCAACAGGAACCAATCAGCTGTGCCCTAGAAAGGATGAGTTGAGAATGACAGAACTTTGTATTTAATTCTTTCCCTGCCATTGACGGAATTTTACGGCAATCCATGTTTTCCATGTTATGACATGTTTGTCATGTTATACGGTAATAATGGGGGCTATTTTGAATCTTCTGAAAATGTACAGAATCTCCAGATCAAAACACAAGCGAAGCAGAAGCAGAAACAAGCAATAGAAAAATTGCTTATGCAAATGTAAAATAATGTGATCATCAAACATTAAACAGCATCAATCAAAATTGCCTAATGATACCGGATGAAATGTCGACCCAGGACGAGGTATAGGACTAAGCTCTCGGGGTGTTGATGGACTCAATCTACTCCATCTATGTTTTGATCATCGTTCTGAATACAATCCAGACGTAGTCTTTGACAAAAGATATTGATCAATTATAGATCAGATTATAGATCAATTATAGAATGAATTGTATATTTAAATACATTAAGTAATATATATAAAAAAAGAAATTAATACATTTATTTATCAAATATGTATTAACTTGACAGTAAAGACATTTATCAATACTAGTTCTACTCGATCTTAGCGCTGCGTTTGACACTATAGATCATAAAATACTCTTGGATCGACTACAAAACTACACTGGTGTTCAGGGACAGGCATTAAGCATGGTTTAGATCGTACTTATCAGACCGTTACCATTTTGTCTGTTTAAATGGGGAAAAATCGAAGATAAAGTCAGTAGACTATGGAGTGCTGCAAGGATCGGTGTTAGGCCCTCTGCTATTCTCAATATATATGCTGCCACTTGGTAATATTATAAGAAAACATGGAATTAATTGCCACTGTTATGCTGATGACACTCAATTATATATTTCATCACGACCAGATGAAAACACTAACTTATCTAAATTGACAGAGTGTCTTAAAGATATAAAATGCTGGATGACGTGTAATTTCCTGGTATTAAATTCAGATAAAACGGAGGTATTACCTATTGGTCCAAAACAACTACCCACAAAACCTCTTACAATACAACTTTAATTTAGAAGGATGTCCTGTTAGGAAAATCTTTCGAAAATCATATTTCATGTTACAAGAACAGCCTTTTTCCACCTTAGAAACATTGCTAAGCTACGTAACATGATGCATAAAAGTTAGTTCATGCATTCATGACCTCAAAACTAGATTACTGTAATGCTTTATTAGCTGGTTGTCCTGCATCCACAATAAACAAGCTAGAGTTAGTGCAAAATGCAGCTGCTAGAGTTCTTACTAGGTCAAGAAAATATGATCATATAACACCAATTTTATCATCTCTACACTGGTTACCTATTAAGTTCCGTATCAATTAAGTATTACTGACCTATAAAGCCCTAAATGGTTTAGCTCCTGTGTATTTAATGGACCTTCTATCGCCCTACACTCCATCCCGTTCTTTAAGATCACTAAATTCGAGGCTTCTGGTCATTCCTAGGATATCTAAGTCCATAAAGGAGGGAGGGCGTTCTCACATTTAGCTCCTAAACTCTGGAATAGCCTTCCTGATATTGTTCGAGGCTCAGACTCGCTGTCCCAGTTTAAAACTAGATTAAAGACGCATCTCTTTAGCCATTCACATAATGCTTACCTTTTATACTACTGTTGAATCAGATCGAATGCATTAATATTATGAACAGCAGCTATGCTAATTATTTCCCATCTGCTTTTCTGCTGTTATCTCGCGATGCTAGTCCCGAGGTAAATAGCGTTTGTCAGCTCCAGTTTGTATCCAGCCTCTCACGGAGACTTCAGATGCCCCAACACCTGCGATGAGATGACTAAACGCCTGTGAAGAGACGACTCAACGCCGGCGATATGTTATGCCCTAAATTAATACATGATTAACTAACTGTATTTTTCTATGTACATTTCTGAAATGCACTTTCTGTAAAGCTGCTTTGAAACAATATGTATTGTGAAAAGCGCTATACAAATAAATTTGAATTGAATTTGAATTTATAATGTTACAAAAGAATTCAATTTCAAATAAATGCTGTTCTTTTGAACTTTCTATTCATCAACCCTTACAAAAAATAAGTATACTTCAAGTTAATTTTATTAAATATACTTAAGTAAAGCTTAAGTTTTAAGCATACTTTATGTTGAAAGTATACTAACAATCTACTAGTAGCATACTTGTAAGTCTACTATTTCAAAACTTTGGACTTAAAGGTATTGTAGGTAGGAATTTTATAAAAAAACTTTTTTCCAAATTTGTTTAAACTTTCTGTATATATCAATGCATAATTAAAATGTAAGTACTCTGATAAAAAGAGTATACAAATCGAGTGACTCTAGACCGTTTAATCTGCACTAAACACAGCTCATTATTTCCTTCCGGGACGAAACAAAGGATTGGCTTAGGCGACTGTCACTCTCTCGCAACCATGGCAACCACCCTTTTGCCACACAGGACCTGCCCACTTGCGCGTATCCGTTTGATTTGAGAAATTCAAGAGGCACGGAACCTAGGAATAGCAAAACAATGGCAGAAAAAGACCAATCAAAATTCACATATGCAGTTCGCGAAGGCAAAAAAAGGAAGACAGTTACGTTACTAGAAAAGGTAATGAACAAAAAGTCTTTGGATAAACAACGAAATAAAACGCGTGTCAATATCGGCGTGGCTTTCCAGCGATGGCGAGAACTGAGAGACCTCAAGGGGCTGAAAAGTGACGCCTTGTGACGACCTCCTCTGCTTCGCCCTCGACCCCGGATCTGTCCTCGAGCTGACGATGCGGTACTTGTCTCTGGAGTGTAGTCCTCATCAGAGTCAACAATGCTTTCATCATGGAAACTCTTACATGCAGAACACCATATACGGTATGTTATGAATGTTACACGAAATTCATCTTCATCACAGTGTAAATGATGGCAATGGAAAAACGTGTATCATGCAACCTGTTTTTAGCTTTGCCTTATAGATAACTAGCTCGTTAGCGAATCAATATATATTTTAAACTTTACCAATGTCAATATGCTAGCTTGATAGTGAGTACTAAAATACATCTTATTTGTTTATCTTCATAATGATAAAGTTAGATTTTTTTTATTACATGTGATTCTGACATGATGTCACTACATGCACTGCGCTCCTTCCTCTCCGCTCGTCTCAGGTAAATAATGCGTCTTCAGCTCAGCGGTCGGAGTTGTGTTTTTGGGGCGTGACTTTGGAAGGAGCCCAGAAGGGAGGGGGTGGAGTGAATGGAAATAATGAGCTGTCTTTAAAACAGTCGTGAGAGGTCTACAGACACTCGATTTTTATACTTTTTTTTTCAGAGTTCTAACATTTTAATTATGCATTGATATATACAGAAAGTTTAAACAAATTTGGAAAAAAGTTTTTTATAAAATTCCTACCTACAATACCTTTAATTGGTTTTAGGCTGCGTTCCAGTCCACTTTTAGACACGCACTTGCGAACTTCCCTAAGCACTTCCCCTCGGGGGAATCCCTGCCACCATTTTGAAGTGCGTTCGTGAAGTGGACAAGGGAAGTTTATGGACAGACACTTGTTCCCTCGATTTTGTCCGAAGGAGCGAGTCTACTTCATATGTACACTTCAGGCAGCTCCATATACCACAATGCAACACGATTGTGACGTCACCGCAGATCTCGTCTAATCACCACCACCACCACAAACAACTCTGATATATTAATTATATATATATTTAATTTTAAACAACCCAAACACACCTATATACATTTGGATGCTGCATTAAACAAATTCTTAAAGGAAAAAAAAATGTAAATAATAAATCAACTCCATGGCTGATTCCAAGTGATCAAGCGCTTAGGACGTTCCAATTCAGCCAATTCAGTTTCCGCCAGTAGTGGGCACTCGTGCAACGTAAGCAATGACGTACATCCGAGTGAACAAGATGGAGGGAAGTTAGCAAGTGAAGGGCATGACAATTTTGGACTGGAACGCAGCCCAAGTGTATGAAAGTACTTTAAGTGTAACAGTAGTAAACTTTGAGTACACAACTAATTTACAACTACATTTTTCGTACACTGCAACTGGGCTATACTACTGTACAAGTGAAGCTATAGCTATACTGATTGTTTAGTTTATTAAAGTACACTTGAAGAATGGAGAAAGCTATTTATTGCAGATTGGTGCGAGTTCAGGGTTTGCATTCATTTTGATGCTGCTTGAGGAATACACAATGTATGTGGGCACTGCTGCTGAATTCTGCACATGATTCTACTACATGTGTCAACCAAATTAACTTCTGAACCCAAAACTTGCACAGTATTTTGTTATCTTCCCTTACAAAGGAACTAAATGCATTAACATGTTAACTACAAAAAAATCATCGACATAGAATTTTTGCATCTTTTGACAGCCATAATTTCACTCCCCCAGTCTAAAGGTGGTTTATTTGCTGCCTAAGTTAATGATATAGTTTTTATGTTGGGAGACTGGCGTAATACTAAAGCTAAAATGTACTACTGGTTTAACAGTGCAACATTGCACATTGCAAGTGTAAATTAGTGCTTTAAAATTGGACAGAATTTTGGTTTGGTGTTCAACTAATGTTTAAATCCAGTACAAATCACAGCCTGAGATTAAAAAAGAGTTTTTAATCTAGACCATAGGGGTGCTTTTCATGATAAATAAGGGAGAGGTGATGAGCTGAGATTTTTATCTACAGAATGACTAGGGAATGTGGCAACAAAGCCGCCATCTTTGCTCTTCTCACCTTTGTTTATCTTTGGTAATGAGAGCCTAAGGCACTGGAAAAATCTATACAGATTATATCAAATACAAGAGGACACAAAACCTTGCTGTGTTGCTAGGCGATGCTCACCCACCACCCATGACAACCTCCAAACAACCTGCATTCAAAAAAGGCTCAGATCTACTTGGGGACATATTGGGAGGAATCCAACTACTGTTAAGAGCAAACATACACATCATATGAAATTATTAGCATGTGCATTGTTTTTGTGACATGGTGATAAACCATCAAAGAACCATCACACACTGAGTTTGAACTTTTGCACCCACTGTGAAAATTTGCACAGTGTTCAGGTCCAAAACAGCCTGTCCGGGCAGCAGGCCAGTCAGTTCTCTACGTCATTATTATGGAAGGGGGGGATTATATTTCAGTGGGGAGCAAACTAGACCTGAAGAATGCTGCTCATGTGCTTAGTCTCATTTTGCTGTGCATTAAACACATGGGTGCTTATCACTCATAATGCAGGGAACGTGCTTGGTCAGTTGATTCTGCGGAATTAAACTAAGACACCAAAATCTAAGCCTCCCTGCTGGTGAATGCAATTTTTCAACATTTTCCCCAAGAATATAAAATGCGTTGCTGATCAGAGCCTACTATTGGTATGGCTTCCCTTAGCAATAATGGTCTACTGTAGCTAAATATCCTGTTGATTCAATTGCACATTATAATATGCAAATGTACATATTTTATGTCTGGGTTGCTAGGCAATGAAGCTTGATGAAATTCTCACATCTCTGCTTCCTGCATGCACTCTATATCAGAACAGTGAGTGACAGCTCATCTATCCAATTTCATATATAGCAAGCAATATATATATATACAGTATATACGTATATATATATATATATATATATATATATATATATATATATATATATATATATATATATATATATATATATATATATATATATATTTATTTATTTAATGATTCATGTTCAGGAAAAGATTACCCTGATATAATACAGGGATGATGGCAACTGCATGTTTTGATTGTGGCAAATCATGTGAATTCAGAGGACTTCTGTGAGCATGTCTCCAATGTCCATCTCCTAGAGTAGTACAGTATATTTACAATAATTGTACTACAATGATATTGTACTACAGTAATTGCTTAACTGAATCGATAAATGAAGATTTTGCTCACTCAATGCCAGAACAGAATGTTAAGCATGAAAATGAAAAGATGAGAAATTGGGCCACAAGAGATGAGTTTTTCATGATAAATGTTCTGTTGGCTGTTAAGTTTTATAACTCAAGCCTAGTTTGTTTCTTGTTCTAGTTTGTATTATTCTGATTTATTAAAACTTGAATGAATCTTAAGATTACAGCATTAATTTCATGAGAAGCGAAGTAATCTGTTGTAACAGAAGCCAAGTCAAGCACTTATAGGACAGATGGGGAGATTTTTCTGACCCTCTGTACAGTAGTGTTTAATAGTAGGGCTATGGTACAATAATTACATTAATTCATTTAGTTTACCAACTTATCTTATCCAAAGCAACAAATGAACACTCAAAGCAATTTATTAAAAGAAACATCAATATGATATTGTTGTCGTTTAAATAAATATTGCTGAACCCCACATTGCCCATATTTAATACGTTTCCGTAATGACAAAACATGCACTCAAGTTACAATTTTTAAAAAAATGCTCGTGTTTCACATAATTACAGTGGGCCTACTCGTTTTAATTTGTGTATGAAGTATAACAATAATGTTTTCAAACATAGTTGTTTTAGCCTACTTCATACACAAATGAAAACGAGTAATGTAATGAAATAAATCAAGTGCATCTTCGTCAAGCTTCCAGATAAACTCGACGGCTCCCGCGTCACCTGAGGATGCGCCTGACTGCAGTCACGGACAATGATACCATTCACCTTAACCCTCCCTCTTTCACTGATCTTTCAACACTAATCGAGACGAGCAATACGCTTACAATAGTTTAAAAGCACCAACACGTGGACCCCGCGGGGCTTAATTTTGTCATGTAAAGAGTACCACGCGCCTTGCAGCATCCTCAAGGTCAAATATGTGTGTCACGTTGACATAAAACTGACGCCCCTCTGATAACATGAGAAACCTCGTAAATAACAAACAACTGACCAGCAATTGCTGCTGTGAATTATCGACATGAACTGCGTGCAGCGTGATAAAACGCTCTATGCATGACAGGAATACCAAATAAGTTGCCACAACGCAATCATCGATGGAAAATCTCTTGCATCTTTTTATCACGTCGGGTACTAAATGAAGAGAAACCACGGCCACTTACTGGATGTCGAAGAGTGAGAATCAGATGCGAGTGTTTTCATAGAGGTCTCAATGAGTGACAATAACCCGAAGAAGGATCAATTTGATGGCTCCCACAGAAAGAATCCTCGCTGGTGTGCCGTTTCCGCGCTCACGACTGAACCTGTCCAGAAATGCGCAGAGTAAGTGACCGAGCGCGCCGCCTGACGCAAAAACCCACCGCGCACTATTGTGTATTCTCTTCAGCCCAAAATAGTAACTTTGGGGTCACGCTGACACATCTGTGGGTGTTGTCCGCGACAACACTTCTAACCAACCCACTCCTTGTTTTGTCCTCCAGTGGTTAAAATTCAAAGCACAATTTATTTCTCCTTACACGATTGGCAGAGAGCAAATTACTATATAGACTATACGCATGAGTCACGAACTCGTTCATACGTCAGCAGACGCGTAATCTGCGCATCCCATCCCATCCCGTCCAAATTCTGATGAAATACCATTAGCGATTGCAAAGTAAATTCTACCTCCTACCTTTAAAACCCACAATGGTGTCCAGATCTGTCAAAGGGGCTACAAGTCATGTCTTATTTAGTACAAGATAAGGTTGTTTCCCCCACATTTTAAATCAATAAACTCCACTATGATCCCATCAAAGCAGTGAGAGATGACATTGACACTGGCTAAAATTCGGAGCTCTACTTATGCTTGTTTCTTCTCTCAGAAAAGACTGTCTTCTATCAGAAAGGCTATTTCTTCGCACCTGCAGTCTGATTGTGTCCGCTCATTCTTCTTCCTGACATTGGAGGATTTATACCGTCCTTGGTTCTGGCTGGTCTGGCTCAATTGAGTTTCTTTTCAATTTTGCTATGTGAATTGAGATGGATATCGCAGATCGCTGATTAATGTCTTCAGCAGATGTTTTTTAAAGCCATCCCATTAATCACACGTCTGCACTCCTGTAAAGATAAAGAGTGATTTAGAATGCATCCCTTAAAATGAATAGATGGCTAATGTAAAATACTTTTGTCTGAGATCATTTTCAGATTTCCTTATCACTTATGAATTATAGTAGCCTAACGCACTGACTTAACTGATCACAAATCAATGCAACACTCTGTTTTTACCTCATGTGGAGACCAATGAAGGATGTTCTGGCACCATGTTTTACAGAGATCAAACTCTGAATGTTTAGTGCCCTGGGTAGGAGGCAGAGCTGTCTTCTGCGCCTACTGTTTGGATCCTGGAAAACAACAAACAGGTAACACATAGAAATGGGTTTGTTTATTTGTGAGTGTGTGTTTGACTCACATCAGCAGATGTGGCCCATTAGCAGATGTCTAACACCAAAGAGACTTTTTAGGGGCCGGATACACTTGCAGAAACACCACCAGTGTTTTCATGGTGCTAAATGTCCAGAATTGACTTTTTCCACGTTCTGCACTGATGAGAATTTTCCGCACTTTATTGGAAAATCTGTGGAATTGATAGGTCTAATTAAAAAGGGCTTATTGATCACTTAAAGAAAGCATAATTAACCACACTTTATTAAATGAATTTAATGTAAATATCATAATCTCTTTGATATTTTCTGCAAAAATATTAAAAACATGTATTCATGTGATACAAATGACGATTCATGTTGTAGAAAATGTTTCTGTTATTTAAATTTACTGATATTTTTAAATGAATTTATTAAAAATGTTATGATTTAAGATATTGCTCCTGCATAAAAATCAATTAAATTATAAATTAAAATCACTGAAATTGGATATTATATTGACCACAACATAGCATAGGGAAGTAGGCTATTTTTGAATACATTTTATTTTGTGTTGATCAGGGATAATCATGAATCCAAGACCTATAACCATTCAAATTAAAGGTATTATCATTGACAAATGAAGTAGTTCTGCAAACCTAAAGCAAGATTTACCATGGATAAACATCGCAACCAGTACTTGTATATCTTCTAGATAAAAACATGCATTTTGAAAAATAAATGCTTGAGGTAATTTTTTAGATGTCCATTAATAAGAATAAGTAAATTTTAGGTTTCACTAACTCCTTTTAGGGTTGAATGTTAAAGATGAATAAACACGGCATTCCTGTTCTATGGAAATCTACAGATTGGCATAGATTCTGCGTGGGCCTTGTCATAGCCCACATGGATACCCTCAGACTTATGCATCTAGGTAAATGCTAGTAAGGCACAATGAGGATTTGAGCATCTCCCTTTCCACAGATGTCTAAGACGCTGGGATGCTGCATGCAGACGTGCACAAACACAGCCAAAAATAGGACTGAAGTCTCCAGCAATTCCCTCCCTGTGTTAAAGCCTGTAGCTCTGGGCAAGCTGGAGCATCCTCAGCCCTGCAGCGAGTGTGTGTGTGTGTGTGTGTGTGTGTGTGTGTGTGTGTGCGAATAACAAGGCTCTAGCTCTCTCTCATGGAGCACAGAGAGCTCCTCACCCTTCTCATGTGACTCACCTCGCCAGGGCCCACTGCTGGGATCTGTTGCTATGGCAACAGCAGATCATATGATTCTGACTCATTCGCTCGTGTATGTGTGTGTATGCGTATTTGGGATGATGTTCTGGTGGCATGAATGAGCCATGGTGGCACACTCATGTCAGATCATGGTAAAAGGGATGCCTGCTTCCAACCTGAAATCACACCGCACGCGTCACCTAACCCAAGACTTCTACTTCACACAAACACAGTACAGAACATTAGCCATAGTACCAGTGTTTTTATTCAGTCAAATCCCTACTGGCACAAGATAAATAACCATACAGCATAACAAGCTACAATCCCTAATTGCTGCAAACACAGCATCTGAACGCAGAACTTGCGAAAATATACAAGTGTTATAATACTATGGAATATGGAAAAATTTTGTATTTACCTGAAGTTATATAAAAGATGTGGATTGACAATTTAAATGCCTTATCCTTTTGAGTTTATGCATCTTAAATCTATTGAACCAGCATAGACCAGTGTTGTTATTGTTGATAAATAAAAAAGTAGCTAAAGTTTGCGATAGCATCGGTATAAACACAATTTTCTCTGCAGTTCTTACTGTGAGGCTGCAACAGTGGTCCCAGAGAGAGGCTTTAATTATTGAGAACTTGCTGGCGTCACCGTGACCTTGAGTGAAGTGCATTTGTGTGGATGCTCTCCACTGGCGCGCACATGCTAGCCTGACGCATTACACCAGTTTTCAATTCTAGAAAAAAGAAAGGATGAAAAGGAGGTATTTTTAAACACTATTAATGAGTCTTCTAAAGCTTGCAACTAAGGTCTGTCACTCAAACGTCCATGAACTCCACATCCCGCCTCGGAGTTGATAAGACTTCACACTGTTCACAGGCTCATTTGCACGCACAGGCTTCAGGAAACCAGCAGAAGGGATATTTATCACCGGCCTAATGGGGCATGCAGCAAGGCTTGAATTTACAACATGGCCGCACGGGGCATTTTATCTGGGGAAATTATGACAGGGCGGGGATAGTGGAGAGGAAGAGAGAAAGCAAGAGGGAAAGTATAGAGTTATTAAACAAAAATAGTAGTGTGTGCGCTAACAAATTTGGGCCTTAAGGAACTATTCACCCATGAATGAATACATTTTGACTCACCCCCATATTATTTTCTTTAATCTGTGAGATGCAAAAGTGGTTACACTTTATTTTGATAGTCCACTTCAGACATTCTACTAACTATAAATAATTTTGCAACTACATATCAACTGCCAATCATTAGTGTTAGTAGACTGTCTGCTTAATATCTGCAACACTGTATTTTGATGGTCCATCCAACAGACAGTAACTTTGCAAGTACGTCAACTTATTCTACCAACCATAGCCCTAACCAAACGGTCTACTAATCCTCCAATGAGAGTTAGCTGACATGTAGTTGCAAAGTTACTTCATTTGTCATAATTTACTCATGGTGTTCCAAAATCATACAGCTGGCTTTTTTTCTGCAGAACACAAAAGAAGATATTTTGAAAAATGTGTCAGTTGTATAAGAGGAAACAATCACTTTGTATGATGAACAGATTGAAATGTAAGGCTTTATTCACTCTCAAATAAAATCAAACATTGATCAATGTACGCATACTACATCCAATATGGCCTATAGTCATATATTCAATCATTAAAACTTGGCAAATAATTTCTAAAGAAAAGCCTCTAAACAAACTCCCACAATGGCAAAAGGATGCTTACAAATCTACATTCAAATACTCAGCGGTATAAGAGTGAAATTTTGCAGTGCTGCCAATCTGATATTTGTCAGCACCATGTGTGATCCAAAGTGCTGTTCCTTTTTTGTGGCCGTGTCTGTGCTCACGTTCTTCACTTGTTAACATTACAAAATGAGGATGAATAAAGCCTGAAAGTGAGTGGGAGAACAAGAAAAAAGCTCATTATAGGCAAAGTATGCATAATCTGGTATATTTTGCCTGTTATTTATTCCATGTACTGGTATTCAGGATTTAACTACTTACCCCAGACTCAGATTTAATGGCCCACGGTGTCTTATCTCACGTTCTGTGCCTTTTAACTGCCTTTGACAAACCGTATATCCTCAAGCCTTGTACCTGACAGAAGCAACCTGTTCCTTTTGCACAATCTGAGACTTGGAAATGCAATTCTCCTGCAGTGAAGTCAGATTTATACAATTACATGGATTGAATCATTAAAGATGTATGCTCAATCCCTTCAGGATCAGACAACAGACCAATCACTGTGTAACTGACATCTAATGAACTTAATCACAGAGAAGACGACAAGGGACATGGTTGAGACAGCTGTAATTCAGGTGTCATGAACCGGGGTGTATGTTACACTGACAGGATATGAAGCACAGGACATATTTCAGGCTGAAGCTGATCTGAACACTATAACAGCCTGCTGTTAAGAGCCGGCTGACGTCATAATCTCCTGCTGCAGCATTACGTATCATAAACAGGATGGCGATACAGATTTTGTCAGTGCCAATGGTGGAGCTACAGGGATGCTTTTGATTTAGGCTCGAATCCAGTTAGATATGTGCTGTGACAGAATTTCAGGACATATAAAAAAATATGACAAAAAAAAAAAAAGATTCTATCAAATGATTAAAAGGGGCATTGATTTCAGAATTTGTCCTAAAATTAATAAACATAGAAAATGGTAGAGATAGGAGGATTGAACTGCATGATGGGAAGGCACAACACCATCTGTATCACAACCTGCCAATGAGACGGTCGGTCGCCAACACTGATAATATACAAAAAAGAGATAAAAAAGATAACAGGGAACAGATTATATATAAAATATTCGATAAATATAATAAAATAAAATGTTTATATAAAATGTTGTATTCTGTAATCAAATGCCAGTATACTGAAGATGATAGACTGATGGTGGATTTGCCTGATGACTTCATATTTATTCAATACAATAATTTTCAGTGAAAACCCACACATACACTGCATAATAAAACTAACAATGTGCATTTTGAATCACAGATATAAATGGACTGCATTTATATAGCACTTTCACCGACCCAATAGCCACCAAAGCGCTTTACATCTTGCCTCACATTCACCCATTCACTTACTCATTCACCGACGGCGGTGTCAGCCATGCAAGGCGCCATCCAGCTCGTCGGGAGCAGCTGGGTGTCTTGCTCATGGACACCTTGACACTTGGTCAGGTGGAACCGGGGATTGAACCACCAACCTTCCGGTTTGTAGACAACCTATGAACCACTGAGCCATGTAGGTTGTCTACAAACCGGGAGGTTTATGTAACATGAAAGGATTAGACATTTGTAAATCGACAGAACCCAGAACATTAAAGATTTAGATTTTTAACTAAATGGCTTTGTTTTTCTTCATGTGTTCTGACTTCAACTCGCTTCCTGTAAGACATTGATAAGGTGCCATTGAATGGATTATAGAATTGGTTTCATGTCTTTCTTTTTATGTTAATATAAGTTCCGAAATTTCTGCACTGCATAACCTCTCTTAATGTTGCTAACTCAGACAAGCTTTACAGAACATCCCATAGGATTGAACAGGAGATTTATGTGCTCACATGTGGTAAAAAACAGCCTGGAATTAATTTAAATGAATGAATGAAATTACATTGTTAGATTAATTGTGTAGGTAACTTACAATACTTAATTACATTAAGTAACATTATTAATTTACCTTGAAACAAATGTAGATGTTCTTTCTGATGTTCTCATGTTTTTGGGACATGAGGGCTGAAATAGTTTAATCCACATGTTTGAGAACATGGACTTCTCAAGATTTATTTGTTTTTTCATATTTTCACATACATTTAAACAAAATTTTATGGAGATTATCCAATCATGATTCTCCCTATAGCATTAAAAGAGCTAAAGGTTATATAATAAAAAATGTTGAATGCAGATGCTAAATTGGACTGGTCAGTAATATTTTTAAAGCAAGACTTAAAGGGTTAGTTATATCATAAAAATAATCCATATGGCTTCAGGTGGTTAATAAAGGCCTTCTGAAGCGAAGCAACGCATATTTAAAAAAGAAAAATATTTATATTTATAACTTTACAAACTATTATCACTGGCTTCCGGTAACGGCGGAAGAGTGACCTCTGACCTAACGCATGACGTATGTAGGAGTAGCGTGAGCTTTGGTAAGAGTAGACGGGGTAAACAAATAGGGCTGGGCAACAAACTCAAGTTCCTCTTTTACATTTCTCATTAAAAATTCTTGTTTTAGACTTCTAATTCGTGACCTGTGTTTTGTTTTGCTCTATCCTCTGCGCTTCCGCGTTCGTCAATACGTCATGCATGGGGTCAGAGGTCACTCTTCCGTCGGAACTAGACTCGCGTACGGCTGTTACAGGAAGCCAGAAATGATGGTTTATAAAGTCAAACGCATTGCTTCGCTTTAGAAGGCCTTTATGAACCCCCTGAAGCCCCGAATGATTACTTTTATGATGGATGGATGGATGGATGCGCTTTTTTGGGTTTCAAAAACCAAGGTACCATTCACTCCCATTATAAAGCTTGGAAGAGCCAGGATATTTTTGTTTAATATAACACCGATTGGGCTGAAAGAAAAAAGTCATATACACCTAGGATGGCTTGAGGGTGAGTAAATTATGGGATAATTTTCATTTTGGGGTGAACTAACCTTTTTAACAAAGGTTCAATTGCTAAAATAAAATAATAATCCATCTTCCATTGGCTGGACGAGATTATAAAGATGGGATGGAAGAATATTAACATCAGAAAAAAATACATCGCCTTCCTGTTCACCTGTGCATAATTCCTGTTTCAAAATTATGGAAATATACCGGACTCTTGATGATAATAGTATTAGACTGTCACAATAACTGATTTGATTAATGGCTACGTGTGTACCATCAAATCCAGCTCTACAGTGCCCTAGAGCCCTAAAGTGTCCAGAATAAGTGCACATAATAATCCTAACACGCATTAATGGTCATCCAGCCATCTCTGCTTTAGTCATTTTTTAATATGTCTCTCTGTTATATAAGGCATTATATGGGCAGAGATGGGAGAGGGTTAAGCCACTGCTAAGCCCTCATTACAGAGATAGAAGGAGGTGTGAGGACCCAACAGATGGTCCTCTAGAGTCTAGGAGATGCCACTCAGTACAGATACAAGTGTGTTTCGCTTATGTAAGACTCCAATCTAATGGATGCAGTTATGACAAACTGTTCAATTAAAAAGTTTTTGATTATATATACAGTGCTGGTCAGAATTATTTGCCCCCTTGGGTTTCTCAAAAACACGTTTGGAACAATTTTTTTTCCCCCATTTTATTAAATGCTTTTTGCAACCTCCTTTTTCCAAGATAACAGCTCTGAGTCTTCTCCTATAATGTGTAAGTGTTTGCTGCCAAAAAAGCTTTTTTTTTTTGTTTCATCTGACCATACCCGTCCCGTTTGAAGTTCGAGTAGTGTCAGTTACTTTTCAAACGTTCTATGGAATTCATAAAGCCAAATACAGCGCTTTTTCTTTTTCTTTTTTTTTTTCACATAAATGTTCTGGATGCCGCAGAAACAAGAACAAGACGCAGAACAAGAGCATCTACTGAAATTCTGCTTGTCTAACTGCACATCACGACTGCAATTTCCATTAGAGGAAATACACTTCAGCACAGTTCACTAATAATCTGCAACCTAAAGCCCCACGTGGTCGTCCATCAGCTTAATGACTAGGAGGTCTTTGCACATGAAGAGGCCTTTTGATAAAAGAACAAAGAATCTGTCTGGAAACGGCCACCTCCTGGGTGCTATACCTGTGTCTTTTTTGCTCGGGTAGAGACCATGTCAGATGTGTGCATTTTTCTCCACTAGAATGTATCTCACGAAAAGCTAAGCAAGAAAAATAGAGCCAGGAAAGAGATAAGTGCATAAAAGAGATAAAAAAGCCATATAGTGTGTTTTGACTTCTGCATGACATTCTGCGAAAATCTCTTATGGTTTTCAAATGAAACGTAGCTTCTTTTTCTTTGGTTGCCATAAGGGTCAGTTCAGAAACGGCATTCTTAAATATGATGTCTTGGTTTTTGGATAGAGCAGCCAAAAGTCTCTTACCCACCATGCATCAGTAGAAGCAAATCAGCACAGCAGTGAAATGGAGCTCATTCCATGTGGACGCTCAGCACCCTCTTGTGGCTAAAAGTTCAATCAAAATGTCATTTTATCTTTGCTGGGTAAAGCTTATTGAAAACATTCTGAAGTTTGAGACATTAAGTATTTACAGACAAGGTTACAAACAATAAATATAAACAAGGGACTATAAAAACAATCTAGAGCAGTGTTTTTTTTTACTCCAAAACAATAAAGATAGTCCAAGCCAATATTCGAAGGCCCTCCTATTTAAGCTTATTTGTCCCTCTGGTACTTCTGTTGTAATAAAAATAACCTCAATATTTTATACCAGTTGAATGTTGTACATCTTTATTTATTGATTTATTTTTGCATTTTTTTTGCATTTTAACTAAGATTATGTTAATATAAAAAATAATAATAATTTTAAGACTTGGCCAAGCTGGAAGTTTGCGAGGGCCCCTGTGCGAGTCCCGGCCCCCTGGTTGAGAACCACTGGTCTAGAAAATAAATCGTTTATACATAGAGTCTATGTACAAACATAAGATAAAGTAGGCATAAACCCATATTGAACAAGGGGCTTCAAAGCGCACACTGGGTGTATGCTTTTTTTTTTTACATTAAGGATGAGGATGAGGATGAAGTGATAAATCCATCAGAATGATTCAAAAGTAATATTTTATTACCCCAGACATCACACTGTGTGAATGTGCACGAGGAGATTTATGCGGGCCTTTTCAGCACTGTAAAGGTCACCTTTTAAAGACGGGCACACACTGCAGACGAAATAACCCACCGCCCGACTCCCACCCTCCTCTGGGTCCAAAAGGCTCTTTAGATGATCACACACCGGTGTGCATTAGGTTTCAGGATGATGGCTTATCCACCTTCAAAAAAATGTGTCTTTAAAAGTCCACATGACAGAGAGATATCAGACTTATGGAAAGTGAATAAACCATGACTGAGATTTTTTTAAAGGAAGATAATCATAATTTTAAAGAAGATAATAATAATAATTTTAAGGAAGATAATTATAATAATTTTAAAACTTGCCATTTTTTGTCTAACCCACTGTACTAAAATATGACATATGGCTAACCTGTCTGTAAATGTAAAACACAAGGTAGGTAACGTATAGGGTTAGGGTTAGTGTTAGTCTATTTTTTTTTTTTACAAGCAACATTTTGTCCCTATACTCTGACAATTTTTGCTCTCTCTCTCTCACATTCTGTCTCTCTTTCCACACGCACAAATACAGTGGTGACAAATGAGTGTGCCACAGCCGCTCTGGTGTGGGCAGCACTATGTCTTTTCTCTCTGCACGCCTGTCTTCCTGCTCCATTGCTTTATTGATTCTGTGCTCCTCTCCACCAGATAAAGACCTGAATACTGTCTATATGAACAAGCCCACCACCCACGCCCAAAGGCCCTTTTTTCTAGAATGAACACATGGAAAATAATCTAAGATTTTATGCTACGTAATGAGCCTTATTAATTCGTGGGCTGTTCTTTAAGCCACAAATTACTTTATAGCCCAGTTAGGTCTCTGGTTCAAGGAAAAGTGCTTATCAGTGCATTTAATTGCAAATGAAACTGGGAAAATTGGTATTTAATGAAGTGGAGTTGTTTTGGAGAGGACTGCTTTGCAGAAGCCAAACGGATGTAAAATGGGAGATGGCGGTCATCTTTTTTACATTAGACCTTGCCAATTGGTGTATTTATAAAAACAGACAATATCACACCATTATAGCCATAAACAACCTTGGTTTTAGCACCGAATGTGCTGGAAGGGGCTGTAACTGCAGTCTGTGCAGTTGATATACAGTTGTGGGGGTTTTTAAAACTCTCCGTCAGGTCTCAAACTTCAAGCAGCGTGGTCGTTACAGGGAATGATTATGGCTGTATTTCTCAGGTCCAGTGTTCTTTTCTTGCTGTTTGAAGTTGCATATTAAGGTCAGTTCTGTGCTTTGGACCAATGGGTGCAAAAAAAAAAAAAATTGCATCATCACCGCAAAGAAGTCCAGGGTAATGGGCCATATATCATATATCACCAGGCCTGGCGGTGCATTCTGTGTGATTTTCCTGGCTTTTAAGACTTCATACAGAATGACAAGCTATACATCAGGTTTGTGAAAAGTAAATAACGGTGAAGGTTACTTCAGAGACCTGCTAAGAACCATTTTAGGTTGTTTCAATATGTTTTAAATGAGCTATTTAGGGCAAAAACCTTGCAGCCTCTCAGACTGCCATTCTCAGAAATGTCTATTTTGCTCCAAAAATGCTGCATTTATTATAATAAAATACAGTAAAAATAGTAATATATATGTATGTGTGCGCGTGCGTGCGTGTATATTATATATATAGTACCAGGCAAAAGTTTGATTATTTGATAAAAAATACAAAGAAAACAGTAATATTGTGACATATTATTACAATTTAAAATAATGGTCTTCTATTTTAATATACTTTGAAATATAATTTATTGCTGTGATGCAAAGCTGAATTTTCAGCATCATTACTCCAGTCTTCAGTGTCACATGATCCTTCAGAAATCATTCTAATATGATGATTTGATACTCAATGACAATCAATGTTGGAAACAGTTGTGCTGTTTAATTTCATTTTATTTTTGGAACCTGTGATACTTTTTTCAGGATTCATTGATGAATAAAAAGTTAAAAAGAACAGCATTTATTCAAAATAGAAAACTTTTCTAAATAATGTGTTCCTTTTTATCAGTTTAACACATTCTTGCTGAATAAAAGTATTCATTTCTTTCAAAAGAAAATTAAAAAAAAAAAGATTTTGAACGGTAGTGTATGTTGTTACAAAAGATTTCTATTTTAAATAAATGCTGTTCTTTTTAACTTTTTATTCAAAGAATCCTGAACAATATGACTGTTTTTTATGTATTTTTTGATAAAATAAATGCAGGCTTGATGAGCATAAGAGACTTCTTTCAAAAACATAAACATTTTCCAAACTTTTGACCAGAACTGTAAGTAACCCCTCAGGTCCTACTCGCCCCGCTCTGTGGGGGCCTCGAACCCCGGTGTCCGGTGTGGGAGCCGAGCACTCTAACAAAGAGAGCGCCTCTTGAGATCAGGAGAGTGAGGTTTACTCGCACAGCTCTTACTAGCTGGCCTTCGTACATTTATGTTTTTCTGCACCATCTGCCAGACGGCCGAAACAGCTTGTGTGTGGGGTGCGTATACAGTCCTTGATGATTCTGTGTGCTTCCTTTGGACAATGACACACATGTATGATTCATACTGGGATATAAAGACAGTTGACGGAAGCCATTGACTTTCATAGTATTTTTTTTTCCTACTATGGAAGTCAATGGCTACCGTCAACTGTGTGGTTACCAACATTATTCAAAATATCTTCTTTTTAGTTCAGCAGAAGAAAGAAACTCATACAGTTTTGGTACAACATAAGGGTGAGTAGGCTAAATGATGTCAGAATTTTCATTTTTGGGTTAACTAATCCTTTAAAGACTTTCCACCCTATTCTTACAAGAAAAAAATAGGCTCACTGAAAGAGAACAGGTAACAATAAAATGTAATGGTGCCTAAATTAATATATACAATTCAAACATTTCAGAGGAGAACTTGATGGTGTGGCTGCTTCCGCAAAAAGTTGGACAGTGTCCACAATACAGGAAATTACATCACTCATGATGAGATAGAAGTATTTCATCCACTAGATGGTGCTAAAAACGTCATGCTTGATTTCTGCTGAAAGGTTTGTTACCAAAGTCCTGACTTGTGTTTAACAAACTGTACTGTCTATTTTCTATTTTAATTCAGGTGATGTAGCTGATCTCACAAATACAGTTGCAACACTAAAAGTATCCATTATGCATATTGTAATTAAAGTTATTTATGTCAACTTACTGTATCAGATACTCTTAAATATGATCATCTACCTGGGCTCAATACAGTCAAATATGGAGCGATGCACTAATAATGAATCTAAAGGAGCAACTCAGGCAACATATTTGATATAAGGCTGTTATCTGGAAGCACTGTGTGTGCTGCTGACCCTTGAATGAATTCTCTGAACGGCTCTGGTTACAGCTTAAATCTCCATGTGTTTATCTTTTGGCGAAGGGAGGGGGGTCGAATGCTAGAATGCTCTTGTCATAACCTGGCAACATTTGAGGGTCAGATCATGTGGAGGAAGACTCATTTGAACAAGAACCGGGGCCAAGTGGAGAGATTGTGAGCACAAGCTGATTTTTTTTTGATTGCAAGATTTTACTACAGATGGTAAACCAAGCAACCACATGTTGAGTCCTGTATATCTGTAATTATGACTGCATGTGGACCTTTTGCTCAGGCCTTTGCATACACAAGTCTACTTCTTTAAGTCAGGATATCAGGAAAAGTCCTGACCCCACAAGCTCAACATGCCCCTTTTAATAAAACAATAAACATGGGACGAGTCTCGCAATCCACCCCCATAGCAACCGGCCACATAACCATAACCTTTTATCCCCATACCAGCCGCTGGCTACAAATACTCCGAACACAAGCTCACTACAAAAGCTGGTCACTATTTTAAGCCATCGAAGTCAAATAAAGTTACACAGGAAAAAAAGCTAAATAATTCCACTCATACCTGGACGTTTCAAATAAGCCGCTGTAAGTCTTTATTTACGCTTGGCTCCCCCTATGTGATGTCCTGGAGTGTTTGAAATTGAAGCCCTGCCACAGAAGAGGGGGGCTCACGGGGGTCCCAGACACCCAATACCCCACGCGCTGCAGGCTCAGTTTGAAGAAAAAGAGCACAATTGGATTAGATACCAAAATATGAGCAGTGTTTGTTTTAATCAGTCTGGTGACACAGGGAGCTTTTGAAAGCACTAGGGAGAGAGGGTTGAGGCGAAGGGAGATGAGAAGGAGAGAAGGACAGCTGTCCTGCAGACCTGATACTGCGTTTGGAGACAGAGGCCTGCGGTCTGGGGGGTGCTTGGCCATAAAAGGGTCACAGCCAGGACTCTAGACCATAGTCAGGGTAGCGCCATATTTATTTATTTTGCCAGGAAATAGGCCTACAGACAGTGCATTCAAGGTATTCTGTTGTTTAAAACATCCCAACTGTTCAGCTGACAAAGCGTATAAAAAAATAAAAAATAAAAAAAACACATTTAGCAGACAAAGACTCCATAAAACAGTTTTGAAAGTTGTGACAATAGGCTCTATGCCCTCTATGTTTTGTCTCAGCCCGCCCAGTTACATCCGGTGCTGCGTCGCAAGCCGTTTTTGCATTAGGTGGAGATAATGGCAAATTACACTCGTTGTTTACAAGAACTTCCAGCGGTTAACGTGAATGATGTTAACAATATTGTGAGGCAGTTAGCAGTCACACATAAGAGTAAGAAAGAGAAGGAAATTAAATTATATATTTCGGGCTACATCGACAACTTTGAGGGTGAGTAATCTCTCATATCATGTGAAATCCGACTAGCGAATCAGTTTCTAAAATTGTTGTCTCGTTTCTGAGAAAATTTATTTTATTAAAGTTTGGCCGCTAGTACATTTCGGTATAGAACGCGCTATGCGGAGGTAAAGACACTGGCTGAGATTCAACCGGAAATACGTCAGCAGCGTTCGTGCATAGAGCCTATTAAAGGATAATTCCGGTATTTAACACTTTGAGTCTATTTTCTAGTTTGTTTTGGATGAACTAGAGTGGTGGACTTAGAAATTTTGACGATGGGTCCTGTCTCGACTTTTTGACTATTTTAGAATCGCCTCTGAGCGCTTCAGAGTGGATGTCTATGGGCATGCTCAAACATGTCCTTAAAACAACCCTTAACGTTCGTTTTCAAAACTGTGCAACTCACCGAGTGGTTAGAGGTGTTCGTTGATATTCCAAAACAAGTAGCGTAGCGAAATACAGTTTCTGTCGTGTTTTATTTGCCATTTTTTAAAATCGTATTGATGTCTGCTGGAGGACTCAGTGCTCGTTGATATTACTGCGCTACCGGAAACGGAAAGGGGTCTGTTTACATTTGGTTGTAGTCTTTTCGCTCGGTTCTCCGTCTCTCAGAAGGCTAGCGTGAGCTGAGCAACTGCGGCAAAGTGGTTGTCGCCATCAAGTGGCCGTCGCCATCAAGTGGCCGGGAGTGTGCTAATGCTTCAGACTCAAATATCGAGCGGAAGTTTATACGCGGTTGTGAGGTATCTGAAAAAATAGTTCCACTATAGCAAATAACACGGATTGAAAGCATACATTGCGCCGATATATTTGTTTTTAATCATCAACGAACACCACTAACCACTCGGTGAGTTGCACAGTTTTGAAAACCAACGTTAAGGGTTGTTTTAAGGACATGTTTGAGCATGCCCATAGACATCCACTCTGAAGCGGTCAGAGGCGATTCTAAAATAGTCAAAAAGTCGAGACAGGACCCATCGTCAACATTTCTAAGTCCACCACTCTAGTTCATCCAAAACAAACTAGAAAATAGACTCAAAGTGTTAAATACCGGAATTATCCTTTAAGCGATCTAGGACCTTTATACAGAATGTGCCATTGTAAAGACTTAAAGGTGCCCTAGAATGTTTTTTTATTTTATTTTTTAATGTTTCCTGGGTTACCCTTATAATGTTAGTATGTTTTTTAGATAAAAAATAATCATAATTTAGAAATAAATGGCATTTTTCCTAGCCTGCTTTTAGCCTCTGATTTGAACACTCTGTTTGAAGGGGCGTGTCTGCTGTGGGATTCAGTGTAACCGCGGCCACTGCTGTGATTGGCTGACATGCTTGCATATGAAATAGCAACGCATTACATCTGATACTCTCTCCCGAATACTTTTACTACTGCTATTATACGTTTTTACTATAACAGCTATCGAGATTAACGAATCGTGAGATGTTTTTAAAGTATTTAGATCTATTCCCATCACAAAATGTTGCCGTGATGAGCATTGAGCAGATGACAGTCTGTTGATCGCGAGAATGAAGATCTAATCATTGCAAAGCAGTTTCTGCACTCTCTCTGCTTTCACCAATGCAAACACGATGATGTAAATACAGTAAGAGCTTCGTTGTGCAGTAACGTGCGTCATTGATTTCATAACGAGTTTGGCAAGTGTCCAGATAAACTCGCGCTGTGTGGAAAGATTGTTCTTTGATCGCTTTCTGTATATAATTTGTTCACAAATTAAATACGATTATTTTCATCCTACTAAAAGAAACGATGTGAAGCTGATATTTTAGTCACTGGCTTGACTTACTGATGCATAAACAGTATTGAACGATTTTGAGAGAAAGATTACCTGTCTGAACTTGAACAATTACTCATCAGAAAGTGTTGCTTGGTAGCTCGATCCGAGGCCAGCTCTGTATTGGCCCAAGTTGAGGAAACACTCGGTGAAATGTTTGGAAATTTCCAGAGAAAATAAAATTAACCCATTGTTTCTTCAGAGGCCCAGATGAAGGAACTAAAAAATACTTTTGTGTTCATGTGTACATCCACACTGAGCAACTGCCATGCTTCGGCTGCGCAGTTCCACCTGGCATTGAGGGCTGGCATTATGCAAATATTTGGAGGCGTACATATTAATGATCCCGACTATTGCGTCACAGTCGGTATTGTGTGGAGAACCGACCGTTTTTCATAAACGTGAATTAAATGAGAACGCGAAAACAGTCCAGTTTAAAATTCAGGGTGTACTCACACTAGCCAGTTTGAACCGTGCCCGAGTGCGTTTGACCACCAAAGCGCGGTTCGTTTGACTAGTGTGAGTGCTCCGAACCGTGCCCGGCCGCGGCTCGATTAGCCGGCCCTGGCCCGCTTGGAAGAGGTGGGCCAGAGCACGGTTCAGTTGGACTCGGGCGCGGTTCGCATGCAGTGTGAGCGCTAACCGTGCTGGAGCACGGAACAGGACGCGTGACGTCATGGTTTTGCGACGCTCCAAAACCAACACAGTCCGTAATCAAAGCTGCAAAGTCCTTGCTGCACTTCAGCTGGTACCTTGCAAACCTCCTCATACGAGCAGCACGATTACGTGAAAATTTTCGCGCCACTAAGGCGACGCATCTGTTTAACAACAGGCTGTGAGAGGGCTGTGGACCACCGTGGACCAAACGACACAAAATTATCCACAAAGAAAACAGAGCGATGGACTGACATATGACATATGCACTGAAACGGCGTGCTGAAAACAGAGCTGTTTTTGACCAGGTAAAATAAGTGTTTTCTTACAATACTAATGAGAATTTTTAATTAAAGTATATTACAAACTTTTAATTTAGACCCTAAAGAATCATATTAGCTTGTACAAAAATGGCATTATATGACCCCTTTAAGTCTATCCATCATTCGTTTTCATCCACATCAAATTTAATATGGCGTCCACTGACACCCAAATACTACCTTTGCATATAGCCTACATATGTCTGATTCTGAGCATGTGTGTAACTTCTCAGAATAATTTTCTCTTCACATTTTCATTACTCATGAAACCTACAGTAACATCTGTATAGCTGATGTATTTATTTAAGATATAATCACTCATTATATTCACCTTATAAGAATTCAGATCGGCACCAGAATATTCCTCCGGTAGGATGGTTGAAGCAAGAAGAACCCTAGGCCTATCTTCAGACTGCTGGAGATTTTTCCTGCAGTCAGGGAAGAGTCAGTAATTGAACTGGATGACACCTGCAGATTACAAATAAAAATGGTTGGAAATGCAAAAACAAAATGTGCGACAATTATTTAAAAGTTGCAATTGACCAAATTTGGAGTGTATCAATGTATTATTGCTAGAGTGTGCGCCAGTGTTGGGGTGTGATTCTTCGACCTGTTGAGAATCGAGTCGATTGCAAAGGTTCCGGGAAATCGAGTATTCAAAAGAACAAACAGTTACCCCAGAAAAGCTAATCAGTTGTTTAACAGTTTATGGCAAATAATGCACAGGGTCTCCAGACGCATTTTGTTAAAAAAACTTGTTAAAAAACGCATTTTGTTTACTTAACTTAGAGTTCTAAAGCTCACAGGTGCAAGACACTGGAAATTGACATTCGTCTGTTAGAAAGAGAAAACAATTAAGAAGCAGGCCTTTGCTCTGGTAAGCCAGTCCACTTTATGTAGTTAACCAGAATAATTGCTTTGTTTGTGAATGTTTTGTTTTGAATATCTGAAAAGCAGACAGCCCAATGTTAGCTTTATTGTTTAGCCTATACATTAGGGCCTATATTCTTGTGCGAAATTTTGTACTAGTTACAAATGAACAATTTAGGGAATTAAATTATGTCTTCATGGACAGTGAATTAAATTTTTCGTTTGTTTGTAATTTTCACATTTAACATTTTTATTGTCAGTTTAACAATAAAAGTAGGCTAGGCTATGCAATTTAATGATGCTGCTTCCCAACACAGTCTCTTTAATCACATGCTAGCATATGTCGGTCACGCACTCATCTTCCAATAAGACATTAGTTTGGGATCCATTCTGGAATCAGACTCGATTTCTGCAGTCATTTTCTCAGAGTCATTCTCAAACTCACTTCTGAGCACTTTGAATCCCTTCAGTCAGTCAGTGAATCGTTCATTACTGTTACTGAGTGCACAACTGACTCCCATGGAGTCATTTTTTCAGTTATGTCCAATTCGAAATAACCAAAAACTGATCTGTTTTCTGATTGTTTGTTCATATCAATTAGAGACAGTAGGCTACCTATATGAAGATTTATTGGAATAAATTAAAGTCCCCCTGTAGTCAATAATTGTAGGCTATCCCTTAAAACTCTTTGATCACCAAAATGACATAGGCCTATTTAAACGTTTTTTTCCTTGAAAAATATTCTTCATGCCTTAAAATAGATTGAATGTAACTCTACATCCTTGCCTCATTTAGTATACGTGGTTCTATGAATATGCAAATTAGACCCGCCTCCACTCACTCACACCAGCACAGAGATCCACTTGATGACAATCACAGATTAACATGATTGGTTACAAGGTGGGTTTTGACATCTGAAACATCGGCAAATTTTAAATCGCGTTCTTGAGACTGTCTTTGGTTCACTGCAGTTTTAAAGGGGTCATATAATGCCATTTTCATACAAGTTAATTTGATTCTTTAGGGTCTAAATAAAAAGTTTGTAATATACTTTAATTAAAAATTCTCATTAGTATTGTAAGAAAACACTAATTTTACCTGGTCAAAAACAGCTCTGTTTTCAGCACGCCGTTTCAGTGCATATGCCTTTAAATGATAATGAGCTTCGCTCACTCTGTTCTGCGGGCGTTTTGACAAGGCATGTGGAGTGTTGCCTTGACAATGGTTGAGGGTATATTTTGGAGAAAGAATGGCAGCGGGAGTCTCTGAGGACACATCAATGGCCCTGTCCCAAATGGCACACTCCGGACTTGTGGACTTCCTCAGAGTCCACACTTCGGTGACGTCATGTAGTGCAGACCCATAGGGCCCTTAGTGCGAGTCTGCGAGGGCGCATTGAGAGGTATTTTTGGGACAGACTCGATCGTCACGCCGGAAACAGGAAGACGGTCTGATTGTTGTTATGGACAGGTGCAACAGGAAATATGCTGCCTATTGTTGTTGTGTTTACATATGACTCAGTAAAGCCCTGACATTCTGTTTTATTTATTTAATGAATCATAATGCGATCGTATTATTCAGCTCGCTATTATTAGCCTATGTTTGAGACATCAACCACTGGTTGATGATCATAATGTTTGTATAAACTTGTCATAAAAACCGTAATGATAATTACACTTAAATATTTTATTCTCAGCCATGTTAACAATTGTCCGTGAGCGAAGTCTCCACCAATCCGTTGTCTGATTGGCCTTTCGCAAGGATTCCTGGGTAGTTAAAACCTGTTAAGCTTCACCAGTGCGTGGGCGCTCTGAAGCGTTTTTTTTTTTAAATAGTTCAAAGTTACTATCATATTTAATGTTATTAACTTGACAAACTATACATCATTAAAACTATATAAGACTCAAGTTTCAGTATTTGACCACTATTGTATTCTGAGAAACTTGTAGTGACAGTTATGTCTTAATTTGTGTCAGGAGTTATGAAATTAAAAAATGAGTCGTTACCTTTAATATGAATTATGAGCGTCAGCCGGTCTCATTCAGAAAAAAACTCCCGTGCGATCGTCATGACAGTGCTTGACAAAACAACGTCCATCAGGGCTTTTAGCTCAGACATGTGCAGATTTGGAGAAATATTGATAGATTCTCATAGGTTTACATCAGATTTCTATAGACAGGAATAATATTTATTGAATTTATACCCAAATGCGTCGATGTAATCATTTTGAGCGCTGGATACTCTGATGTACTGTGTTATCAATTCATACTGAAAGTCTGGGGCGCTGTTTGCACAGTACAGTAAAGTCCATATATGGATCACATGAAGAAGAGCCATAATCATGTGACATTCGGGAAGTCCTGACACAACAAAGCTATCCGAGATCGCTGTAAAGTGCAGATAAAGATGTTTTGAAGACAATAAACATGATTGCAATGATATTTGATTTACCTGTGTTCTTCGAGTCATGTCAGGTATTTTCATAATAATAGATTATATGTATAATGTAATGCTAATCGAGATAGACTTTCAAATTGTGCAGAATACAATAAAATAATATATTTTCTATCTGATTTTTTTATCTGAAGCCAAATCAGATTACAGAAAGTTATTTAAAACACTCGACTTGCGCTGTAAAGTAAGTTTGGAGCACAAACATAGTTTTATTCTCATAAATTGTCGTGTATTGATGGTGTGCTAAGCTAACATGCTAGCTAGTACTGAGCACCTGCTACCTAACTTCGGTGTAATTTTTATGATTTTTTCTAAATAAGAATGCTTACTGAAATGTTTCGTTTTTCAAAAAGGGCATTTGATACAGTTTCACTGTGAAGTGAGAACTTTTATAAAAGAAATGAGGGATTGAAACAGTGTGAATTGCTAGTCGTTAGTGATTATAATGCAGACAAAAGAAAAGCATATTTAGAGCAATAAACAGGCTGGAGAGGTGTGAATATGTGCAGGGGAGACTGAGACTGAATGGGGCTCGTTTTTGCATCACAAAACAATAGAGGCAATAGACTGAATAGATGCTTATAAGATGACAATAAACACCAGTCTAATCAAAATAAAGTCATATGACATGATCTTGAAAAACATTGAACTAAATACAGAGTTTTAGACTTATCATCTTCAGATTTTAAATATAACATGGCCAGACATGTGGCTTTAGCTGCAGTGCATTTCTAGATTGCTACAATGCCAACTTCAATTTTATTTTCATGAAGATGTTTCATAAAAATAAATGTATAATAACTTTACAAAACTTTGAAGCTATTTATAACTATTTTTTTTTCATTATGACAATAATTAATTCTACATTTACAATAAACTTCCAGGTGTCAGCTTTCAAATGATATCTTACTTGTGCTTTTAGTACAAAGGGTTCATGAACTGTATCTGTTTCAGTTTGGGAATGCCATATCTGGGGATTTTTCAAAAATGGGGTTGCAGCTTAACAGGTTAAAGTGCGTGGAGCCTGCATCTATCCAATATTATCTGCCTGCAGTCCCGGAGGCTGCATTTTCAGGACCCCACTTCTAGGACCGCATTTCTAGGACCCTAGTTTTTTTGTGACAGCGCCACCTACCGAGTCGGAGAACCGCAGTCCCAGGAACGCATTTCCAGGACCCTAGTTTGGAGGAACGAAAAAAGTGCCACCAAGGCAGTATCTCCACCCAGTTTTAACTACATTAGAGTTTTTTAAAAAGTTTTATTACACCCAAATACTACTTTCTTTATTGCAATTAAACCAGGTTCCTATGAATGTTGAGAAATTGGGTCTAAGTAGCATACTATAATATAACTCAAGTAAAATAAACAAGGAATCATGTTATAGCCTTTTCAGTCACTCGATGGACCACATTTTCAAGTACAGAGGGAAGACAAGGATGACTCAGGGGGTAGATTTAAGATTGTGTATTTTACAAAATAATATATAACACTTGAACTTGAACACACAAAATCTTTTATAAAATAATATATAACAACTGAAATTGAACACACAAAATATTTTACAAAATAATATGTAACAACTGAACTTGAACACACACAAAAACAAATTTGATCATGACGTGAACCACTTCAATGGATGGACAAACACATGGACAACATCATCACTGACTCCTAAGAGAGAGAAAGAGAAGTGAATTAAATAAGGAACATTTAGTTGAACATGTTCTACTCTCTAATTTTAAATTTCATATTTAAAAGATCTTAGTTACCACAGAGTAATGATAATGATAAAAATAATGATATCAATCTTCATACCAATTACTGTTCATAATACAATTATTGCATACTGTTCAAAGATTTGGAAAAAAAAATGATTTTGATGTTGTGGGAACAAAGGTTCTAGAAACACTCATGTCAATAAAGCCCATCTGAACTGAGAAAAAAATAATAGAGAGAGATGCAAGAAATCTGAATAGAAATAACATTATTGACACGACTTTTCCTGACCATATATAAGTAGGCCTATACAGTAAATGACACAATCTAACACGTGGGATTTTAACAGTCAATTATTATAATGGCCTCTCTGATATGTCTGACTATTAAAATGTCATATGTCTCAACCAACTTTATAAAACCATGTCAAAATGAAGAGACGTACACATAACATGTATTGTGGGTAACGTTAACAGGCTTACTGTGAGCACGTGACAGTGAAAACATTACGATTATTTTAACTGAATTAAAATGGAAAAACAATGAGTAATTAACAAGCTTTCAGAACGAACATGGTACAGTTTATTGTGCTGTAAGTAAGTCAACACAGGCTTAGCCTATCATGCAACAGCTCCGTTAAATGAACCGTAGTATTTCATTTTCCAGCATTAGAGGCTAATATATGATGGCTATGCATTCAAAACTGTTTAGCAAATCACCAGCACGTTGGCAACGTTAACTTTCCAATGAAATGCATCACAATTGTTTTTAAAGTTAAACAAATAAAAATTGATTCGCATTTGATACTCACACTCTGAATGTCATCCATTTTCGCTGGTCCTCTAATTCGGTAGGTGGCGTTGTCACTAAAAACCTAGGGTCCTAGAAATGCGGTCCTAGAAGTGGGGTCCTGAAAATGCAGCCTCCGGGACTGCAGGCAGATGCTACTCCATCTATCGCAGAAGACCGCTTCAAGGGTACAAAGGGGGCGCTGCTGAGCACACTTCAGAGCGTTAAAATGCTAAATGGGACGGCCTACGGACTCGTAGACTCGGCGAGCATGCGCAATTTAAGTCCGCGAGACCGAAAGTCCGCATGAAGTGCGCCATTTGGGACAGGGCCTGTGCAATCGTATCAGTTTGAACACCGGAGTCGGACCCGGAACAAGATGACGGCCGCAAAGAAGTTCGACAATTAAAGGTGCAGTGTGTATTTTTTAGCGACATCTAGTGGTTCGGTTGCGATTTGCACTCACTGCTCACCCCTCCCTTTCGAAGAAGCTCTGGTGGCTAAAACGGGACAAACATATCGTTGTCTGGAGACAGAGTAAGCCAAGAGTGTGTAACATTGTCACTGTTTCTGTACCACAGTACATTATAAACCACATCATGGATAAAGTTTACAAAGCCATAGTCAGGTGAGGATCAAGGGTCTTAATATATAATATAATAATAGTAATCAGCTGATTGTCTCACAAACGTAACCAGAACATTTGTCCCCACATAGCAAACCCATAATACAGCGAGGGAGAATTCACCACATGAAACTATGCAACTATATATTTTTTTCTAACAGGTGTTACGTCCACCCCTGTCTAGGGTAGAGGAGAACGAACAGAAATACATAAACATAAATAATCGTCTTCAGAGCCCCTGTCTTCCGTCCCAGTATTGATCCAACACAGAACCATTTTCCAAATCAAAAGGGAATTTATTAAGGGAACATAAGTAATCAAGAACTCAAGACTCAAAGGAAGTAATTTACCTCAGGAGGAGGCTAATGCCAAAATAACAAACAAAACAAGTCTAACTATTTTTAACAACTAAATAACCTAAACACCAAAATAATGATGTAAATAAAAGACAATACTAAACCTAACTTCCTCTCTAAATATAAACAGGAGAAAAAAATAGAACAAATTAAATGGCGCCTACCTCCCTACACCTTCCTTAACTGAAAAATAATAAAGAAACAATACAACAAAAACTTGAAGAAAATAACCCACCCTGCACTCAGGGAGTAAACAAAATAAAAATAAAAACTATAACAGTCCAAACAACATTGCACTGATCTCTCACCTCAGTAAAAAGGTTTACTTAGGACACAAACACAACATAGGGAAAACTTCAACACATGACTGGAACAGGAGAAAGGGTCTCTTCAGAAGAGAGACAGAGGAGAAAACCTCCCGCCTCTCTCGCACTGCAGAACTGGTCAGCTTTTATACCAAGCATACACCGGCAAGAGCGAATCAGCATAGGGAGCTACACAGGTGCGCTGATTACCCACAGGTGCCGCTACCTAACCTATGGGAGATCAGAAACAACAAAAAGACAAGCACTCACAACACTGACAAGGATACGTACTTTGACGTAACACCCCCACACTCAAATTTACAATTCCACTGAATTGTAAAAAAAAAAAAAACTCATTAACCCATAGGATTATATACTCTAGATAAGGCATCCGCTACCACATTCTCAGAGCCTTTTTGATGTCGAATATCTAGGTTGTATTCCTGGAGTATTAAAGACCAGCGCATCAACCGTTGGTTAGCGTTGTACATCCTGGACAAAAATATAAGCGGGTTGTGGTCAGTGTACACAATTACAGGAGTGTTGCTACCTCCCACATAAACCTCAAAGTATTGTAGAGCTAACATTAAAGCTAAAACCTCCTTCTCGATGGTACTGTAATGAAGCTGAAACTTTGAATTTTTTTTTGAATAGTAGGATACAGGATGATCCACACCTCCAGAATCCTCCTGCATCAGCACCGCTCCAGCCCCCGTAGCACTAGCATCCACCTGTAACTTGAAAGGTAGATCGAAATCTGGTGCAGAGAGAACAGGAGCATTACAAAGAATATCTTTCGCTGCTAGAAATGCACATTCACACTCAGGAGTCCACACAAAACTCTTAGAAGCACTGAGTAGATCAGTTAGGGGAGACACAATGCAAGCAAAATTTCTACAGAATCCCCTATAATAACCGGTCATTCCCAAAAACCGGCGTAATTGGCGTTTGTTTGTGGGAGTGGGGAACTCTAATTTTAAAGTAATTTTAGCTTCAATTGGTCGCACTTGTCCCTGACCAACCTTTGTACCAAGATAGGTCACAACTGCTTTTGTGAACTCCCATTTTGTCAAATTCAACGTAAGGGAAGCCTTTTCCAAGCGTTGGAAAACACACTCAAGGGACTTTAGATGTTCTTGCCACCCATCAGAATAGATAACTATGTCATCCAGATACGCTGCACAATTTGGCACGTTAGCCAGTACTTTATGCATCAACCTCTGGAATGTCGCAGGTGCATTTCGCATCCCAAAGGCGAGAACAGAGTACTGCAAAAAGTTATCTGGCGTTACAAATGCAGAAATTTCCGAAGCTCGTGGTGTTAAAGGAACTTGCCAGTAGCCTTTCAAAAGATCAAGCTTAGTCACATACTTCGCTGATCCGACTCGGTCTATACAGTCTTCTAAACGGGGTAAGGGAAAAGAGTCTGGCTTAGTGATGGAATTTACTTTTCGACAGTCAGTACAAAAACGAAAAGTCGAATCTGGCTTTGGGACTAACAAGCAAGGTGAACTCCAAGGACTTTCACTAGGCATTGCAAGACCATTTTGGAACAAATACTCAACTTCAGACCTCATAACCTCACGTTTAACAGGATTAACTCTATAGGGATACTGTTTGACAGGCAAATTCTCACTAACATCAATGTCATGAACCAGAACATTCGTCTGGCGTGGCACATCAGAAAAAAGAGCAGGGTATTTTCTGATCAAATTACCCACTTCACTATGTTGGTTCTCAGGAAGATAACACAGGTAAGAATCTAGATCAACCAGTATGAAAGAGTTCTGGAAACGTCCACACGAAAACTTAGCATCACACCCAGACAATCCATCATCTTCAGGACTGTAAGGAGAGGGTACAACAGCAGACATCACAGGCAAAAACTTTAGAGACACTAGCTCCACCTCCATTTCTTACAATATAAGGCTTCAACATATTTATATGGCAAACTCGAGTCTTTCGCCTACGATCAGGGGTGTGAACTACGTAGTCAGTGTCACTCAATTTTTTATCAATTGTATAAGGACCGGAGAATTTGGCATCTAAAGCTGACCCAGACACCGGCAGTAAAACAAGAACATCATCCCCAACTTCAAAATGACGTGCTACACTCTTCTTATCAAAGTGTGCTTTCATTTTGGACTGCACAGCCGCCAGATGAGTTTTTGCAGTTTCACAAGCTAAATGAAGTCTCTCACGGAATGAACTCACATACTCAAGAACAGATGTGGGCAATGACTGCTTAGACAGTAGTTTCTCTTTAAGCAATTTTAGTGGACCGCGAACAGTATGACCAAAAACTAATTCCGCGGGACTAAAACCTGTTGACTCCTGAACGGTCTCTCTCACCGCAAACATTAAAAGAGGCAGACCTTCCACCCAATCCCTCTCAGTTTCCCCACAATATGTTCTGAGCATGGTTTTTAGAGTTTGATGAAAGCGTTCAAGCGCCCCTTGAGACTCGGGATGGTATGCAGATGACAAACGATGACTAACATCTAACTCTTTTGCAACTTGCTTGAACATCTTGGAAGTGAAGTTAGTCCCCCGGTCAGTCTGAATGACTCTAGGCAGGCCAAAAATTGAGCAAAACTTTACTAACTCCTTCACTATTACATTCGTTTTTAATGACCGCAGTGGAATAGCATCAGCATATCTGGTAGCCACACACATAATAGTTAACACGTATTGATGGCCAGACTTAGACCTAGGCAATGGCCCAACACAGTCAATTATTAGCCGCTCAAAAGGTTCACTGATAACAGGGATAGGCTGCAAAGGCGCTGAAGGAACTACCTGGTTGGGTTTCCCCGCTACCTGACAAGCATGACATGAGCGGCAAAACTGAGATACACTGGACTTTAATCCAGGCCAAAAGAAATATTTAGTAATCCTTTTGTATGCCTTCGTTATGCCAAGATGTCCCGAAAGAAGATGTTCATGTGCAAGTTTTAAAACTTGAGATCGGTAACCTGAAGGAAGAACAATTTGATACAGAGCATTCCAATCCGCCTCCTCAACTAATGAAGGTTTCCATCTACGCATCAACACGTCATCATCCCAAAAATAAGACACACCAGTATCTGGAACCATACTCAAATCAACAGCAACTTCTCTGCAGCTATTTAAAGATGGATCAGATCGCTGAGCAGCAGCTAACCGCAGGAAATTTAACTGCTAATGCTGCCTGATCACCCAGCCCAGGATTAGTTGAATAAAACCAGAAAAGGAAAAACTTTGCCACCTGCTATGTCATTCCCAATGATTAGACCTACACCATCCACTGGTAACTGTTCACGAACACCAAGTTTAACCATTCCTGAAACTAAATCAGAGGACAAGTGAACGTTATGCAGAGGCACATTAACACAGCCTAACTCAATTCCTCGAATTAGTACATCAGTACCAGAATAGGAATGATCAGAAAATGGCACCACACTCTCTAGAATAAATGACTGAGCTGCCCCGGTGTCTCTAAGCATGCGGACAGGCTTTTTCTCATCACTATCCGGCAGAGAAACAAACCCATTAATAAGAAACGGTTCATAAACATCCATCTCTGAACATGAAGGTGAGCTATCCGAAACGGTTACAGAATGTGAAAATGTCACATTTTTGGGCTTTGCCCCAGCAGATTTTTGTTTCCAGGCTTTACATTCTGAAATCAGATGGTTGGAATCCAAGCAGTAAAAGCAAGCTCGCCGTTCATCTGAACCTTTTGCAATAGTTTTACGAAAAATATCCGACCTCTGCGCACGGAATACTCTATTTGTTTCTCTGCGCAAGTCGTTTCCTATCAACGGAGGAATTTTGGCTTGACGTACAGAAGGAAAAGAAGTTCTGTGCGTAAGAACGAATTCGTCAGCGATCACAGCTGCCTCTGCGAGTGTTGCAACCTTCTGTTCATTTATGTGCACCACAATGTTTTCCCCTATACACGTTTTAAAGTCCTCTAATAAGAGAAGTTCCTGAAGTTGGTCAAAAGTGTCAATCCTAACTAGCAGCACACCACTTATCAAAGAGAACCTTTTTTTCTCTAGCGAACTCTACAAAGGTTTGTTTGGCTGATTTTAAATGTTCCCTGAATTTCTGACGGCAGGCTTCTGGCACCAACTCATAAGCTCTTAGTATGGCCACCTTAACAACATCATAGTCAAGAGCCTGTTCTACAGGTAATGCAGAACAAACCTCCTGAGCTTTTCCAGATAAATTACATTGGAGAAGTAACACCCACATGTCTTTTGGCCAATTCAGTTTAACTGCTACCCGCTCAAATGTAGTAAAATATGAATCAACTTCAGCTTCAAAGAATTGTGGTACCATTTTTACATACCTACTAACATCAAAAACTGAAGGTACAGAATCCATGTGACCTGACGATGACGGTCTAGAACGGGGTAGAGGACTAGGCTGATTACGTAACGTTTGAAGCTCTACTTCTAGTCTACGAAGTTTTATATCACGATCTGATTCAATTTCGAGAGCCCTAACCCGCAACAATTGAGTCTCATGTTCTTGTTTTTTTAAGGCAAGATCAAGCTCTTTTAATTGAATTGTAATGATTGACATGATTGTAACAGCGCCGCGCGCCTCCACATCCCCTAGACACCATTTACTACACACAATAGGCTTTTTTTCTCTGATTTTGAAAACTCTTCGCGATCGACTTAAAATGCTTCCAAGATCGACTTGTCGACCGCGATCGACGGGTTGGTGATTCCTGTAACATAACGTTACTGTTTTACGGTCAATGACAAGAGTACTAATCAGCTGTCTCACGAACGTAACCAGCAGATTTATCCCCACATAGCACAGCCATAACACAGCGAGGGAGAAGAACTAAGTTACATGAAACAATCCAACTACATATTTTACACCACTGACAAGGGAAAAGTCACTACTCACGGTGTTTATGGCTAGCTTCGAGCTTTCTGCTGCTTCTCTTTCAAGGTAGTGACGAAACGCGCTCTGTAGAGCTGTTTGTTCGCTGTCGGCTACGGTAGAAACATGACGTCACAATATGTCGACCTTCATAGAAGGGGGTGCCCGCGGTTATGTAGATATAAATGTCTCATTCTAAGGTAATAAAAACATTACGGTTTATTAAGTAAGTTCTTTATACACCACTGAAAACATAGTTAACTTATGGATGTCATATTGCATTTCTGTTAGTAGATACTCAAAATGTTTACACATTGCACCTTTAAGGCTCGAACAGGACGTTTCTGAATGGTTGGGTAACGTCACTTTGTATGTACTGGCAGGGTAACGTTAGAGTAACTTAGTGAGATGTACGAACGCTATGTGTTTACTGGTGTATACGTACTCAGTTTGTAATAACACAATAACCATAACGCGTTGTTCATTATAAACGTGGGATTATGAATTATATTGAGAAGGTCGTACATAGAAAACATGCCGTAATGTACCCTCATCGTGAAGCGTGCAAGCAATTTGCAATGATTAATATAAAGGTTAATACATTTTTACACTTACTTCTTCTGGAGGTGCAGCAGGGACATGAATAGTTGGTACCGATTATTTTTATACTGACCCTCGTTTATAAAGCAGTCTGGTGAGAAATGATTCGCGAATCGCTAAAACATGAAAGCATTGACGTTGCTCGTGGGGAATATTCCCTTCGAAAACAAAACTCAGCCACTGCATCTTCAGCGGTTCAGATTTAGGAACATCAAAATGACTGCTGTGTTCGTTATTACACCCAAGAACAGAACACCACAATCGCTTAGACACCATTCTGCTCCAGTGTACCAACAATGACGCACTATGATGACAGCTCGCTCAGGGCGGGTCTGTGTTGAAACGCTGCTGTCAATCAACAATCGTGGGAGGGGCATCCGACCGTGTGATGTCACACGGTCGAACGGGCTCGATTTGAGACTGGGAAACACATATAAGGAGATTAAAACAAAAACACTGGATAGATTTTTATCATTATATGATGGTTGTGTACAGGCACTGCCAACACACATTGCAGTACAATCAATTTGAAAAAGTGCATGTACCATTATGACCCCTTTAAGGAGAAAATACTCAGCAATGGTGTTGACTTATGAATTTGTAGCCTAGTCTTAAAGCGTATTAAAAACACAACATACATACAATATTAAAAGCTTAAAAGCTGGATTTTCACCACAGGGGGACTTTAACAATTGTAGTCCTATAATTCTAAAACACATAAAAAAATAAATTGTAATAAGAAAACATAACTAACAAAACTATTTAAATCTGCTGGTTAATGCTGATTTGGGGCTGGTCTAGCTGGTGGACCATGCATGCAGTTCAACAACAAAATTATTTGGATCTTTCTCAAAATGCTACACTGGGGACTTCACGATGTGCATGGTAGTGGGTGAGCTGGTGCTCTGTAGACTTCGCCCAAAGGCTAAACCTCCTCACTCTCCCTCAGCAGTCCAGAACTCCCGGACCCCAGTTTAAGTTCCGCTGGGCTGGCTGTAACGGAATCCCTCTCTCGGAAGTGCAAATCCAGCTGCTGCTGCGCTTCAATAAATTAGATTTTCTGCACTGCTTCAGGGATGTAAGTCTCCAGGGCACAGTTGGCCAGCAGTGCCATTATCAATATAGGTGTGTGTGTGTGTGTGTGTGCACCTGTATAAGATTTTGTTTTTCAACATAGCTGCATGTTTATTGTTAGTGTACATTTGACTGTCGTTTTAAGCTGACAATGCTCATTTTAAATCTGTATTTTTGAAACATAAATCATCATTTTGGTTGGTGTTTTGAATGGGCTGATTTGTAATATTTCGCTATATGGCAAATTCACTATTGATTTTTATTTTATTACTAAAGTAAGAGAAAAGAATTTCTTATTTGCATCTTTATATTATTTAAGTTTTTGCGAAATGGGATGTACTTAAGTCTCTTTGTTATAAATGGTTAAAAATATCTCTTTCTCTCTCCCTTCTATTCCTTTGTCCTTATGTGAAAGACATTCAGCAAATGGAACATTAATCTGATGTTGATTTTGATCGTCATCTGCTTCTCATTGCTTTAGGTGCAGAGTATTTCCAAACAGTTTAGGTTTTGATTCCACAAGTTTCTAATTCAAGGTCAGTCGCTGTCTTTTGAGAGGATTGAATTCACATGAAGTAGTAGTAATGTGCCTGTTAGGTTGTGTGATGTGGTACTCAGTCTCTTTTGAAAGTGAGAATAGTTGTATTTGAGTGTTGAAATCTTTATGGCTGTATTGCTGTCGGAAGAGCTTTGATAATAAAAATGTTCTCTCTCCCCTTTTCCTCTGTGTAGGCCTACTTGAGTCCCAGTGTAGCCATGAGCAGTGGGAGAGTCTGTGCTGGGTCTGTTTTGTGTGTGAGCCTGCCTGTGTATGTACACAAGTCCCTATGTTATTGTGAGTGTCTGTGTGTCCTTTGTGAAAGAATCAACTTCAGTCCTGCGGATGTAAGAATTCGATACTCAAGCAGAAGATAGACAGCAACTCATATGAAAGGTTGCATTATGCCCAGCATCTGGGTGGTTCTGTGAGGGGTCAGAGCGCATGTCCAGTGCCTCGGGCCATCAGGATGAGCTCCGGGGCACGTGAAGATGACCTGAGCTGTTCCTTTGCAGTTACGCTTGTACAGCTGCCGCAGTCTGGCATTCAGACTGGTCCCACAACCAAAGGCCATGGGCCAAATTTAGGTCATTATCCTCCTTCTTGCACTGTTCAAGGTTGCAAAAAAAACTATGCAATTTGAAATGTGGCATTAATTTGATGCCTGTATTCCTAACAGATATTCATTGTTAATCTAATGTGACTGTTGAACTATATTGCACTATATTGCTTCTCAAAGTAGATGATTGATTGTAATGTTGCCTTCACATGCTATCGGAATTATCGTAAATACAAGTTTCCTAGTTAAAAATTGGACATAAACACTCAAGTCATATCTACGGGGAAGGGGATAACTTTGAAGTTCCCGAGATGGGCGTGCCATAAACTTTAAACATGGCGGAGGGGAGAACGATTGCTGCTGCTGTAACTGCTATTCTTTTTTCTGGAATTAAGTTTTTTTTTATTCTCAATTATATTTTACTAATATTTACTTTGTTTTTTTGTTTTTCTTTTGGTGCCATGGTGTGAAAGCAAGTGGAAAGATCCATTTAATTTGTTTTTCTTACGCGCTAGGCTACTTAGCGTTTGAAGAAACCCAGCAATGAGCGCCCCCTGGAGAAAGATGTCCCTCTACTTTTTTCCTCTTGGCCATAGCATCTCATCCCAACGCATATATTGAATGGCTATCATTTACTGAACTGCTAGGCTATTTACATTTCACCCAAACCAGAGACAGTGGAGGGAAAAGGCCACGAAAATAAGAATGAAAGAAATCGTATTGCTGATTCCCCCCCAACAACATAGGCTACAGATAAACGGTTAGGCTACGGGAGAGATAGGCTATCTTCATACAAATAATTAACAACGGTGTATTTTTCCTTTTAAGCAAAACGACATACAAATGATAGTTCTTATTTATGAACATAGCCTACAGGCTTCTTCACTTTAAAATATTTTTTTCTTCTTCCTAAAACAAGGCTAGGCCTATTACTTTATTATTCTACTCAATTTAAAAAAAAAATTAATTTGAAATGTTTCAAATTTTAATGACGAGAGTTGTTAGAATAATTGGCCTAAGTTAAAAGAGGAGGGAAAAAAGAATTCATGGTATCCTGAAATTTAGAGAGAAATTAGTCATCTGAATATCAACGTTTTTGAGATTTATTCTATCGAGACAGCTTTGAGGTTATGTAGCCTAATTGTGTCATTGAATAGTGATGTGTGTATTATACAGTAGGCCTATTATGTTTACTTTTTTTTTATATATATGTTTATTTGTTAATGGGATATTTGTAAGTAGGCTATAGAAGGGTAATTCATTTAGATTTGCATGGGAAAAATATTGTTTTTATTTTGAAGTGAAAAGGACCGGGTGGATGTGATTTTTAAATGTAGGCAATACCTCAATCATTTTATCAGTAATTGCATATTTTTGTCATCCTCCCCTCATTTATTTAAATAATTTATAAGTTTTCCTTTTACATTAAAGGATGTATAATTTGTAATTTAAAACCTTTGTAACCAACTGAACAACCAGTGCACACAATAATTGGCTATACAAATAAAATGGCCTAACATAAAAATAAAGACCAAATAAAAATAATATACATTCAATCAAAGTTTATATTTGATTTTAAACAACCTAAAACCATAACAAAAATGTTTAACTGCAGTGGACTCGCCTTCATTCCCCGTGAATGGTGACTTGAGACAGACAGCTGTTGCTCCTCCACCCATCCACCAATCAGTTTATTGTCGACTAGCCTATTAGTCCAGAGTTTCTCAACGGGGGCGTTTAGAGAACATCGGAGGGCGCTGAAAGCCGAATTTACTCCAAAGATTCATTACGAGACCAACTGAAACATGCTGGCTAACTAATGTAAAATATAAATGGCATAAAAGATAATTTTTTAAACTTTTAAACTTTTATAAAAATATAAAAGTAATGATAACCTATTCCAAATTTCCAGTCAATTCAAACTGTTGTTTGGAATTCGTTGACATGCTTCTTTATAATAATATTATTAATAAAAACAGAATACTAACCTATTCATGTTAACAATAGCAATAAAAAGCATTAAAATTAAAAGCAATAGCAATCAAAAAAAATAATTCACCGTTTTATTTGATGGTGGCGATAAGAACCCAGAAACGTTTAGGCTATATGTTTGTCATTTTGCTTTAGGCTATTTATTTATTTGTTATTTGGGAAAATGTTGTAGGCTACCCTATTTTTGCACTAGGCTTATTTGACTATTTTTGTAGCCTAGCTCCCAATTTCTTTTAAATTTAACAAATAGTAACCTAATGTGTATCCTTACAATTTTACAACCACGGTCATAAAGCGCGTAGCCTGTCCTATAACTTTATTATCTCTCTGTAGCCTAGCGAATAATAAAAAATAAAAAATAAAATGGAAACGCACTTTCGGCAGTTGGCAAGAACTAAATAGCATTGCTTGTTACACTCAGAAGCATTTTTAGATATAAATAAAAAAGAGCGAATATTTCAAATCATTTGACAAATTAACGCTATAGGCCTACATAACGGATTCAATAGCATACTCTAGCTAGGCCTATATAATTATTATTATTTTACTTACAGAATTAAAATATATTTTTCTTTGGAGTAGGCTACCCCTAAATCGTTCCTTAGCCTAGAGAAGCATTTCAATATAGGCTATGTGTGTGTGTGTGTGTGTGTGTGTGTGTGTATAGCCTATAGGCCTCGATATTTCATGCTTTCAAAATATTCTGTTCGGATTTGGCTATAGGCTGTTAGAAATGACAGTGAAGTTGATTGTTAATTCACGAACAGTAGACTTGAATCTATTATTGGCCGTTTTGTGACTCGCTGGTGACTTCCTGAGGAAGAGACAGAAAGTTGGCATGGATTTAACAAGCTTTAAAGCGACATGACCACTCATTCGTTTCTCGGTGACAGTTTAAAAGGGGCTCTTTCTATCCCGTGTGCGCATGACTCATGAAACAGCCACAATGCTTGTGTCGAAAAGAAAGGTCTATCTATTTTATTTAAGAAAACCAAAATTTAGGAAGATATGATTTGAATGATGGCACAGCCACAACCTGCACAATACTGTAAATTGTCCTTGTTTATTGTGTTTATTGTGTTTATAAGATCAAAAGAACAATTATTTTCTTATTTTTAATTGATTTATTTTATTTTAGAGCAACAGCGACTTAGCGCAAAATGGGCATGACACGACCTTTGGAAATTGGTGATATGTGGAGAAAAAAATTAGGTTAATGATTCCTTCAAAAAAGTAGCTTATAAGCCGAGGGACAAACACCTTAAACTCTCTCAATTACTAAAAAATGAAAATAGACATAAGAAACCTACAATAACATGTTTGACAGGACTTTATGGATTCAGGGCAGGGTGCAGTACAAATTGCTTGCCAGAACAATTATATTTAGAGGGACATGGTGCTCAAGGAATGTTTTGACTTCTTAGAACAGAGGTCCTGCATGGAATAGAGGAGAGGTAAAATAGGATGCTTAGCCAACTCTCCGGATTTATCCATATCTGAGAAGAGAGTCCATGCCTCAGGCTGCAGCTAATGAAAATCCCATGGCTGAGCATCTGAGCTTCAGAACCTTCTTCATGGTCATTGTGTGAGCACCTTTAATTGAATCAGAGCCACAGGTCACAGAGGCTCTCCGCCACCAGCTTCCCCCCCCTTTCAGTATAAACACATTTGGGGATTATTTATTTTTTAGCTGTGGCGTGCGTCCACAGCAGCCAGGTCAACTGATACCCAGATGGTTACCCAGACGAGGAGCCTGTTTACGGATTCCTGCAGTCAGAGAGGAAGAAAACGAGGATCTTTTGATTAGAGTCACTCAGCTTTGAATGATAAGAGCATGATGAGCATTCAGGCCTGCTAAGTGAGCTTAACTTTTATGCTGTACATGCGATAGTTATACTTTTTTTTACTGACTGATAGATGTGGGATGTGCACCATTAAATTAATTGAGAATGCTTTTGAGTTTGCAAACAGAATGCTGAACTGCATTTCAAAATTATATAGTCAGATGTTTAAAATGCAATTTATAGATTTTTGGATTTTTGGAAGAACACTTAATATCTCAGAAAACATTGCCTTTGTTGAATTTAAATGATTTTGCTATTCAGTAAATTCATCTTCCTTTTATCCCAATTCAAATTCCAGTTCAACTTCTTGTGGAGCATTAATAACAGGAGTCAATTCTTCAATTTTGAATTACGCACAACCCTGAAATGCAGTTTCTAATATTCCAACAACAGCGTGGCTCTCGGAGGAAATTCAGAAAGCACCCCTGGGGAAAAAAAAGAAGTTTTTTTTCTTCTTAATTTTTTAGAATAAATGTTCACATTTAAATTTGAACATCATTGCATTCACATCACCTCTGTTAGGCATCTCTCAGTACTCTCATGGAGAGAGGCAGTGAAATATGGGGTTGTTGAGGGGACAGTCAGTCAGTCAATATCCCCTGCATGCACACACATACAGACTGGCCCTTCTTGAGTGCTTTTCTGAAACAAACTCCCGCTTCCCAGACTCCCTCTGTCATGTGTTATGACCTGGGGGTCGGCAGCTGTCAATCAGAGCTTCGGCTTCAGCTGGCCATCAAACTGCTGGACAGAGGGAGTGGAAGAGAGAGAAAGAGCCCTCAGAGGAAAATCCATCCTCTTTATATGGGATCATCTCTCTGCATGCAGGGCACATAATTGAATTACTGCCCCTTCCCCTCCACATATTCCAGTGCAAACCTGTAGGCTGCTGAAATGATAAAGACCATCCACACATGATCAGAGTGTGTGAATAAGATTGTTAACAGCACAGAGGTTTCCCTGTTTAAACAAAACTAATGCTGCACGGTATTTTTGAAATCCTAATCTCCTTAAACCAAGCCTTCAAACTGCAGAATGCACCAACTATCTATCCATCTATGCATCTATCCATCATTTACAATGGCGTATATTGTTCATGGAGTGCAGCAACACTGAAAAACTGTTATTTGGATTCTTTCTCATAACAGATTAAAAAAAAACTAATAGGCGTAGTACTGTAGGTCCAGCATTGTGTTAATTGAAGGTCTCAGAAGGGTCACATCCAACTCTCTGCTCTGAACTGGATGAAAAAGAGAGAGGGAGAAAGGGGGAATGAGAGAGCGTGGGCCACAGACTGGACTGATTTCCTGTGTGGGGTCATGCCAGGGACAGGTTCAGCTGCCCCAGGTTCAGGAAACCAGAGTGGCCACAAAGCCACAGCAAGCGGAGGAGCGAGGGTCAGCCGTTTGATGACTTACCAGAAATCCAAAGAGCTGCTGGAGATTTACAGCACGGCCAGAAATTGGTGTTTCCTCCTGATCTATAACCTGCAGAGTTTTGGTGTCTGGAGTTTAGGTTATCAGGGTCTTTTAATGAAGGACGGATGCTGTTAACCTAATTTTTTCTCTGGGAAAACTTTTAGAATGGAATAGTGTTGTTCATATCTTTGCTTTTTGTGATCTAACTTGTTTTTCAGGATTCAGTCAGTGCTCTTTATTGGACACACAAGTCATATTCAGTTCAAGAGGAGACTCATTTGTATGCAAGAATTACATGTCTTATATTCTGAACATATTTATCTGTGCTCTAAAATGGCCGCTGATCTGTTTGATCGAAAAGGGGGGAGGCATACTTTTTTTTCTCTATTGCCAGTTGTGATTTGAATAATATCAGCAAGCTATTGAAGTAGAGGAGAGCATCAGCTGTTAGACTGCTTTCCTGCAGATGCAAATGATATGGCTGTGGTTGTGCACACGCCAACTCTGTCAACACCAAAGTTAAGAGCACTGGTTCCTGAGGCCATCCAGCCAACTCAGCAACCCGATCACACTATCCAAACGTGTCTTCTGGAGTACATTTTCTCTACTGGGTTTTTTATTTATTTCAAGAACACGCCATCACCTCCGGCTAGAGTGAAATGTTCTCTGTAGCCATTTAACCCTGTGCCAGAATCACAAAACTTGGCTGAGGCTACTGGAGAAGTGTTCAGGGTGCACTGCATACACAGTACAGTATTCACATTAACAAAGACATAATAAAGTGGAGATTGGGGCTAGTTGTCACTTTTACTTCAGTGAATATTTCTAAGATTAAGTTTATTTTTGAAAGTCGAAATTCTATAAGCACAATCCTCAAAGTCTAGGCTTTAAACAGATATTTAACATTTACACTATTATTGCCCAAGGGGGAAAAAATATAGGCCTACAGTTAAATGAACAAAAGTTGACCTTTTTTGACAACATGCCACAATCATGGGGCATATTGTCACACCTTTTAAATTATATTATATAATTTATAAAAATGTGACATGCACCCAACCAGACATTTATGATTTTTTTGTGTCCTCACTGAATTTATGCCAGTATGTATTTTGTGTTCACTGGTTGTTTACCCATTTTATAAAAATGACACTTATTGGAATTAGTCTGAAGAGTAGGCCTATTATTCTAATTAAAAAATATTTTAACTGTTTAAAACTAACAAACAAAAGTTTCGACTCCACACCATGATGTAGCTCTCGTGACAACCTGCCCCATACTCCCCAATATGTATAATTTATTTTTAAATAATTACACGCATGAGTTGTAGCCTATTGTTTTTAGAATGCATGATCTCTGTTCCTCCAACGTTCTGCAGTCCCGTATTAAACTCTCCCGCACGCGTATTTAATCATGTTCGCTGTATATGGCTGTATCATTTAATAGACAGGATGTGGTGGTCATTCTACTCAGAGGGTCTCCAGTTTTCGCCATTTCCATTGCTCCCACATCATAATCTAAGTCATGTTCTTCATTAATTGGGTTACAAACATGCCCCTGGAACCACGAGCGGCAGGCCGGTCATGTCCTTTTGATTAACTTCTGCTCGGTAATTAACGGGGCTCCTGGTGCCTTTTAGGATCACTATAATGAAAGACGGCGTTTTTACTCTCTCTTTTTCATCTTCATCTCGACTGTGCACGGCTAAATGTGTGCTGTTTGCTCAAGGCTTCCCTCAAATGCAATTTTTTTTTCTGTTCTCCTTATTTGTAACAAATATATTTATCCTACTCTCTCTGCCCATTACAAATTAGCACATGTCCTTTTTTATACACAAACCGCATAACCTTTCAAGTGATATATAGGCCTAAATATATATATATGCCTGTATATATATATGCCTGTATATATATATATATATATATATATATATATATATATATATATATATATATATATATATATAAGAGAAGGTTATGCAACAAAATAACAATAGAAACAATTATGCAATAGAAAATAAGGTGTAGGCCTATGTTTATAGTTTTGAAAAAGAATACGACGTCAGACAAGTTAATCAATATTTCATTAAAATTTTCAAAAGACTATGCAGTTTGGAGTGCAACAAAACAACTTGTCAGAGGAAGTGATATGATCTCTTCCGTATAGCCCATTCCCAAAGTCTGTTAGCTTGGTGAATTCATCGTCGAATGAAACGGTTCTTATGTGGGCTGACCGAAGCAAATGGTCTTGATGTTTACACACTTGTCCGTCAGGTTGGCTCCATGCGGCTTTGATAACCAAAAAAAAAAAAACGGTTAGACATCCTGGAAAGCAGCACAAGCCCTTTAAGTGCTCTATGTTTAGAGATCTATTGCAGAGATTCAAGCTGCCACGTCAATATCAACAGTTTTGAATTTCTTCGATCTCTGGATGTGCAAACTGAAGTCCAACGTGGAAGGTGATTTTTTTTTTTTTTTTTTTTTTTTTTTGGATTCATTTGGTGGACAGTTTGCAGTATTATTCCTCGAGCTTTTGAGTTTAAAGTCACTTGAAACTTAAAAGGACAAAATTACTATTAAAACGAACTTTTCTGCTGGGTTGGAGAAGTTGGATTTTTAAGAACCACACAGATCGAGCAGAAAATAATGGATGCAGCAGACTTTCATTTTAATAACCCTATAGGCTATAGCAAACCCTTTACCTCTAAAAAGCAAGAACTAAGTGGCATTCTCCTAATAGATATTGATTTGAAAGTGGTTGCTTTATGCCTATTCTTTTTAGGAGTGAAGTTAAAGTTATATGCTTTTGCGATGATAGAAGTGGAAAGAAGTAACAAGTATTTTGATCACATTGATGAATGTTATATCAAAGATTGAACATTTTCTGTAATGTTTATTAAAGATGCAACTGGATCCGCGTTTTAATTATTTTTTTTATTACCTATATTAGTGATGCATTAACCCTGCTTATATCATCTTGTTAGTGTATGAATATGTTTTATCTGGCGGTATCAACATCTCGCTGTTTTCCATAAATACATTTTCTGTTTTCTGTTACGGCCTTTGAAATGTTTCACAGATTTTGGGATATCAAACGTAGCCAAATGATCTTTTTTCCTGTCTGAAATTCTACATAAAATCTCAATCAGTCTACTAATTTTACTTGCCCTGTGATTGTTTCACAAGGTTGTTTCATTCTGTAAATCCAATTACAATGTTTTATTTGTACTTCTGTATAGACCTCGTTCATGTCTCGATGATAAAAAAAAACTTTAACGCAGACTAGGCCTAATTTCTGAATTAAAGGCCTATTTTGTCCATAGCCTATAGCCTAAAAACATAATGGCAAATAAATAGCAGATAGCTATTTATATCCGTAAATGCAAAATATCTTAATTTTTGTCATCGATCCTTTATGTAGATGCCATAAATCATAATTAAATTCATTCAGGGTATTTTTATAGCCAGTGCGCGTTAACGTGGTTGATCCGCTTTGATTGAGCAGTGACCGGCAGCGTCACGCGTAAAAAGTTCCTGGACCGAAACTCATCAAATCTGGAATAACTTGGGTGATTTAAAGTTATAGTCACATTAATTACTCGATTTAGTCACATTTTCCTATCTCTCAAAACAATTTTGTTTTATAACAGAAAATGTTTTGGAGGTAAATGGTTAATTGACAGGAGCCGCACGTGATTGATTTCTGGGCGTATTGAATCAGATCGCTGTCTCACTCTCTCACTCCCAATTCACGGGTCTTTGTTTCTGATCCTCTAAATCCCACCCACTTGAAATGAAGGGGTGGGAAAAAATCCCCTACTCGCTCGCTTATACACTAACGTGTCCCCTGTTAATAGCATCCTAGTCCACTATTTGCGCTCTCGTGCTCGGGACGAGGTGATGGAGACTGAGAGTTGTTTGTCTTTCTCCTCGCCTCCAAACAGGATCACGCCGGAGAATTCGCCCGGTTTGGAGCATAATTCCGGCTCTTTCTTTCAGTGTGACGACCTTCAAAAGTCTCCGCATCTTCCTCTAGCGCATCGACATGAGTTTTTTATGGGACGCTACGCTGACGGCGGCTCCGCGAACTTTACGCACGGCGTCAGCACAACTCCTCGCGCGTCGCCTGGAAAGCATACCAAGTTTTTGGAGAATATGAATCAGGACCAAAAACCTTCGATCACCGAGAAGAACTCGTCATTTTATGAGACGAATTCCGAAGGTAAGTGACAGTCGTTTTGGTAGTTTGTAATATACCAAACGCTATAATAATAATAATAATTCTCAATTAAAGTTTAAAAAAACTTTTCAAAAACTCCTTCTAAAAGGCCCCGTCTCAAAACAACCAAGATGACCATGTTATGTAGAATATGTGACAAACCATTAATGTTTTTAACTGACCCATAATAAAAGTTTATGGCAATTGGATGTTTTAATTATTATTTCATTTTCCTTTAAAAAGATATCAGATCTAATAAGTTTATCTGTGATGATTAGAGATAGATTAGGCCTATTTTAATATTTAATTAAATATTTTTTTCGGTCAATCAGTGAGCCTATTTTGTTCGATCTGGAAACTTAAGCAGCATTTTTGAAATGGTGGGCCAACTGTCATTACTAATGTAATTATTATTATTTATTTATTTAGGAAATTAGCTAGTTCTAAATATAGGCCTATAATAATCGAACATTAGCTACTAATAAAAATAGGCTATACAGATCTCAACAACCAAACAGTAAATACGTAACATTAATAAGGCTATTAGGAAAAATACCGACATCTTAAAAACAAGCATAATACAATACACTTATAAAAATAAAGTTTCTTCAAAACTTTAGGTTCAACAAACAAGCATTAAAAACCCATTTGGCCGTGTGGTTTTTTTTTTGTGTTTTTTTTGAGAAATTAAAAAAGTTGATGTTTGGATCTTCAGGTCAGTGTATTCGTTGATATTTGCATAGAAGGTTCTCTAAATAACTACAAAATAAAAAAAAACGTTATTTATTATTATTATTATTTTATTTAGGCTATTTTGCTACACTTAAAATACGTATGTTAGGCTTTAGGCTACCTTTTTTAGATTGTAGAGATAATTTACCTAATATTTCCTAACTACTATAATTGATATTTTATTATTTTGTAGGTATTATTATTTTATTATTTTGTAGCTGAATGATTTCTTCAGGTTGTAGAATTATGTATTTTAGATAAAGTTCAGGCCTGTAAGGCCAATATCCATGGCGCGTTTCGTCCTCAGACTTTTCCATATTATGTTAAAAAATAAAGCATAAATAAAGTTCTAGATTATTGATAGTTATTTTAACAGGAGGTTTGAATATAACGGTTACCCTCGAAGCGATTTAACGTTTTCTCCCCTTACCGGACTGGAACGATTTATTTCAACCACAAGTCCCAATTTATATAGCAGGCCTAAAATATTGCGATGTGAAGGCCTAATGCTCAGAAACAATATTTATTCAGATTACAGCATTTAAAACTGGATTTGTCTGCGCAGTTTTAGGCCTGTCTCGTTTGCTTTTAAATGCCTTACAATATATTGCATCACTTATAAAGACGAACATTGATTTCCCTTGGAATAACAGATTGTAGGATGCTTGAGGATTCTAAATTCGTTTAATTTATAAACGACATTGTTGATACCATTTTCCATAAGTCAACAAGCAGGTTTTCATTTCTGAAATAACTTATTTGTTTTAAGATCACGAGATTTGTTCAGTCAGTATAGGCTATCTTTAGCCTTTTAATTGGGAACCTTATACCTAATGGGGGTGTGTCAAACAAATATAGCCTGGATTTGATTGGTCAGAAGGAACTAGTTCTGAAGGCGACACTGTTATAATGAGAGGTCAATACAACATTTCAAAGACAGGTTGTCTTTTGGCTTACAGTAGGAACAGAAAAAAAATCCAGGGCTGTTTCAAATATGAACTTTATGATTTTAGGATACATCATTGCACTTATACTTTATCTACAAGCCTATTCACATGAAGACTATTTTGTCATTTTTACAATAATTTATTTATCAGGCTATTGAAGGTCAGTAGAGACATCTTGAGATATATTTATCACAAATATAAATGAAAATGGATAAACATTTAGATAAATTACAGAACCTTACATAACTGTGCTTGACAGTTCTATTCTTAAAACAGAGTTTAGCATTTTTTATTTTAGTTCCTTAACTATTTTAAGAGATCACATACAATGCACTCTTTTATGTAGCTCTAGTTAATGACTTCCTCTGTTTTGGTTAAAATTAAATTATGAAGAACCATAATTCATTTGCTACTTGTAATCACTGCGCAAAGAAACACATTGAGCTGTAAAGCAAACTGCCTGAGGATATTTTATGACCCAAGGTCAGATGTTTTGTACATCTAGAGAAATTATAAGTTCACTCTAATTCAGATGGAGTAGAGTTCTTGTGAGGACACCGAACAGCATTATTATCAAACAAAATTATAATGCATTGTTGAAAAAGGGTCACAATACAATGAGGAGCCTGCGAGTTCCAGACCGATAATAACCAATATCATTTCCCCCTTTATTTTGTTCTGAAGGCCTTAATAGAAGAATTTATTTTTGATGAGTTACAGGCCTAAAAGTGCTAATTCACCACCTGTGCCGCATCATCCAACTTAGTTAACTTATTAAGGCCTTAAGCTTAACTATTAGGAACTTTAGAGTGCCCATTAATTAATTATTAATGCCCATTAAATACTTTTGATATAATAATTGTTTTTTATGTATGTATGTATTTTATTTATTAACCTACATTTTATAGAGCCATAATTTTGTCATTTTATTAACCTATGATCATGGTTTAAACATTATCTCTCCATACGCCTATGAGAAATTGCACAAATATATCTGAAAACATGAATCCCGCTACATCACTGAGGCATGTTTTATTTCCTTTTCAATAAAAATTGGGAATACAAATATTGCATTACAGTTTTTCTCAACGTCTCACTAAAGTAGTCATGAAAGAAAACAGCCTGCTTAAGCTAAAACTCTATGGTTTATTCCTTTTAAAACAGCACTTCCCATCCTTTATATTCTCTTGAGAAAAGCAAACACGTCCTGTTTGAGTGATGTTTATTATTACAGTGATTTTAACGGATCTTTTTTTGTTGTTGTTGTTGTCTATAAAATTCTTTGACTTCTTACAACCTTTTAATATGTCACATCATAACTGTGGATTTTGTAAAGACATGCTTTTTTATTTTATTTTATTTTATCAGCAAGCATCTGAGCTAGCAAAAATCGCAACACTTACTCTGAACTCAAGCCATTCAATCTCAAGTTTCAAGCTAATCAAAACAGTAAGCTCTACTGACAGTGTGTTTTATTATCCCTTTTAAAATTGGTGGAATACTCAAAAACAGACAGAATATTTGAAGGAGAACATTTCTGTCTTTACGAGGTTTGTTAAATCGTCTCCTATTATAAAAAGCAGAGACATTTTTGATTTTATGTGCTGGTTGCACACCATTATTTCAATCCCGTCAGGAAGTGCATTACATAAGCACTGTTGATGTACAATAGCTTACACAGTTTACAGTAGCATATACAGTGATTGCTATTAATTTATCACATATCAACAATGTGTTTTTAGCAAAAGTTATATTTAGGGAATATATTAAAATAGAGATATAAAGATTAGATATAAATTAGATATAAAGATACTGCATTATAATTGTGTTTGCCGTTTAATTAAAACTCACATATTTGACGTGCTTTTTTTGGTTAGTCTGAGGTCGCTTAGCCATGCCAGACAGCTAGCTATATATCACATGAGGAAATATTCAGGCTATACATAACAGTTTAAAATAAATAGTCATGAACAAAAAAAGCACTGTACTTACTCAGAAACTGATGTTTAATCAGCCTGCACAGTATTTACATATTTTGTTAGAGACTAAATGGTCACTGATCTGCATTTAATGGCAAAACTTGCCTGTTTGTAACTCAGCAGGAGAGAAGACCCTACCCAAGCCCCTTGGCTATCCTGCACTAAATTCAGAGTGCTGTGGAAAACTGAAAGAGCCGTCCCACGAACTAACTGGAGACTCCATCGCTGACTCCATCGACCTTTCAGGCAAGAACAAGAAGCGGCGAAACCGGACGACTTTCAGCACCTTTCAACTGGAGGAGCTGGAGAAGGTCTTTCAGAAGACGCATTACCCAGATGTGTATGCTAGGGAACAGCTGGCACTGAGAACGGAGCTCACAGAGGCCAGAGTGCAGGTGTGTTTGACTCCACCTCCTGGGACAGGTTGTTATATAAGAGGAATGCAAGATTAAATGAAAATATTCAAACAAACATGATACACTATCTGTCATTCAAAAATGTAGGGTCTGAAATGTTTAAATGTTTTAGTCTCTTATGCTCACTAAGGCTGCATTTAGTTAATCCAAAATACATTCAAAACAGTAATTATTACAATTTAAAACAACAATCAATATATTTAAACTTATTCGTGTGATGTCAAAGCTGAATTTTCAGCATCATTACTCCAGTCTTCAGTGTCACACGATCCTTCAGAAATCATTCTGATATGGTGGTTAAGAAACATTTCTAATTATTAGCAACGTTGAAAACAGTTGTTCTTCTTATTATTGTGATAATCATGATTTTTTTTCAGGGTTCTTTGATGAAAAGAGAGTTCAGAAGAACAGCATTTATTTGAAATAGAAAGCTGTTGGAACATTGTCAAAGACTTTACTGTCAGTTTTGATTAATGTATCCTTGCTGAAAAAAGTATTAATTTCTTCAAAGTAACCTTTTCAACTGTAGTGTAATTGATTAATATATCTGGTTAATATAGTCTGTTGAAAATGAATTGATACAATTGTGATTTAAGAAATGAGACAGAGGTGTTTCATTCAGACAGGGGCTATACTTCAGCTTTAGCTATATCAACCAAAACTTCAGCTTAATAAATGTGTTCTTTACCCAGGTGTGGTTCCAAAACAGACGGGCCAAATGGAGAAAAAGAGAGCGCTATGGGAAGATGCAAGAGGTGCGAAACCATTTTGCTGCTACATACGATATCTCCCTTCTCCCTCGCTCCGACACATACCAGGTATACACACACGAATACACAAACACAGAAGACACACAGAGCCTGAGAACAAGTATTTCAACACACAGTGGGGAGTTGCTTTGGTTTGGCTGGGGATATAGTGACTGAACATTGTAACAACAAATTATATTTGTTGTCAAAAACACTGATTGAATTTAGTTTTAGAGGCCATTTACACAACACCATTTTCTTTTCTTTTTTTTAATTTAAGTTTTTGTTGCAAAGGGATACAATTCACATCTGTTTATGACATTTGTCACTTTTACAGCTTTCCCGGCTTACAATTATATACATTAATCAGGAATAGCAAAACTCTCCAGTGACAAGTTAATAAAAAAACACCTCAATGGATCTCTTTAAGTTAGCCTCAGTTTCAACACAGAAACTATTTACAAAAGGAGGGGGAGGTATAAATAAATAATAATAAATAAAGACATAAATCATTCATTCTATAACAAAAAAAGTATTTGGTTAAATAGGAGTTGTATACTCAATCCATTTGGACCATAAATCAACCAATAAATCCTGAAAATTCACACAAAATGTAATTTTCTCCATATTGAAAATACTTTTTAAAACATCAATCCATTCCTGTATTTGTGGAGGGTTAGGTTTATAACAGCATCTAGTTTTTTTAAACATGTATTTGTTCCTCCTTTCCCAGGAAACCATCGACACATTGCCCAAGTAAAGTACCTCAAAACTTAAATCAATTGAAGTGCCTTGAAACTTTTCGAATGCAGTGCATATCTTTCCAAAAACTTCTGATGTTAGGGAAATCCCAAAATACGTGAAAGTGGTTGACATCCTGAGAACCACACTGTTTCCAACTATTTGCATTACCTAAAAATTTACAACGCCATTTTCAACTAATAAACTTTTTTTTAGTTAATTTACTAAAAAAAAAAGTTCAACAGCTTGAGGGCCTGAAACGGCAAACTTTTGACAACAGGTTTCAAAGTGCTTTTTTTCTTTTCAAAATGATATACCGTAAACTTCTTAAATACTTTTTTATTTATGCGGTTATTTTATTTTTCAGACAATATTCTATATATATTAATTAAAGTCTTTTTTGTGTTTTTCTATTTAATGTCCACATAGATGCAAAATACCCTATGGCCAAGCAGTGCGGGAACAGGAGGTGTAGGCGGAGCGGCCAGTGGTTGTGTTCTGGGCACCGAAAACATGACATCATCCTGCATGACCCCTTATCCCCATCCTCATGGCAACCTACCCGGGCTTATGGGTATGTCTGCATCTGCAGGCCATCCTCATCATCATCATCATCATCATCACCCAACCCACCATCCTAGTATAAACGGGATATACTCACTCCATGGCTTCCCAGGAAGCCTAGGGGCCCATTCCTTTGAGCCCGGACCAGAGTCTGAATACAAGGCCTCAGGCCTGGTGGCCCTGCGCATGAAAACCAAAGACCCCGGGAGCCTGTTATCCTGGCCGACATGACCGTGCAGCTGCAATTGCGATCGCGACGACATCACTGAGCCAACAAACATTTAGCATGCCTGCACATACCGGCATGATAGTGTTACTCAGAAACACACAACTGAAGGACACTATTTTTAAACGCTCAATGTACACATTTCTTTTTGCAGGCTTCCATGTTTTCACGGCAAAGAACCACATTGTGCCCGGATCTCTTTCCCTGTGGAAGCGTCTCATTTGTTTGTGTGATTTTGTTGAAACTCAATGAGCCATCATGGGCTTTGCCCACAACTTGCCTTACTATAAAATTATTTCTGGGATACTAAAATTGTAAAAAATTGTGTAATATTAATTACCAAAGAGGATGTGCAACATGTTTATTTAAGTATGTTAATGTTAATCTCATAGTTTCAGTGTATGCAGTGTTTTAGCCCCATTATAGTCCCAGTCAATAAATGATTTTACATTTCCCAACTTTGTGCATTCAAATATGTCACCCCTAAAAACACCAACTACATGTGTGTTTTTTTGACAGGAATTAAGCATCTCTGCATATAGATTGCATTTTGTGTTGCGCTTATTCTAATATTGGTCTATATTTAATATCTACTTATGCTTGGTCATTTTTCCAAGTTTTACATTAGATTACCTAGCCATCATCTAATGCTTAATCAAAAAAATAAAGAAACATAATTGAACAACATTGTTAAATGTTATCTTTAGCAAACATCAGAATTTCATATTGAGCATTATAGAGCTACCCAAATTCACTTGCTGCTTTAAACATTTTTTTTGTAGTGTTTTATTTTTAATTTATTTAGATAAAATTCTACAGATTTAAACCATAGTTTTGGTATCAACCAAAATGTTTATATTCATGCATCCTAATTCTAATTTTAAAATATATTTGGAATGTGTGGTTTTACTGTAACATAGCAAATTAAACAGGCCCCGACAACTTTTGGAACCAGACAAGCATCTCAAAATATTGTAATGCAGGAAAAATATTTTGTGCGCCAATTTTTAAGGCTAGTAGGGAATATAGATAAACGTTTGCATGTAAGGTGAAACGTTTTGTATTTGAGAGAAGCCATGGCCATCTAATGTGTAATTTTAAATGTGTGTTTTGCTGTAGGCCGGCTGTGAAGGCTGTCAAATGTCACTCGATACATCAGCAGCATATGACACCACTGCTAATACAAAACCAACTAAGTAACCAAAAGCCCTTCACTCCTGGACTGATGATGGATTCCAAGGTTTTTCTCTGTCGTACCTATCAATTGAGGTCTGGGGTCTGACAGCAGAGCAGAACCACAAAGCCTAATGAATTATGAGTCAACTTACATGCTATGCTACTGTTTAATTCAAAAGTCTTGGACAAAAATCTAAATACTTAATTTTGCAGTGCAGACTCCAGGTTCCTGAAGCTGGCTCTGTGGTTGAATGTATTGGATAAAGAATAATAATAATGAAAATGTAATTACATTTTTGCATGGTTCAAAATGCACATAGGCCTCAATATCTAATCAGACTCAAATTCAAATTCTGCCTGGTGAAAACTAGTCACACATTCAATTTTTCTGACATTGACTTTTAACTAAAACTATGTCCCTCAAGAGTATACAGTCGATCATGTTTGATGTGTTTTTGGAATCCCGATCCAGTGGGAAATAGCTGAAGTTAAAGTGTTCTGTTGATACAAGTGCCAAACAGCCTTGAGGAGGGCAGTTCTGTGACCCAGCAATGGGACTGGTGTGGGTTATTCAGCTCCATCTGGGTTTAATGACTGCATGCCAATCCTGCCAGCCATTCTTTCAGGGTGATTCACTTCATTTAGATGACACATAAGACGAAATGTTTCGAGAAGAAAAAAGCTGCGTGACATGATTTTCAAAGCTTTTCTCGTTTTCCTAATTCTCAAAATGGGAACAGATCGACAGTCGCTTTGGGGCAAGCATTTCCTGCTGCTTCTTTCCTTTGTGCATTGAGGATGACAGAAACGCTGGATCACATTAAGTGCCAGTTTAGCGGACCGTGCCGTGTTTTGGAGAGAGCTGACATGTGGTTCCAATAGAGGATAGACAGAAACTCTCTCCACACCCACAGCTTTGAATTCCAGCCTGATCTTTCAAAAAAGGGGACCCAGCTCCAGCTACACATGCAAACTGATTAAATCCCAGATTAAAGGATGTGATAAAGAAATACAGTTCAGGAATACAAGAGAAGCATTACTAATAAGAACTACAATGAAACTGGCAGGATGAAAAATGTACACAAAGACAGTGTGTGCTAACTATTGTAGGCTCATATGACGGACACACAATATAAACGCATACGGAATCTAAATATTTAACATTAACCATAAAATAGCCAAAACTGCTGAGTTGACCTGTCTTAATGACGGCCTGCAGCAGTTTGAATGACAATTTGGCAGTTAAATGGCAGCTAACTTGCCTAGGCTAAATCCACTAGCTACTTAAATAAAAATATAGATATAGGCCTATAAACAAAAGTTTAAATTATATGATGTGTTAGCTTGTGCTTTGTGTATTTAATCCTTATTTGTAATACACAAATTATTTGTATCCTATAGAAAGCATTTATTTCCTAACATTTTTTTTAATCGCATACTTGCTCACTTTTGACCCCACAAAAAACATTCAAAGCATTTTTTTATTTTTAGCATGTAGCTCCAGATTAGAGCATCTTGCCTTAAATATAGGCTAAATACATTCATTTTTATAGATATTTAACTGTTACATAACATCTTACATTAGCCTTTGGCTAGTGATTTGGGAGACAAAAAATAATAATATTCCACCCGTTCTGAAAATCTTTATTATTTAAAAAAAATATTCATTTTATTAGGGTGAACCCATAGACTGTAAAAAAAAAGGGTGAACCCCGTTGACAATGCTAAATCTAATAGGCTGCTACAGAACCGACATGTTAAAAAACTATTCTTCACGTTTACAATAACGTGACCCTTCCGGTCACCTCAGTGGAACAGGCAAGCATCGCCATCTGTTGGACATAAAGTGAACTAGCAATTTTTTTTATGTTTTATTTATTCGACCACTCACAATTTATAAAGATAACATTTGGCATTTAAATGAAATGTAAGACAAAACTCACAGTCTTTAGAATCAACTCAACATAAAACACTTTTTAAATTCAAACATTTTTTCCTACCAGATTTACTATTGATTCATCACGTTTATTAAAAGATGATGGAATTCGGTGCAGAAGCACATATATTATATTTTAGGTGCATGACCTCAAGACCCCACTGAAGATTAGTTAAATGTCACCTTTCTTGTTTATAAAGTGTCTATGGTAAATATTTGCCGTTTGAAGCTAAAATGGTGTACACGAGACTGGGCGCTGTACGGGCGGTCTAGATTGACAGACAGAACAACCAGTGGCGTGGAAGTTTCTCAGAGATTCAAACCAATCAAAGTCGACGGGCGGGGCATGTTTTAGTCTCGACAAGATGGCGTATGCGGTTGTTTTGCCGCAGGGACACTGAACAAATTATACAATTCCTCGTGTAAATTCGTTGCCATCGCGTTAGCGTAACTGTTAAAAAGTGTTTTGTTGGACGCGCAAAGCCAGAGGATATCTAACATGAAAGGGAAAGAGCGGTCGCCTGTGAAAAAGCGTTCAAGGGCCTTGGATGATATACGAGACAGGGGAGGAAGCCACCCAACCAGTAAGAAAATGGGGGTTATCTCGATTTCTGGCGGTGGGAGCAACAACGGCAATAGTTCTTCTAAAGGCGAAGGGGGCTCTGCACGAAGGCTGATCGGAGATAAAAGAGATGGAAGGGATTTTGACGGACATGTCTCCAGTCGGACTGGAAATAACCACGGTTACACCAGCCCCGTTGCGAGCTCGAGCGGCAAGAATCACGCGTCGAGCTTGTCTTTAGAGGCGGCCGCGCGCACCAACTCGCGCGGAGACTCGCGCGCCCCGCTTCCCACCAACGAAAGTGAGTACAAAACTTTAAAAATCAGCGAGCTCGGCTCCCAACTGAGCGACGAGGAAATCGAGGACGGCCTTTTCCACGAATTCAAAAAATTTGGTGATGTGAGCGTTAAAATCAGCCGAGTCAATGACGAGAGAATCGCATTCGTCAACTTTAGGAGACCGGATGATGCCAGGGCGGCAAAGCACGCGCGAGGCCGGCTGGTGCTCTACGACCGTCCTTTGAAAATCGAAGCGGTCTACTTGAATAGGCGGAGAAGTCGGTCTCCGGTAGATAAGGACCATTTCTCTGTCGTTGCTGGCCATAGACATTTGCATACCCAGAGGCCGCTCTCTCCAACCGGTCTGGGTTACAGAGACTACCGGTTACAGCAGTTAGCGCTGGGTCGCCTTCCTCCTCCCCCACCCCCGCCCTTACCGAGAGAGCTTGAAAGAGAAAGAGAATTTGCCTTTTATGAAGCGAGGGCGCGGCCCGCGTACATCGCTGAGCGAGCCGCTCCTTTCCGCGAGGAGGACTTTATCTCTCCAGAGGACGACCAGAGAGCCAACCGCACACTATTTCTGGGTAATTTGGATATTACTGTGACTGAAAATGATTTGAGGAGGGCTTTTGAACGATTTGGGACCATCACTGAGGTGGATATTAAAAGGCCCACTCGGGGCCAGAGCAGCACCTATGGCTTTCTTAAATTTGAGAACTTGGACATGGCCCACAGAGCAAAAATGAGCATGTCTGGGAAAGTCGTGGGCCGAAACCCCATAAAAATTGGCTATGGCAAAGCCACCCCCACCACACGCCTATGGGTGGGTGGTCTTGGACCTTGGGTGCCTCTCACTGCATTAGCCAGGGAATTTGACCGCTTTGGCACTATTAGGACTATAGACTACAGAAAAGGGGACACCTGGGCTTATATTCAGTATGAAAGCCTGGATGCCGCTCAGGCAGCCTGCACACACATGCGTGGATTTCCTCTCGGCGGTCCCGACAGGAGGCTGAGGGTGGACTTCGCTGACACGGAGCACCGCTACCAGCAGCAGTTCTTGCAGCCCCTCCCTTTGCAGCACTATGAAATTGTGGCTGAGTCTTTCGTCCATCGCGCCACCCCCGAGGCCATCAGGGTCCGAGAACGGACTCCCCCACCACTGCACTTCAGAGAACGAGAACTGTACGCCGGGGCTGAATGGCCTGCCCCTGCCATTCGTGAACGTGTACGAACTCCTGCATTTGAGCCCCTTGAACACTTGGAGCGTGAACGACGGCGAGAGGCGTGGTCACTGGAGCGGGAGCTGCCGGCCAGGGACGTTGCACGCAAACGACGACTCATGGAGGACGGGAGACATCTGGAGTGTTCGCCTGACAGCAGCAGCGAGTGGGCAGCCCGACGCCGCAGACCGCCGTCCCTTGAAGGCAGCCCGGGAGGGAGCAGCCGAGACGGTCGATTCAGCGACTCAGAGCGTCCAGCTAGAGCAGATCGGGTGTCCCCTGCACGAGAGAGCCGCAGCAGCCTGGACCGAGCCCCTGGTGAGAAGCGCATAAAAGGCAGCAGCGTCTCAGAGACCAGTGTCGGCGCAAGTCCAGCGGAAAGAAAGCGCAAAGCAGGCGATTCAGCCAAAGGCGTCTCCAAGAGGGACAGATCCGAGGGCAGCTCCAAAAGCAGCCAGGCCTCGAAGCAGGATGCAGGGGGCAAGCTGAGCATGGCCTGGAATGGCATGCTGCTCCTAAAGAACAGTAACTTCCCAGCCAGCATGCATCTCCTGGACGGGGACCTGAGCGTCGCCACCAGTCTTCTTATGGACGGCAGCATGGGCGGCAAAGTCGCTCAGCTGCGCATCACGCAACGCCTCCGCCTCGACCAGCCCAAGATCGACGAAGTGTCTCGCCGCATCAAAGTCGCAGGCCCGGGCGGGTATGCGGTTCTTCTGGCAGTTCCGGGCAGCACCGAGGAGACTTCGTCTTCGGACCCAGCAGCATCGACACAGAGGCCCCTGCGCAACTTGGTTTCCTACCTGAAGCAAAAGCAGGCCGCTGGGGTCATCAGTTTACCCGTCGGGGGCAGTAGAGATAAGGACAACACTGGCGTCCTGCACGCATTTCCACCATGTGATTTCTCTCAGCAGTTCTTAGATTCTTCTGCGAAAGCTCTTGCCAAAACGGAAGAGGACTTCCTGGTCATGATCATTGTGCGAGGAGCATCCTAACAATCATAATACACACTAAAGTATTGTTAAATGCAAGCTTCTCTTGATGTCTCTTAATTGCATGCTCTCTAAAGCAGAAGTGGTACTAGAGTAAAGGGCAAATGTTATTACCTGCTCTGCCAAACATGTACAAAAACGAGAGAAAAAGGCCCATTCGTATAGCAAAGTTTAGCTCTATATAGCAATATATTTGTTTTCCGTTGCAAATTATTCAGATGTCTAGTTTGTGATAAGTTGTACCCTGCGTAAAAGAATGAGTGATATTGGGCATATTAGAATAGAAATTTAATTTGCTATGGGTCATTAAACACTGTTTAGTTACAGTACTTCCTATCAACATGTATTTCAGTCAGATTCCAGACAGTTATCCCTGTACGAAATCAATGTTCATTTCATTCATGTTCATGGTTTTCAATTGATCTGATTTAATGGGACTCTGGTTTGTGTCTTGATGCTTTGAACAATCATTCAGTAATGGGGAGTGTAATATAGGAATATATAGTCCTGTAGGCAACTAAAACAGGCCGAAATACTTTGCTCAGTGAACTGCATGTTAATGCTCGTGTTCTGCTGTAAGCTGGTGCAGAGGTTTAATATACAAAGATGTAGCCAAATAGTGTCATCAGTGTTATATTGATTGAAACAGGCAGCATTTTAACACCCCATATAACAAAAAATAATCTGTAAACATATTTTGATTATAAAAGTAGTCCTCCTTAGACCAAAGCATTACATCAAGCATCACATTTTGTGAAGAAAAAGGTATTCTGACATACGGTTTCCATGTTTTTGGGTTACATTTGAAAGGTTTTGAATTAAGCATGATTTTGGTTTCAAAGTGAGGTGTCTCAGTTTAAATTATGATGATAATTAATTTGTTTGCATAGTGTGGTTTTAATTTTATTTTCCCCATAGGACTGTCATAATTTTCCAGCCATATATATATGCTCTTTACAGTGACATTTTTAATACTGGTATTCTTATAAAGGTCTCTTTATAAAGATGCATTTGCTATAAAAACAGACTTTTCAAATAATCAATGTTAAGTGCATGTGGCATATAATATGATATTTTTTTCATTGTCACCTGTACTTAGCTAAATATGCCATGTAGACAGCACTAAGAACTTAAAGGGAAAGTATACCCAGAAATTAAAATTCTGTAATTTATGTTGTTCCAAACCTGTATGAGTTTCTTTCTTCTGTTGAACACAAAAGAAGATATTTTGAAGAATGTTGGTATCCAGACAGTTGATGGTAGCCATTGACTTCCATAGTATTTTTTTTCCTACTATGAAAGTCAATGACAACCGTCAACTGTTTGATTACCAACATTCTTCAAAATATCTTCTTTTTAGTTCAGCAGAAGAAAGAAACTCGTACAGGTTTGGAACAACTTGAGGGTTAGTGAGTGATGACAGAATTTCAATTTTTGGGTGAACTAACCCTGTAAGGTGTATGACTAATTTAAAGAAATCAAGGCCACATATTTGTACACAAACATAGACATAATGCCATACAAATTTGAATCTTGTGCAACTGTAAGACAGTCCTACATTTTATTTTATTGGCATACTTTTAGTTGACAATATAGATGTACATTTAAGTATTTTCATAGTTTAACGGCCATTTTTGTTTGAAATATGACATGCTGTTGTGGTTCTTAGGTGTCATTGTTCGAATGGTTTTAAAATGACAGTCTATACTTTACTCTGAAGTCCTGAAGAAGTAGACATTTGTGTTCTTAGTCTCTTTAGCTAACTGCAGTGTACTGATCTGATGCATAACTAACATCTTGTCATGTATGACTTTTCTATTCTTCACACTAAATTGTGTTTTAAAAGTTTGATTGATTGGTAATTTCACACTATAACAGCTCTTTATGTACATGGTTAAATGGACATACTGTACGTTCAGTCCCGGCCACACAGGACAGGACAGCAAATGGACCGTTCCACAAGTGGACTTCACATGGCTGGAAGCCGAAATAATTGTTTGAAATGATTCAGGAGCCCTTTGGATGCACAGGGGCAAGAGCTTTCCATTTAGTGTTAGTGTACTCTCACTGAGAGCATCTTCCTGCTTGTGTAATTGTTTTTTTTTTGTGCTTACAGTTCCCGTATTTAAACGGAAATAATGACACTTGATTTGTGCTGTGTTTTCCTAATTTCTTGATTGGGGAGAAAGAGGAAGCGTCACTCACTCCTTGCACAGCTCTTGACGTGGCTGTTTGTACACACACAAAAAGTGCACTGGCCCCTCATTTGATTATATCACGCTATCAATAAATTGTTTCATTTGAGGGAGAAATGTTTATTCCTTGGAAATCAATTGAAGAACGCCTGCGCTGCTTTTTTCGGTTGTATTTCGGGAGGAATTGTTGCTCAAATGCTTGTTTCTGCTCAGGAAAGAGAAATTCTCCTCCTTTGTGTTCGGCCCGGGATCAGTCATGGCAGTGAGAGCGAAGGGCGAGAGAGCTCTTTTGAGGCTCGATGTTGTTGTTGATCTGTGTTTTCCACCCTTGTGTCCTGGAGTTGCCCCACATGCTAAGTAACCTGAGGGTGCTGCCCCCCCCCCCCAACCCTCAAACAGATCAGGGAGAAAGGGGCCGTTCTGCTGAGCGTTGAGAATGAGTGGAGAGATGATGTTTGCGCAGACCTTCATCTAAACTGAAATATCTGTTTCAGCACCTTTTGATTCTCTCAGGCGTGCCGGCTGCTCCCCGTATGTGTCCCTCAGCTGGAAGTATCCAGGCTTGCTGTAACCTGGCCGGCCACACTATGCATTGCCAGCACGACTGCCTGAACCTTACCTGATATCAGTGATTTCCAATTCAGAGGAGCAGGCATTTGTTTATCCCATCCTTTGATTTCGTCTGATATGATTTTGTTTTGCTCCATTGAAAATCAGTGAAGGAAGAGGATTTAGAAAAGCCAAAAAAAAAGCGGTTTTAGCCTTCGAAATTGTGTGCGCCTCGAATCGAGCTTTGATAGTTTTGTTTCCTTAAACGTCTATTTTCCCGAAAGAGATTGTAAAATGCATCCAGATGATCGGTACGTGGTTAATTGACCCTCCGTTGTGAAGAACCCCTGAGAGAAAACAAGCTGCCCTTGTGAACTCCACCCAAAGTTAACATGGAGTTTGCTTGCGTTGCGAGGAGCCTCATCAGGAGGAAGAGAATGAACACCACCTCCTTCCCTTTCCTTAGTAAGACATGCGGTCAGCTGCATCACTTCACCAGCAGCTCATTCAGGCCTCTGGTGTGAGGATCCAGACCAGTCCTCTGGTGTGGGTGGTGAGTAGGGAGCATTTGCTTCATACCAGGTCTTTAGACTCAGAGTCTACCTGGTACAGGTAAGTGTCAGTTAAACAAATGCATTAGGACATTGCCATTGACTGTAACTGTGACATCTTGGCCTGTATTATCCAAAACATTTCTTTCAAAGAAAAATGCAAAAATATCAGTATCACTTTACAATTAGTTAACATGAACTAAGAATGAACAATATTTTACATGATTTATTCATTTTAGTTCTTTTCAACATTTACTAGTACATTATTCAAATTAAAAGTTGTATTTGTTAGCATTAATGCACTGTGAACTAACATGAACAACTGTATTTTTTTTATTAACAAAGATTATATACTATAACAAATGTATTGCTCATTGTTAGTTCATATGAGACTTGTAAAGTGTTACTGAAATATTTGTTGTGCTAGATTTTTGGTAGGAGGTCAAAGACTTGTGAATTTATTTACACAAATAAACTGGCAATAAGGATGTTCATGTTAAAGCACTAGTTCACCTGAAAATGTACTCACTCATGTTCTTCCAAACCTGTATGATTTTTTCGACATATAATTTTTCAAATTGTTGTTTTGGACCCTATTGACTTTAACTGTACGGGCAACAATGGTTAAAACATTCTTCAAAATATCTTTTGTTTTCAAAAAAAAAAAAAAAAAAAGTCATCCAGGTTTGGAATGACATGAGGGTGAGTAAATGATGACAGAATTTGCATTTTTGGGTGAACTATCCCTTTAAGTTAAGAATAATAAATGCATTGTATTTTCAAATGTAAATAAATGAATAACCTATATATTATTCATACATGCAAACATAATAGTTGGTTGTATCTCTAGAATGACCATAACCCAAATTAACCCTAATAATTTTAAATAAATTTAGAAAATAAAAAAATAATAAACCTTTAAAATAAGTATATCTGTGTTCTTAAATTTTTATTTGGATTATAAAAAATTGGAGACGGCTTTTATAAGATCTAAAGCAACCACATTTACAATTTACATATAAAATTTAAAGGGATAGATTGTACTCACTGTCAGGTTGTTCCAAACCTGTACGAGTTTCTTTCTTATGTTGAACACAAAATAAGATATTTTAAAGAACGTTGGTGTCCAGACAGTTGATGGACCCCATTGACTTTCATAGTTTTTTGTTTTTTTCCTACTATGGAAGTCAATGGCTACCGTCAACTGTCTGGACACCAACATTTTTCAAAATATCTTCTTATGCGTTCAACAGAAGAAAGAACCTCGTACAGGTTTGGAACAACATGAGGGTGAGTAATTTAAAGTAATTTTTCATTCCAGTTAAAGCTTCACTAGATTTACTATTAGCCTTGTAAGCCATTTAATCAGCCTTATAATCATAACAATTAATTGCCTTATAAGTTCTATTGATAATTTTCAATGTAACTTATTGATGGGTTCTTAGAGCACTAGGTACATAATAAGGCTCCTCCTGATTGTAAAATATTTTCCTAATGATTGCAGGAAATGAAGAAGATAGTGATTACATTAGTTATGCAGTAAACTTCATTGATTATGAACAGACTTGAAAATAACCAGGGGCTGTGGGAGATTGTGTTGAATATCTCAGTTTAAATTATGATGGGTGACAGAAAAATGATTTAATTGCACAGGGCTTTTTTTCACATAGGACTGTCATAATTTCTACCTTCACAATGAATGACATTGTTAATATTGGTATTCTTATGAAGATCACTTTATAAACAAAAACAAACAGGAATTTTCCTGTACAAACATAATTTTTGGCCATGAATATGAATAGAATTAACAAGCTGAAATATTATGTATGTATGTATAAATATATATATATATACTCCGTTATAAAATAGTCAATCTTCGAATTTTACAGTACCTTTACAGAAATATTGGTGTTTTATTTCAAATTGCGACTCATTTTGAAGGCTGCACCCTCCGGAGGTCATATGTCATTGAGGCTGCCTCATTTCAGAAAAGTAACCATTACAATCTAAAGAAAATAAAAAATAAATGACATATATATATAATATAATGTACTCATCCCAAGGAACAGTTAATTTTATAATGATTACTTTTCTGTAAGGAAACATCCTGGATGACATATGCGTTCCACAAAGGTGCCCTCCGGAGGGCGCTGCCTTTAAAATGAGACTGCTTTTATTATGAGTATAGATGTGGTGTTCTATTGACCAAAATCTGCTCTTTGCAAAAAGATTTGGGCACTGACTAATATTAAATCCATTTGCATTAACAAATTCACCTGATATAATTCATCTCTTTAACATTTTTACATGTCCAGTTTCAGTTAGGCATTGAGAGAATACCATGGCAGTGATGAAAATGATGAGTTCTCTCAGTCCATGGCACTCAGCTATGGTGTCTTATGTTTTCTCTTGTGTCTTCACCACAGTTCTGACTGACTGGCCTGTCTTCTGATGCTATGGAATGGGCCTGGTAACTCGGTAACCGTAGGTCTCCACGGTAACACTTGAGCCCCTCCTCTGGGCTCATTTGCATAATCTCTTTGTGTAGTCCTGGCACTTTTCCGAGCAATGAAAAGACCACATTAAGTCTGACAGTCCAAAACATTAGCTCATTGTTCCTGGTTGTAGCTTAGTTCTCTCCATAAGCTACCACATGATGACTATAAAACTATTTCAGGCCTCACAAGAGGCTTTCTACCCTCTGATCTTAATAAAAATGACCTTACTACTCTGAGTGATTATTGGAAACTCAAGTTAAATGTGCAAACTGAATACAGCCAGAATTAGCTTTTTAGAATTATACATGTGCTAATTATTATAGAGTGATCATTGAAATTCTTCATGAATCTGTTTTACAACACAGTATAATGTTCATGCCATATGTGACCTATCTGCATCCTCTGCTGTTATAACTTCACTTTAACACCGACTATCCCTCTAGCAAGTATACCGGTATGCTGAAATATATTTGTTTTACCGGTGTGCTGATCTGAATGTGTTCCTGGTAGACGGATCTTTATCTGCTGAGAGAAACTTAGATGGTTTGTTATTGATTATAAGCCTTTGATTAGGTTTTCATGTTTTCTTTTATGCATGTAATTAATGAGATTTTGCTACACCTCTTTATGTGCTGTTTTTGGTGTCTACAGAACATCAGTGTTGCATTGTGGGTATCCATCCATCAGTGATTAAACACGGAATAGTCTCATCACGGCTCACATTTCTGTAAGTACAAGTTGTAATCTAAGCATTTTTTCTCTCCATGTTTTAGAATTGAGTAGGTTAATAATACTAATGGGTGCTAATGATTTTTTGTAATATAATATTTTACAATTTTTTTTATATTAGAGTAATGATGCATTCAAAATGTAAATACTGCCTACCATTGTTGTATGTACTACATTGTGTTCTCAATAAAGATATTTTTACACCACTTTGTTTTGATTTTGATTTTACACATGAAAATGCAATCTTTTTTTTCAAAAAGCTAATTAAAATAATGTACTTCAGACAGTTGCATTTTAAAGATCATAGTACATTCTGATTTGAAGATAAACTATTTTCTTTTATATTTTCCTCATGGGGAAAAAGGAGAACATCTCTCAGGTATCAACAAATGTTTTACAGAAAACCCAGTTGCTTTGTCAAATTTACTGCGGGCTTTAATTGCAGTCATGTAAATCTTAACAGCTGTGAGCATTGTCAACAAAATAATTATTCAAAACCTTCAGAAACAGTAAAAAAAAACACACACAAAAAACCACTTTCAGTTAATAACCCCAATACCAGCATAATGCCATCACATTTCCACACAATTACAAAATCACTAACAGTACAGAATTGCTGAAGTCTGCCATTGACAATAATAGTGTTATTGTGTCCCCTTATTCACCCAAAAAGGAAAATTATGTAATTTACTCACCCTGATGTTATTTTAAACCTGTATGAGTTTTTTGTTCTGTTGAACACAAAGAAAGATATTTTGAAAAATGTTGGTTTCTGGTCCCCATTGACTTCCATAGTTTTGTTTTTTTACTATGGAAGTCAAAGGGGTCCATCAACGGTTTGGTTAAAACATTCTTCAAAATATCTTTGTGTTCAGCAGAAGAAAGAAACTCGTACAGGTTTGGATCAACTTGTGGGTGAGTAAATGATGACAGAATTTTCATTTTTGGGTTACCTGTACCTTTAACTGTCTTTAAGGCTAGTTTTTGAGTTTACAAACAATTTATACAACATTACCAAAACATTTCTAACCCATTTCTCCAAAGAAACTTGCTTTTATTAAACAATTAAGAGTGATAAAGAAATGCCTTCTGCAAAAAAAAAAAAAAAAAAAAGAAAGAAAAGAGTGGCCAGAGTGTGGCGTACTGTTCTTATCTTTGTGATGTGCTTATTTGTTAAATGGTCACAGTTGTGCAAGTCTTGCTCATTCTTGTTAGGGAATACTGTTTGTATTTACTTGCTGATGAACGGAAAGAACTAGACATTCCAGAACATGGATTGCATGTTAATTGATACAACATTCCAGTAGCAGTACATCATTAGTGCCTCTAGAGGGCAACAGCTCACGCAGAACTTCATGAGGGAACTAACGTGCGGAGCAGCAACTAGATTGTATTTCTATAAACAAAGGACATGTTCAAAGGCATAGATTGAACAATTATATTTCTATTGCATCTTTGGCTCTCATTACATGATATTTAGCACAGTCATTGTGTACAAAGGCAAATAGTGGCGAAAAAACATAGTGCACTGTAGATTACCCAGCAAAACCTAAAAATAAAAAAATTCAATAAGTATAAAGGATTTGCACTTTCGAGAAACTCTCCACATAAAGGCTCACCATCTGGGCCTCTCGTACAGGTACACATGAACCCAATGACCTAATTCTTGCAACACTTGGCTCATTAGCATCAGAAGAATATTCACTTGTTCCAGCAAATCTCTTGGTTGTTGTCAGTAGTGAATGACAGTGTGACTGAATTGGCACAAGTGAGAAGAAAAGTCCATGTCTGGAATATTCTGCCTCCAAATGTATTCCACTTGGGGCACTGACGGCAAAACAAAATCTATGTTGTTTTCAGTCATTGTGTAGTCATTTACACAGCTTCGTAGCAACTGATACACATCAATAGACATGAACAGGCATTAAAGGCTCAAAATGGGGACTCACAGAAGCAGCAGCCGTCTTAGGCTTATTGCATAGACCCATCACCATCTGACAAAATACCCTTATTTTAGTTCTAGTTTATTTGCCTAAGTGAGTAAAATGTGTCAGTGGAAGCTTTCGAGGAACTTTCTAGTGAAGGAAGATCCTGATTCATAATGTGCTGGAAAATAAATGCGTATGTGGTGATGAAGACTTCATTTTGTTCTTGTGCTGATTTGATTGTCATTGAAGATTGCGGTGAGGGAAACATACTATTTGTTTATATATCAAACCGATTCAACAAAATCCATTTTCATTCACCCACTAACAAAATAGTTTGCATTGTAGTGTCCTCAAGCATTCATTTATTGGTCTCTATATTCAAATGAACATTCATTTGCTTGCCACACTGTGGTCCCGCCAAATGTTCAGGTCAGGTTCTCTTCCGATCAGAACCACATGACATGGTGGAAAGTAAAATGGCTTTGAGTTTATTTCCTTTATTATACAACACCATTCCTCTGAGGCGCCGGGCAGAAACAGCCGTTATTCCACATCAATTCTTCACTCATCGTCTCCAGCCGTTTCTTTCGGGCTTGCCAGCGTCTCGCCAGAGGCTCGAGAAAGAGAGAAACTGATGATAACAGGTAACACGCACCTGCCAGGTAGAAGGAGCAGTCGTAGGTCTGTGTGTAGTCGTACAGGAAGCCTTCAGGAAAAACGCAATGCGTTAGACATATATTGAACTGTTGGCAGAAGCGATGTTTTCCTTAAATAGAAGTCAATGAAGAAAACAAGGAAAAAAGGTTTTATTTTTTACTTTCCCTTGCGAGATACATTTGCGAACAGTCAGTTACCTAACGCTTAAGATGATGGACAGATGGAGAAAACTTTCTTCACTTTCCACCCCAGAATCTCCCACACCTGTTTTCTGACTGGATACGCTTTTAAAACGACGGCTTGTTTTCGCTACGCAAGCAAAAGCGGCTCATGTCCGGAAAGGCCTTGGGTGGGATAGAAAAATCAGTTTTGCTTCCCTGGCTGCTCATCATTTTTGGTAGGCGGAGAGATTGTGGAAGGGGGCCCTGACAAGATGGTTCATGTTAGCATAACTGTAACAGAGTTCAGAGCAAGGTCTATACTCGCCTTCCTAAAGAGGCCCCTCTGCAAGACTTGTATTTCCAAGAATTGTCCCTCGCTTTACAGCTGTTCTACATAAGGAGATTCTGTATTGGGATGTATTACTGAACATTGCTAATAAATAGCAACAAATAAGACAAATGAATATATGTTCTATAATCCTGAAAGTAGCCTAAAGGTATTTGTTCAGCATTATATTATAATGAAAAACAGTCAGGTCATCCTATTTTTAGATGGGTTAACATGTCTCCCATCTGTAACCCACTTAAATTGGAATTTGAAACTAAATGACCGCAGTGTCCCTTAAGCCGCACACACAGAAGCAGGCTAGTCTTACACATTATCAAGACTGGCCAAGACTTTCCAAAGCTGCAGGTTATTTTCGTGAAATATCAAGACTGCATTTACCTATTGATGCTTGTATGATCTAGTCATGGAACTCATTCAAACTCTACATACCTGCAAGAGGAGGACCTGTGAGACAGCCAAGCCCCACAAAGAACATTGAGAACCCCATCGAGTTGTTCAGCTTTTCAGAACCCACCAAGTCCACCTGGAAAACGCAGACAGGAAAACGAATGATATTTATGACAGATGACATATTGACAGATTATGACTTCTCTGACTAGGCCAGAAGATTATTATTAGATAATTATTATACAGTAATTCAGAATTTTTTTTTCAGCATCATTACTCCAGTCTTTAGTGTCACATGATCCTTCAGAAATCATTCTAATATGCTGATTTGGAGACAGTTGATCTGCTTAATTTTTTTTAAATATTTAAACAGTGATACATTTTTTCCAGGACTTTTAATGATTTTAAAAATTTAAAAATTTTTCACTGTTAACACAAAAATTATATGTCACCTAATCGTATGGAGACCCTTAACTTTTGAATGGAAGTGTATTTATTTCATAATTATTTTAAGGACTTTAAAAATTTTCTAGCACCATATATGAAACATTGCTGCAATGGAGGAGATTCTTTCACATTTACTCACTAATTCAATCATAATAGAACATCTGATTTGTATATCACATTTGGGCAAGTAATGACATTGTGTCGACTCTTCTTGAGGTTCAGGGAGTTCACTTCTTCTGTTCAAAGCAATGTTCAACATAATTGCTTTTTTAAATTCAACAAGCAACACTCATTTAATGTCTATGCATGTTGGCAAAAGACTGTTTCCCCCCAGTGTCTTTTTCTGATTCACTGAGAGTGTTTCCATAGGTTGTAAAAATATTTGAAAGGTAAAACCTAAGATTCCTTCCAGTCAGAGGAACGGGTGCACTGCAGTGCTGACTGTCAATCTATCCCTCTCTCCTTACACTGCCCTGCACAGTATTACAGCACAAGAACTCAATGTCTCAATACTTAGAAAGGTACGGAGACCTTTTCATGAGCACATTTAATAGAAGTGGAGGAACCAGCACTCAGTACTAGGATGTCCTCAAACCCTGCCAACCAGTCCAGTCAGTTTTCTCACTTAAAGACAGAAACACCACCAAAACTCTATGTACCTACAGAACAATTTGCACTAAGATACTCTTTTCAAAACTGTTTAACTTAAGTTCAAAACCTTACATAATACAAAAATGAATAAGTAATACCATATTGACATATATACTAAAACTAAAAATTTCAAAATACAATCAAAACAATTAGATGTAGCAGAACACCTATACAGGTGTTAGTCTTTCAATTTCATTACTATCTATACAAAATGCCAGTACAAAATTATTCAGGAGTCCTATTTTGTTTAGATGGTAATGAAATCGAAAGACTAACACCTTTGTAGGTGTTTAGCTAATCTAATTGTTTTGATAGTGTTTAATTTTTTAGATTCTGAATTTATTTTAATATGGTATTACTGTATGTAGAAAATTGTCTTATTCATTTTGCCAGTACTCACCAGGACAGGAAGTAGTAGGGCCATGTACCCCCCACAAAAGATGGCAAAGAAGATAGCGTAGACCATGAGCAAGATGTAGGAGGTGGCCAGAGGGGAGAGAAGATTGACCACACCACACAGGATCAGGTAGGTCTTATGGTAGTGATATTTGTTAACTAGATTCCTGTCTGTCACCCAACCAGATGCAAGTTGGGACATCGTCTCTGTTATACCTGTGAGACAGAAAAGGCGCTGAACTGATGGACTGAAAATGGACCACTTATTGTTGGATTCTTTAAAGCTTTCATGCTTATACAGTATTGAAGTATTATATTAAGCCACTAGCAGATGGCAACACATTAATGAGTGAGCTTAAAAGTTATGCTAAAATGAAAAGATTTTCTCCTTTGAATAAATCTGAATTTGGTCAACCATCATCAGGCACGCAATAGCTGCGGATTATTTCTTTGTAAATGCCGATCACTGCAGCTTGGTATTTTATATTATTACCTCACCCTCATGTTGTTCCAAACCTGTTTGACCTCTTTTCAGTATGCAAATGAGGCCTGTGACCAGGCCCGGGGCTGTGACTGTCAAGATGCAAAATGACAAAAAGCACCCTAAAGGTGTAATGACAGTGAGCTAAATGACTTGTGCATATTTCAAGTCATTCATTCAATCCTTTCCACGTGTGAGAATTAAATAAATGAATTCTTCTATTCATCAAGGATGCATTACGTTGATCAATAGTGACAGTAAAAACTTTATAACATTACAAAATATTTCTATTTTAAATAAATGCTGTTCTTTTGAACTTTCTATTCATCAAAAAATCCTGAAAAAAAAGTATCACGGTTTCTTGAGCATCAAATCCGCATAGAATGATTTCTGAAGGATCATGTGAGACCGAAGGCTAACGCTGAAAATGTAGCTTTGCCATCACAGTAATACATTACATTTTAAAATATATTAAAATAGAAAACAATTTATATTAATATTTCTGTTTTTGATCATCAAATAAATGCAGCCTTGTGAGTATAAGACTGCATTTATGAGACTTCTTTCCAAAAAATAAAAATAAATAAAATTTCCATCCCAAACATCTGATCTAACAAGAAATAATGAAAAAGAGTGCTTAACTGTCAGTTAATTGCTTTTAGCCTCTGGCAGAATCTATTTTTCAGTTCAAAGAGTGACAGAAGAACAGAAGTAATGATAACAGCTTAGTTATTTTGTGGTGTTCTGTACAAAGCGTTCAGTGCTGGTTTGTATTTGCTGTTGTCTGAGCCGCAGTTGTGATTGCGTGTCCGTGTGCTGCAGAGCATTATTGAACAGTCTAGAAAAAGACCTGATGCAGCACTATTGCAGATTCATACATACGCAACAGATCCAAAGTGTGACACACACTGGTGACATGCAGGCTGCCACAGTTTATTGGATGTATAAAACAAATGCACATATGCCCCATACATTGGATCATATTTATCCTGTAATTCATTCATAATCTCTTAACTAACGAAATGTTTACACAAAAACCTAGAGGTGTTGGCATGATCAACCATACTGACCAGGGCTGCTTCCCAAAAGCATCGTAAGCCTAAGTTGATCTTAGAACAATTGCCACCAATGGTCTCTAAGATCAACTTAGGCTAAAGATGCTTTTGGGAAACACAGCCCAGCTCATGTAGAACTGACGGCGTGGGCTGATGCTGCAGTTCATGCACATGTGGGGTCATTTATTGCTGGCCAGACATAAAACAAAACAGCTGCTCAATGTTTGCGTGTCCTCGGTGCGCCACTAAAGGTGACATCCTGGTGTGCCCCGCTTGGACCCGAAGACATTTTGTGCGTTGTTTGTGTGTTTAAATCCCAGCAGGGCCATTGAGTTTCACAGCTGTTCCTGTCATGCTTTGTACAATGAAACTTCAATAGAACATCTCCGTGACAGAAAGTAGTAAACTGCCTTTAAATGGAGAAGCCTAGTCCACAAAACTCTGTAGTGTATAGGGGGACTTTCACCAGGGTAATCGGGCATGTGACAGGTGTTTGTGTCTTTGTGTACTTCACCCAGTGGACACAAAAGGACTGGACGAATGCAATGTCCCCACTACATCAAAGGCGGACAATAGGCCCTCACTGAGGTACAGAGAGTCCAAATGCATGTCCGATCGCTACTAGCTCATTAAAACACAAAACGTGTTTGGCTCGTCTCCTCGCCCTCTTTTGTCCGCATTGCTGCCTCGGTGGCAAGCCACACAATATCAGGCACTTCAGAACTGGGCACAGAACTACCAAGCTTCGCGTCAGCTACTTGGGCTGTTGCTTAGCGACTTCCCTCAGCTCACCGACTGTGTGTGACCTGCCACGAGGAGGTGAGCTTTAGTTCCCTTGCTCACCCTGCCTGATGTGAAAACTGCAAAGTGCAGGTGGGAGGGGGTGGGGGATAAGAGACGTTTGGAATACGCGAGTAATATATTTACACTGAAAATTGCACTTTAAATACTCAGCACTTAATTAACCGAAAAAGTGTGAAATGTTGGACACTATATTCTCTCAAGTTCCGTAGCGGAGGGGGTGGGGCTATCAGACTCTCATGCTGGATTACAAAATAACCGTATCAAATTCATTCACTAAACGGTAGAGTACTCAGTAAAAAATCATTTTTCAAAAACAAAGATTATTGGAGTACATTTTACAAGAAAATGCTATTTCAGTGTTTCTACTTCCAAATGTCATGTTTATTTCCAATGTGTTACTTGCCGTTTCTTTGTAATTATTTGTGAAACTTACTAGCAATTTTTTTCTGGAAGCAGTTTTTTTTTGACAGCTTAAATCAGGCAAAACAGAAAATGGCAAAATTAAATGAAATACAGTGGCTTCAAAAAGTATTTGGACACTTAAACATTTTAAAACAAATGGCATCTGTGAATAAGTGATGCTAAACATTTCCCTTTGAGACATTTTTCCAGTGATTTATGAATTAAAAAAATGTGCTGTATTTAAAATAAATTATATTTGGTTTGATATTTTGTCAAATTATTTAGAGACATTCATACATTTTAGGTGAGACGCTGAAAAGTGACTTTTTGGCTTACTAGGTATACACGATTGCATTTTATTCTTAATTTATTTTCACAAAATAGTCAATAATTTTATTACTGGTCATTTGGTCAGTTATCGGCTATAACATAAAAATAACCAACAGCTTATCATATCGGTCAGAATTTTATTTAAAATTAAAATAGGGCTGGCACGTTAAAAATACGACAACAGAAATGTCGTGATAAGAGAGCCTTCGTCAGGGTGTGTATTGCGTTAAACATACAGATAATTAATAAGGTGTTGCATGTTTAGATTACTACATGTCCTGACAACATCTTTGTGGGCGTATTCGTTACTACTACCTTTTAGTAACGAAATGTAAATGATTGAAAAAAAGCATGTTTGAGAAACTCATGTGTGTAAATTGTCATTCACTATGGCATTTTTGACAGGGCACTTACAAGCCCTCTGGTTTTAGCCACTGGGCCAAAGTTCATTATTTATGTAAGAGAACTCATTGCATAACACTGCAGATTTTAAACTGCTCACAAATAATTAATGTGAAGTTGGCTGCGTTTGCATCAACCCTTTGAAGCCCATATGGGAGCACATCTTGCTGCAAAGCACAATGGCCTTAGTGCATCGCTCAGGTACGGCCTTTCAGAAACACAGCACTGATGAAGCCAGAAAAAAAATCAGTTCTCTGGCACCGCTAATGACACGCGGTCCACTAGCACTGACATTACAGGGTCTTTTGTCTTTCAATTTTCCACAGCACAGCTCAGCAGTGCTTACGTCCTATTGATTTCTTCTACTGTAACACATTATTAGTGTACAATTAAAGTGTTGCAGCCAGAGAACAGAAATAACAAACATGCTGAGAGGACTTTTTTATGCAATAGGTAACTTTGAAAGTTAGGTAACTTCGAAAGGGAGACCGGGCTTTTGCCATAGTCGACCCCAAATTGTGGAATAGCCTTCTGTTATCTATTAGGCTAATCGCTACAGAATCTCTGTTTAAAACAAAACTTGTGACACTGTCACACATGACACATGTTTTAACCACTCTATATATTATATAAAACCTACCTTTTGCAGAAGGCTTATAAAATGTGAGTCTTTCTGAGCTTGTTTTCTATATGTAAAATGTATTTGTATGTAATTTTATTTTATTGTTTTGATTGCTGTTGTTTTTACAATTTTTGTACAGCACAATGGTCAGCGACAGTTGTTTTATTGTGCTATACAAATAAACTAAAACTAAACTTTTATAATTAGAATCTTCATGTAACCTTTGTCCCCGAACCTTTATCTATATTTTCCCCTGCTAATGCAAAATGAATTCTGTAAAAAGCACTTTATACTTAAAATAGATGACAGTGGGAAAACAAAACTCTAGTGTTACATACTGTAGGTTGGTCAAAGGTAATTTGACTCACCAGCCACAGAGATGATGAAGGAAGCATCCATGGGGTCGATGCCCAGGTTCCGGGCCCTTGCAGACAAATGGAAGTAAGGGATAAAATAAGCCAGCTGACTGAAGACTAGCGACCAGGTGTAGATGCAAAAGAAAGGGTTCTTCAACAGCGAGAAGTCCAGCACTTTTTGGGGGTTTTCAGGAAGAGTTTCTGTTTTGCTGTTCTCAAGTAACGCATCCACAGGAGAAACCCCATTCATCTCAGGGGACGTTTTAACTTGGCTGCCATCCGTTCCGTTCACCCCATTCTGGATGGATTTTTTGAGTTCCGGATGTGGAAGAGTGTTCTGCTCATGAGCTGGGTTCTCTATTATAAGTGTGTCCCTGTGATTGGTGGATGAGCTGTCCATTTTGGAAGTGCCATTGGACACAGGCGTGTTGCCATTCATATTGTTCTTAAGAGGATCTTTCTCTGACCCAGCCTGATGAAGGGTGGAGTTTGACATGTGTAAAGCTGGAGGTCTAACGTTAATGGGCCGCAAAAGCATCCCAGAAGCCACAAGGTTCAGCATCAAACCTCCCAAAATCAACAGAGCTCCTAAAGACAGAACAAAAAACAGTCCGTGTAAATAATAAGATTTATTTATTTATTGAAAGGAATTGACACTTTTATTCAGCAAGGATTTGTTAAATTACTCCAAAATTACAGTAAAGACATTTAAAATGTTACACAAGATGTATAATTCAAATAAATGCAGTTCCTCAAACTTTCTGAACAATTGTTATAATAATGCATCCGAAAGCCAATTACCCTGCCAAGCATACTGATCCAAAAGCAGCTGAGTGAAAGGAGCGAGGGCAAAGGTCAGACCCATGCCAGAGCGTCCAATAGAATATGCAGTTGCCAGTCTCTTTCGGAAATAGGTCACTGTTACAACAGAGGTGGCCTGATAAAGAAGAGCAAACCCGAGACCTGGAAAAATCAAAGTTTTATAGATTACTTTTTGCATAATAACCCTCCAATATTTAACTTTGATTTATAAAACAAAACATTACTAAATACTCACCAACAACTAACCCCATGCTAATGTAAAGGTAGATCACGCTGGTGGCAAATATGCTGGAGAGAAAGCCGGCGCTGACTAAAAGCGCCCCCACTATGGAGGTAACCCTGTTCCCCAGCTTGGCACAGGCCACCGAGGCCAACGGACCTAACGGGTCACAAACAAAGTTCATGACCTGTCATATTGACCATTTGGTTCAAAGGTTGCTATGGTGACCGTACCTCCGGAGAGCCTGAGGCTGGACATTATGGATCCAATCCAGCTGATGCTCTCGGACGAGCCTCCAAACTCATCCTGCAGTGCCACAAAGAAGATACCAAAGCTCTTCAATGTACCCATCACCAACACGTTCACCTGAAAAGACACCAGAAGATTTTAGCTCAATACAAAACACTTCAGTATTATCATAACAAAGAAGCTCTAAAAGTATATAAAAGTGTAATTAATGACATACCAGAAAACAATGCAGAACCACCATCCAACCCCAACCGCCATCTGGTGGGTCCACATACACAACCTCATTATTTTCATTCTTCATGGCCTTGGCTTTTTCTTCATTGCAGGAGGTTTTGGCAGCCTTGCCATCACTGGAACATTATCACATCCACTTAATACATTTAATACACTTACCCCCGGTTTCACAGACAAGGCTTGAGCCTAGTCCAGACTAAAATGCATGTTTGAGCTGTTTTACCTGAAAGCAGCTTGCACTGAGATACCTTAAAATATGTCACTGCCATTGTTTTGTCTCAAGATGCACATCACTAATGTTTTTTTAAAGCATATTTATAAAAGCTACTTAAATGCCCTAATTGAACTAAGGTTTAATCCTGGCTTAATCTAAACCCTGTCTGTGAAACCAGGCTGTACAATACATCAACTAATGAGAGATAAAGTTTCATAAGTATCATGAGACCATGTAGACTGTTCACAGTGTCAGTCCAAATCCAATTATATGTGTATGTATCCGATTGGAATGTGATAAAGCCTCGTTCAGAGTGTCAGTCCAAATATGTTTTTTTTTTTTTTGCATATCCGACTGAAATCCGATCATATTTAGCAAATGTGAACGCGAAAAAAAAAAATAATAATCCATTTTTGAGCAACATTCTTGTGTTTTGAAATCCTATACAAAATGCATTTCTGGAAATCCGTTTCAGTCTGACCGCTCTAATCAGATTTCACGTAAGTCACTTTCTTTCCATTTAAAATGCAAAGTGTCAGACATTGTTATAAATGCGCTGAATGTCGATGCAGAAACAAGGTTGTGTTGTTGTAAAGTGCCGGTCGAGCAGAAGATTACAATATAATGGAGACATGTTTAATTTTGTTTTCAATCCAGCAGCAACGTGGAAGGGTTCACAAAATGATGTTGTCTTAATTACAACATGAAAATATGTAGCCACCGCGCTGGACTAGGCCTACTACGTCTTCTGAGGCAGCGGCAGAAACGTACTCGGTTACTAACGTAACCTCGGTTCTCTCTAGAGAGGGAACGAGTACTGCGTAATAGCTTACGCTAGGGGAAAAACTCTTTTCCGCGAGATATTGAAGCCAAAAATTATCCTTAATTTTTTATTAATGTAAAACGCTTTGCAGCAGCAAGCAGACATAGGCGAAACAGCTCGCGCGCCTATTGGTTGCTCTGCAGCAAATGCAGCAGCCTATCGAGAGAGACTCTGCGTGACGTAATGACCAATGGGGGCAATTCGCGCCCATATCGTCACGTCCCGCCAGAAGGGGCGTGGTCTCACCCTATAAATATGCTCGTTAGGCTGATACAAGCTGGTTTTTATCACTGAAGCGAACCAGAGCGTATTCCAAGCACGGCAAGATACGCAGTACTCGTTCCCTCTCTAGAGAGAACCGAGGTTACGTTAGTAACCGAGTACGTTCTCTTACGAGAGTATCTCTCGTACTGCGTAATAGCTTACGCTAGGGGAACACAATGCAACACGCCGTGCGTACAGGGATCCAACACCAAAGTCCCGGGGGCCGAAGCCCAGGGCTCATGTAGTGCATAATCACCATAAACTCACATAGAGTGGAGGAAGACAGGCTGGAAGCGTCATTCCCTATAAAAAAAGCACCCAGCGGGGCTATTATATGACAATAAAACGCGCAGCCAGGGTGAAAGCTTTCAGCCTGATCTGGGTGGCCATACGTGTGTCAACACTCATGGGGCTGCAGTAAACTCAGCATCTGGGCCGCACAGCGGGGCAGATAGCACTGAATTTTAGACCGCCAAAAGCTTAGCTTGTAAGGCGGGTACCTCCAGGTTATAGTATTTTATAAATGTAGACGGCGAGGCCCAGCCCGCGGCCGTACAGATATCTTGCAGGGAAACCCCGCTTGACCATGCCCACGAAGAGGCCACGCCTTTCGTGGAGTGCGCCCTGACACCCAAGGGGCACTGTAGGCCCTTCGCAGAGAAAGCGAGCGCAATGGCATCCACTATCCATCTGGATAGGCTCTGTTTTGAGGCGGTGAGTCACTTGGAACGCCCGCCAAACAAAACAAAAAGCTGCTCCGTCTGTCTGAAAACAGACGAGCGTGACACATAAGCTCTCAATGCCCTGACGGGGCAAAGGAGACTCGCATCCTCCTCCTCACTGAGAACCGGAAGGGCGGACAGGGAAATTACCTGGGCCCTGAACGGTGTATTGAGGGATTTCGGGACATACCCGTGCTTTGGTTTGAGAATGACCTTCGAGTCATTAGGCCCAAACTCCATACACGACGCGCTTACTGAAAGCGCCTGTAAGTCCCCTATGCGCTTCACTGAAGCGAGAGCCATGAGAAACACTGTTTTGAACGACAGGCGTTTCATGTCCACCAGCTGGATTGGCTCGAACGGGGCGCCTTTCATGGCCTCCAGGACCGTGGAAAGGTCCCACGTCGGGACTGAAGGGGGCCTGGGAGGGTTCAGCCTCCGAGCTCCCCTAAGGAAACGCACGACTAAGTCGTTTTTCCCCAGCGACTGGCCAGACACCGGTTTTGCAAACGTTGCTATGGCCGCCACATATACTTTGAGCGTGGATGGGGTCCTGCCCTTATCCAGTAGCTCTTGAAGGAAGGAAAGCACTTCCGAAACCCCGCATTCCACAGGTGAAAAGCTCTGGGCTTGACACCATGCAGAGAAAACAGACCATTTCGAGGAGTAGAGCCGCCTGGTAGACGGAGCTCTAGCCTGCGCGATCGTGTTTAACACTCCTTCTGGGAGGCTAGCGGGTACCCGTTGATGGCCCATGCGTGCAGGGACCACAACTCCGGGCGAGGGTGCCAAATCGAGCCCTCCGCCTGAGAGAGGAGGTCTCTCCTCAACGGTACAGGCCATGGGGCAGTGCTGGTCAGCTGCATCAGGGCAGGGAACCACTTCTGGTTTGTCCAGAGCGGAGCTACGAGCAGCACTGGGCATCCGTTCTCCCTGATTCGTTCCAACACCTGAGGCAGGAGCGAGACAGGAGGAAAAGCATATAGGGGGCAGCAGGGCCAAACATGAGCCAGCGCGTCCTTGCTTTTCGAGAAAAACTCCGGGCAATGAGCGTTTTCGTGGGACGCGAATAGGTCCACCTGTGCTCTGCCGAACGTTTTCCACAGCAGCTGGACCGTCTGCGGGTGCAGCGACCATTCCCCTGCTGGAACATTGTTCCTGGACAGTCTGTCTGGTCCCACATTCAGGTGACCAGGCACGTGCGCTGCTCTCAGTGAGAGCAGGTTGTGCTGAGCCCAGACCAGGAGGCGTTCCGTCAGCCTGTGAAGGTTTCGTGACCTGACGCCGCCCTGGCGATTTATGTATGCCACCACTGACATGTTGTCCGACCGGACCAAGACGTGGTGGCCTGTTACCTGGGGACAAAAACGCCGTAGCGCTTTGTCGACTGCTATCATCTCCAAGCAGTTTATGTGAAGGAGCTTTTCCCGTTCTGACCACAGGCCAGCTAGCGGTCTGCCCTCGAGCAGCGCTCCCCACCCAGAGGTGGAGGCGTCCGTAGACACCACCTTCACACTCGAAGCGGTCCCCAGACTCACACCTGACCGATACCAGTCGGTATTTTTCCAAGGTTCCAGAGCTGAAACACACTGAAGGTCGACCCTGAGGCGAAACAGACCCGCTGTCCATGCCCTGGGTGGAACCCGCGCTTTCAGCCACATCTGCAGTGGGCGCATGCGGAGCAAGCCCAACTGGAGTACAGAGGCTGCTGAGGCCATCAGCCCCAGCATTTTCTGAAACCTTTTGAGCGGAACTATCGCCGTGGCGGAAGGATTTCACGCCGCGCTGAATATTTAGCACGCGCTCTGGTGACAGGCGTGCTGTCATGGACAGCGAGTCCAACACGGTTCCCAGAAAGGAAATTTTCTGACTGGGAGACAGAGAGCTCTTCGCCCAATTGACTGTGAGGCCCAGCTCCTCGAGGTGCTCGAGTAATGCGGCCCTGTGTTCTATGAGCTCCGATCGTGATCGAGCTAGAATCAGCCAATCGTCCAAGTAGTTCAGGACTCGCATGCCCTGAAGTCTCAGGGGTGCGAGCGCCGCGTCCATGCACTTCGTAAATGTACGAGGTGCTAGGGACAGGCCGAACGGCAGGACTGTGTATTGATATGCCTGGCCCCCGAAGGTGAATCTCAAGAATCGCCTGTAATGGGACGCTATTTGTATTTGGAAATAGGCGTCTTTCAGATCTATCGACATAAACCAGTCCCCGTGGCGCAATTGCGCGAGGATTTTCCTGGTCGTAAGCATCCTGAACTGGCGTTCGACAAGCACTCTGTTCAGCTGTCGTAGATCTAAAATGGGTCTGAGACCCCCATCCTTTTTCGGCACCAGAAAATATCTGCTGTATAGGCCCCCTTCGCTCTGAGCCTGAGATAAAGGTTCTATAGCCCCTTTGCTCAGTAGTTTCGCTATCTCGGCACGAAGTAGATGAGACACTTCGTTTTTCACCGTAGTTTCGACACGCGCCGTATAACGGCGCGGGCGTCGAGCGAATTGTAGCGAATAGCCTCTGTTTATAGTGTTCAGCACCCATTCTGATACCCCGGGAAGCTTTGACCACGCATCTGCGTGAATAGCTAGGGGCAGAATGAAATCCGGGCTCTGGTCGCGGCAAAACGGCAGCTCGAGAGCCCGGGCATACTGGGAACACAACACCTTGTTTACAGCGTTCGAGGCGGGGGGCGCGCTGATCACAGCGGGCGGCCTGACCGCGCTCAGCTTTTTTATGGCAGATTGTGCAGAAAAAGCGAGCGGGGGAGATCCCGTAGGAATCGGCGTGTCTGTGAGAAAATGTGGGCGCGGGGCTGCGGGCACATTTATTACACTGAAAACACTGTCGTTCATGGCCGACTGAATGTGTGTTGGTTTCGTTTTTACAGAAACCAAGGGACACGCAGCATGTAGTGTGAGCGGGCATGGTGACATGGGCGCGTTTACTACATTGTTTGCACAATCGACCTGAGTCGATTTTATTTGTGCTAGCCCTGCACCGTGGCGGGCTGTGTCTGGGTGTGGGAATGGGCACTGGGTGGGCATTCTTACAACACTCATAACACCATCGGCCGTGGCCGGATTGTTTGTGCGAGCCCTGCATTTTTGCGGGCTGTGTTTGTGTGTAGAAATGAGCTCTGGGTTGTAGGCATTTTCAATACACTCATAACACCATCGGCCGGAATACCAGAAAATACACCATTTATGTGATTTATCTGGGTCGCCGTGGGAACAGCATTTGTGTGCAGGCAAGCGGGCATGGTACTGGCTTGCTTACTGCAAAATACACTGGAACAGTCACATTTTCTGGAACTGAACGAGCGAAAATTTCAGTGGAAGTCTGGCCACGGCGAGACTGAAACACCGTCGATTTCCTAAGAGGCTAGGAAGACTTGTGTTGGTTTCGTTTTACAGAAACCGTGGTAGTGTTTGTGGGCACTGGGTTGTGGGCAAATTCACTACATTTAATGCACAATTGACATGCGTCGATTTCATTTGTGCGAGCCCTGTACCGTGGCGGGCTGTGTTTGTGTGTAGAAATGAACACTGGGCTGTGAGCATTTTATTACACTTATAACACCATCGGCTGTGGCCGGAAAACCAGAAATACAATGATGACATGATTTTTCTGGGTCGCCATGGAAACGGCCTTTATGTGCAGGCAAGCGGGCCGTGGTACCAGCTTGTTTACTGCAAAATACACTGGAACAGTCGCATTTTCTGGAACTGAACGAGCGAAAAGTTTCGGTGGAAGTCTGGCCGCGGCGAGACTAAATTTTTATCTGCTGCGAGAGCCGGGATCGAACACGGGTCTCTCGCGTGAAAGCTTCAAGTTCCGCCACTGGGCCACAGGGAGAACTACACTAGCGCAAGCAGATAAGAGAGCGTCATCACAGTTTTGTGTGTGTCGGCTTTTGTATGCAGGTGTGCGTGTTATACAACAGGCTCATTGCTGCAATAATGACATTTTCAGCCGCTCAAACTAGGAGCTGAGAAATGTTTGAGAAATGGAGATTAATCCGGCCTCGGCGGGGACTAAAACACACTCTTTTCTCATTTGCCGGTGACGCACGCCCATGGGGGGCGGGGTAGATTTCTTATAACGCAAAGAAAGCTAGCCGCGGTTTTTAGGGCTCGCGGTCTTGATGCTGGCCCGTTACCTTGACGACTCGCGGACAGAAGGCGGAGGTCCACAGAGCTCGCCTGTTGCGCGGCGGTTGCGCGGGCGCCTCCCAATCGAGGCCGATGCTTTCCACGGCTTGAGAGAGCAGACGCATCAGCTCAGTCTCAATGCCGGCTCTCTTACCAGTGGTCTGGCGGGAAACGCTAGCGGAGGGGAGATCCACGGAGCTCGCCCAATCCTCACTATCGGATGCCAGAAGAGAACACGCCTCGGTGGGTTCGTCAAACTCGTGGATGGACGCGGCGGCAGGCGGCGGCCGTTGTCCGTCAGTGAGCGACTCGAGCGAAGCCGGCGAAGCTGGCGGGCGAACCGGCGAGCTTTGGCGGGCTGGAGAAAGCTCGGGAGCGCGCTGGGCGCGGCGCTTCTTGCGGCGCGGCACCACGGCGGGCTGCGGTGAAGGCTCGGAGAATGATGCCAGGCGAGTCCTCAGAGTCACCATGAGCAAAAGCTCGCAATGAGGGCATCCGCCGTCAGCGAGCGCGAGAGCCGCGTGATCCTCACCCAGGCAGGAAACGCAGATGACATGCCGGTCTCCATCGCTGAGCGGGGCGCGGCACGAGCCACAGGAAGGCATCTTTAAAAAGACGCAGCTCTTTTTGTGAGAGAAGTGTGAGTCGCGTCAAGTAAGCGAGCAAACACTCTCAACAGAGTAAATACACACAGAGTATGAAAGGATATAGAACGCCGGAAAGCGCAGCAGGTACGGCAGTTGAAGGCGGCGAGGCCAGCGACTCCAGAGCTCGTCCCGCTGAAAGGCTTGCTTCGACGGCGCGGCTTCTCACTCCGGATCCAGCGATGCGTGTGCTTCGCTGAAGAGGTAAAAATCAGCTTGTATCAGCCTAACGAGCATATTTATAGGGTGAGACCACGCCCCTTCTGGCGGGACGTGACGATATGGGCGCGAATTGCCCCCATTGGTCATTACGTCACGCAGAGTCTCTCTCGATAGGCTGCTGCATTTGCTGCAGAGCAACCAATAGGCACGCGAGCTGTTTCGCCTATGTCTGCTTGCTGCTGCAAAGCGTTTTACATTAATAAAAAATTAAGGATAATTTTTGGCTTCAATATCTCGCGGAAAAGAGTTTTTCCCCTAGCGTAAGCTATTACGCAGTACGAGAGATACTCTCGTAAGAGAACATAGGTGGCTGCTGGTATGCGCGGCTTTATTCCATGCTGTTGTCTTTGCCGGTCTCAAAACACGTCTTCATTCAAAGGCTATTGTAATTTTCTGCCTGACTGGCACTTTTTAACAACACAGCGACCTTTAGCATGTTTCCTATAAAAACGTCTGGCATGTTCTCCGTGACTCGAGAAAGCTACGTAAACCACGCAAAATTCGATTAGAGCGATCAGACTGAAACAGACTTCTAGAAATGCGATTTGAATAGGATTGTGGCTGAAAACGGATTTCATGTGATTTCTCGCGTTTACACTTGCTAAACGTGATCGGATTCCAAACGGACATGCATAAAGATCAGATTTGGACTGTCTGGACGAGGCTAAATATTATTGTAGGCTGCTGTTAATTTTCTGGAACATACAAAAAAAGGGCTTCCGTGAACAGATTAGGTAATTTACATCAGCAGGTTCAATGAAAACAAAGACAAATGTACCAAAAATTTGTCCTTTTTGATTTTTCCAATAATTTCTTTTCTATCTCTTTTGCTCTGGACCCAAAAACAGTATCGCCAGCATAATGTGGTGTGATCTGAGGCTATTTAATTATTTTCTGTTCCAGGGGGTAGTAGATTATGATGACATCAGTAGTACCATGCTCTGTTTAGAGTGGTTAAAATTTGAGAAAACATGGGGATGCCACTGGTTTAATCTGGTGATCAGTAAGGTGAGGTGTTTTGGATCCAGGCCTGAGACCTCTTTATTTACAGCTGATACAGCTGAATACAATGTGTGTCTAGTACAGTCTTCAAAATGACACAGAGAGACTGAGCGAAAGAACGGTCAAAGGGTAACGGGTTCGTTCAAACAAACACCTGGCATAAAGTTAACCAAACTGCGAGTCCCTGTGCGGAGGTGGTGGATCCTTTGAAAAATTAAACAGAGATAAATACTTGCTCAACTATAAATACAGAGCAATCAAAGTCAGCACCACAGGTGGTTGCAGCTGAAGCAGGAACATTATGAAATTTGCTGATTTTAAAATGTATGTGAGCATATTTACTGTACACACATCTGCATAGAATTATAATTTTTTTATCTTAAAGGTATAGTTCAATCTCCAAGATCCAAAAAGCACCAAAAAACAAACAAACCTCAAAGCCTCATAGAAGTAGTCCATATGATGATATGATTATATATATATATATATATATATATATATATATATATATATATATATATATATATATATATATATATTTAAAATAAACGATTCGATAGCTTTGCATGAGAAATAGACTAAAATGTAATGCTTTATTAACTGAAGTCATGGTCACCATTCACTTTCATTGTATGGAAAAGAGCAGCTTGGACATTCTGTTGTAAACATCTCCTTTTGACTTTTAAAGTAAATGACAAGAACATGTTCTTTGTTGAATGAACTATCCCTTTATCTAAAGACTGGCCCACACTAAGATTTTTAACATTTTATCAGATTTTCAAAATGTGAGAGACCACAAACATGACAATAAAAAAAATTCATACATTTAACAGTTTTGTTCCCATAGTGTGTGGAGTGCCGCAATGTGACCAAGACAGCACACCACACACAGATTCCATTCACAAACAAAAAACAAGAGTCCCGACTGGACATGGAAAAATCTCACAAAATCTGTTGCGATCATTAACACACATCACACCACAGGGAAATCTGATAAAAAATAATCTGTAGAACCATCAAGATCAGGAATGGGCAACTTCAGTCCTGGGCCATTGTCCTACAGAGTTTAGCTTCAACCCTAATCAAACACACCTGAACAAGCTAATCAAGGTCTTCAGGATTACTAGAAAGTTACAGGCAGGTGATTTTTTCAGGGTTGGAGCTAAACTCTGTAGGACAGTGGCCCTCCAGGACCGACGTTGCCCATCCCTGATCAAGGTAATCTGAAATTTACCAAGGATTTTCGGAAGAGGAGAATTGAGCCCAAAATCGGCCTGATTATCTTGAAGTGTGTATGCGGTTAAGTGTGTATAACTTTTAAAGACAAAAACAGTTCTGTAAATTCAGTGTTTCATTGATGAAAACACAACTGTGTCAATAAAATATGTGGTTTGTCTCGTTCAAGTAGTTGGCTGTTCCTTCAAGAGAAGATAGACATGTGGAGAGGCCAAAGCATGCAGAAACTGCTTAGAGGATTACAGAGCAATGAATTGGGCCAGTGTGTTGTAAGTGAAAACATTTCCTTCCATGTGCTTACCGCGGGCCACCCCGGAGTGTGTCTCCATGTGTGTGTGCTTGCATGCATGTATGCAAGATCACAAGTGTAAATGCCTCGGTTCAAGGGAAAGTGCAGGAAGTTATATTGGTTAGGTACTGCAGCAGACTACCATCCACCCTGTTCCTCACTCCGACACTATCACTCAAAAGCCTCTTAAAAATCCCAAAATTGCATTTTTGGTAATTGCCCTAGGCAGCAAAATTGAGTGAGCAATATTAGTGAAAAATGCATATAGACAAAAAGGGCCGTCCATAAGGCACTCGCAAGTCTTAAAGGAATAGTTGACCCAAATTCTGTCATCATTTACCCACCCTCAAGTTATTTCAAACCTATATTAAGTTCTTTCTCTGCTTAACACAAAGGACGATATTTTGAAGAATGCCGGTAACCAGACAGTTGATGTACCCCATTGACTTCCATAGTAGGAAAAAATAATATTATGGAAGTCAATGGGGTCCATTAACTGTTTGGCTACTGACATTCTTAAAAATATCTTCTTTTGTGTTCAGCAGAAGAAAGAAATTCATACAGGTTATAAACTACTCGAGGGTGAGTAAATGATCACAGAATGTTCCTTTTGAAGTGAACTAAGAGCAGAAACTAAACAAAACATTTTAACATCCTAAATATGACATATTCAATTTTAGTCACTAACATGGAAAAGGAGAGTTGTGGATTATGACAATAATGTAAAATTCACTAAATCGATCAATAATGTTAGAGTCATGCTGATTAAATAAAAGGACATTGAAATTGCAGACTCACCAGTGTTGCTCTTTTGGCAGCATAGTTGTAGCACTTGAAAATGAAGGGCCTTATTTAAGTGTCATCTTCTGTATGAAGCTCAACTAGTAGATCCCGTATTTGACGAACCTGTTACACAAACTCTGTTATAACTTGCTGTGTTTTGGATCTTCCCCACACAAGAATCTTTAATCATTGGGTGTTCAAGGTGTGAGCATACTTAAAATAATTCATTTTCACATGCGTGCTGCCAGACACATGACACAGATATTCTTACATTCATTGTTAGAAATGTCTGACTTGGGAATCACAAGCCTTCATAACTGCGGTGACTTCTGAGGAGAAAAGTCAGAGTAGTAGGCCTACTGCTTTTGGCGCTTTTTTTTTTTTTCAAAATTGTAGTTGTTTGCATTCCCGTGAGGAACTTTACACCCCTGTGATTGTGGAGCAGTTTTTCTTGTATTGGATTTTTGCAGGGGGTTGGTCCTTTTTAATTAGTTATATCACCTTAATTCAAGTGAGAATTGCATTTAAATCTATAAATCTCACTCATTTGAAGAATCTGCAAATGCTATCTTGTCATTGTGACATTACAGCTAGGGGAAGGAAATCCTTTGACCTCTCCATTGATTTTCTGTATGTTTTCTAAACACATACATTCACAGAAATACATTTCCACACATTGGCTCCCAGTGTCTTCACATCAAACATTTAGATTCTACTAAACATAAACAACTTATTCAATGTAAAAACAATGTAAACAATGTAAAACATAAGAGTAGGTTTGGTAAGATTAACAGAGCATATTCTAACTTTGGGAGAAAGTGTCTATACAAGTAGCCTATATTATGACACAACATCTGTCTCTTCTAGTCTACTTTATTAAAGCACTGCCACTGCCATAAATGGCCGCGTGACTCCTAACTTTTATTTAAACAAACGTTTTGCACCCTTCAAAGATGCACATTGGGAACGCACTGTTCAGGACATCCCACATGTCTACAACGTGATCATCCTCAAACATCAACAACTACATCGACGACAACTAAGTGAGGTTGTATAGTTAAACGTCTAAACACTTAAGCTTAGTTTATAATCCTATACCATGGCACAAAACATTGGGGAAAATCACGAGGGTGTTGCACTCTGCACTTACCCCAAACGCCAAAGCTGATGCTGTCGCGCGCTGTCCGCAGCCGCATAGCGCTCGTGTGTGGTTCGCGCGAGCCCAGCGGCGTTCATGTGAGTGCGCGCTACTGGAGTGCAGTACTTTACACCTATCGATAACAGTCGATGAAAAAACAATGTCATTAAAACTCCGGCATTGTAGGCTACGATCAATGCTTCATGTTCTGATAAAACATGTCGGGTTTTACTTTACTGTAAGTGCAGTAGCCGCAGTAGCCGAACACTAAAACAAAGTTCATCCCAAAGAGGTTACCTGCCGTTTCACACGCATTATGTTGCCTATCAAATTTTTCTAATAAATTAAATAATTAACACAACAGCGAAAACACATTACATTTGCTAGCTTACAATGGTTCAACTAAAGGTAAATAAATTCGAAAAGTAAATAAAATTATCCTTTTGTTCAAGTAAAGCATTAAATAGGCTAGCCTACCTTACTGAACTCAGAAATCCATCAAAATAAAAGTGAAATTAAAAACATTCGCTATTAAAATGACCCGTGAGAGAGACACTTAAAAAAGAGAGACAATAGAAAAACTATATTTAACTTGTGACATGTCTGCAACCGAACAATTTATTCTTTCTGTCAATTGTCAAGGACCATTTCATAAATAGAAACATATGGTTGGCGACAAAAATAAGGACTTACCATATTTTCCGAAACGGTATCAGTCAGTTTATTCCAGATTTCACTTGTTAAGACTTGATTTGTGTAGACGTTTCCTAATGCGCGCATCTGCGGTTGCGCTGCGGGCAACAGCCGTGGATTCCCCGGTTACAGCTCCTCCTATGTGCTGGTATATCTTATCAAAATCATCCCTGAACATGGCTGGACTCCCTGCGCTAGATTTCTCTTACTTTCTGAAAGTTTGCCCCTAGTCTCTGAGTATCTCGAGGGTCACATCTGACCGGCACAGATCGGATGCAATGCGCTCAGGCTGTGCAGAGCCAAATACTGGCCCCTAGTGCATTTAATGACCATGTGACCGAAACCTAGTAGCCAAGTATTCAAGTGGAACAAATTTCAGAGGCTTTCCTGGACTGTGGGTATTTGAAAGAGGTCACTACACTGTGACAGCTTCAGGGGCAAATTATGAATGCATAGATATTCAGATCGATATCACAAAACCCTAAAGGCAGTAATGTGAGATGCTCAGGTGCTTAAAGGGTTGGTTGAAGGCAGGTTAATATTTGAGGCTGTTAGAACACAGGTAAATAGACAGTAATGAATGACAGACTGTCCTGAATGATCTAGATATTTTAATACTGCAGCAGGTAAACATTGCCATGTGTCAAGTGTCCTTCTTTAGTCCGGTCTCATTATGGCACAATGGGTCAAACCTTCCATAAATACACCTGCTGTATTCTGAAATGGTATAATAACCATACAAATGTACTTATCTGCTGACTTAAGCACACACAAACCTTCTGCAATGTTTAGTTGATCCCGAAATTGTCAAACTATTTGGAGCTGCAATTCAGATAATATAATCTGTCCTCTCGGTTGTGTATGGCATTATACAAAAAGATATAGTGCAATTCTTTCAACTGTGTTTTCTCTTAATAGTCATGAAATGTTATGTTTACCCACACATGCTAATATGATGATTACATTGCGTTCTGTTGTCAGTGCTGTTTTTGTGCTCACAAAAAGTTAGACATTCAGAACATCTACTAAACATTACAAATAATACATTACAGATACAGTACGTCAAAGAATGGGACAAAAACTGCTTAGCTTGATTTCTTAGCATTCATGCTGCTTTTTTTTTGTATACCTATTGCATTATTTGCATATCATCATATTAACTGCAAACTTGGCAAATAAAAGTCTGGGTCACCAGTCATCACATGCATTCAGAAGGAACGCTTCATGACAGGCCAGAGTGACTGATAAAAAATTCAGCAATCTTCAGATACCTAATTTTTTCCCCTCACATGATTTACTGGAGAGTGAGCATGACAAAAATAAGACTAATGAATTCTCTGCATTCTCCATATGCATAAACCAGTACAATCCAAGCAAACATAAAGAAAAGAAAAAGGGATAGGGATAAAATATTTCTGTTATTCCTAAAAAACAATAGTAATAATTATAGTTGCCTCTTTTCAAAAAGTTTTCTCGGCTTACATGTCTCTGTTTAAGAAATAATGACTTATTGACCATTACAGAGAAGGATTAAAAAACACCTCACCTGTCTCAACTTTTATAATATAAACTGCAGCTCAGAATGAAAACACTTTAGCTCTGATTAGATTATTTTCAGTAATCTGCTTCATGCAAATGTGTTACAACTACTGTCCCCTTCTGACACACTATGGTACTTCAACTAAAGCACCCCTCACGTACTTATGCGCAATAAGACACAGTCAGAAGAAGTTTCCTTAAATAACACAATTTATTAACTGGAAACAATATTGTTTGACCAAAAAAGCAGTAAACACATTTGAACTGTGGTTTATGGTTGTAAGAAAGTACAAATATTGGAAAAGAAATTAGTGATTAACCACGGACAACAAACATCTGATGGTTTTCGCATATGAAGGAGGACTTGATCTCAGCCAATCATTAAGCTTCTATGTTGCTGACAATAAACCTTTAAAGATTTTCAAACTCAAAGTAATGGTGTTTAAAAACACTGCGCACGTTCAATATCTGACAATTAGATACAAACAGAATTCATGATGCCATCTTATGGACGGCCAGTGTAATTGTTCCATGTGTTCTCACCAAAATGTTCCTGCAATAACAAAATTACAAACATTCCCCAATTAATACTTAAAACGCAGCTGCAATATGTATTGTTCAAAGTCTATTTATAATAAATTTAGGATGAGGATACTAAGCCTTTAAGATCTGGAGTTTGTTTTGTTGTTCTTTGTTCTCTATCAAAATGAAGCTTCTTACCCACAGTCAGACTCCAGGCACACAGTAGGGAAGTCAGTGGGGTCTTTGGTTAGAGAAGCAGCTTGCTTGGCCAGTACAGACACAATTCCTCCATGTTCATCAGAGAGCGAGCCACGGCCTAGAGATTGAAACATTAAAGAAGCTTACAGTTACAGTATTAAGTCGTTCTCATATTATGGTGAGTAATAGAAAAGATTTCAAAAATTCAAGAAAACCCATATAAAAGCACAAGTCTATAACCCTATATTTTATTGAACAATATGTTTAATGGTTTAACTCTATACTGCTCAATTTGCTCCTGTGTGCAGCAGATTATACACTCACCTAAAGGATTATTAGGAACACCTGTTCAATTTCTCATTAATGCAATTATCTAATCAACCAATCACATGGCAGTTGCTTCAATGCATTTAGGGGTGTGGTCCTGGTCAAGACAATCTCCTGAACTCCAAACTGAATGTCAGAATGGGAAAGAAAGGTGATTTAAGCAATCTTGAGCGTGGCATGGTTGCTGGTGCCAGACGGGCCGGTCTGAGTATTTCACAATCTGCTCAGTTACTGGGATTTTCACGCACAACCATTTCTAGGGTTTACAAAGAATGGTGTGAAATGGGAAAAACATCCAGTATGCGGCAGTCCTGTGGGCGAAAATGCCTTGTTGATGTTAGAAGTCAGAGGAGAATGGGCCGACTGATTCAAGCTGATAGAGCAAGTTTGACTGAAATAACCACTCGTTACAACCGAGGTATGCAGCAAAGCATTTGTGAAGCCACAACACGCACAACCTTGAGGCGGATGGGCTACAACAGCAGAAGACCCCACCGGGTACCACTCATCTCCACTACAAATAGGAAAAAGAGGCTACAATTTGCAAGAGCTCACTAAAATTGGACAGTTGAAGACTGTAAAAATGTTGCCTGGTCTGATGAGTCTCGATTTCTGTTGAGACATTCAGATGGTAGAGTCAGAATTTGGCGTAAACAGAATGAGAACATGGATCCATCATCCCTTGTTACCACTGTGCAGGCTGGTGGTGGTGGTGTAATGGTGTGGGGGATGTTTTCTTGGCACACTTTAGGCCCCTTAGTGCCAATTGGGCACCGTTTAAATGCCACGGCCTACCTGAGCATTGTTTCTGACCATGTCCATCCCTTATGGCCACCATGTACCCATCCTCTGATGGCTACTTCCAGCTGGATAATGCACCATGTCACAAGCTCGAATTATTTCAAATTGGTTTCTTGAACATGACAATGAGTTGTCAATAGAGCATCTTTGGGATGTGGTGGAACAGGAGCTTCGTGCCCTGGATGTGCATCCCACAAATCTCCATCAACTGCAAGATGCTATCCTATCAATATGGGCCAACATTTCTAAAGAATGCTTTCAGCACCTTGTTGAATCAATGCCACGTAGAATTAAGGCAGTTCTGAAGCCGAAAGGGGGTCAAACACAGTATTAGTATGGTGTTCCTAATAATCCTTTAGGTGAGTGTATTTTCTGTGCAGATTTATGATTTATGGAGAGGACCAGAAAATTATGCGTTTATTTTATCGAGCAGTTATAGAGAGCATAATTAGATATGGCATTATTATATGGTTTGGTAACCGTACGGCTCACGCAAAGTCTAAGCTTGCTCGCCTGGTAAAAATAGTGATGAAGACCATAGGGAAAAAGGAACCTCAGTCTTTTGAGTCATTGTATAAACAGTCAGTTCTTAGGGAAGCACATCAAATTTTAGCCGAGGCATTGTACATATTGCACATAGAGTATGAATTACTGCCCTCTGGAAGATTTGCATCTCACAATTCTAAGGAAAAAAAAATTGTGTTTGAAAAAACTGTGAGTTTACATGTTCAGTCAAAAGTTTTGAAACATTAACATTTTTTAATGTTTTTGAAGGAAGTCTCTATGCTCATCAATGCTGCATTTATTTAATCAAAAAATACAGTTAAAACAGTAATACAATTACAATTTAAAGTAATTGTTTTCTATTTTAATACATTTTTAAAAAAAAGTAACTTATTTCTGTAATGGCAAAGCTGAATTTTCACTCATTACTGATTCAGTGTCACATGATCCTTCAAAAATCATTCTAAGATTTAATGATCAAGAAACATTTCTTATTATTAATGTTGTAAACAGTTTTTGCTGCTTAACATTTTTGTGGAAACAATGATACTATTCAACCATTTGTGGGTACGATTTAAAAAAAGATAGTAATTAGATAGTATAAGTAATTAATACTTTTATGAAAAGAAAAAAAGTCAGAATTGTGAGATAAAAAGGCGCAATTACCTTTTTTATTTTTTTATTCTATGGCAGAAATAAGCTTCCATATATTATTACCCTTAATTTATTAGTGAAACTAAATTAAATAATGTAGCGTTATTTTACTATTATAGTTATTCATATTTTGAATTAGCTTCATTTTTATAAATATTTTTTTTACTACTAACATTTTGTTGTTTTATATTTTGTCATTTTTATTAGTTTTTTATATTAAAATTTAGAATAGTTTTATTTTCAGTTTTGTTAAGTTTTAGTTATGTATTTCTAATTTTAATACTTAAATTAAATTGAATTAAGTTTTCCTAAGCAACATTTCTAATTTTATTTTCTTTATTTTTTTATTTCAATTAACTCATAGGTTTTTAATCGTTTTAGATTTAGTTAATAATAACAACCCTGATGTAAGTTGTCCATTTTAAATGGTAATAATGTCGCCAATTTTATGAAAGTAGCCTAAACTGAATAACATTCACAACTTTAGTAAAATTATTGCTGCTGATGTTGCTGAAAAAATAAATAAATTAATGGACATGTAAACTTCGCAAATACAGTCGTTACTGTCATCATGACCCAGTGGATGAACGAGACAAACTATACTTACATCCTAGATTATGGCCTTGAGCGTCTGTGCACAAAACCCCAACAATGGCAGGATTTTTCATCCTAGTGTAAGAAAACACAGATTAGAAAAAGCAACACACAAAATAAGTAGGCTATATATGCTTGGTAAATAACGACATTTTTTAACGTACGTATCATCAAGATGCTGTTCCAGTGCACCCTCCATAATAGCGGCTTAAATAACGATGTTAAATTAACAGTAAGAGTAAATATTGTGGAGAGAGGGGAAGCGGCAGTTGTTATTTGGACTACTTCCGGGATGTCAGCTGACATCCTATCATGCGACGACTACGGCGTCCTCCAAGGAAAAAACACCAAGCAAATATGATCTAGCGCCATCTAGCTCAAGTCAGCATTGTCAGTAAATAAGAAAATATTGTAAGCAGCGAAACACTCTCCATGTAGTCTGAAATCAATGTGTTTGGGGTTAAATTTAAGTTATATGATAGGCTACACTAGTAACAGACGATTTTCTACGCAGTCAGACTTGCTGAAACTAAAGCTGTTGTTTTGCAGGACCAAAATCACCAAAATGGTTTAAGACCAGCTTGGACCACTTAAAAAACAAGCTACAATTTACCAAAACGCAGCAACCAGCTTTAGATGGATGTTCCTGCAGGACTATTATTAGCAGATGGTCACATATGATTCAGTGTCAAGATCAACATCTTTTTATTTCTCCCTCTACTTCCTTTTTTTTATCAATAATAGCCTACATTCTTAAAGAATTCTTTAAAAATTCTTTAAAGGGCAAATATATCCGGTTAACATTTAGCTGTCATTGTCAATGAGAACTCCCAGGGGAACGTGTGAATGTTCACTGTTGATATCTCTAGAGTCTAGACAACCCCATGCTCTGACCAAAAGCAGAAAAAAAGACCAGTCCTGCTCCTCACATTCAATTTTATTTTAGGAGTTCTTTTATCAGAAACTGATGCTGTCTTCTCTATTTTGAAAAGTCTTTTGTGTTTCGTGAGCCACTTTTGATGAAGACAGTTTTAGGCTACTCTGTTCATTATATAATACATTAAATATATGTTTGTATCATATATCTAGAATGTGTATACTGTACACTTCAAAAATACAGCCAACCATATGTGCAAATTGTGAAGTATAAATCAGCTTATTGAGTTCAATATACATGCAAATGGAATGAAGCAGAGCAACAATCCCTAGAGCCCAGTAGAACTGATTCAGGTTTCCAGAATGTGTGCAGCCTTATGGGTAGCCTATCACATTTTTTAGGTCAATTTAATTTATTTTCCCTTCATTTCTCTCTCAAAAGATTCATTAATAATATACTAAGATACTAAGTGCCAAGATATTTTAACTACTTTTACAAACTGCTATACTGATATATCGAATAAATGAAGTATTCGTTATCCTGTGTGTTTGTGTTCTTATTGTGCCAAAATGACATGGTATTAGTGTGTGCTGATAATTTAGTTCAATTAGTATGGGAAATATAAGGGTAAATATCTTTATATATAATACATGATATAATTATTATATAAAGTATAATGGCCAGATTAATATAATATAGTGTAATATAATATAATATAATATAATTACATTATATTGCATTTATTATGAAGTTATGTTTAACAGCGTCCAAGCTCATTTAGCCAACGTAGGTTCTTCCCTGCTAGCAACGCTTGATGATTTCTACCCAGTCCTGTACAGTTAGAGCCAAGTTGGTCTGCTGACGGGGCAAAAAGTTGCAATGTAATTACGTGGCCGGGCCGTCAGTGGCATCCATCACTTTCACTGCAGCCAAGAAATGCACTGCTGACTAACCAATGGCATTTTCATGCTCTCGCTAAACGTAAATCAAATCCCAACAGATAGGACTGACATTTTCCAGTCGGCTATCCTTCACTCCAATTGCCGTCAAGTTGGATATTTTATTTAGCTATCATTTCAAGTAAGCTCATTGATTCTGTATAATTGCATTCCATCACGTATCTCCAACCCAGGCTTTGATCATCAGCATCTGCAACATTTCCATATGCATCTGACTCTGATGAAAAGAGAGTGCCTGACTTCATAAAGTGCAAGGCCGCATAAGACGTCATGAATGTATTCCTTTAAATGTATTGTTAGCTGAATTATTGCTCAAAAGCACTATCAGAATATTTAACCATGCATGCAAGTGGCTTTTATGAATGGCAGGCGTTCTAATTCTGTGTAAAACTGCCGAGCTTTGCATGAAGTTCTTCGGGCGCTGATTCAGTGCAGGCCTTCCGATGACCTCACAGCAGCAAAAGCTGAAGTACGAGACCAGATTAAACTTGACACCAGAAATTGAAGAGTCCTTATTTTTAAAGAGTCCCTTCATGAGAAATGTACTGTTTGTAGTGAGTAGGGCACATGTGTCCGCGATGAGATGTAATTACTCTTGTTACTGCTGGTTCAGAGAAGTTTTCAGGCTTGAGAGGACATGATGTCGAATACGTTTAACAGTCTGTGTCTGACTGGCACATTTAAGACTTGTAAATAGGAAATTGTCAGTGAATGACAGTGCATATTATGTCATGGGGTGACTGTAGGCTTAAACGTCTCAAATGAATTGACAAGTGCTTAATTTGTTGTGATTTACCTGGAAGCAGCATCATATTGTCAGGAAGCAAAAATAAACGTTTCTCTCGTCAACCCCTTGCGCTGATGACTCATTTCCTATGAACTTACTTGACTTGTGTTGAAACTTGGCTGCACGACTGACATTACTCTGGCGCTGTAAAGGGCGATGAATCTTAATGATTCAAATGAGAAGGTGATAATTATGGCCCGTGGACTCCTGTAAAATGAACAAGTGTCTTGTGGAGAAGTGAATAAGGGGAAAAACTAAATTACTTTAGCCTAACAAGCTGCGCATGAAACCGGATGCATAGAGGATATTAGATGATGGTGTGAAGGATTCTTTCTCTTTGACAATGGAGTAAATCATTTGAAAATAATTACATTGAAATTGAAATTGTTTACATCATTACAAATTTCCTCAAATTGAAAATATAAAAAAAGACATATTCTAATATTCTTTTAGTTGCACAATTTAATAAATTAGAGAATCTAACTGCAGATACTAAAAATTATACAAACTATTATACCTCCAAAACATTATGTTAATCAACCAATCAATCAATCAAACAAACAAACTAGAGGATTTACTGAAACAGTAATTTGTGCTCTAGTGATTCCCAACTAGGGATACTTGGAAAGACTTTGATTTGTTAAACCTATAAAAGTAGGAACAAAAACTGATTTAAGTTCCTTTTAAGAAAATAATTAAAACACTAAATTGATCAACAAAATATTGTGTTTTTTATGAATTTCTGTGGATTACACTGATAACATTCGTGCTTCTGTTTACTATGTGTGTAAATCTGTTTTCAAACACATGTCAGCTGTGATTTTATTAAATTCTGACTTGTATTAATGATATTGTGATGATAAATGATATTCGGTATAAAATTAGTTGACAGTATGAACACATTTCAGGTTTCAGTGAAGGTGTACTTGAGACTTATTGATTGGGGCTTTTGGGGGGGACGTAAGCCATAAGCAAAGTTTGGCAAACAATGCTCTTCTAAATTTAACTCATCTGATTAATAACCAGACATATCCAATGAAAAACGTGTTAATAGCTGCCATCAGGAAGGATTTGCTTGAAGTGAAACATCCATTAAAGGTCTCTTCTCCATCATCCAGTCCAGCGTCATACAGAAAGAGATGACGAAGTCCCTGCGGAGGTGTGGGTGGGGGGAAAAGAGGGGCGAGGGGAGATAAAGAGAAAGAGAGATGGAGAAAGAAAGAGAGAGAGACAGAGCCAGATCTCAGACCTTATTTCAGAAGTTACCAAAGACTCCACACTCTGAGACGGAAGGTTAAGAACAGCAGAGAAGTCAAATCGTCTCCTCGGGGCCATAGAAAATCCACTGGGAGCTCCGCAGGACAGAAGAAAGATCAATAGGGAGATTTAGAAGACTGAAAAAAGATAGTTGGTGCTCTTAGTGTTTTGTGGTGTTTGTCCCGCTGCTGCTGCTGCTATGAGCAGGGTGTTGATACTGTCCGTGCTCCTGCTGTCCCTGAGCTGGTGCAGATGTGCCGTCATCACAGGGGTAAGTCTGACTATTTACTCTTAGTCATTTTTATTTCATTTGATTTTTTATTTATCATTAATTTATGCAATTATACATAAGAATGAATAATGTTCAGTTGGTTTCAATAACTAATAGTGAACAAAGTTTTTTATATTTTGCCAAAATGGATTGGTAACAATTTACAATAAGGTTTCATTTGTTAACATTATTAACTAACATTTTACTACAGCATTTATTGGTTAATGTTAATATCAACATTTACTAATACATTTTTAAGATCAAAAGTTGTATTTGTTAATGCACTGTAAACTAATGTGAAGATGAATATTTTTATTAACTAATAGGTTAATAAATGCTTCAAAAAATGCGAATTAACTAATGTTAACAAAAGAGACCTTAAAGCGTTACCAATGGATACAGTTTATTTATGATTCACCTTCATTGTGTTTATTCAGGCTTACTGTTTAATTGATAATTGTTTGCCTGTCAGCCAATGTGTCAGATTAAACTTACTGTATTAGAATAAATGTTTTTGAAAGGAAAGTTTGGTATCAGATTTTAGATCCGTTTTTCCACATTTTATATAGCCATTGGGTATTTCCCATCCCAACCCCTATATATTTGATCAGCGTTTCCCATCCTTTTTAACATCCTAAATTGATATCCTCCATTTAACTCATATTTAAATCTATCATCTAGCATTTTCATTTCATATAGAATAATAAATATATTGCAAGGTGCACTTAAAAAAAAACAGACTTACCAAAAAAGGGGCTTTCTTACTTGCTGGTCTATCACAAGTTCTGAACATTTAGGGAAAATTATAGAAAAAGGCATTATTTAATCTTATTTATTAGTCAAATATTTAATAACAAAGGTCATTTGCATTCTTGGCATTGGAGAATTCAAGAAGCTCAACAAAATATCACCCATGAGCAAATACACTATATCATTTGTAGAAAATTGTAATCTTGCAAGTAAACAAAGCCAAAGCAAGATCTTATATGTATTGTGAATCCAGGGCATACAGTATGTGACGTATTGTGTGTTGTGTTTGTGTGTCAGGCGTGTGACAGGGATGTGCAGTGTGGCGTGGGTCTGTGCTGTGCAGTGAGTCTGTGGCTTCGAGGCCTGCGTATGTGCACACCACAGGGGCTGGAAGGAGACGAATGCCACCCGTACAGCCACAAGGTATACAGATGCACTCACACACACACTGTACAGAGCCACGAGAAACCCCTCCGGAAAATCAAAGCTGTGATTCGACTGGCTGGCTCGAGGAAACCCAAGGTTAACAGTTAACAGAAGAGAAAGATAAAAATAGAGACAAGGAGAAATTGAGAGAAGGAGCAAAACAGAGATAGACTAGTCAGAACGGACAATAGATGGTCAAGCAACTCTAAATTGAAAAGAAACACATTCGGATTCAAGAATGCAATCTCTTTTTAAACAGCGGATCTGATTGCTGCCAGAAATGACTGAGAAAGGCTTTAAAAGAATCTGCTGATAAGTGTAGCTGATATCGATCGAATGTCTCACAGATCAGGGCTGTTTATCACTGATGGACAGTCTCAGACCGATACAGAAGCTTTGCATTCAGCGTAGGCTATAAGGTGAAGGAAAGCAGATTTGCAGGTGTTTGTGACTCAATGATGACTAATAAAACTGACAAGATCCTTAAACAGAAACTTACGCCTATAGAGTTTTGTCTAATCCTGACTGGCTGAACTAACGTCTGCAAAGATGTAATCAGAATGGTTACGTCTTTACTTTACACCAGTCATGGTTTAAAAATAAATGGTCTTTATTTTTATTAATTTGAATGTAGCAGTTCATGTTTTTTTAATCAATGCATTGCTGATCAATAATAACAATAAATGATATGAAATAATAATATCATGTAGTTATTAATAAAGTCATCTGTGTGTTTTGACTTCGCCGCAGTTTCCTTTCCCCGGGAAGAGACAACACCACACCTGCCCCTGCCTGCCACATCTGGTCTGCACCAGCTACAGCGACAACAGATATCGCTGCAACAGCGACTTTAAAAACATAGACTTTTAACACTGGAAGGAGTTCAAGAAAAGAGGAATGGAGGAGGGGGATACTTGAAAGCAGGATAGCACAAGAAGATTAATAACAAGTGCCATAGCACCTTTTTGCTCATTTTTATTTTTCACTCTCATGCACTTTGCAGTACAGAAATGCAGACATACATTATTCACAGTGGCACAAGGTCTACCTTTAGAATCACTGGTTTACCTTGGCATCCACTACACTTGATAGTAAAAGCAAAGTTAGTCTCATCACCAGATTGATTTTATGTTACATACACCTTGATATATACACTTTATGTTGTGTACATCATAGACATTTTGGAATGTGCTTAGGAGGGAGTCATGTTTCTGAATAATTTATCTTCAATATGCTGTAAATATGTTGAAGGCTTATTTATTGTAAATAAAATATAATCAGTCTGAATTGTCTTTGTGCTTTTTTCACTGTGAAGAGTGAACCTGACTTTCTCTGAAATGCACACCTAATGCTCAAGGTGAGATTAAATGGTATTAAAGATCACAAGCAACTGAAACAAGCAACAGTGTTTCATCCCTAACAGGGAACGTTATAACTCTCAAAGTTATGAACAAACGTTCTTCCAGCAACATTAATAGAATGTTCGTTAAAAGTTATCTGGTCTTTAATAATGTTAAATGTTAGCACAAAAACTTTATTTACACATCATTTATGGATTTCTTTTTTCCTGAAACAATTTAGTTTGGTGTTTGTCTGGTGTTTTTAAATGTTATTAATTCCTTCAGAACATTCAGAGAACATTCAATAGTAATGTTCATATAATGTTTGCAGAATTATAAAATGGAGTGTTCCCTAACATTCATTTAACCCCCCAAAAATTTTTTTTGATTGTTGCCGGTACATTCAGAAATAACTTAATGGGAACATAGCAAAATGATCTTAGAATAATATTTTAGTTAGCTGGTATCTGATGCTTAATAAAACGTTTTTTTTATTTTTTTTATGAATACCATATTTTTGCATTAAAGACAGCAAAACACTTGCGAAAATAAATGCTATAGTATTCCAAATAAAATGCTTCAAATTTCTATATAAAAAATGCAACAATAAAATATTACAAATAAAACAAATAATAATTGTCAAGATGCGTTAGGGTGTCAGCACTCACTGAAATGTCTATTTGATTTTCCAAGATACTAATGGAAGCAAAATATTTGAGAAAAAATATATACCCTAGACCTCCAAAAAGAGATTTTCCCAATTTTATATACTTTCAAAATGAGAAATAATAGATAAGACACATGCATTAGCACATATAAAACAAAAAGGTTTATGAATGTAAAAATGTAAAATAGAAATTTAGGTGCAATACAGGAACATGAAGCATTGTTGTCAATGTTACACAATAATCATCTTCTATTTAGAGATGTGTGAATCGAAGATAACCATTTGACCCTTCTTTTTTAAAAAAAATTTCACTTCTTTTTATCAGTCTACATCTGTTCTGTATGACAGGAGCAATCTGAGTTTCACTTCATAGAATGTAAAAAAAAAAAAAAAAAAAAAAAAAACTATTGTGTTGCACCCCTGGAAAAGGGGAAAATAGACATAAATAAATGAGACGACACGAACTCCTGGTTGTCTGTGCATCAAGCTGTATTGGCTGTGTGAACTATTTTCTTTCTTTTCCAACACAATATATAACAGAGAATTGAATGTATACATCAATACATTAGTTCACATTAATACGCAGACGAGATCAGCAATGCATAACAATGTATCACAACAGTCACCATAACCGTAATTTAAATACATTTCTATAACTTCATTTTTATAACTGTGTACTTAAATGAGCACTAAACCAGCATTTTTAACATTCAGTCTTTTATCAACTTTTCTACAACTTCTTTGACACTAAAATAAAATGAAACACTATTTCAGCAGTCACTTATCATTAGACAGATTAACCATGAAATACAGAAAAACAACATGGACTATGTTCCACATAACATTTGCTCCTAACCATTTCAGTTAATAAATTGTATATTTTTACTTTACAGTTAGGCAAGGACATAAGATGCGTTCAGTTTAACCCACAGTTTCCTCGTGGTTAGCATGTCAAACACGATAATTAAACCTCAAACCTCACATTTCCACATATGTTCAGGAGAAATAACCAGCCTTATAAACACTGTAGTTTTTAACTCACAACAAAAATGAATTAAATAAATAGTCTATACCTGGAAAAGGGGAAAATAGACATAAATAAATGAGACGACACGAACTCCTGGTTGTCTGTGCATCAAGCTGTATTGGCTGTGACGCAAAACATCGTTTGTGTCCGCTACTGCCTGCAGCCTTTGGTTTCCCCCTAGTGGGCATTTCCTGACTTACACTTCATTTCTTTTTTCCTTTTACCAACAAAACAATAATACATTCACATACCATATTATTTAGTATTGCATTAATCATATTGATTTTGTTTAATCACACTACACTACACACTCCCCCTCACAATTAGATGTTGTCCCAACATCTTGCAGTTCACTTAAGATTTTAGAAATGACAATCTTAATAGACTTTGTATCATATGGACTATGCTGCTTTTACTACATTTTACTTAGCCTGTATTAAAAATATACAGTCTATCCCTGAAATCCGTATGCAAGATATGGGTAAGGATTATAAAAGGGCCCTGGGCTTGGCCATGATGGAAATGTTTGGTGTCCAAGGTAAGGCATATTCTGATAAACTTCACGGCTACAACTTGTATTATGGCAATTGGGAGTACCAAGGTGATCATAAGTGAACAGTCGAGGGGCTCGTCTTTCTCTCTGAGGTCTAGAATGTCTCTCAACTGTTGTCGAATCATTGCATTGCTCAGGTGATAATGTGTTCTCGACATGTTCCTCTCCTTCTTGTCCAGTTACAAAGGGATCCTCAGCTTGAATCAGTTCCTCCTCACAGTCCTCTTCACTTGGGGATCCGTCCTCTGATAGCCCAACAGCATCCACTTGATCTCCGATTTCGGCGACACTCTCGACCTGCTCAGCCAGTCTGCTCGCCCCCCTTTCTAACTCGTCAGCATCCTCGTCGCACCCTTCTCCACCGTGCTGTTGATTTGGTGAGTAATAAAGACAGCATTCATCCTCATCCTCTTCATCTCTATCAGTTTCAACAATGTCACTCCTCTTTTTGTTCTCCTTTGTCAACCTTTTCTCTAGGTCAGCATCTTTGTTGAATTGTCCTTCCATCGGCAAGTGATCGCATGGAAGCAAGAGATTACGGTGTAGGATTCTAGACCTCCCTTTTCCCAGCTCAGGCTTGACTTCATAAATTGGGAGATTTTCCTTGACTTGCCTCACAACAGAGTGGATGGTCTCTTCCCAATGGTTACGCAATTTACCCGTACCTCCTCTGGGCGTCAGGTTCCTAACAAGTATGCGGTCACCTGGATACAAGGTTGTGCTCCTCAGTTTCTTATCGTAATACTTCTTACTCCGTCCTCCTGCCTTTTCCATATTTTCCCTAAATATTTCATATGCTTCCCGCATCTGTGCTTTCCATCTCTTCAGATATTCCTGCTGGCTTACTGTACCAGTGCTTTCTTCCAAACCAAAGAGAAGGTCAATTGGCAGTCTGGGATGTCGTCCATAAAGAAGATAGAAAGGTGAGAACCCTGTGACCTCACATTTAGTACTATTGTATGCAAAGATCAGTTTATTCAGGGATTCCTTCCAGTTCGTCTTCTGCTTGTCCGTCAGTGTTTTGAGCATTTGAAGTAAGGTCCTGTTAAATCGCTCTGTCTGCCCATTCCCTTGCGGGTGGTATGGCGTCGTTCTGGAACTGAGGACACCGCAATTCTTTGTCAGCTGGGCTAAAAGCTGATTTTCAAATTCACCACCTTGGTCATGGTGTATTCGTTTTGGAAATCCAAATCGCAGGGCATAGTCATTAAACAGGCGATCGGCTACCGTTTTAGCTGACTTTGACGTTGTAGGGTATGCCTGCGCAAACCGTGTGAAGTGGTCGACTACCACTAATATATATTCATATCCCCCCTTACATTTATCTAAATGCAGGAAGTCTACAGATACAAGTTCAAAGGGCTGCGTTGTGATGATATTGGTGAGAGGGGCCCTGGTTTCTCTACAAGGCTTCTTTTGCTTCAAGCAAGGACAGCTTTTCGCAACATAATGTTCGATTTCTTGTTGCATATGAGGCCAAAAGAAACGGTCTCTGATTAGGGATGTTGTACGGTCGATGCCTTGGTGGCCCATCTCATTGTGCAATTCTTTCATTACAACTGTCTTGTATCTTTCAGGTAGAACCAATTGGTTCCTTGTTGATGTTTTCCGCTTCAGGATCCCATCCTCATCTACATGGAGCTTCTCCCACTCCCGAAGAAGACATCTACTCTTAGCAGTAAGAGACTTAATTTGGTGGCCACGAGGCCTCACACTGGTCAGTTTACATTTGATTACAGGTCCAATATGCAGATCCTCTCGTTGAGCCTGTTGGATCTCATTCCCAGGAATAGAACTATTGACACTCCGATCTGACGGACATGGAGGATCAGGTACTACCCATGATGAAGAATCTTCCTGTACTTCCACTGCTTGAGCAGTCGCTGCAATACAGTCTGATGACAATTCCTCTGTATATTGTTCCATCATCTCTTCGATGTCGAGAGGCAATCTTGATAAGCTGTCAGCATCTGCATTCTCTCGACCAGGGCGATATTTTATTGAAAAATGGAAGTCGGCTAGCTCGGCTACCCACCTACAACCAGTTGCATTCAGTTTCGCGCTGGATAATACATACGTGAGGGGATTATTATCGCTGAAGACTGTGAATGTCGGTGCGTAGTATAAGTAGTCTCTGAATTTCTCAGTAACCGACCACTTGAGTGCTAGAAACTCTAATTTACCCGAATGGAGATGGTAGTTTCGTTCGGCAGTTGTGAGTGTCCGAGAGCCATACGCTATCACACGGAGCTTACCATCCTGCTTTTGGTATAATACTGCCCCCAGACCTTGGTTTGAGGCATCCGTATGAAGAATAAAGGGCAACGTAAAATCTGGGAAGCCGAGGATAGGTGGTTTGACCAGATGGTTGAGCAATATCTCCAAAATCTCTTGGTGCTCGGCTTTCCAAACAATTGGTTGGTTAGAAGGCACTCCTCTATTTTTCAGTCTGCTTTGTCTTGATTTTTGGCACATCTTTTCCTCTCCTGGGGTGCCCTTGAGTAAGTCATATAGTGGTCCAGCAATCTTTGAGAAATCCTTAATATATTGTCGGTAGTAGCTTAAGAGCCCCATCACAGTTCGCAGCTGCCCGACGGTGCCTGGTCTCTTTTCCTTCCAAGCTTGCACAGCCTCTGTATCAGCTGGGTCCACTTTGCTACCTTCAGCAGAAACAATCCTTCCAAGATAGCGAATTTCTTTTTTGAATATTCCACATTTACTTGGTTTCAGTTTTATTCCATACCGTCTAAGCTGCTGCAGTACCTCCCGCACATGGTGGACATGGTCTTCAAAGGACTTGCTATAGACTAGTATGTCATCAAGATATGGCACACATATCCGGTCTCTCAAACTCTCCAAGCATTCCTCCATACACCTTTGAAAGGCAGCTGGAGCATTCGTCAGGCCAAAGGGAATTCGTATCCACTCATATAACCCCCATGGAGTTATGAAGGCGGTCAGGGGTCTACTCTCCTTTGCCATAAACCCTTGATGATATGCTTTGCCCTGATCTAATAGTGAAAACCACGAATTCCCGCCTAGGTTGTCGAGGATATCTTGTACTCTGGGAATTGGCTGACGATCAGGATGGGTCTTCTTATTCAGCTCCCTGTAATCCACACAATGGCGTAGGCTTCCATCCTTTTACTGACGCAGACTACAGGTGATGCATAAGATGATGTTGACTTAGATATCCAGCCCTCAGCAATCAGGTCATGAAGGTAATCTTTTACTTCCCTATACAGCGGCTTCGGCACGGAGATGTACGAGCGTGCAACAGGAATCGTGTCTTGTAGAGATATTTTCAATGTTAGATTTTCTATGCACCCAATATCATCATCTGATTTGGAGAATGACAGACATTCCTCTCGTAACATTTTGTGTGCTATTTCTTTTTCAGGCTGACTCAGATGACTCAAATCCACCGGGGGGTCCCAAACATCACTGGTAGACTCAACGCTGCTCGTTTGGATGGAAGTCACTGATGTACGTATGGGCTGGCTTGACTGATCAAATGACGTGGGCGGATAAATAGCTTGTACCCCATGTGCTGTTCCAATGACTGTTTTACTAAACAGGACAATGTCATGATCCGTTGGGTTCCGAGCGTCAACCACGATGTATGGTGGGGCACCCCCCTTCACTTGCACAAGTGTCTCCTGGAACTCAAGCCCTTCTGCCCATTTTGGATCAACATCAGGTTCAAACATCAAAGTGGTGTCCTCCTTCAGTGGGTCCATCTTTATTCGGCACTCAACCTGCAGAGAGGTACGCTTGGGAATTAACACCTTTTCTCTAGGAGTCCTCACCACATATTCCTGTGACTTTTCTGCCCTTACAAGTTCTATAAAAGCTTTAATGTGGCTTGTCTCTAATCTCGGGAATGTCATTTTCACTATTCTCTTTAACGGTTCACTGCATATTTGATCTGTGCTTTCCCCCGAGTGGTTAGTCACTATGAGCTCAATAGCGTTGTAACCAATAATAGGATGGGAGAGGTGTTTTCCCTCTGTTACTAGAATGGGAATGATGGAATCTCTGCTATCACTGTCTTCTCCTGGCAAACGAAATGTGACTTCTATCCATCCAACATAAGGGATACCCTGTCCGTTGGCCGCAACTATCTGAAGCGTGTCAGATGCATCAATTATCTCGGAGACAAGCCTCAGCTTCACATCAGGTAATACCTTATTTTTCCACCACTCATCAATGATACAAACTTGAGAACCTGTGTCCCACAACGCTGTTGTTTTTACTCCATGGATATAACAGTCAATGAGACACTGTTTTCCCACTAAAGTGGCCACACTCAATGTTTTGTTTGAATTTGTTCTCGTTTTCACCCTTAATTCTTGCACCTCTTGGTGTTCATTTTGCTTACAATTTTTCTTATGTTCACTCCAGTGATGAGCCTGACATAACTTAGAGCAGTAAAGAGACTTATGGCATGATGTACACTGTCTCAAAGAATGGGAATCCCCCTTCACGCCACAACACGAGCACTGTTGGTGGGACATTAACACCTGGCAGGTCACCTCCTGTCCCATGGAAGTAACCCTCCCTCGTTTAAACGATCATCTCTGGGTGAGTTTGTTGTTCTTGCTCTGCAACCTGCAATGAAATGCTCACTGCTTCCACATCTGTAACAGTGTGTGCAATAAGTATCAATTTCACTCTGTTGGCAGTTTAAACATCTCCTAGGATGACCCCTTGACTGCATGAAATGACGTTGAGGAGCAAATCCTTGTTGAAACTGAGTGGTCCTTCCTCTCTGTCCTGGGCTGTATTTTGGCCAATACGGAGGAGATGAATACTTAAACTGATTAGCCGGTATGTCGTCTTGTAAACCAGGTGAAGACAAATTCTGTGCAGCACTGGCTTGAGGCAGTTGAATCGACTCTCTGATTTGTGACACTTCAGCACTAAGGTTCTTTAATAGCGCCATGTCTGATTTGATTTCTCGGAGTTCATTCAGCAAATCCGGACTGTGTTTACTCTGCTTTTCCTGAAGTAACATTTTCCCTTTCTTCTCTGCAGGTGCTGGAACATCAGTGTATTCAACGGAGTGCACCATCGGCCGATGTTGAACTGCAGTTTTCTTTTTACTTTGTCTCTCTGCCTCGGTCATGCATGCAATATTCAATTTCTCTAACAACAGTTCATCACTCACTTCTGTTTGTTGCAGGTATGGCTTGAGGTCACCCCTGATGTAATCGTTTTGCAGACCTGTAAGAACTGTATGGAGAAACATATTTTGCACCAGAATAGGGTCGTACTTGAGGCTAGACTCAGCTTCCTGTGATGCGAAAAGAATTTTCTGCCTCAAATCTAATGCACGAATGAGAAAGTTCTGAGGGGTTTCTTTGCTGTCTTGGGCCTCTGACATGAGTTGTTTGTACAGTTCGGTTGCGCCCTTCTCCTGGTAATGCGAGCGAAGGATTCTTCTCAAGGTAGGTAATGTTAAATTGCCTTTGCCCTCTAAGTAACTGCGTAGTTGCATGCCAGGCGCGATTGCTTTGATCACTGCATGTACTATTTCGTGTTCAGGGACGTTTTTCTTTATTCCATTTTCAATCTGATGAGCCAGGCTAGAGAAACTAAGTTTATCTTTTTGTCCTGGTTCTCCAATTTGGCCTGCTATTTTAAACTCTCTTTGCCACACAAATGGTTGGGTGAGATCTCTTATTGGATTACTGTTTTGGTTTGTTTGATTCACTGTCTTTACTTCATGTTTTGTTTCACCTTGTGTTTGCTGTAGTGATAATTGTAAAGCTAACTGCAGTGCTTCAATCTGTTTTTGCAGCATTTCCTGTTCTGACACCTGAGCTACTTGTTGCGGCTCTACAGAATTATGAATTGCAGGCTGTCTTGGTAGTTGAATTTCAACAATTTTGTCTTTCAGGTTAAGGAGGAGAGACATACCTCCGTCCTCAAGTTCCTCTACCTCATCTCTTTCTATATACTTCACAATGTGTGCAATTAGAAATGAACGACTTTTCCCCAATACATTCTCATGTTCAGTACCAACAATATGTAGAAAGTCACACACTGCAATCAACTGATCACTACCCAGAGTGTAAAGTGTCCCAACTACTTCAAGTTTCAAGTCCTCTAGCGTGTCCATGTTGGTTGTGAATAAATGGTCAGTGTCAGTGTAAAACAGAATGTCTACTTGAGCAGGAAGAACTTGCAGCTTTTCCTGGCTAGCGTAAGGAACCTCAGATTAACCGCACTTCTGCCCGTCCAGTCGTGAGACTATACTGCACACCGCCGACCTTTTATCATGATGGTTGTGGTTGCAAGGTGGAATGTTGTTGTCATCTGGCACTACATCGATCGGCAGGACCATGGACCATCCATCCTCGCTGGGGCCTCCAAAATGTTGCACCCCTGGAAAAGGGGAAAATAGACATAAATAAATGAGACGACACGAACTCCTGGTTGTCTGTGCATCAAGCTGTATTGGCTGTGTGAACTATTTTCTTTCTTTTCCAACACAATATATAACAGAGAATTGAATGTATACATCAATACATTAGTTCACATTAATACGCAGACGAGATCAGCAATGCATAACAATGTATCACAACAGTCACCATAACCGTAATTTAAATACATTTCTATAACTTCATTTTTATAACTGTGTATTTAAATGAGCACTAAACCAGCATTTTTAACATTCAGTCTTTTATCAACTTTTCTACAACTTCTTTGACACTAAAATAAAATGAAACACTATTTCAGCAGTCACTTATCATTAGACAGATTAACCATGAAATACAGAAAAACAACATGGACTATGTTCCACATAACATTTGCTCCTAACCATTTCAGTTAATAAATTGTATATTTTTACTTTACAGTTAGGCAAGGACATAAGATGCGTTCAGTTTAACCCACAGTTTCCTCGTGGTTAGCATGTCAAACACGATAATTAAACCTCAAACCTCACATTTCCACATATGTTCAGGAGAAATAACCAGCCTTATAAACACTGTAGTTTTTAACTCACAACAAAAATGAATTAAATAAATAGTCAATACCTGGAAAAGGGGAAAATAGACATAAATAAATGAGACGACACGAACTCCTGGTTGTCTGTGCATCAAGCTGTATTGGCTGTGACGCAAAACATCGTTTGTGTCCGCTACTGCCTGCAGCCTTTGGTTTCCCCCTAGTGGGCATTTCCTGACTTACACTTCATTTCTTTTTTCCTTTTACCAACAAAACAATAATACATTCACATACCATATTATTTAGTATTGCATTAATCATATTGATTTTGTTTAATCACACTACACTACAATTGCAGTATCTATTTAAAGATGGATATGAACTCTGCAGTGAATGCAAAGGAATTCTCTTCATTTCTGAGAGCTTCTGGCTGATCAACAGGGATAGGTCAACAAATTGCCTAGAACAAACATAATGAAGACAAACCAAGGGTGCCCTAAAATGTCAATTTTGAATTTATTAGCATGATTTGTGGAAAGCGGTTGTAATGATTCATTTGAATGGCCTTGATTAAACAAGGGCCCCTGAAATCACCATATATATTTATGTTGCCTTGCTCTGCAATACTTATCCTTTCGACAGAAGTAGCCAAGACTCTCTCTGGATTCTGATGAGTCCTGCCATTGCTGCCAAAAGAAGTACTGGATTGCAAAAATTGGTTTTCACCGATTTCGACATCTAACTAGTTTCATAATTGAAAGGTTCTCTATTCATACAAAATAAAATGATTGTAATTATAATTATTGCATCACAAATTGTCATCCTGTGCGTTCCCTTCTGTCAAACACCCAAAATTAATGATATACAGTTTGAGAGTAAAGAGTAATTCATTTTTAGCATATAGAGACAGTACACATTTTTTACTAAACAGACGTTTTCAGGCTTTTTTTATCATAATTTATATTTGATATTATCACATCAAACAGTGTTGCATTAATAGTTCTCATAATGATAAAAAAATATCCATTGATCAGCCAAAAACAACAAACGAAAATATTCTAAACAATGAAAATATTATAGAAAACAAACATCACAAATGTTTATGCTGGTGCTCTAAAATAGTGGAGTATATTACACTTCCCTCTGTTGTGAATGTACAGCTTGAAGAAGGATCAGTGTCTCCTGGACTGCGTATCTGTAAATTGGCATAAAGTTCAGATGGATCCTGGTGGGGCTTGAAGTCCACCATAGAGTAGAGGATGCTGTTCTGCTCCTGTGGAGAGATGTTAGTTGAGCAGACGAGGTTTGATTCTAGAAATCATCCATTCATCTCTAAATATCAAGCTGTTCCCTTTTACAGATGATGAAGATGATTACAGTTCAGCATACTGAGATATTATGAATAAGGAATGAAAAGATTAAGCAGTATGCGAGTTGTGGTCGAACTCATCGGTCAACAAATGCCAATTTTATCCCATAATAAACCTTATTTGTATGACTGATGAATGTATTATGGAAGTGGGAGATATATAAAAATAAATAATCTGTAATTTACACCTAAATATCTTACATCTGTCTGGGACTAAATAAAAGTCATCCGTCAATTGAAAATGTATGTACTCCTTACCATTGTGGTGTTAGCAGAACCACAAGTTCCACTTATTTCTGTGGGAGAAAAAAAAAGTGATGTTCAACCCAAAAGATTGATTACCTTAGATAATTAAACATAATCATCGTCCATTGCACCTACCTGTGTTTTTTTTCTTCATGGTCTTTAGACGATAGACAAGCAGAGTCAATGAGACGACAGCAAACACCAGAGCACTTAAAACAGCAGCTAGCGTGTAGGATGCTCTCCAGCCGTCACTGCTTAATGTTGTGTTGTGTTACACAGATTAATGACTATTACTTTACTCGTTTCATTGTAAGGGGATAATATTTGTGACAACATTTACCTGAGTTTCTCTGCGTCGTTCTCAGAAACAATGGGTGTGGAGGGAGAAGAGGGCCAGACGGCTGGCTTGATGGAGGATTTTGGCAAGAGAGGAGCTGTGTTTACTCCACTGTAATCTTTTAAGCCTATTTGTGGAAAATACAAATATTTGTACATTTTTATATTACAATTTATAAAAATAAAAAAAAGTGAACTATTAACTAATATTTAAATACAACTTCCAAATGAGTATGACCAACACATAGCCCATAAAAGACTGATCATTTGATTACAAAAATAATTATCAACCCTTAATCAATGTATGCAAAATAAAAACCATTAAATTATAAAAAGAAAATCTTACCAGAAACTGTAACTTCAGCACTTTCATAGGTGTCAGGGTACCGTCTGAAACCACAGCTGTAGATGCCAGCATCCATTACACTCAGGTTTGTAATCACTACTTCAAATTCTCCATAGTAATTATTGATGAATATTCTTCCTTGATACAGGGGAGCAACTTGTCCTCTATTGTTCACAAAGGGGAAGCACCCCGACTGATCAAATTTACAGCAAGTTTTTTCAAGACTATTATAATTCGGGTTAAAGGAATATTTTAAAATAATTTGCCCTAATGAATAAATCACATGGAGTCCTTCGGCTGGATTCATTCCTGAAAAACATTTTCTGAAGATTAAAGTTCTCTCATTTTAAAATTGAGTTTATATGCATAATCCCATTTCTTATTGCTGCTTGAAATATTGTATTTTATTCTTGAAATGATACAAATAGATTTAAGTTATAATAATAGAATTTCATAAAAATCAATCCGTAAATGTTTTTAAATTGACCTAAATAGATTTTTTTTTAAATCTGCTATCAAATTTAAATAGGGAATTACAATCGATGCTTTTGCTCTGTAATCTTTTAAAAAGAGCAGAAAAAAACCAAGACCCATTCTCACCGTTCTTCAAGAGCACAAGAAAAAAGAAAATCAGCTTCATTTTCCTCTCGAATAGTTCAAATGTTCTCTAGAAAGCTGGACTGACTTCGGCGAGCTCTATGTAGTTCTTTTGTCAAATTGAGGAACAAACTATCTAAATATAAGACCATGACGAACAACTGACAGAAAAAGGAAGTGTGGCCTTGTTTCTCTGTTAAAATTATGTTCTTCAAATGTGTTAATCAAGCCTGTTATCAAGTAATGAAAACCAGATATTTCTTTACAACCACTAACAGTACAAATCAAAGTTATTTTATGATGTGTTCAAAAACATGCCACAGATGGCGAAAGATAGTATTGAAATCATAATGTTCACATTATGATTTCAATACTATCTTTCGCCATCTGTGGCATGTTTTTGAACACATCATAAAATAACTTTGATCCTCTCTAAGTAGCATATGAGAAACCATAATGCTTAAACCTTACATGTTATATTAACAACCATATCTTCTGCACAAAATTATATCCAATTTTATATAATCTAAGTCAATATATTTTGTTGTATCCACCATTGTTATATGTCAATAGAATAAAATAAGTGTAATTAATCTCATGATTTCCAACCCGCATTTCGACTGAAACGGTTCTGTCAAATGTCTTATTTATACTTTTAATTCTCACTATCTATATCTATCTGAACTTTTTGCAGAACCCCTTGCAACCCCGTTGAGGGGGCCTGCATGGACCCCATTTTGATTTACATCACCTCTGGTCTCCAAGTGTTGCTTTCATCCCTCGATCATCTTTCTTCCATTTGAGAACATTCTAGAATTTAATATTCTGTTGACTGAACATTCAAATGAACACAACTTTATTGGGAAAATGGTTAAAGGTCATACAAGTTTGGCGATTATGAGAACATAATGTCTCTATCCATCAAGAAATTGACACAGAAATGACTTAAACATGCTTTTTTTGTGTGTTTTGCTTTACGTTCAACCTGCTGTTTCTGCAGAATCATCATTTTCATATTCGTCTTGAGCGATTTGTCCATGATTCATCTAAGATGAGAATTACAATCAGACTTTATATTATTTTATTATAACATAACCTACTGCTGTTACAGAACATTTGAGGCTGTTACAAGCTTCCAAAGCATTTTTTAAACAGGAAAATGTCCTATTATGATTGGTATTTAATCATAGACTGTTTACAGTAAGTCATCTATAGAGTGTGTTTGACAAAAGAAATAGACAAAACAGTACTATTATAAAGCTACACAACTTACACCTACCGTTCCTGCAGAATTATGAAGGAAAACATTTATTAGGGATTCCAATTTTTCAGTTATGGATATACTGTGTTAAAGAGCACATGCTAACCTGAATTTGGTTGCCTTGAGATTCCATAACAAGCTGTTGAGGGATTAAATATTGAACTCCATCCTGAGAGTTGATATACTGAAGACAAAAAAGATATTGGACTGTGATTTGATTATATCTGAGAGTTTTAAAAATATTTATTTGAACCTATTTTCAGTGCTGGGTAGATTGCAAATTGTAGTCAGTTACTGATTACAAATTACATGACAAAAATTGTAGTTGGTAACATAATCCATTAGATGGATTGTTCTGTTGTTCTGCAGAATATATGTCACTTCCTGTGAAGCAAAGTGAACCATATTTATAGGACATGGGTTTTATGATGTTTCGAAATATCCCCATTATGCCAGCCACTTGATGGATGAAAAAATATGCATAAACTGCTTACCATGGTGTTGAGAGAACTGCAAGTTCCAGATTTATCTGAGTGTACAAAGAAAAGCATGGATTATGTTCAGCCATTATATTTACAAATCAAAATTAGTGGCATTGATAATCAAAATTGCAACCAACCTGTGGATTATTTCTTCCGATTCTTTAGAAAGAACACAAGCAGAGTCGCTGAGACGGCTGCAAACACCATAAGACTGAAACCAGCAAGTAGCGTGATGGATGTTCTGCAGCTGTCAAACATGTTATGTTTGTCATTAATATTAACGATTAAATTCATTAAAAAAATCTAAATTCTGTCATCATTTACTCTCCCTCATGTCAGATATTTTGAAAAAAGGTTGTTTTGTTTTTTTTGTCCATAAAATGAAAGCCAGTTGGGTTCAATGTCCTTTGGACCCCAGCATTCTTCAAAATATCTTATTTTTTGTTTCGAAGACATGGAACAACACGAGGTCCAGAGTTTTTTTGAGGGTGAACTGTCCCTTTAAGAATTTGAATTTTTAGACCTTCATAGGCTATGTGAGACATTTACCTGAGTTTCTCTACGTCGTTCTCAGAAACAATGGGTGTGGAGGGAGAAGAGGGCCAGACGGCTGGCTTGATGGAGGATTTTGGCCAGAGAGGAGCTGTGTTTACTCCACTGTAATCTTTTAAGCCTATTTGTGGAAAATACAAATATTTGTACATTTTTATAGGGTGATATCAGCTAAATTGGGCCACTTTTTGGTAAATCGTTTGGGACAATAATAAAATACCATATATGCCTTTTCCATTTGTTTTTATGATTAATAATGACTGTTTTTGATAATTTTGTGTTGAAATTATGTAATAAAATATAATTATTTAGGCCCTGCCGTTCTTAAAACATCAGCTGTGCCAACTTTTTTTGCATGAGCAGTTTCAGGTAAAATGGGCCAGCTTTTCAGGTAAAATGGGTGAGTCAAATGCAAAGGGAAATAGTACTAAAAATGTATTATCAATTTTAATTTTAAAACACAATTTCTTATACAGCCCCATAACATTTAAACTGCATTAAACAAACATATTCATATGTGCCATTAAAAAAAACATTTTGGGTGCAAAACCCACATATTCAAATGTGCATTTAAAAAAGTCCATTTTGGAACAGCATAGATCAGTGAACTCTGTCTGTGTGTGTGTGTGTGTGTGTGTGTGTGTGTGTGTGTGTGTGTGTGTGTGTGTGTGTGTGTGTGTGTGTTCATGTTTTTCTATCCTGGTGGGGACTTAAACCCGAATGCACACAGACTCATGGGGACTCGAGTCACTGTGGGGACCTAAATTGAGGTCCCCATACAAAAGCTTGTAAATGAGTTTGTTTAAAAATGCAGAAAGGTTTCTGTGATGCATAGGGTTAGTATAAGGGGATAGAATATACAGTTTGTACAGTATACAAAACATTATGCCTATGGAGAGTCCTCACAAAGATAGCGAACCAGACGTGCACGCACGCACACACACACACACACACACACACACAAACGCGCGCACACATCTTTGTGGGGACTCTTCATAGGCATAATGATTTTTATACTGTACAAACTGTATATTCTGTCCCCTTACACTAACCCTACCCCTAAACCTACCCATCACAGAAACCTTTCTGCATTTTTACATTTTCAAAAAACATCACTTAATATGATTTATACGCTGTTTTCCTCATGGGGACCAAAAAAAATTCCCCACAAGGACAAGAATTTCAGATATTGCTATCGTTGTGGGGACATTTTGTCCCCATAATGTAGGGTTTGTCAGACCACACACACTCAAACACATGTGCATGTGTGTTTGTGAGTGACACAGATGATGGCCCATTATAGCTGAAACCATGTGGCCCATTTTACCTCAGTGGGTTAAGGTAAATTGGGCCACCAAGAAAAACATCACTTTTTCAAAAAATATGTTCATATACCAAACTAACAACATTCTTTCTGATTGATGCCATCAAGATAGATATTATGCATAGTTTTTTTATGTGCATGTTTGTTTTTTTATAGATTTATCATCCTTATAATAGTTTAGTTAGATTATATGCCAGGCTACTTACCATGCAGCTTTCTGGTGTAGTCTTGATTTTAATTATTCCCCTGCCCACTATAGCAACCATAAACCAATCAAATCACTGGTTACTTGTCAAGCACAGTTATGACAACAGTTTGAAATCCTTTGCAGTCATTGGCTCTAAATTCCATAGGGGCTGGGGCCCCAAAACCTTAAATGGCCCATTTTACCTGATATCACCCTATTACAATTTTTTTTTTTAAATGTGAACTATTAACTAATATTTAAATACAACTTCCAAATGAGTATGACCAACACAAAGCCCATAAAAGACTGATCATTTGATTACAAAAATAATTATCAACCCTTAATCAATGTTTGCAAAAAAAAAAAAAAAACATTAAATTATAAAAAGAAAATCTTACCAGAAACTGTAACTTTAGCACTTTCATAGGTGTCAGGGTACCGTCTGAAACCACAGCTGTAGATGCCAGCATCCATTACACTCAGGTTTGTAATCACTACTTCAAATTCTCCATAGTAATTATTGATGAATATTCTTCCTTGATACAGGGGAGCAACTTGTCTTCTATTGTTCACAAAGGGGAAGCACCCCGACTGATCAAATTTACAGCAAGTTTTTTCAAGACTATTATAATTCGGGTTAAAGGAATATTGTAAAATAATTTGCCCTAATGAATAAATCACATGGAGTCCTTCGGCTGGATTCATTCCTGAAAAACATTTTCTGAACATTAATGTTCTCTCATTTTAAAATTGAGTTTATATGCATAATTCCATTTGTTATTGCTGCTTGAAATATTGTATTTTATTCTTGAAATGATACAAATAGATTTAAGTTATAATAATAGAATTTCATAAAAATCAATCCTTAAACGTTTTTAAATTGACCTAAATAGATTTTTTTTTTAAATCTGCTATCAAATTTAAATAGGGAATTACAATCGATGCTTTTGCTCTGTAATCTTTTAAAAAGAGCAGAAAAAAAACAAGACCCATTCTCACCGTTCTTCAAGAGCACAAGAAGAAAGAAAATCAGCTTCATTTTCCTCTAGAATAGTTCAAATGTTCTCTAAAAAGCTGGACTGACTTCGGCGAGCTCTGTAGTTCTTTTGTCAAATCGAGGAACAAACTATCTAAATAAAGACCATGACGAACAACTGACAGAAAAAGGAAGTGTGGGCTTGTTTCTCTGTTAAAATGATGTTCTTCAAATGTGTTAATCAAGCCTGTTATCAAGAGTAGTCTATATAATGTAGCTTATGTCAAAAAATAGTTTTATGACAGGATATGCCATATGTGGGGTTTCTATGACCTTTAGCCCTAGTGTGTGGTTGAAGTGTTTATGTTTGTGTGTTTATGACTGCAATCTGCTTGGTGTGACTGATAGGAATGTTTTTCAGGGGGTGATTTTTATTATTGAGGATAATATCCACAGAATGATGAAATTATGAACACAGGAGATATGTCATATGATTTTCAGATGGCGCTGCATCGTCCATAATGTCTGTTGGGGAGAATGAAACAAATGAGTTTAAAGAAATAGCATTGATGCCAAATAAAGTATATAAAATAACAGATATATGAAATAAGATGTTAATTAAGTATTTTAAAGTAAGTTAAAGTACTGGTTAAAGTCACAGCCCCTTACATTTTTCTGATCAGATTAAATGTTATAAATTAGGTTAAGAAATAAAAAGCATTGCATATAAATAATCATATAAATATCAGATAAATTAAATAAGATGTTAAATTATCCGCAATATACTGTCTTACACAGTTAAATAAAACATATAAAATAGTGAATAATAGTTAATATTATTTGAAATAAGACATTCAATTATCCACAATATACTGTCTTATCCAGTTAAATAAAACATATAAAATAGTTCATATTATTTGATATAAGATGTTAAATTATCAAGTATAATCATTTTAATCTAATACACCACAATATACTGACTTGCATAGATAATTAAAATATAAATTAGTGAATAATAGTTCATATTATTTGAAATAAGATGTTAAATTATCCACAATATACGGTCTTACACAGTTAAATAAAACATAAAATAGTGAATAATAGTCCATATTATTTTAAATAAGATGTTAAATTATCAAGTATAAGCATTTTAATCTAATACACCACAATATACGGTCTAACACAGATAAACATAACATAAAATAGTGAATAATAGTTTGTATTATTTTAAATAAGATGTTAAATTATCAAGTATAAGCATTTTAATATAATACACCACAATATGCTGTCTTACAGTTATATAAAACGTATAAAATAGTAAATAATAGTTTATACATTTTGTTTTGACTTTTTTCCTGAAGACACAGGTATAAACATCTAATTACATTGATCTTACAGCCTGGTCCGTGTGAAGTGTCAAAATGGTCACATTTTGGGGTCTCCCTGCCAGACATGAAGGCTCCAGATAAGAGATAGAAGACAGTTGTAAAACACCAGGTGACCGGGCTATCTTTTAATTGCTTGATGTTTTCTGAAACAAACTGCAAATGCTAATACAGCTACACAGAGAGGAAGGGGAGGGCCGGTGCCCCATGCCATGATGGACATAATCTTCATTTTCAATTTAGCAAACAGAGAGCAAACATCTCTTCTACTCAGAAATTCAAGGATCTGTGATTTTAACCAGCGCCAAAAAGACCTCCTAATTTCACTGTATTATAAATTTACAGTCAAACACAAAATATGCGAAAATCCCCTATTTTAGCATCAGGTTCTAAAGGGTTAATTTGTGTCTTTTAGAAAATCGCAAAGCGTTTTCAGAGACGAGATGTGTCTCTGTGGTCCATGACGCAGCATAAGTAAAGTTTGTCTTGAGTGAATATTTAATTGTACTCATCTTATGGTCTTCATATTATTGATTATTATAATTCGGGTTAAATTAATATTTTAAAATAATTTTCTCTGATGAATAAATCACATGGAGTCTTTCGGCTGGATTCATTCCTGAAAAACATTTTCTGAACATTAATGTTTTCTCATTTTAAAATTGAGAATATAGACATAATCCTACCTTTTAGAGTTGCTTCACATCTATTATTGTTATGAACTGCTCCGAGACTAGGAGGTGAAGATCCAAATGCAGCTTTATACAAGAATAGTCGCAGGGTCAAGAATCAGCAGACAGGCAGAGGCGGACAGAGTACACAGCTTCGTTACTTGAGTAAAAGTACAGATACCCCTTGCTAAATTTTACTCAAGTACAAGTAAAAGTACTACAGTCAGATGTCTACTTAAGTAAAAGTACTGAAGTACTTGTTTTTAAAAGTACTTGAGTATCAAGAGTACAAGAGTAAATTTTCTAAATATTGCATTACTACTGCCACAGTGTCAAGTCAAGTCATCTTCATTTATATAGCGCTTTTAACAATGTAGATTGTTTCAAAGCGGCTTTACAGAGATAAACATAATTTAAGGAAACAGAGACTGTTTTAGCTTTATAGCGATTCTTGAATAATGTTATTTCCAGCTAAAGTTAGTTTTGATTGATTCACTTCCGGCGAAATGATAATTTGTTATTAAATTAGGGGCCACTAAGACGACGCCGTTCTCACTAAACAGACTTTAAACTGAAACCTGTGATAAACGCTGACGGCGTTCACATCCGCGTTAAGAATTGATTCTATAGTTATGTGTGTTCGAATATATGTGTGCAGGTTTGTAATTCCCTACAAACCATGCCTAAACAAACTACTTGTCTTTGCCTGTAAATTTGATACAGAATTTTATTTTATCACTTCGGGGTAGGTAAGCGAACCGTGCTTACATTTATGTACAGAAACGTCCTACATGGAGTTATGAAAAATGTTAATGTTAATACCTTTGATAATCTAAAAGGAATTGAAAGTTAATTCAAGTCATTTTCATCTTTTTACCATGTTGCTTTATTTAACATTTCTCACTTGCCCACAAGGCAATGCACAATGGCAACGCTCTGACAAACCTCTGCTAGAGTTTTAATGGATTTTTTGCACCCACATTTGAACCTGCTTCGTCTCTTATCTAAATCTGACCATGGAGTTTACTTTGGTGTCAGTTCAGAGCTGAAGGTGAAGGTGATTTGCTGATAGGCTGTCCCAATCAGTGGCGGCTGCACAATCCAATCACGTTTGAGAGGGAAACAACAAATTGAGGGTTTCCGAGATTTTTTTTACTTTTTTATTTTTTAGAAGTAACGGGTACTCACGGTTATGGATAGAAATGTAGTGGAGTAAAGAGTACAATATTTGCCTCTCAAATGTACTTGAGTAAAGTCATGAGTAATCCCCAAAAATGATACTCGAGTAAAGTACAGATCCCTCAAAATTGTACTCAAGTACTGTACTCAAGTAAATGATCCGTTACTGTCCGGCTCTGCAGACAGGACAATGGAGAATACACAGAGAGAATCCAAGAAACAGGCAGAGGTCAGGGCAGGCAGCAATAATCAAAATCCAAGAACAATCCAAAGTCAAAAACAGAAAACAAACACGGGAAAACGCTCAGAAATGCAGACACACAGTACAACAACTGACAAGCTAACAAGTGACACACAAGGGCTATAAATACACAGAGACAAACAAGCTTAACTAAGTAATAAGGGGGCGTGGTTAATAAGAAACACCTGGGGAGACTAATAAACCAGGAAGACTACAAAGGACTACAAAACATGGCACAGAACAGGAAATAACAAAAGTGCACACAAGACAAGGGAAACACAGGACAGGAATCATGACAATTATTATTTATGTGTAACATTATTATGAGAATTATGAAATTATTTTATTATTGAATTAATATAAATACATTAAGTTTAGGTACATTTAGTACTACTACTCAACTACTAATTCAATTATTAAGGTTAATCCATAAACATTATTCAAGTTAAAGATAAATCAGATTAGAATCTTGCTATTTAATTTAAATCTGGAAATACATAGAATCCTAGAAATGTTTTCAGTCTAATGTCAGATTGAACACTATAATCTTCTAAAATAAACAGAAAAACCAAAAACCATTCTCACCGTTCTTCAAGAGGACCAGAAAAAAAAAAAAAATCAGCTTCATTTCCCTTCAATATTTTCCCTTGACTGGCTCTTTTGAACAAATTGTAAAACGTAAAAAACACAAATTGAGGAACAAATTAGATATATAAAAAAAAACAAGACCATGACGGACAACTGAAAGAAAGAAAAAACAGGAACTATTGCCTTGTTTCGCTGTCAAATGATGTTGTTCACATTTTTTAATCAAGCCTGTCAAAGCATGCAGATATTTTGGTCCTCAACTACAGAAACTTTACCAACGGTGTAAACTTAACATTGTGTTATTTAACTTATTTAAGACTTACTGAATCTTCAGAAAGCAATTGAATACAACAGAAAATCATGTTGACTCCACCCTTAGCCTCTAAAAACATATAAAAATAGCATTTACTGTAATGAACATTCAATGGGAACTTAGCAAATGCAATGACAGACCACAACATCACACGCTAGTTTATCAACCATATCTCAACAAAGTTACATCCAACTTTACAGCTCATGTCACAACCAAATGAAAAAAAGCCAACCTTTTAATTGGCAGTTGGATGGACCTGATTTTTGGGACTGAGCAAACAAAAAGCAGAAGAGAATGCATTGATTTGATCATGAGTTCATCTGAACCTTTTTTAACCCGACACAGCTTGGCATTCATGTGTAAGATATCTCAATAATGTACCCAAAGAGTAAATAATGTCATATTATATAACATTTCATATTCTATCATGTTCTGTTCCCTTGTATCATGTGTAGTAGCAGCTTTGTAAAACCTGTAGAATATGATAGCATGACGACACTAAGAAAATCAACGATAGGTTCAGATAAAGAGGTTGTGATTTATTTGGTATGCATTTTAAGTTCCTTTCTGTAGCCATCTCAAAGAAAAATAAATCTTTAAAACTTAAGAAGCTAAAGATGAAACGGCATGTTTTACATAAAATGAAAAATGATCAACCCTCCTTTCATAACAATGTTAACGTCAATCCTCCAGTCTACCGTTTACACACTGTCATTGAAGTAGCATCTACCGTAGTACATCACAGCGACATGTAGAATTAAATACAGGATTCTCTATACAGGCTGCTCTTGGCTTTCGTGTTTCTTTTTCTTTACAAGGCAAAACACTGTAGGCACACAAAGTTAAATGCTTTAAATATTTACAGTGGCATGAGTTGTATAATTTGCAGAGAGGATCTAACTGTACATTCACCCTCTTACTAAATATTTCTGGTAGAAGACAAATTTAAGCCTGTGGAATAACCCGTCAGAGTTTGTGATGTCCACTGCGCTCATCTGTAACCGAGACGAGGCGTCTGTGTGTCGGTGTTGTTAAATAATAGTCAGTGTGTGTCTTGTTTTTACTCCTCAGTAAAAGTGATGACGTCATACTGGATGCCCTGTTGTTGCAGCTGCTCCAGTTGTTCAGGTGTGGCCTCGGTGTAAACCGTCTGAGTCTGAGCCATGGCTGCGTCTGCAACAGCTTCACACACACACACAAACATCACTTACATCACCTCTGATTCTTCTGCACATTACCAGAAGGTTGAAGTATTACAACGTTCTGTCTTGGCATTTCGAGTGATCAAAACTACTAAGGTAAAAGGTGAAAGGTCCTACCAGTGACTGCGGAATGAGCCGCTGCCTCCAGGTCCTCAGGGGCCACAACCTGCTGTTCGGCAGTGATGGGGACGTATTGGATCTGTCCATCCTGAGACAGAGCAATCTGACAAAAACACAGAAGACATTTACATATGAACCAGTTTTTCCATTTTCACCGTTGAAGCCAGTTAGGTAATGTACGTCTACACTTCCGTTCAAAAGTTTGGGGTCAGTTTCTTTCTTTTTTTTTGTCTTGAGAAAATAAATGATTAAAATGAATAATGCATTAAATTGATCAAAAAGTTAGAGTTAAGACTTTTACATTGTTACGAAAGATTTCTATTTAAAAAAAATGCTGTTCTTTTGAACTTTCAATTCAAAGAATCCTAAAAAAAAGTACCAGTATATCACTGTTTCTAAAAAAAACATTAAGCAGCACAACTGTTTTTGAACTTTGCTAATAATGAGAAAGTAGCACCAAATCAGCATATAAGAATGATTTCTGAAGGATCAAAAGACACTGAAGTCCTGAGTAATGATGCTGAAAATTTTGTGTTGCCATCACAGGAATAAATTACATTTTTAAAATATAAAAAAAAAAAAAAAAAAGATAAACTGTAATAAAGATAATAATTCACAATATTACTATTTCTACTGCATTTTGATCAAATAAATGCAGCCTTGGTGAGCATTAGATTAAAACAATTAGACTCAAAAACATCAAAAGTCTTACAGATGCCAAACTTTTAAACAGTAGCATACTTTTGATTTATGCCGCTTCATTAAAATAACATATAGAGGTTTAATATGCTGTCATTAACAACAATGGTGCACATGCCATTTGGCATTATGAACATTGCCGTAGAAAGAAATAATTTCAAGTTATCATGTTGTGTTTACTGTAATTCAGACATGCCAATAATGTAGCATAAACTAAGCTGAAATGTAAAAAGCAGGTTTGTATTCTGCTCTGGGCTCAACCTGTTGCTCCTGCAGAAACGTCCCATCATGCTCGTACTGAATGTGAGCGATCCGCCCATCCTCCATCTGCAATTCACAATCAGATTAGATTTTTTTCATAATGATACAATATAACGTCCAACAGACCATGAATGAAACTGAAAATGCTTTCCAGTCAGTAGTTACAGATCAGATGAGCCTGTTCCTAGCCAGAGAACTGTTTTGGAGCCCGGGGGTTATGAATGATCTAAAAGAGCACATACTAACCTGAATGTGGTTTCCGTCAGACACCACCACATATTCCCGTGGGAGCAGGTGCTGAACTCCATCCTGAGAGATGATATACTGGACCTGGAAAAATATAGGGCAGACAATTCTTGAATTGTAAATCTTGAAAACTAATAGACAACAGAAAACGACTATGTATTTTATATATAAATTAAGGGTCGGTAAGATTTTTAAATGTTTTTGAAAGCAATGTATTGTGTTCACTCTATTCAATAAAAAAAAAACTATTAAAAACAGAAATATTGTGAAATATTATTACAATTTAAAATAATTTTTCTATTTATAATCTTTTTTTAAATAAAATGTTCCATTTTAAAATGTATTTGTTTTCCAATGATGGCAAAGCTTTCAGCATCATTACTCCAGTCTTAAATGTCACATGATCCTTCAGAAATCATTCTAATATGCTGATTTGATGCTTAAGACACATTTCTTATTATTATCGATGCAAAAAACAGTTGTGCTGCTGAATATCTTTATGGAAACTGATCATTTTTTTACTCAATTAACTAATTTCGTTCTTGAAAAAAATAAAAAATTTCTTGCCAACCCCAAACTTTTGAGCTGTAGTGTTTATGACTTTTGCTGGTTGTCAGAATAAAGCCCTAGAAAATGAGTTGTACCTCAGTGACCTGATTGTCTCCAGTCATTAAGTGCTGTACCGTCTGTCCATCTACTGTTGTGAACTGCTGAATATAAGTCGCCTCCTCCTGAGAAATGTAGAAATTGGTCAAAAACTAAGCTAAACGTGAAACCTAAATCTACCTGAAGTCTGACATAAGATAATAATCAAAACTATCTGTATTACATGCAAATCAAAATGTTATTGCAAATCAAAATGCAAATCAAAAGTCTTAAATGAGACGGTGTGCAATTGCACAATACCTGGTCAGAAAGCGACTGATCCTGAGTCACAATGATGTGTTCCTGACCCAAAGCCTGCTGCAACCTCTCCGGACTGATGACTGTCTGACCTGCCTGCAGATCTGGAGAACATGGGAAAAACAAATATTATAAGAAATTAAGAACAAAAACTTAAAGTGCCCCTATTATGCTTTTTAGGATATCAGGATATTCGACAGCACATGTAGATAATATGGTCCCGTCCCAGTGATTTTCAAAATGGACACATTTTCCACCAACCAGAGGATTGATTTTGTAAAACTAATTGATATGGTAAATCCGGCGACATCGTTACTGTTCATATCATTGGCTAAACAAGTGCTGAGGAAGCCTCTGGAGCTGAAATTCAGATATGGTAAAAGGCATCTGGTTTCCGACACGCACTGTAAGCGGTAAACCAATCACAACAGACCGGGCCATCTGACCAATCAGAGCAGAGTAGGCTCGCAGAAAGGAGTCTAGAGAGACCGAATCCTTCATCGAACCGTTTCTGACACTGAGCAAAGAGGTGATGCTGCAATGTATATTATGAGAAAATTAAAGTGAATTGACATTGGATGCATGTAAACCTATTGTAGAAGACCTCCAAGAACAACATTGGAAACCTTTAAAATAGCATAATAGGGGCACTTTTACAACATAACTAGAAATTATAGCCAGAACAGGGCTGTGTGAATCCATTATTTCTATATAAACAAAATGCAGTTTCACAAGGTCAGCACTTACTCTGTAGTGTGGCTAAAGCTTCTTCATCACTGTTAACAATGATGGTCTGCTGAGAGGAGACAGGGCGGGTTTTACGGGTCAAGGGTTCCTGAGTGTGAAGCCTCTCCATGTGAAACTTTAGATGGCCGTTACGGTTAAACCTAAAAGAGAAACTCAGAGCACTGAGAAGCTGGAGAGGTCTGTGTGTATACGTGTTGTTTACATCAAATATTAGAAACGTTTATGGATGTAGAACAGTACAACCAATAACGTAAACAGCACAAATTCTGTGATAAATCAATTCTATTATTATTTTAAAGATGGTTTCTCATTTGCTCCCTCACCTCTGGCCGCAGACCTGACAGGCGTAAGGCTTCTCGTTGGTGTGTGTCATCATGTGGCGTCTCAGGTCTTTCTTGTTTTTAGAGGCAAAACTGCAGCTGGTGCATTTATGAGGCCTCAAATATGCGTGCATGGCCATGTGAGACTAAGATTGTAAAAAAAAAAGTAGTATTTAACACAAAAAATATGGTTTTTGACAGGTAAGAAAAAAATCAAAGACACTGACTTAACACTCATACCACAGGACCAACACACCTTGACTTCTGGCCAAGAAGGTGCTGTAAAGTCACAGTCTGGACACTTGAATGTTTTGGGGTCTATGTGCGCCCTCTTGTGGTTCTCCATGTCCGAGCGGCCGTGGAAAGCCTCCATGCAGATGCGACAGGAGAAGCGTTTGGTGTTTAACTGTTGAGAAGGGGGTGATGGACACAAGGAAGGGGAACCTGGAGCTTCACTGCTTAGCTGCAGAAAGAGAATTTCATCAACTTAACTTTCCATTGGGAAGGAACATAACATTGGTGATTCCATCTGTGAAGTAGCAAAACCCAGTCTCACCTCTACCTGCTGCAGGACTCCATCTGTCAAGCCTGAGCTCAGGAAAAACCTCTCTTTATTCTCTTTGAGAGGTGTAGAGATGGACAAGGGCTCAGTGCTCACTTCCATGACCTGAGGCTCTGCTGAGGGTTCCTCTAAACTGCTGACAAACACACACGGCATCATCTTAAAGGGTTTATATGACATTTATAGGCATTACAGCGGCAGTTTTCGATGTGAAGTAGTACCTCTGTTCTGTCTCGTCGGAGGCCTGCTCCACCACGCTGAAATCTGCTCCCTCGTATGTACTGATGCCAATCTGTGTCACTTCCTGCGACTCACCAGTTGTCTCCTCTTGTTCCACTTCCCCTGTAGCTGTCTCAAAAGCCTCTTGAACCAGAGTGTCCCCGTTTTCTGACACATGGAAGGTGACGATCTTTTGAGGCTCACTCCCAGAGCCATCTCCGGGCCACGTTCCCGTCTCCAGAGTCTTACCGTCGGTTTTCAGCACTGCCACCTGAGAAAAGTGAATCCACTGATCAAGACATATTATAGGATTTATCTTTAAATAGAGATATATAATGAATAAAAATTTTTTTTTATAGATTCATGTTCATATGATATGTGATGATATGATTCCTGTGTAATTATTTTCTGATGTCTTTAATAAGCAAATCAATGCATTAAATGAAGTTTATTTTTTTCAAATTTGTTTTTTTTCAGACAAAGTGGCATAGTTTCTGCTATACTGCTAAACTTTTAAGTTATTTGTAATGTTCTATCACAAAAATATTTTTTATTTCCTATTGTTTTGGTACAAATATAGCAACCTCAATAAAATTGTGAAATTAGATTATTATTTTTTGTTCATTGTACCTTGTAGGTCTGTTACACGTTCAAATAACAGGTCCAATTCAGTTTTGTTCAATGGAAATGACTAAATATATTACTGTTATAACATTACGAATTTAACGCTAAAACATCTTGTGTCCCTTTTTGTAGGGGTGCATCTGAAGTTAAACACTTAAAAGCACAATTCAAAAGCAAAATAGATCTGACATCTCCAACATATGACATTAATTCATTTACTGATACCTCTTCATTCAATAAATGCAATATAAATTAGGCATTTATAACATTATTCTATATTCAGAATCAGAATTCCAGTAGAATTACCCTATAGTAGAAGATGCCCAGTGTGTCAGTACAGTACCTGCAGTTCTCTGGCGTTACTCATGTTTAGCAACAGATCTAGAGCATTCTGGGCTGAGAGGTCTGTAGTCTGGGCTGTAAAAGAAGGTACAGTTTAAATTTAACACCATAAGCTGGATATTAATATCATGAGGTGAATGGTAAAATATGTGTAAATGAATTCATAATCACACACTATATTTTAGATGGGTTACAACCACAGATGTACTGACAACTTTTTTACTGACCTTGCTCGTAAATGATGGTAGTGTTTCCCAGTGCATCTTGGGATATAGATGTGTTCCCAATGGACTCCATGTTTTGGAGCGTAATGGGGTCCACTGTTACCTTTAGGTGTAAAAAAATATTTTATATTATATTATATATATATAGCAGTTGTCATTTAAAAAAAACATGCCTTGTACATCTCATAAAATCATTATATTTTATTATATTTATAGCATTTATCTAAATATCTTCTAATTGTCGGAGCCGATAGTCTTGAAGGCAGTGCTCCGAGATGTAGTGCCGTTGTCTCGGCTCGCAGACCTTTCCCAATGCCGATAAATAAATATTTAAATATATTTTTTCAGACAAACTTTGAGTATGAACAGTCATCCGCAATCTCAAATAAGAGGTGCTTATTTCATTCATTCGTATATCATATCGTACAAGGTTTAAAACATTTAATAGATGTTTAAAATAGTGGTAAATGTGTATGATGTAGTATTTTAGTTATTACTCTTGTAAAGCTCTGATATCTGAGAGACGCACAGAGACGTCTATTTATATGATGGATAGATGGATGCTGGTTTTCCTTCCATTTAGATACAAAAGCATCAAAGTGCATATCCATGTACTCACAATGGTCCCCTGAAATCCCTGGGTTTCTTGCTGTAATTTCAGCTCTTCAATCTCCTGCATGGAGAAAACGGGCGTCTGGCGTCGACGAATTGGCTCCTCTGGGTGGGATTGACTCCACTCATCGAAGGCCTCGGGGTGGCGACACTGCACATGCAGCCGCAGGTTCTTCCTGTGTCTTGTTGTGAAGTGGCACATGTCGCAGGAGAAGGGCTTTTCACCTGAGCAGGGGGTAAAGATGGACAAACATGACTGATCAGGAAACCTTCCAACTGCCAACATTTGAAACATTCCTAATCGTTACGTGACTCACCAGTGTGTTTAATGGCAATGTGGGACACCAGAAAATCCTCTTTACTCGTGGAATATTTGCACTCTTCGCATTTGAAAGGTTTGTCGTTGGTGTGGGACAGCTGGTGATTGAGCAGGTGCTTCTTGTCATTGCAGGTGAACTCACAAAACTCACACTTAAACCTGGCAAAGAAGATGAGAAAAATAGATACCTTTTCAGTATGTTTACCAGTAGAGTTTTTTTGGGAGAAACAGACATGTACACCGAGTCCAGACATCTCACTTACGTGCTGTTGCCACAGTTCTGTATGTGCGTGAGAAGATGCATTTTGAAAGTGTAGCGCTTCTTGAAGGATTTCCCACACTGCAAAGCAAACACATTTTTACTAGTATTAGCATAGCAAATATCCAGGGCTGCATTTCCCAAAAACGTCATAAGCCAGTAACTTCTACAGTCTGCTTAGGTTTATTCATTGATTCATCAAAACTAGTTTAATGAACAATATTCACATGCTTAGTTGCAGCATACAAGACCTTTACCTTGTCACACATGTGAGGTTTCTCTGTGCTGTGTGTCTTCATGTGCTGCGTCAGGCGTTTCTGCATGGGGTACACGCGGCAGCAGATTGGGCATGGAAACTCGGACACTTTGGGAACCTGTGAAGGATTTATGCAAGACTGCTGTCGCATAAAAAGCTACCCTCATCAAACCACTCAGAGCCAAGTTGAACTGATACATCATGCCAATAAAAGGTTTGTTGATGTTTAATATCTGGAGCCTTACCATGTCTGTCTTCCGACTCCTAAAAGAGAAGAAACAAGAACATTTATTAATACTCTAATCAGATTATGTCAGGTGTGAGTTTTAAATGAATCCAAAATGTTATATTTTCATAAACTGCACAATAATAAAGGGACAGACACAATGCAGCTTGATGGAATTTTTTTGACCTCAAGAGTTTGACAAAATAAAAGTCATGATGAATGATCAATAAAAAAGAAGACATTTTGAGTTCTTACTTGCTTTTGTTGTGGACGGCTGAATGCCGGATCACGTCCTTCTTGTAAACACTGGAGTAATCACATACCTCACATTTGTAAGGTTTTGTACCTTCATGATTGAACATGTGCTCCTATAGGACACATGCATCAAGTTTATTATGTGTAATGCAGAACAATGACTAAAGATTTATTCATTTATCCATTTATTTAGACACTGAAGCACATATTATACAAATATTTACATACAAATATTTTAAAATGTAAAAATTAAAACTACTAATTTAACAAAAAGTAAATATATTTTTATGGATTTATGGTTTGTAAGATGGACTCTAGTTCTTACCTTCAGTGAGGACCACCGTTTGCAACGGTAGCTGCACTGCAGGCACTTGAAGCGTTCAGGGTCGTTTCCCTCATGAGAATCCACATGGAATCTGAGATCCTCTTGTGAAAGAAAGCGAGAGCCACAGATCCAGCAGTTATGAGGCCTTAGCAGAGGCTTAAGGGATCTGTAGTATTTACTTAAAAAGGAAAAATGAGATATTGACTGCCCAGAATATGTGGTTGCATTGGATTATAAAATATTCTAAGATATAATTTGTGTCAAACAGACAAGTCAAATCAATCAAATGTTGTTGTGGATGATCAAAAAGTAGTGCCGGCATTACATACTTGCGATTCATGTACTTTTTGTACTTCTTCTGAAGGAAACGTTTTGAAGGCCGGCCTCGTTTTTTGGGCAAAGACTCCAGGTCATCGTGGCTTGTGTTTGATGATGGATCTTTGTTCTCTGAATCTGACTGGCTGACGCCTGGCTCCGCTGCCGTCCCATTTGATAATGAGGAAGTTCCATTCTCTAATCCAGAGGAACTTGCTTCTTCAGGAGCTTGAGGGTCCTCTGCATTGTTTGTTTGAGACACTGCTGCTGTCTCTGTTTTATAAAAAGGTGAAAATAAGAGTTATCACAGACCAATGAAAAAGTTCAATTTAAATATCTGAATGCAACTAGCTAAAAATTACTATCAATTTTGATATTTTATTGAATATATTTCTGTGACCCAAGAAGCTAAATTAACTTTGACCTGACTCAGGAAGGAATTTGCGAGGTGGCCCCACCATCCTGCGGGGACGTTTCCGTGAGGTAGAGGAAGAGGATGAAGAGCAGGAAGGAGGAGTTGAGTGACTGGGAACCAATTTGGGCCTGGCCTCTTCCTCAGCTGGCTTATAATCACTGTCACCTGAATGCGAATTAAAACTGCATTAAAAAACAGAAAATTATGAAATAGCGAATGCAAACTGCACTCCACTAACCTTGATCATCAAGAGCGCCCGCATCTATGATCTCATCATCTTCCTCTTCTGGTGGCTCCTCCTTTTTGACCTCACCGACCGCTCTTGCCTTGCTTTCGGACTTTCGTGGACGTCCCCGTCCACGCTTCTTTTGGCCTGGAACACCTGCTTGTGAGATAGCACACCCTGAACTAGAGAACCTAAAAAACTGTACGCATAAATCAAGACCTGATGGAAACTCAAAGTCGGCATGAAAAAGTCTGATTTTGTCCATTGGGAATTGTTTGGATAAGTGTGGTTTGCTATTGCTGCAATCTCATGTGAGTGACAGGTTGCCTCATCCTCATAAAAGAGATGTTGTTGTAAGTGGGAGGGGAGGTAATTTCGATTAGGGTACATAAAAAAAAAAATGAATAAATGATTTATAATAAACTACAATATGATATAAAATATAAGAATTGTCCATCTATCACATTTCATGGTAAATTTAAGACTGTTCTATTAAAATTTTATTATTTCTTACTTTATTTTCTTATTAATTTAGTCTTTGTTGCCACCATCTCTCTATAATGTGTCGAGCACAAAGTATAGTCCTGGATAAGGACTGCAAGGTTTGAGAGTGCCATTTGGGATGGGGCCTTTAATGGGGCTGATATTAGTTTATTTTTACATTTGACAGAGACATGATTAGCACATCCTACTTTACCTGCTGGTTTAAAGTGTTTATCTCTCATGTGGTTGATAAGTGTATCCTTAGAGGCACTTTTATATGGGCACATCCTACACCTAAACTGCTGGACGATCACCACCTCCATCATTTCCTCCAGTTCGGCCATGTCTGGGGTTCTGTGCCCAGACTCAACCACCACCCCAGACCCCACCACTTCAGGATCTGGTTGGGTGGAATATGTCCCACTGCTACTTATGTATGGGCCAGGCAAGTTATCGTTGCAGTCCATTTGATGATTGAGCTGGGACCCCATCGTGTCAGCTAGGGAGTGGCGAACAGCACCCTCGTCGGCATATAGTGAGCCATGGGACATGTAGGAGTGCTGGGGCTCTTCTACCACACTATCTTCCTGCTCCGAGGCCGAGACATGATCCCTGTCATCCATGCTGCTGTCGATATAACGTGAATGCTGCGGCCGCTCCGTCCCGTACTCCAAAAACCCGTCACTGCACTCTACAACATAGCGGGAGGAGCGAAACGAGCATCTCTGAGGACTATCAGTTGTACCGCTGCATTCTGCTGCATAACGCCGTAGAGGTTCTTCCGAGTCAGCCACGTTGTAGTCTGTGACACCAGAATGACGTGGGGTCTGATCTGGTTCGGTTCCCGAGCACTCAATGTACCGAGCCTCCCTGGTCTGGTCTGGGTCGTCTCCTCCACTGCATTCTATGTACTGGGAATGCTGAGGCTGGTCTGGGCGGCTGCAGCTGCTGCTGCTGTCGTCGTGCTCACGGTATCCGGAGTGTCCAGGCTGGTCGGGTTCCACGCTGCCCTGCGGGTTTTCTGACAGGTCTGCCTGGTCCAGGCAAGTGGAGGTGGGCCCATCAGCAAGGGCTTCAATGGCAATGCGGCTTGACAGTGCGGAGGAAGACATCCGAGCCACCATAGGAGCTCCTACACACACAGTGAACAAAGAAAATGTCTGAATATCCAAAAACTACCCCACTTCTCTTTTATTTCTGCTAATTTATTTGATTTTTAAAGGAATAGTTCACTCATATATGAACATTCTGTCATCATTTACTCACCCTCATGTTGCTTCAAACCCAGATGACTTTCTTTCTTCTGTGTAACAAAATCAATTATTTTGAACTTCTGAACAGTTCTGGTTCCCATTGACTTCCATTGTATGTTTTGCCAATTGAATGTAAGTAACTGAATCTGTTTGGTTACAAATATTCTTAAATATATCTTCTTTTGTTCCACAGAAGAGTGTCGGTCATTCAGGTTTGGAATGACATGAGGGTGAGTGAAGAATTTTTATTTTTGGGTGAACTGTCCCTTTAAGTTCATTTGAAATATTCTTTCTTGCAACGAGTGTGGCAGTAACAAAAGCACATTTGGGTCAAGCAATACATTGATTAACAACTTTAAAATCTAGATTTGTCACAAAGATTATGCTGAGAACAAAAGGGAATTTTACTACAAGATAACTAATAACAGTGCCACATGAATGCATAATTTAGCCAAACATAAAAATCGTCCATAATGTATTCATGCTCATGATGTTTCATGCTCAATCATGCCCATTTGATTTCCATTTTTCTGTGGAACACAGAAAAAGTTATTTAGCATAGTGGTTCTCAACCTTTTTGACTCCAAGGCCCCCCAATGTCTACAAAAAATAAAATAAAAATAAAATAAAATAAGTAACAACAACTATTATAGTTTAAATAAAAAACTTTTTTTTAAATAAAAAAAAGTTTTCCAGAAGTTTGGGAGTAAATTAATATAAGAAATACTTATAACTTGTTTCATAGCTTCTTTATTTTAAGTCATTCTTAATCAAGAAGACATATTTATTTATGTCATGTTGAGGTCCACTTGGAAGCGTGCTGAGGCACCCTAACGCGTCCAGGACTCCTGATTGAGAACCACTTATTTAACAAAGGTTAAGGCTGCTTTTTTCCATAATGGGGCTGCCAACCTCCAAAAAGAACAAAAGCACTATAAAAGTATTGCATGGCTATTTTTATGGTACGTTTTCAAAGCTTTACAGCCCCAGTTCCTACTCTCCTTCATTGTATGGAAAACAGCAGACTGGACAGGTAAATAACTAATTTTGTGTTCCATTGAAAAATAAATTAATTTACTTTCCAATGACATGAGGTTAAGTGAATGATGACAGAGCTTACATTTGTTGCTAAACAATCCCTTTAATTTATTTATCCCTTCAAATATTATCTTATTTAATTTAAAACCTATCTTGGCTGCATCTGAATATGATACTTCCCTACTATAGAGTAGTTGTGTTAAAGACGGTATGTGAAAAGAGTAGTGCGGGCAAATTAACAGTATTCAGAAAACAGTAGGCAAAAAGTACCTGGATGACTTACTACTACTGGCAAGATTCTGAAGTGCGCATCCTATGGACACTTTACTATCCCACGAGGACGCGGGAAGGGATTTGTGAATGGCTGTAGGTCACGTCTGGATTACATTCATACTATGTAGAACATACTATTTTTAAAAGTAAGTACTTTTACAAAAGAAGAACCTACTCAAAGAATATGCGATTTCAGACGCAGCCCTAAACTGTGAACTCTGGGGATCTTTCTCACCATCATCAGGACCTTGCAGTATCAGATATTGTGTGGTTTCTGCACTGCCATCCTCTGCACTTGTAACTGCAATACATCCTGTAAAATGGGCATAGAAACACAGTATTTACATTGAATACTAAACTTAAATACCTTGAGTGTAATAAAAATGAAGAGGCAAGGTTTTTCTACCATTCATAATGTCGGGTCCAATGGTGGATTCAATTATCTTATCAATAGCCGAGCCAAGATCTGAGGACGTGGAAGCAGTGGAATCAGAAACCATCATTCCTCCTTCAGAAACAGCACTGGAGTGCACCAGGACCTGGACAGACTCAGAAACCAGGACCGATTGTGTCACGGTGGAGACGCTGGACACACTGGTTGACTGGGCGACAGAAGAGGAGTCTGGGAGATGAACTCTTTGCACATCTGTACTGGAGCTTGTCTCTGGGATAAAAACCTACAAAACACCCACCCAAAGAAAAAACTCGAAATGAAGAATTACACACTAACATGTGGAGCTACACAGATGTGTGGATAACTTGTCTTACCACAAGTCCCTCGGAGCTCTGTCCTACATGACAGTCGGATTCTGGGGCCGGGGCAGGAGGAGCGGCCGCATCGCTGCTATCAGCAGACATGGCTTCTGAAGACTCCATGCCCATGCCGCTTTCTGACGGCTCCTCCATCCCAGAATGCCCCACATCACTGCTGCTCTCCACCTCCATGTCGTCAGAATCCATCTCTGCTCTATGGGAAAGTGTCTGTCACTCGGTTATACAGCACTGAATGTGTCCTGAATGATAAAGGCTAGGATATGGAAGACATGTGGACAAGTGCATAATGTAAAGTGTAGTTAAGTATAAACATTTTATAAAGATAAATAAAAATAATAATAATATTTTGATGTATTAAACTGATTCAGTATTCAGTATTTTAATATTTATATGAATAATATATTATTTAACACACTAATGTTCAAAAGTCTGAGGTCAGTAAGATTTCTATTTCAAATAAATGCTGTTCTTTTAAATTTTCTATTCATCAAGGAATCTAAAAAAAATCACCATGGTGCACAATTTTTTTCAACATTGATAATAATAAATGTTTTTTGAGCAGCAAATCATCATATTAGAAGGATATTTCTGAAGGATCATGTGACACTGAAGACTGGAGTAATGATGCTGAAAATGCAACATTTCATAATATTACTGCATTTACTATTTATTTATTTTATCATTAAATTAATTCTGGGTGTGCGTAAGAGACACACATACAAAAAAAACCCACTTTCCAACACCAAACTTTTTAACTTTACTGTAGGCTTTATATATCAAATGATATATGTATACATTTTCCAATTGTTTTTCACAGTATTGTGTGAACGAAGTAGGCTAATCTGTCATTTTAAACAATATATATATATATATATATTATAGTTTAATTCGATACACATTGGATATTATATTCATGGTATTCTTTTCATTCATTCACATAAAAATGAATTCACCTGCATATGCAGTATTTGCACAAGAGCCTTGTTGGACAACATTAGAATTTTCTAAATAATTAATTGCACATACATAACACATTTTATTCACATCTATTATTTATATTATATCACATTATATTTTGTGTTGTTTCGTATAAAATGTTATTGCCTACTGTGTGATTTATGTCAAATGATGTAACTTTTTTTGTTTTAATGAACGTCTCAAATTCCCCCAGGGGATGAATGCAGCTGTCTTGTGATAGCGCCTTTCTAGGTCACTTAAGTACTTAATAAGCATTATAAGCTTACCAGCGAAACCACAAGCCAACGTGGTCTCCGCATTTCGTGCATTTTAACTGCAAAAACAAAAAACTAAACACAAACAAACACTAAAACATTTGATTTTTACAATACGCCAAATGATATCAATCCCTCCCCACCAGAGCACCCATCTGGCTGTGTTTGGGACATAAAACCTGTCTTTTGACTCAAACTTCTCAAGGACATCAAGGTCCTGATTCTTACTCATCATTAACACGTTTTGATGTTGAGCATACTAAGTCTAACAGCTTTATGGAGACAATGTCACTGCAATAGATCCAAAATAAAGCTTGAGGCCCCGCATGAACTGTGGCTGGCTAGCTACTCTTGTCTTGTTCGTTTCAAATGACTATGTGCTGCCCTTCCTTCTGCCTGCTCGCGCAGCGCCATTTTCCCTCCCGCCGAACCGAGTTTATTTTTTTCCGCTCAGGCGATATGAAGAACCGCTCGGGGACCTCGAGGGCCTGCGTGAGCAGGGAGAGCCAGTCCGCCCGAATGTTTTTCTCTCGGCCATCATGGAAGAAGCTGTATTTGTAAACAATTTGCCCCCATTATTTTGAGCTAGGAATTTTTCTTACCGTAAATGGGTGATTGTTTTGCTCTTCAAGCTCGCGAATGAGGCGAAATAAATAAATCTTCGAAAGCGAATAGTTGCTGTGCTTTCTAGTCGGGCGCCATCAGCGTCTCCTCGCTTCCTGTCCTCAGAGCTGGCCGGAACTCATTTATCTGTCATGGGGTAAAGACGGAGTGGGATAAACGCTTAATCGGTTTTTATAATGTATCACGATTTTGTTAAAAGTAAAGTTTAATCTTAAGAACGATGTATATCGATCATTTTGCTTAATCTTTTAAGTGTTTTGTCAAGTAATGGTGTGAACTGGAGGACTATTGCTCTGAGAGGATGAAACCACTGAATGTCTCGCGGAGTAATATGACGCGGGTTGTTTATCTTGAAATTCTCATTTATACTTTTTTGATTACGCCAAAATAAACATCTCTTTGCTCAGATTTAATGTGATGGGTCACATAGTATTCATGATTTAATTTGCATTCTGTTGAATTTATGCTGTGGATATGTGGCATTATACCACACTGCTGTCATCCTGCGATTAATATTTATGGTTTATTTTATTTTAAATGTAGATTTTAATTCTAGAATTAGTCCAGCTTTTTCACTTATTTGTGCATTTACTCGTAAGGTAAATTTAAGAAAATCATAAACGGCTTTTTGGTAAATCAGTTAGAGCAGCATTAAAGTAAATGCTTTTTCTGTCAATTCTCTTGTATCATTCATTTCATCAAATGAATACCAAAAGCCCCCCTGAAATTCACCAAGTATTTTTTTATTACTTTCCTCATAAGCAGTCTTGACAGTTTAACTTTCTTGTACAGAGCATTTTTATGAGTAATTGTAATTTTAACTGAGAACTGTTTTAATGAAGTAAATATGTGGGGTGGTTGTGTGTGAATGTGTGGACATCTATGGATAGCCTAACGTTACTACATACAATATAAATATGGCACATACAAGCTTGAACCTTTTTTTTTACTTTTAATATTAATCACCTGCTACATGTCAAATACTTTTGTGGCAACTGTTTAAAACCATCTGCAGTTATTGAATATATTCCAAACTTGTATCACCTTTTTACCAAGATTTTTGTAAATTCACCTTTCGGGAGATTTTAGTGTATTTTCACACAGGCCAAATACTAGTGAAAGAGCAGTTGCACATATTGAATGGTCTTGTTTACAAATTTATTGAGTAAACATAATGCAGCAAACAAACAATATAAATAAGTGGAAAGTGGAACATTCAATTAATAATATTAATATTATCATTTACACCAGGCAAATGATTACACAATACACCAAAATCTGGGCTTAATAACATCTCAACATTAGCTCTAAGGCTAAAAATAAACCTTTGCTTTGAAAAACATCTGAGTGGGTCAACACAGAGAATAGAGGCTCGGTTGTCAACAAATGCTTCAAGGCTACAATGTTCCTGTGGTGACTCAACTCATACATTTACATACACAAAGTTAATTCCTCGAGTTAGACTGGCATTGCCTTATTGAAGTTTTATAGAACAAGACTCTAGTTTCTCTTAATGTGCTGTTAAGAAACTCATCATGACCAAAGCAGTTATATAGTAAGCTGAAATAATAAATTATAAGACCAAGTTAAAGCTGACAGACAATGAGACAAATATGCCTAACATCCCGTTTCATGTGCCTATGATAATTTCAGTGTTAAAACTGTTCTTCTCCTATAACAGTTAAAGTCAAAATCCCCAAAACAGGACTTAAAATTTAATACATTCTGTCTGTGTCTTCCTCACTACATTTTACACAGAAGAGAAATGGTTTCCCTATTAAAAAGGGCTCTGTCATCATCAGGTTAGGATGTTGGACGTCTTCACTGTGCCGAGCGACTGCACGTCTTAGCATTTCAGGAGGTCGTGCCTCACATAACCGACACGATCAACCTGCCTTCTGGCATTCATTCTCCAGTAGAAACTTTCCCGGCAGAAGTAAAAGAATCCTGCAAAATATTGAAAAATAGAAAGAACAAATTTAATTTGCTTGATCAGTAAATCAGATTTTTTAAATGAATTTGAACATAATCTCACTTACCCTTGTAGAGGAACACGTCATGTGAATCGATGGGCACTCCACCAAAAAATAAGTCGGTGGATCGAGGGTATCCACTGTCGATCATCTGAGCCTTCACATCGAGTCTGTGACAATAAATAAGAGATAAGACAATTCTGTGAAAAACTACAATTATTATTAAATGATAATTTCCCATCGTTAACTCAATGCTATGAACTCTACACTTTCTGATCAGTTACAGTCATAGCAAAGTTACTAACCTCCAGAAGTTCTCTCCATTAAACAGGAGCACCTTGCCTTTTCCTCTCTGCACAGATCCCTCCACTCTGCCCAAGTCGCTTGGGAGGCCGAGCTTCTCGATTTTACGTGGTCCAAGCACCTCATTTTCAGTATAAACCCAGAACTGTTTATCTGTGTGCATGAAATACAGTTATATATCTGAACTTCAACATATTCTGCAATAATGGTAAAATATCTCAATCTGATAAATAAGTACCTGCAAAGAAGTAGATCTTTTTAGTGAGGGGTTCCTCAAAGGCACTGTTAATGGTGGCTGGCAGGGCAGGCCACTTCTCTGATATCAAGAAAGGGCCTTTGCGTTCTCCATTGCTTGAGATCTTCCAGTAGTGCCTTAGATGTTAAAAAGAGAGAATTTAGATAGATGTATTTGAGAATTTGGAAGTTTCCTGAGTTGTGCTTGCGATTTCATGTCAGTATATGTAACAGCTTTTACCTATCCTTGAAGAAATAAAGCTCTTTCTGGATTTCAGTGATGGCATCAAATTCCTTGATTTGGCAGGCATCCTGTGATGGGTCTACATGTGTTGTGGTGGAAACAGTGGTTGTTTTCTCACTTGGGGGGGGTTTAGTTGGCACAACCGGAGAGGAAGTGGTGGTCTTTGGTTTTGGAGGAGTGGGATTAGGGCCAGTTTTAGGTCCTGAAAAGAAAAAAAATGAATAAAAATATAGCTATAAAATCAGAATTGACCAGACTCTTAAGTGTCCAGACTCTTAAGTGTCAAGATCAAAATTCTTGAATCTTGAATAAGAAAATGCATAGTAAACTTTGAATGATGGTGGATAAATACCATAGAGATACTGAATGCCTTCAATATCATCCTGATTCAAGGAGAAATCCTCTATATATTTGTACATGGGATACATCAGAGCGTCTTTAATTTTGGAGTGATCCAAACCAAGTGCATGACCAAACTCATGAGCAGCCACCAGAAACAGACTGTATCCTATGAGAGAAAAGGCATGTTAGCTAATCTCTCACTTTCATATTTGTATAGTGTCTGAAGAAGATGATTATTACTTACCCTTATCAGGGCAAAATCCCCATTTTTTATCTGTGTCATAGTTGCTGGTAGTTCCACACCAGAGTTTTCCATCACCACGGCCTTCACTGGTGCAGGAAGTGTATGTCTTCTCCAGGAAGATGAAAGGAAACTGACATGGCTCTCCTTCTGAATTTCCACCAATCACAGCTGTATCTGTGAGGGAAAATATTATATTATAAAAGATTAAATATCTTAGATATATATACTGTTGAAATATGATGTTAAATGTTTGCTATATATGATATGTTAGTGAAAAAAATAATATCTGATTATGAACTGCTGAGACTTTGAGAACATATTATTTTTGCATTTACGATATGTATCTTACTAAGTTTCAGGGTTGAGTCTTGAGAGCTGCTCACCTCTGTTAGGGCAGAATCCATACTTGGTATCGGTGTCAAAGTTAGCTGTAGTGGCACACCAACGATACCCATCAGTTCGTCCATCCGTGGTGCATGAGTCATATTTTACCCCCTGAAACACGAAGGGGAAAACACACGGTGCTTCATTGCTGTTCCCATCAAACGTGAAGAGAACTGTGGGAAAACAGAGGTGGAATGTTAAACATGCTCAAAGAATAAACACTTGTGCTTGTTGAAATACTGTCACATTAATTCCATATATTATGGGCAAAGGAGTCAGTTTAAATGTCTGTTTTGGAATTAAAGCCCTATTAAAATCATTACTGGAACACTTACGCTCACTGGGACAGAAGCCAAATTTCTTGTCCTTGTCGTAGTCTGCAGTGGTTGCGCACCAGGGGAGACCATCTGTGCGGCCCTCGGTGGTGCAGGAGGGGTAGGATGTTCCCTCAAACAGGAAGGGGAAGTGACACATTGCACCCTCTGCATTACCATAGCGGGTTTGAATGGCTGAAGGAGACACATCAATGTCATTGTCTAATCCACAAATAGATCAATTAAATATATAGGGGTAAACATGATGATCCCCTTGTGAGGGACCCGAGATATACTTTTTTTTTAATATATAAGGGTTTATTTATACTATATATGAAATTGAGTGGGGTCATATTCTGACCCCAGTTTAAAAACAGAACTATATATTTGAACAATTAAGGACTCATTTATTCTATATGAGAAACATTAAGTGTGATATTATAAAAACAAGATGTTTTAAAAATTAAGTAACTGGCTTTTTTATGGTTATTAAAATGAACCCAAAGCAAATACTTGAAATATTTTCCCAGTTTGACAACCCCTGTTTTAGGACACACTCTAACTGTCACTATACACTCAAAACTGTAGAGGGAGCTATTGTCCCACTATGTCCCCTATGAAACTGTTAGAGCGTAAGATGCTTCATGATATTTTAACTATTTATCAAAGCCACTGTTATTCATACTGTATTGAAATATGAATCAAGTAAGAATCTCACTCACCTGGTCCAGATCCAAGGGTCCAGTATTCATCATCATCAAAATGGGCATCTCCTTGGACTCCCTCACCCGGAGGGTAGGCGTGAGCCAGCAGTCCATCTTTCCCATCAAAAGGGTAGGGATCTCCGTGATCTGAAACAAAAACAACAGTTCATTCAAACCTTCTCAGAAGTCCAAGTGTTTAATCTTAATACTTTTATCCATTACAAAAAAATCAACTCACTTTCTTTCCCAAAGGAGATCATGATGTCAGCAGTGCCATCATAGAGGCGTGTGAACGTCAGAGGGGTAACGTCACTCCAGACTTTGAAAGCTCTGGCAAAGGCGTCATCGATCAAAGAGGCTTCCATGTCCGGTGAATAGTTCAAAATCCTGAAAGTCAAAACAATGCAATAGATTACAACATGTTCATCACAAACCTATGAGATTTTAAAGTGTTGTAGTATAGTCAAAGGTTTGGTGCAGGTAATATCCCACCTGTATGTAACATCAGTGTGATCCCACTTCAGGTCTCCTTCGAATGTCTGATAGTTTCGGATGTCTGGGACCCCACAGCGAGGCTGCTTCATGGCATCAATGGTGGGCTGGTCAAGCGACCCCGTCTCCTCCAGCCCGAGCTGCTGCTGGAGCTTCTTCAGAGCTTTAGAAGTGGACACGACTGCCTGCAGTCCGCTCTTCTGGAGAACATCTATGTAGCCATAACGCTTCAGGTACTCCTGGAGGCAAATATTTATATAGAAAGGTATTCATTTAGAATAATACAACTGCATTTGTACTATTCTCAAAGTAGAGGACTGAAAGTAGATATCCATAATCATAAAAACCATGAACTAAAAATTGATATACTCACTTCTGCCAGCTGATTGTCCGTCATATTCTTGATCACATCTCCAGGGAACGTCACATACACAGATTTGAGTGGCGCCGACCAAGCTCTCAAAGAGCAGGTTCCAAGAACCAGAAACACCACAACTCCAAGTCTCATGTTTAGAGTTTCAAGCCAAGAAAACCAAAGCTTGGAAAAAAGTAAACTTCAAAAAAAAAAATAGACTCAAAACTAGAAAAACAGTCTTCCAGGGAGACAAAGTGCATGCAATCTTGTTGTGTCTTCTCCTCCTGATTTGTCTGTCTTCTCTTGTGCCCTGAAGGCAGTATTTATGCACCTCATGGATTAGTCACTGAGCACCCACCCACCTCCTGTAGGTCATTTTAGCACTCCCACTTACCACACACTTGCCCACTGAAAGGAGTGAATTCTTTTCTTTTTTTTTGTCCATTCAAAAAACAAGGGGATTTCCAGCAACCTCACATTGAGCTTAAAGACACAAAAGATGACAACAAACACTGTCTTGTCTGTCTTATAGTTTCTTAAAATAAATGGTGACTTTACAAAAAATAACATATGTTTTTATTTAAGTATCTTTAATATAAATATAATACATTTAATAAACATAAATATATTGTATATATAATTTGTTTGCAAAATATGCTATATGAATATTACTGTATTTATGTAAAATAAAAAATGAATAAACAGTAGGCCTATATATATATATATAGCAGTTACTATAAGAGTATAAATGTATTCATGGACAATAAATATAGATTATCTATAGGAGTATAAATGCATGCATGAATGAATAGCATATCATTTTAGAAATTGGCTTTATGAGTATACATGTTTTTATGCAAAATAAATAAATAAATACATAAACATACATACATACATATTTTTAGCAATTGGATATATGTATATATTACGGAAGCGTATTGCATTCACTTGAGGAAAAGAATCTACTCTGTTTTTCTGAATTAACGAGTTAATTATCTCAGAATTACGAGATAATTTTTCATGGAAAAAAAGTTTTTGCTCTGTTTTTCTGAATTAATGAGTTATAATCTCAGAATTATGAGATACATTTTTCTTGAAAAAAATTGTTTTCACTCTGTTTTTTTGAATTAATGAGTTACTCATAATTTTGAGATAATTAACTCGTTAATTCAGAAAAACAGAGTAGATTTTTTTTCCTCAAGTGAATGCAATACGCTTCCGTAATATATAAATGTACTTATGTAGAACAATTATTAATAAACCATTATAATATAAATGTAGGCTACTGTATAATAAATTCAATGTAAAATAAATTGATTTTTCAAGGGGTGTTTTCGTAGTTGTTTTTTTGTTTTTTTTTGTGGACCAAGAACAATGGATGGATGTAAAGTCACTCTGTGTAAGTAAATTTTGGGAAACCCATAAACTGAAAAGGTGCCAGATTAATTGCGCAGCATTCATGAAGCTGAAAAATGCAACTATGTTACAAGGTGGCAAAACGTACGATTATTAGAAAAAAAATTGGCATGGGGCGTGACATTGTGTTTAGGGGTGGACGTAAATACATACGAATGAGATGCACGAATTCATATGATATAGCCACCAATTCGCCAAAACGTAGTAACAAATTGCCATGAGATTGTGTTGGAATGTCATATACAGTCTTGCTAACGCAGCTATGATCTTACAAAACTTAATGTTGCACAAGTGTATTCATGTTAGTCTGTGCTGTATTGACATGCAGGTTCTGAGTAGTTTTGGCCCAGGCAAAGGAAATCCTAATCCATACATGGACATAAATTGCTCTAGTTTCTGCAAAAATGCAGCAGCAATCTGCTATTGATGTTCAGAAAAGTTGCCTAATGATGCTTTGAAAATGAGGATGTAAGTTTTCTTAAGTGATGCAAAAAAACACAATCATAGGCTAATTTCCTAATTTTGGTCGCTGGTGTGTATATGTGCGTTTTTAGGAACATGTTGTCACGCACACATCGCATAATGTAAAACACCTGTAATTTCTTGGCATACACATCAACAAATGCATCAGTACATTAATAGCATCATTTATTACATCATTTACTGTGACAAACTGAGACAGGAAACACTTCTGTCATAACTAAAAGTATCTCATTTATAATGCATGTCTCTATTTTGGACATGAAAATTCATTTCCTCTCTCTCAATACGCTTGATAATGAATCAGCACCTACAGTGGGGGTGGTGATTGCCTGTATATTTGTTCTTTTAAGGACATAAATAAAATGACCTGTTTATTTTATAAATAAATTGTTACTCTAAGAACAGAATAGAGAATACGGAAAAGTATACTATAACAGACTCAGCTTAGTATACATTCAGACTGCAAAGAGCCATAGTGGGATAAATCTGAACATTCAGTAATGGCTTTTGACACAGAGATGGATTTATACCACAGTAAAACTGAATTGCATTAAGACATTCTTGTGTCTGCGACACTTCCGACACAAATGCAACATCCTTTCAGATAATTTCATCAGGAGGGAATGATGAAACCTAATCACAAACAGGCATTAATCAATCGCTTTCAACAACTTAATAACACGGATGCTTAATTGCACATAATTGGACAAGACAAACAGGGAAATAGCAACATTTCAGAATTCAAATGTAAAAGCTTTTTTTACATCTGCCATCCATTCACGCATCAGTGTTTTCACATTTGTAAATGAGATGCAGTTTGCTTATGAGGCTTCATGTTGTTTACTTAATTTGTTTCATTGTCAGTTTCAGATTTAGTGGATGCCAAGGGCAAGGAATCCTTGTTTGAGTTGTTTGTGTCATGATATACAACACTTCAGTGCCTGGGACGAGTGCATCCCAGTTGAGGTTTAGTTACTTCACTTGCATGTTTGCCCCTCAGAATTATTTTCATAAACAACCAACCATCAAGAGGTTCGGAACTGTAGTCCGTATGTTCTATTTTCCTGTTTTACCTGATTTTAAAGAAAATCACTATAGAAAGCATGACCATATATAGGGCAATTTATCAAACATGAGAGCATTTTATCAGAAATAGTTTTGAAACTTTTATGGTGCACTGTAATGTCTGTTTCCTGTGGGTGGAGTTGTATTGGAAAATGCGTTTGATTTGTTAAAAGGATAATAAAGATTACAATATAATGAGGTCATTTCTAAGTTAACCAGAGTGCAATGACATGTGTAAGTTTGGGGTGTAACATACATTAGGAAATTTGTTAGAAATTTGCAAATTCTGAGACAATTTTGTAAGTTGTTCTTATCTTTATTACATCATTTATTTCAAATAGCAATAGTCCTGTGCCATATTTACACACACACACACACACACACACACACACACACACACACACACACACACACACACACACACACTTTTTTTACACTGTAAAAAGGGATCAGTTGACTTAACTTAAAAAGTGAGGAAACCAATTGCCTTAAAATGATTAAGTAAACTTCATGCATAATTGAAAAAATTCACATAACTTATTTTTTTCAATTACGCTTGAAGTTTATAACTTAATTTTAAGGAAACGGGTTTCCTTACTTTTTAAGTTAAGAGTGTAGAAATATTATATATTATTTTATTATTAATAATTTTCATTATATATATATATATATATATATATATGCAAATATTGTTTGATAGGTAGAGTAAGTCCACAAAAAGACCAATTTTCTCATTAGACAACAAGGGAGTGACTCTTTAAACTTAAAAATAAAACAAGGGAAATATACTGGTGTTTATGTTTTTCTGACATACGACTTTGATGTGGAGAGTGCTGTTGTTCATTTAAAGTTTGGCCATGAAAACCCTTTTGAGGACGAGCCTTCGAGGATGGTAAATGTCAAATGTACAAAAAACTTTCAATACGGATTTGCATAACAACCACACACACATATGTTGGCTGTTGTGCTATATTTAGAAAGAAACCAAAATCCACAAAGCATGACAAAACTTGCTGATGTGGTCAGGTTTGGTTTTTGCACTGTTGTTGTTATAATAATGTTGGATGATTTCTCACTTCATATAGTATTTCTACCAGGGGTGGTAAAAGTACTCAAAAGTTATACTTGAGTAAAAGTATATATACCTAAATAAAAAATTACTCCAGTAAAAGTAGAAAGTCCTCCATTCTAACATCACTTGAGTAAAAGTACAAAAGTATCTGATTTAAAACGTACTTAAGTACCGAAAGTAAAAAGTAAATATTCAAATTAACTGTAAATATCAATAATTAGGCAGATCAATTGTTTTGGGAGTGATATGCAATGTTTTATTTGAACAAATGATAAGATTAGATACTGCAATTAAGAATTTGTTAGCTAGCTGTTTACAAGGCATGTTTCAATATGAAATCACCTAGCTAACAATAGTAACATTAAAGCAACACTAAAGAACTTTTCCTCTGCGGTCCCCCTTCAGGTTCGAAGCGGCATTGTCCGTTACCGCTGTCGTAAATAATTTAGCCTACCACAGCCTACTGTCGCACGCATGCTCGCTGTTTATCCACTGTTTATCCAGCACCGGCTTTAGAGTGAATGATGTCCAATTGTAACGCTTGCCATAAAGCAAGTCAAATTTGTAGTTTTCTTATGTCTCATTCGAACTACAGAAACACGACCCGATCTGGCAAACTTATATAGTGTGGTTCTAGCAGATATAGGACCACAAAGCTAAGGCAGAAGTGCCTTTCACCCTGTTACGACTTGATGAACCGCTGAAACGATTTTGTAAACATTATTTTAAGGTAAAAAATCTTTTTTAGTGTTGCTTTAACGTCAACTCACCTCAATATGTTTTCTCAGATTTGAGGGTGAAGTTTTGAATGCTGAAATTTAATTCACCCGTGGCAGGCGAAGAAGACATTTCAGCCGATATTAATCTCCCTTGACTTCAGTGAAATCGAACATATCATTGATATATGGCCATGGGGTGATCCCTGTCGGAAATCTTGGGATCATTGCTGGCAGCGAGAGCTGCACCTTCAGCGGTTTCTGCGGTCAATGGCGAACTGACTGCTATGTGAGCGCATGGCAAAGAGCTTCCGCGTTCTTTTTTTAAAAAGAAAACAAGTTTTTCATTGGTTTGGAAAGCCAGTGTAATAAATACTTGGAGCGGGCATGGGGAAATGTATTGGAGTAAAAAGTAAACTTTGTCCTTAAAATTGTAGTGGAGTAAAAGTGAAAGTAGATGCAAATAAAACATACTCAAGTAAAGTACAGATCCCCGAAAAAAATACTTAAGTAAAGTAACGAAGTATTTTTACTTCATTACTTACCACCACTGATTTCTACAATAAAATTTCTATGACTTGTTGACACTCTGTTAATTTTTTATGGTAATGAAGTCCTGCAGCTATAACTATTTATAAGTTGGGTTAACTTACCGGACATCAATTTACAATAATTTATGCACAATCATATGGGCGCTACGATTTGCATTTGTCACATAATTATCCAGGTTTCACAAAACCTATCCAGATTGCTTATACGGAAACATCTGTATGTGTTTAAGAATGGCGTCAAGTGAGTAATGAAAAACGGCTCCAGGGCTGTAGAGAATGCCACAGTGTTTTTGCTATTCTACATCCCAAAAACCTAGCACACACCCCCTAGCATCTTCTGCTGGGAACAAAATATCATCTTGCCTTGTTTGGCAACAGTAAATTTACCCTTTATTTGAGAGAACATTTCTCATGCCATACTGTATGTGACAAGAGGAAACCACAGCAAACAAACATATGTTATTGCATCACAACAATGAGGATGTGAGTGTGAAATCAGTGTGATGTGACTAAAAACATTAATGTGCTGAAAAGATCCTGTGTGATAACAGCACAGGTCTGTGTCCGCCTCTTCTTAAACTCTCAGGGTGATGCATGAAAATAATTATGTTTTAAATGTCGCAGGCAGAGATTGCTGGCTATAAAACGACCACAGCAACATAGTCTGCCCTGCCCTGGTCTTCCAGCCAAAGCCTACACAGACACTGAACCCTCACACTTGGCTTCGTCTCACTCCAGCAGGCTGCTTTTTAGGAAAACAATACTCTAATAATATTTTATGATATGTTTGGCCCATGAGATTTGTGTTACGAAATGGCTGAACAACCACATAAACTGTGCATAAATCATTGAGAGTTATTCCTTATTGTGTTTATCGTACACCATACAGCAGAGCAAATATAACACTCGATTTCTGAATTATTGAGAAATGGTCTGATGATTGTACTCCCACGGGGGTAAATTTGCACTTCAGCAAAAAGACGATTGCTGGGAATATCACTCCCAAGTCACAGATAGATGCAAATAGAAACTATCAGCATTTCCATGGTTTTTTTTTGGTGTTGTTTTTACTAAATCCTTGCACAATTTTGTAAAACTGAAAGAAAATGCACAGAAAGCAAGGCCTGTTCTTAGACTAGTGTAGGGAAAGCTAAGGCATGAAATGAAAATCAGTTTTCTAAATGCATGATGTTATAGATCTTAATGTGAACAGTTCATCCATTAATTTTTAAATATTTTGACATCAAAAATGTCATAACTGGACCTTCTGGGGAAAACGACAAAAAGTACTTATCTCTGGGGATATATGCAGGACTTCTCCAGTCACTTAGTCCACTTAAACCTTGTCTCTGCAAGCTCATGTTCATCTGCCTCAGGGTTGCCAGGTCTGCGCAACAAAATTTGCCCAATGGACAATGGGGGGGGGGGGGGGGTGGGGGGGGGGGGGGGTCGAATCCTCACTTGAATGTGAATATCCTGGTTAGGTGTTCCATGTAGGGGGGGTGGGAATGTTGAAATAAACCTGAGGAAAAAAAAAATAAACCTGTGAAAACTATTTCAAAGTAGCCCAACTCAGCAAGAAAAACACAGACTGGACACTGATCAGCCTCCACTTTTAAGTGCAATGCCCACATCTCAAAATCCAATTAACAACCAATGAATAGAATCAAGTCACTACATTTTTTTCTTTTTCAATAAAACGTTACACTCAGATGTATGTTTTCTTCAATGTGGAAGAATTGCAGCGGCTACTAATTATAATTTGAAGTAGTTAAACTACTCAAACTGATGATGTGAAGTAGCTGTCTATAACAAACAAAAAGTCATTAACTAAATTTAAGTTACATTCAAGGGACAACATGTTTTATAAATACAAAATATATATCTATCCAATGATATAAATCGTAATTTAATAGTTGTATTTTTGCTGCATGGCGATTGGGTGATCTGTATTTAATTACAGGTGTGACTCTCAAATTGTCTCGTTCACAACAGCTTTTACATACAGAGTAGCCTATATGCATGATAATCCCACACTAACCAGAAATATATCACAATAACAATAATGACAATAAATAAAGTAAATATCAAAGATGGCGACATCTGAAATGTCTTACAGTCAGTTGACACGATAAGAGCTCAACAGCACAAGTTCATCTGTCAAATCCCAATTGACCAGCAGCTTTTATACAGAGAATGCCACATTTCAGTCACTAAAATGGGGTCATGAGTCCTGAATGTGGTTGTCACCTATAGGCCTAAATAAACCAAACATAACCATATACCACAATATTGACAACTGTATTGTGTTGCTGTGTGAATATGGCCTCTGTGTGAATCAACTGAATGCACATCATCGGCTGCAATGTTGACATACACTTCCATATGCAGAAAATAAAGCAGAAAATAAAGCAGTGTTAAATCAAGCAACAGCCGGTAAGAACAGCTCTTTGTCTTTGAATGCAATACGGGCAGAAGCAAAACAGAAGACAGAAGCAAAAAAAGTAGGAATTTTAAGGAGTTAACATCAAAGGTAATTGCTTTTTGCTTTGCTACTAGCGCAGCAAATGCGGACTAGGTGTTTGCATAAGAGCTTGAATCATTTCCTGTGGCTACGTACAGTATGTGATGACACTATAGGAGTCTAGTGGGGATTTTTTCACCCTACACATTACCAGTGAGGGGTAGGAAATGAGCCAACACACTTTTTTTGTTGCAAACATTGGGACCACATGGGAAGCTTATGTCAACAATAAGAGTTGATAAATACGGAACAACATGACTCATATCATCTACTCCCACAGATTAAGCATGAATTCAAGAATTCTCAACTTCTCCGCCCTTTGGGCAGCTGTAACAGCCACCATCCTTCAAAGTCCCATGCAGCTTCAGAACGAGATGGTTTGACACAAACTCTATCCCATCACCTGTCAACTACAATGCTTCCTCAAGAGAGCTATCATCCTGCCAAATCATGTCACTGGATATTTACCCTGCAGCACTTAAATGCAAGTGCATACAGTTGATGATGTATTTTTGGAGTTATACGGTATATTGTGCAGGGCCTTTGTTTTTTGGTATGTAATGTTGTGCTGTTTACATCCACTCTCTCTAGCACTGATCTTTATTTGACAGGGACAGGGCTGATTTATCAACAGAAACAAGACTGTAAATGAGCCAAAGTGAGCCCTAGGCTAATCCTCAGCTGTCATCCCCTAAAAAGGTCACCTAAAATTAGAATAAAACAAATGATCACATTACATATAAAACAATGCATTACCGGTATATCCAAACCAATACGATACAGCCACCAAATATTATTTATAATATTTTTTGCCGAAGATGAAGTTCACCTGTCCCACAAAACTGAAGAATTTGTAAGAGTAAATGCAGTCACACACAAAGCACTAAGTAATGCTTTCAATTAAATGTACAGCATTAAGGTGTCATGTGAAACTAGGCTGAAATGAAAAACCAACATCAAAATAAATTCATGTCTGTGATCCATGGGATCTGTGACTCAAAGGGCTGGTTTTGATAAATCCCAGATGACTCTTCCGTCTGGCTGGAGAAGTTCTGCAAATCTTTTCATAGCGCAGGCCTCACTGTAATGATTCATTTAAAGCCCAGAGAAAGAGGCTAATTAGGTGTTCAGCTGTCAAAATGATGTTGTTTCTTGGAGGAATTGTTCGCAAGAGAGATATTAATTATATCAGTCTAAACTGCAGATTCTACATTTGTTGTAAACAATAAAAACAAAATTGCTGTTACAACAGCAAAATCAATACATAAAAGATAGTAATAATATAATTAAGGCAGAAGTTCACAGGAAAACATGTCAAGGTTAACCCTTTAATGCATGAATGTTTCGCCAATCATTACATATTCGGGGCTTTAGCAACCCGGATCTATATCTAACTACCTGTCGCAATAATATAAAACTCTCCTGATATTAGAGTAACAATTACAGAAGAATAAATAAAGCATATTTTGTTAGCTTGGAAGTTCAGTTTGAGCAGATGTTTTATACCATCATCACTGTCCTCATCAGAGCTCATTACCCGGTATACTTTCAGCATCTGACTCATATTCGCCATCTCAATTATATTTTCAAAACTATTATTTTCAATATCTTCAAAATCAATATTTTTATCGCTGACAGCTTCTACACCAGATCCACCATCAAGTGACATTGCGTTCAGTACTTGCTCTGCAGTAAATCGCTGAGCTATTTCAAGTTTTGCTGATGATACTTCCTATTCTTTTGTTGTTCTTCTTCTTACTATTTTATGACAGCTGGCATCCAGCTTATTGGTGCATTTCCGTCAGCTTCTGCTCCGGATTGTGAATCAGAAATGTATGGTTAACATACTAAATCACCCACCCTCCATCCTTCTCCCCAAGCACACATACCCACACACACCTCGCACATCCCAGTACTTCTACATTATAATAATAACAACAACAACAATAATAATAATACTTTTAACCCTCCTCAATACTACATTTCTTCATATCCTAAATCCCCCGCTTCTCTTAAGAAAGTCATAAGAATTCTAGTCTGAGCCCTATCGCTGCTCAATAACCCTTTTAATGTGATGTGAACCCCTATCTCCCTCAGCTTATTCCTCATCACATCTCTATGGTCTCCATACTGCATCTCAAAACTATATGCTACTGACTCCTCTTCCTGGCATCCCTCACACAGTATTATGTTTCCCTATTAACTTAAATAGCGTTCGTCAGCTCCAGTTTGTATCCAGCCTCTCACGGAGACTTCAGATGCCCCAACACCTGCGATGAGATGACTAAACGCCTGTGAAGAGACGACTCAACGCCGGCGATATGTTATGCCCTAAATTAATACATGATTAACTAACTGTATTTTTTCTATGTACATTTCTGAAATGCTCTTTCTGTAAAGCTGCTTTGAAACAATATTGTGAAAAGCGCTATACAAATAAATTTGAATTGAATTGAATTAACTTAAGCGTTTTAAACTATGTCCCAGTCAGATATAACCATTTCTTCTTTCCTATTTCCACTTCCAACCCTTATATCTTTAACATCCCTTTGAATTTGATATAAGTGTCTCCCTTTCCCCTCTCTATCCCACCTTTATAGCCACTTTTGATTTATTTTCACCCATATCACACTTTTAACCTCTGTTTAGCTAATACTTACTTGCATTTCCTTTTGTTAACACCCTTTTTGCTAATCTATCTGCCATTACATGTCCTGGAACCCATATCAATTGTATCTGTCTTCCTTGATTTACTATTCTTGTTACTGACTGAGTACTTTAAAGGTGCAGTGTGTAACATTTTTGAGTATTTATTAACAGAAATGCAATATGAAATCAATAACTATGTGTTCAGTGGTGTATAAAGAACTTACTTAATAAACCGTAATGTTTTTATTACCTTAGAATGAGGCATTTATATCTACATACATAGGCATGGGAAGCGATATTTTTTTTCACAGGATGGCAGGGGAAGACTTATGAATATTCATTAGGGAACTCATCCCTGATTGGTCTGATGACCTACCCCCTAACCCCGCCCCTAAACCTCCCCATCACTGGGGGTCTGATGACCTACCCCTAACCCCGCCCCTAAACCTACCAGTCACTGAGGTTAAGACCAATCAGGGATGAGTTCCCTAATGAATATTCATGAGTCTTCCCCTACCATCCTGTGAAAAAAAATATGCGCACGGGAATCCCCTTCTATGAAGGTCGCCATATTGTGACGTCATGTTTCTACCGTAGCCGAACGCGAACAAACAGCGCTACAGACCGCGTTTCGTCACTACCTTGAAAGAGAAGCCGCAGGAAGCTAGAAGAAGCTAGTCATAAACACAGTGAGTAGTGACTTTTCCCTTGTCAGTGGTGTAAATATGTAGTTGGATTGTTTCATGTAACTTAATTCTCCCTCGCTGTGTTATGGCTTTGCGATGTGGGGATAAATGTGCTGGTTAAGTTCGTGAGACAGCTGATTAGTAGGCTACTCTTGTCATTGACCGTAAAACAGTTACAGGAATCACCAACCCGTCGATCTTGGAAGCATTTTAAAGGACAACTCCGGTGCAAAATGAACCCCGGGTGTAATAACACATTGGTACAGACTAAATCGTTCCCTGAGATTTGTTTTCATGATAATCGAATGTAAAGAGTTTTATCTCTAAAAACAGTTTAGCTTATAACGCTAGTATATTGGGCATCGAGTAAGCAAAAAGAGATCGCTAGTTAATACCATTAACAAGGCTCAAATTAGCCCCACACTAACACGGCAGCATAATGAGTGTCCTTACATGCAAACCGAAGCATTGAGAACTTTGTAAGTGTATAGACAGTTTAATAAGAAGATACTTTACACAGACAGTACAGTTAGCGCATACAGACAGCAGCCATCTTGGAAAACAGTCTCGATCAGTCAAACCACGAACACGGTGATACGTAAGCTGAACTGTGACTTGGAATCTCATATGGTCCGTTGTTTCCGGAAGAAAGCACTGAGCGCATAAGAGAAGCATAAAAGTCGATCGAGTTTCCAAAATCGGAGAAAAAAGCCTATTGTGTGTGTAGTGTGTCTAGGGGATGCGGAGGCGCGCGCGTTGTTACAATCACGTCATTTTTGCCGCACGCACCTTTGGGCTCATGCGGACGCGTCGAGTTTAAACAAGGCTTTACGCTTTAACCAGCTCAGCCACAGTAACAGCTCACATAAGCCAGCTAAACTTTTACTACCCTGTTAGAAAAAATATATAGTTGCATAGTTTCATGTGGTTCTTCTCCCTCGCTGTATTATGGGTTTGCTATGTGGGGAGAATGTGCTGGTTACGTTCGTGAGACAATCAGCTGATTACTATTATTATATTATGTATTAAGACCCTTGATCCTCACCTGAAACTTTATCCATGATGTCAGAGGTGTAGTGGTAAAAAAAGAGGTGGGTAAACTATCAATTCTGGTGGACCACGACGTGGTCACCCGGTAAGGTGGGCCACTGCCTACCGGTGTATGTGTATCCTGATGACATTGCTATAGGCAGGGCTCACATTAAGCCTTTTCATACGCTTGTCCTTCGGACAAGTTAATCTGTCATTCACTTGTCCGAGTAAAAAAGTTTCTCGTCCGGATTTTTTTTTTTTGTGTGTGTGTTAATTTATTCTGAAACAATATTCTCATCAGTGTTCAATTAGCTTTGATATTTAAATCGGCATATTGTAATATTTGCACCTTTAAAGGGCATCCCCTCCCCCAATATTATTAAATGTATGCTTCATCTTTCATTTTAAATTCCTAAATTTGATCAATAAATTCAATTATTTCGAATAATAAGACACTATAGGGCTGATCAAATTTAATCATTTACACTGAAAAATTACAATTGCATAAAATAATGTTATGAAATTGATTTAAATTTACAAATAAGAAACGTTGGAAAGAATTATCTACTTTTAAACATAACACGAAACCGCCAGTAGGTGGCGGCAGGCGACGGTCTTAATGAGCGAGTCATTGATTCATTCAAACGATTTGTTCAAACGGCTGATTCATTCAAGATTGAGACAGATGTTTATGAATGGGTCATTGAATCTTTGACTCAATCGATTCGTTCAAAATGCTGAATCATTCAGTAATGAAAACAGGTTGAGTGTTCCTGTGAGATGCGCCGTGGTTCTGCTGTGATTTTTGTTTGGAACTATTTTCGCTGCTGAAACAGAACAAAAACAGCCAATATTGCACCTAAAATGTAAGTGACTTAATTTTAACTGTTTTAACTATTGAGCTGTTGTAGGAAATCAATGTCACATTTTCAATCATGATGGTGTTCAGGAAAAATAATTGAGGTTGCTTAAAGTAACAACAGGTAACTTTTCAACCTTCATAATATATTTCCAAGTCTCTTGTGATGGTACATCGACTTACAATAGGTTGAATGACACGTCTGCCATAGCCTGACGGGGTCTGTAGCGTTTTTAATTGTACTTTTAAACTTCGGGTTTCGGGTAGTAACCGGCGAACAAAGAGAACTACAAAATTCGACTGCTTTACGGCATATACGTCACTTCCACCACCACCCCCACTTCCTTAAAATCGGACTTGCGAGCCAAATGTTATAGTCATGGCCGAAGCAGCACAGAAAAACAAGAAAGCAAAGGTTTTATCGGAGCAAAGCAAAAAGAGAAAAAGAGAAAGTGATCGCGTTAAAGGCAGAACGAGGATCAACATTGCAGAGCTGCCAACTCTCACGCATTGGCCGTGAGACACCCGCATTTGATTGGTTTCACACGCTCACACGTACGCCACACCCCCGGTTTCTCACGCTAAATTGTCAACCCGGTCGGTCAAATCCCTGAAAGATGAGTTTATCTATAGATCTACCTGTTGAGCCACTCGTGATCGACAAGTTATACCGCAAATTAGTTCAAATCTCCCGGAATCTAGAGCGAGCGCGCACGCGAGACAGAGACTGTGCTCCAACGCGCGCGGACGGCAGAGAGAGAGAAAGCGAGCGAGAGACCTTGCGTGTGCAGGGAGCATCGAACCCCCCATCGAAAAAAGAATGCCTCTCTCTAACCTCTCTAATTCGCTAGAGTAGTAGCGAATTATCAATCTGGTAGCTAGTAAACGATATTCTAGTTTTTGATGGTTAGCTATCGCTAGTATTCTCGTTCTGATTTGAACTTTGCAATCGATGAAATGCAAATAGCAAATGTTTGACCTAAAAAGTGTAGTCTACTCAACATGTACAAAGAAAGGAGGAAGATTATTAATAAAATCATATTTTAGGATACCTAACATGTCTGTGATATTTGTTTATTTGTCTTGCCTCAAGCTATAATGCAAATCGATTTGTAAAATTTGCAGATTCATTTATGGTAGCTTGATATTATAATATTGACGATATATGGTTATTATCAACCACTCAAACATTGCATTGAAGTATCATATAGATCCAGTAAAACGGTAACCAATAGACTAGGCTACTATAATGACGCTGGCTTGTAAACGTGAGCATCGCGATCATTTGTCGTTAGAAAAAAAATAAAACCCATGAAATTATATTTATATGACATGCTGAAATATATGCCACTGTACCTGGGATGAAGACATTTCACACGCGACGCAAGCAGAACACCTGCATGTGACCTCCTCCTACAGTGTTCAGGGCTATCATGGTTGTCAACAATTGCACGTGCATGTAGGATGACAGAGTTTACGACAGTAGTAGAGGACAATACTGTTTCCCAACTGTAGGGGGAGGCCGAGAGCAAAAAACTACCTGTTGTTACTTTAACATATGTTAAAAATATAAAAACTCCACATTTAGATTTTTTATAGGCAGTATGTTGTTAACTGAGTGTGTGTGTGTGTGTGTGTGTGTGTGTGTGTGTGTGTGTGTGTGTGTGTGTGCGCGTGCTGTGCGCTCATTTGTGTAGATTTCTGCTCGAGAGGCTGCGCGAGCGTCAACAGCGCAACCTTACCGTCAGTAATAGTCAATAGTCAATAGTCAACAACACAAGAGTTCGTCTTAGGTTTTACAACCTATGAAACTAATAATGAACAATATGAAACTAAAACGACATAAGCTTAATTTATAGCTATTTAGAGGTGGATAAACGCAATTTAGAGGTGGATAAACGCACTTTGGAGGTGGGTAAACGCTATTTCCGAATATTGGGAGGTGCGTAAACGGCGTTTACGTGCGTTTAGCCTCCACTACATCCCTGCATGATGTGGTTTATAATGGACTGTGGTACAGAAACTTGGTTTACGCTGGCTATTCTCTGCTGTCTCAGACGACGATGTTTGTCCTGTTTTAGCCACCATAGCTTCTTCGAAAGGGAGGGGTGAGCGGTGGGCTGAGCCCTTAGTGTAAACTCGCAACCGAACCACTAGATGTCGCTAAAAATCACACACTGGACCTTTAAACAGAATATCTTGACAACTTTCTGAATAGAATGACCTTAGGCTTGCTAAAAATGGATGATGAATCCGAGCATATCAAACTGGATATATTCATTATAATCATTCCATTATCCTATTATTGAACACTCTTTACAAATTAGTATCCTCCTGTGCCTTCCTTTTTTCCTGTAACACAGACCAGTCTACCTCAGGCCAAACTATCTTCCATGAAGCAATCTCTAGATAAATACCATGGGACTTATCCTCAAATTAAACACTTCTAATTCTTTGACTATATGTGATGATAGTTGACAAGTGATTGTCACTTTGACAAGTGATGATACTTGCACCCCATTCTCTTCCCCTCAGACATATCATCAAGGTTTTTTTTTTTTTTTTTTTTTTCTCCTTTTTTTTTTCTGCCTGTGTTGAGTGAAACATCACTTCATCATTCATCACTTCAGACATTGCCACCTTGTGGGATAAAGGTGAATTGCACTTATTCAGTCATCAAAGATTCAATTATTGTTGTGCAGACAAAAAATACTTACAAAAAATGAATGCGAAAACAGGCATTCTTTTATAAAAATGTGTTGTCATTTTGTTTATAATGAATTGATTGAGGAATACTAAGGAGCTTGATATCTAACTTAAAAAAATAATAATAATAATGAAGAGGGGGGTAGTGAATGACATCCCGGGTCACTAAAGACCCAAGGTATGCGTTTAAGGGAAAAATAAAATGGTGTGCAAAAAACAGAGAAAACAGATGTTTTTTGGGTTTTTTTGCTCAGCATTAACTGATAAACTGCACAATATCCAGGATTTACTGTCACCCCAAAGCAGCCAAAAGCTGAACTCAGCAAGACCTGTGGTTTTCCATTTCCATTTCCTCCCTTCCATTGAAAAAACACTTACGTTTTTAACCTAGCAGTGTCTATTCAGCTAGACACTGTAGAACTATAGAGCCAGAAATGTAGAAATACACATATAAATACACACAACCGCAGCAAAACCACACTGAAAATAAAAAAGAGTTATATGCAATGCACAACAGACTTATTTAACAAGGTCAGTTTAAAGGGCAATTAGGTTACATTCAAGTGCAGAATGAAAGAAACAACGTTAACACAATAAACAAAAAGTGGGGTGGGGGTTAAATCTAAAAAAGGATGGATGTTACCAAAGACAGTCAATGAGGAGTGAGAGAAGTGCTGTTTGAGCAGAAAGGATTCTTTAAGTTGGCGAAGGAAAGCAGTTGTAAAGCTGTGGTTGATCACTCAGTGCCGCAGTGAGAGGATTTTACCACAAAGCTTGAAATAATTAGAGCTTATTTAACATGTTGGAATACACAAGACTACGCCTCTATAACAGTTTAAATATGTTTATTTCATTTTTTTGCTCCGTGAACAATGTCTTAGACACACATTAGTTTCTCAGAGATGTCTTTTGAGAGAGAATATCAGGTATTTAGAACTTTAAAATGTGTTTCACGTAGGTTTCAGGAAGCACCACAACAACATTCACAGTCTTATTGACCTGTGTTTAGTATCATTTATCGGAAGAATCCCCTCAATATCCACAAACAATACCATCATCAACATCACTACCACCAAGTTTCAACTTTATGTATAAATCAACAGTTCCTCTGAAGGCAGCAGGTTAGGGAATTTCCCCCTCGGCTTGAGTCAGGAGCAGCTGCTAGCACAACCAACCACATGCAGGCCCTGACATGACAAGGCCGGGTTCATTTTTGTGCGTTTGTATGAGGTTGTGTAATTGGTCACCCTAAGGTGAGCATATTTTCTGCACCACTAATTTGTAACTTACTAATTCTGCAAGAATATAATTCCCATAATAAACACAACTATAAAAAAACCATAGGTTCAGTTATATGCTAAGACAGGTTGATTTTAGTTAACTTTTAGTTTTTGTATACCTTACATAGCTATTCCATTTACACAAATGATTACATTGTGTATGCAATTTAAATGCAAATGATGAGAGATTTGTATAAAACTAATCATAAAAGCAAGCTCTTAACAATAAAATAATTGTAATAATTTAATAATAATTTTAAGAAATTATTTTGTTAACAGTAACAATTTAGATAAATAATATTTTTGATGTAGAGTAGGGTAAGGTTGTTATAGGGTATTATGTTTTTATTGACAGAGTATATACTGTATCATAAAAGGCATTTCACAACCTGACAGCAGGATGACCGTCAAAATCCATGCAGTTCTAGTTTTCCACATGCACACATTACAACGAACCTCCCACATCTTGGCAGGCAGTCTTTTCCTGTAAGTGTTATTCACCTTAAAACTAGGGAACTCCAGGACCATGTAATCCATTGAGGGTGACGTTTACATTGTTGAAAACTGAATAATCAATCAATTTCAGGCTGTAACAAATCCGTTTCAACACGAAAAAGTTCAAAACGTATTTTTTTTAAAGACAGCGGCACCTAACTTAACCCAAAGGTTAAGAAATAATGAAGCAATCAGTCATAATTGAGGTCATTATGCAGTTTTATGTCAAAGTGCACAGACAAGGTAGATAATAAAAATAAAATACACAATATACAAAAGAGACAATGGACAATATATGTATATACAATGCGGGGAATGTGAATAAGAAATACCGTATATGTTAAACAAAATGAGTATAAATAGTATTCTGTATTGCACATGTTTATTTCCCAGTGGGGGCATTTAAATGTTCATGAGGTAGATGGCTTGGGGAGAGAAACTTTTCTTGTGCCTGGCTGTTCTGGTGCTCAGAGCTCTGAAGCGCTGACCAGAAGGCAACAGTTCAAAGAGGAAGTGGCCTGGATGTGAGGGGTCCAGAGTGATTTTGCCAGCCCTTTTACTCACTCTGGATGAGTACAGTTCTTGGAGAATGGGAAGGGATGTACCGATGATTCTCTCAGCAGTCGGGACTATCCGCTGTAGTCTTCTGAGGTCTGATTGTAGCCGAACCAGACAGTTAGAAGTGCAGAGAACCGACTCTATCACTGCAAAGTAGAACTGCAGAAGCAACTCTTGTGGCAGGTTGAACTTATTTAGCTGGTGAATGAATTACAACCTCTGCTGGGTCTTTTTCACAATGGAGCCTTATGTGAGTGTCCCGTTTCAGGTCCTGGGAGATGGTAGAGCCCAGGAACCTGAATGACCCTATTGCCCCAGTGCTCTACATGATAGTGAGAGGGGGAGTGCTGGGGTGTTCCTCCTAAGTTCACAATCATCTCCACTGTTTTGAGTGTGTTCAGCTCCAGGTATGAATGCACCAGAGAGCTTGAACCTCCTTTCTGATTTTGCCAAGCAAGACGTTCCTGGATAAAAATTTTGTTGATCCTGGAACAACATTACTGTCTGAAAATGTAGTCTTAACCCTATCCCTACTCCTAAACCTAACCTTACCCATAAATTCTCCCTAAAATCAGAGGAAAATGATAGGTGAATACCACTGATGTAGAAGCACCTAACCCTGGTTGTAAGCCTAAAGTTTACAAAAACTGTAAACTTGTTCCTCAAATCTGATTGGTTGATTGGAATGTTGTTCAAGGATAAACAAAGATGTTGATCCATGGATCATGTCTTGGTGAAATCACATTCACCACGGCCAATGACTGTATGTCCACTTAAAAAGGACAACTTAAAAAGGCTGTTAACCCGGTCAGTGTATCATCCGATCATTTGATTTCCAATTTGAAATGAAATAAGCAGAAATGAGAAAATGGCACCTTTATTTGTTTTTTTCTTCTTAATTTTTTCAAAAAAAACGAAAAAACGAGATTTCGGCTTGATTTTTCATTTTTTAGTTCACAGGCAAAAAACAAATACATGACTTCAAAATTCATTTTCCACATGTGGGCGGTCATGAGACGCCCCCTTCCGCTGATTGGTCAAGTAAATCTGAGCATGTGACGTCATCAGTCGTCGCTCAGGTCTGTTCAACAAAACAATAGTCCGCAACGGTAATCTACCCATTAAGGATGTAATTTGTCTTTTTGAAAACCTAAACAAATCTTTAGAATCTATACTGGTAACTTCCTTAACCTTGTGGCAAACTTTTACTTTCACAAACAAAGGTTTCTTAAGAAAATTCCTACTTTTAAAGATTTCTTATGTGAAGTAAAATATTTAATCAAATTACTAAGAATAATTGATAATAGAAAATGTACTTTTTTTTGAAGAAATATAGAGATAGTTTATGTACCATGATTAATATCTGTTTGCTGTTTCTTTTTTTCCCTTTTTTTTCTTCTTTGTTTAGCTCTTTCCATTTTTGTGCTGTGATTGTGCACGAATGAGTTTACTTGTTTAATATATACATTGTTGGAAATGTTTTAGATTTCTAAAAGACGTGTGTTTGCACTATTGTAATTTTTTTTTTAATAAAAAAAAATAAAATAACAATAATAGTCCTCTACTACCGCTTATTAAACTGTACAGGGCAGGTCCTATAGATTGGGCTTTCCTCTGTGCAACTTAACGCGTTTTACAGAAATATTTACATCAGAAATATTAAATATTAGTCTGCCACCAGTCTGTTTTATTTAGCTGTGCGGAGTTAAATCTGTGTGGTGCTGCGCTAGACAGCGCCGAGCGGGTGAGGCACAGACCAGTGTTCAGTCAGCAGTCACAACTTTTCTTTTAGACAGTATAAGCTCCGTTTTGGACACGGGATGGTCATTGCAAATACTGTAATTATGCCAATCGGCTGAGGGTGGGTACCGATTATGGTGAAATAAATTTTACTGAAACTGTAATTAAAGCCGCAACCCGCGAGAATGAGACAGATGATTGACAGGATGATAGCGGAGACAATTAAAGGGGCAAGATAACTTCTGTAAAAAAAAAGAAAAAGAAAAAAAAAAAAGAAAGTGTTTAATATAAGTGACTTTGTCTTTGTTTTATTGTTTTCAATAAAATAATAGTGAACGGTTGACCACAAACTGAGCCTTCGTTTTAAAGGGCAATTTCCAAATATCTTTTATTTATTTGTTGTAATATGGGTATTTTGGGTCACCCATCTTATTAATAGTATATTTGGTGATAAAAAGTTGTTGTTTTTTTTAATTGTGTTTTCATTAAAAATATAGGCCTATCATAACAACTTATAAAGATCAAAATCTACAGAAGACATTAACATTTTTATGTTAGACTATGTAGAGATAGATGTTTGACATTTTGAACAATTTAAATTGAGTTGGGCCAACTTAATTTTTGAAAATTTAAATTCTAAATATTATTTATTGAGTTGAGCCAACTTAATTTTGAACAATTTAAATTGAGTTGGGCCAACTCAATTTTAGAAAATTTAAATTCTAAATATTAATTATTGAGTTGAGCCAACTTCATTTTTAACAATTTAAATTGAGTTGGGCTAACTCAATTTTGGTAATTTTCAATTCTAAATATTAATTATTGAGTTGGGCCAACTTAATTTAATTTACTGTAACATGTAGCCAACATTAAGTAGGCCTATAGGGTTATGCCGGTGAGGAAATGTTCCCACTGATTAACTTATGTCAACACCAGTGTTATTTGTTAATGTCTTCTGTAGATTTTGATTTTTATAAGTTGTTATGATAGGCCTATATCTTTAATGAAAACACAATAAAAAAAATAAAAAACTTTTTATTACCAAATATACTATTAATAAGAAGGGTGACCCAAAATACCCATATTATAACAAATAAATAAAAGATATTTGGAAATTGCCCTTTAAAACGAAGGCTCAGTTTGTGGTCAACCGTTCACTATTATTTTATTGAAAACAATAAAACAAAGTAGTCACTTATATTAAACACTTTTTTTTTTGTTAACAGAAGTTATCTTGCCCCTTTAATTGCCTCCGCTATTATCCTGTCAATCATCTGTCTCATTCTCGTGGGTCGCGGCTATGATTACAGTTTCAGTAAAATTTATTTTACCATAATCGGTACCCACCCTCAGCCGATTGGCATAATTACAGTATTTGCAATGACCATCCCGTGTTCAAAACGGAGCTTATACTGTCTAAAAGAAAAGTTGTGACTGCTGACTGAACACTGGTCTGTGCCTCACCCGCTCGGCGCTGTCTAGCGCAGCACCACACAGATTTAACTCCGCACAGCTAAATAAAACAGACTGGTGGCAGACTAATATTTAATATTTCTGATGTAAATATTTCTGTAAAACACGTTAAGTTGCACAGAAGAAAGCTATAGGACCTGCCCTGTACAGTTTAAGAAGCGGTAGAAGAGGACTATTATTGTTATTTATTTATTTATATTAAAAAAAATTACAATAGTGCAAACACACATCAAACACAAATCTAAAACATTTCCAACAATGTATACATTAAACAAGTAAACTCATTCGTGCACAATCATAGCACCATAATGGAAAGAGCTAAACAAAGAAGAAAAAAAAGGGAAAAAAAGAAACAGCAAACAGATTTTAATCATGGTACATAAACTATCTCTATATTTCTTCAAAAAAGAAGTGTATTTTCTATTATCAATTATTCTTAGTGATTTGGTTAAATATTTTATTTCACATATAAGAAATCTTTAAAAGTAGGAATTTTCTTAAGAAACCTTTGTTTGTGAAAGTAAAAGTTTGCCACAAGGATAAGGAAGTTACCAGTAGATTCTAAAGATTTGTTTGGGTTTTCAAAAAGACAAATTACATCCTTAAAGGGACAATGTGTACTTTTTTTTTTATGTATTTTATTATTTAAAATCAATATTTTTATTCATAAATATGTCCTCAATGGTGGACAAATACCTCTGCCAATTATCTGACTTATCCTCGTAAACGAAGAATTTATTATCTTTAAATACATGGGACGGGTCCACGGAGGCTTCCATGTAGTTCCGCCATCTTGAAAAACTATAATAGCAGAGAGGGACAAAAAGTACTAGGCCAACGCGTTTCCACTACGCGTTTTCGTTCAGAGCCAGCGTCACGTGACTGAAAGCAGCAGAAACGGATGAGCAGAGCAGGCGCTTGTCACTGGCCCGGCAAGTTTAAAAGGCTGCATTGCAAATCCTCGTCGCCAGAAAAGTCCAAAATAGATCGTAAAAGGACACGTGACTGGAGATTATAAAAAACGAGTTAATGTCGGGATAGCTTTTTCCAGGTGGATAGAGCTAATGCAGGAGAAATATTTCAAAAGAAGTTGCCTGCTTTCTTCTCGACAGGTAAGTCAATGTTACAGTCTTAATTACAAGCTTTTTTTCATTGTTTGGTTGTGTACTTTATTTTATAGACAGATGAACATTTATAGTTACAATTGATGATGATATCTAACAATGCACTTAGGCCTACTTCAGAAAATATAACGAATAAAGAAGGCATAACTACACTCTAAACAATGCTGGGTTGTTTTAACCCAAATTTGGGTAAAATATGGACAAACCCAAATTTGGGTTAAAAATGTAATTTCAAATTTTAACCCAACTTCAACTTTCACTTTCAACTGTACATTTTTTCATTGCATTTTTAACCCAACATTTGGGTTTGTCCATATTTGACCCAAATTTGGATTGAAACAACCCAGCATTTTTTAGAGTGTACCTATTACAATAGTTCATGTTTTTCACAGTCAGTAATTCATACTGTAACATCCGTTTGTTTGTTGTGTCAAGTTGCTGTTTGTTTGAAATAACAAACCTGTTCACCCGAATGAACACTCGACGAAGTGCAATTTGAAGACATCCTGTCATACACTCAAAAAAATGCTGGGTTGTTTCTGTAGACAAATTGTTGGGTTGATTGTGCTGGGTCAAAATGCTGGGTTTTTTTGGGCACTGTAAACACATTATTGGGTTGCTCATGCTGGGTCAAATGAGTTGTAAGGGGGTAATTCACAAATAAACAGCTGGTTGGGTTATTTTGACCCAGCAACCGGTTTATTCTTTGCGGAACTTTCTTCACTTCTGACTCGAGGAGGACTTCACACGGAGGTCGGAGCCGGCAGTGTTTTATGGTAAGTTAATATGTTTACCAATATTTTTAACAATAATAATTTCACTGTTCAGCACAGTCTTTGATATGGAAGTGTGAGGGGTAGGCCTATAACGTATTTATTCTGTAAAACATTAGTAACAGCTAGCCGGTTAGATTTTTTGACAAAATGCCACGTTGTAAACCAGCTATATCAGCAGCCTTAATGAAATATGCAGTTTAAATTGTAATTTCATCACGTAAATATCGTATTTATTGTGGACGTTTAGTAATTAAAAGCGAGGAAAGCGTTTTGAATGAACCCGTGCACGCGCAGTATGTTTATGTCCCTAGGGCTCGTACGTAAAAACTGCGGGAAAAAAGTCTAGTCTGTGTGGAAAGTCTGCTGGCACATTTAAGAAATTCTCGTCAGAGGAAGCGACGGGGGTAAGTTCCAGCACAGTCTGCGTGTTTCTTCTGTAATGTCTATGTCGGAACCAGGATCGTTTTTACCAAAAAAATAAAAAAAATAATTGTATGACGTCTGACGTGCAATCTTTACAAACGGCGACTGAGGTAATGAGAAATAAATCGATTTCATATTAAGCAGCATGTTCTCGCCCTGAACCCATTACAAGTTGTTAGGACCTAGGCCTACTAAGAATAGTTTAGTAACGTTACTACTAAGACAGGGGTCATGGATCAAGTGTGCGCGATGTTTGAGGCCAAATAGTTTTTGCTATTGTCACAACAGCGCCATTTTAAACACCAGGGCAGAAAAGTCAGAAATGCTACTTTAGAAATATGAATTGTTATATACAGCATACTATTTAAATGTTAATGCAACTTTCTGTATTATGCTCATATTGTTTAGCTGCTGGCTTTGAAGGTCCTGCAAACTCTGCTTCCCCCAAAGGGCTTCAGACCCACCACAGAGGCTCAGAGTCCTTGACATGCTGTAAGTTGCTTTAGTGTTTCTACTTCAATAAGGGTAGACGTTTGATATGCTTGATAACTATGAAATTAATTTAGGTTTAGAATATTTAAAGGTGCAATATCTGTTTGCAACATAAAATAGCATTTTTTTAAAATAGATTTTTGTTAATTTTTAAAGCTGCAGTCCATAACTTTTTTTGTGTTCAAAATTTACAAAATGTTTATAATGAGCGAGTACATCATGAATCCATTTTCCAAATCGTGTTTTTGTCTTATCCTGAATCCCATTAGACTGCTAAATGTCTATTTAGATGTGTAAATATACATTTGGTTTGTTTTTCACATTTGGCCATATTTGGTAATGTTTGCGAAATAAAAAATATAAATACTTTAACAAAAAACATGCATGTCAGTTATATTGCAACACTCTAAGTGATTGTGTGTAATCAACAGTTGGGGACCAACATGGATGAATATTTACAAAATGACTGGAGCATCAGGGATGCGACGAGGGGGACACGTCAGACCGTTGCCATTGTTCCAGGCCACGTCATCGAGACCGAGTCTTTGCTGGAGGCTGGTGATCTTTGTTTCAAAGTTTTATTTAGTTTTTCATGTTAAATACACGAAGCAGTGTATCAAATTAATGGAAAAGAATCGTCCTCTGTCAAATTTGAGGAAAACTCTGTGATATTTAGTCGCATTGTAAATGTTTGTAGCTATTATTAATAAATCAACACATCTTAATAAATAAAATGGTATAAGAGTTCAAATTAGTTGCTTATTGACTTTTAAAGGAGCATTGTGTAATACTGTATTTAGGAGGATCTGTTAACAGAAATACAATATAACTATGTTTTCAGTGGTATATAAAGACCTTACTTAATGAACTGTTATGTTATTTTTTTATCTTAGAATGAGTATACATTGTATAATTGTAATAATTGTTTACAAAAAAATATTAAAGAGATGTATTAAAAATGTAAAAAAAAAAGATTGAAATCACATATACAGTGGCCTCTCTGGTTTATTGTATTACAGAGACAATCATTATTTTACATTAGTAATATAAAAAATATTTGTTACTAATTTTAATAAGGCAATGATACAGGAAATAACCCAGCACATGAGTAAGACTTAACCCAGCGAGATGGTCAATTTCACCCACTGGTTGGGTCAAATGAATGACCCAAGCATATGGGTTAAATGGAAAAACCCAGCACTTGGGTCAAACCAACCCAGCGCGTGTTCTGTCCTATAGTGACCCAGCGGCGTGGTTAAGGTTGGGGTATTTTTTAACCCTGCATTTTTTAGAGTGTAGCTTTTTGGTACATAATGGCTACCGTAGATGCAACACGCATTTGAAAAAGCTAGGTGCTGGAGAGCACAATTAATTTGAATGCAAAAAACATTTTCACCGCTAGATGGGAAAAATTCCTACACATTTTACCTTTAATGGGTAGATTACCATTGAGGACTATTATTTTGTTGAACAGACCTGAGCGATGACTGATGACGTCACATGCTCAGATTTACTTGACCAATCAGCGGAAGGGGGCGTCTCATGACCGCCCACAAGTGGAAAAAAGAATTTTAAAGTCATGTATTTGTTTTTTGCCTGTGAACTAAAAAACGAAAAATCAAGCCGAAATCTAGTTTTTTTTTCTCATTTCTGCTTATTTCATTTCAAATTGGAAATCAAATGACGGACCTAACACCTCTGGTGTGTCACAATGCAAAGGTGGTTTCCAGCAACTACTCTTACAACTATTACACTCTCTAAAAGTCTGTTTACGTTAATAGGCCAATTTTATTTTATAAAGAGTAATGCATGGATCTACCAGTAGAGGGCACTGTGTATCTCTGTAAACTCAGTGGACAAATCATTAACAGAGAAACTGTATAAAAGCATTTACAAAATAAAAGTATAACAAGTCAAAGAGACACAAACCAAAACATTTATTGGAACAATTTATTTTTTAAGGTAAACTTTAAGAAAATGTACAACCATGCCTTTTGCTTGCTATCAGAAAGCAAATCAATGCAGTGTATAGAGTAAAATAATCTGCATCTTAATAAATGTCTCTATTTCATAAATGAAGCATAACAGGAAAAAAAACATGCCCGTCTGTTGCAAGAAATACAAAATATAAAAAGAATACAACACACATAGCCTATACACAGGGGGAAAAAGGTGTACAATTTATTTTATTTTTTTTACCTTTAGTGGTATAGCTTGTCACTGGGGCAGATAGCCTTAAAAATACATCTTTGTATCTTTTTTTATTCCTCAAAGGTGCATATTAGTACATTGGAGTACAAATACGTACTTCAAGGTACTGCTGTGAACCTTTTAGTGGTAAAAAAAAAAAAAAGGTACAGAGATGTTATTTTTTATGGCCTGCCCAGTGACAAGCTGTTGTACCCAAGGTACAAATTTTACAATTGTTTTTCTGTGTACACTGACTCAGTACATCTTTCAGGGGTTAAATTTATTTAATTTTCTCCTTTTATGCTTTATACCTCATAGCAATTTATAGATCTGCTTGATTACTGGTCTCCCTGCACCTCTGTTTCTGTCTGCCTGGGCCTTTTAAGCCTGATGTCTTCTCCATAAATACTGCACTGTACTATCGATCAGCTCTGCAGCCTGGCCCATAACAGCTCTGTTAGCTCATAATTTTACACAATGCTTGTTTGACAATCTCAGAGGCATAATGGCCAAGGGGGCATCTTTTTTTTTATAAAGATTTTATCTTCAACACTCATTTGAAAAACTGTAGGCCAAAATTTGTTAAAAAGTACTCCTTTACCTAGAGAGAGTTTGGACTTTAGAGTGTATCTTTAAAAAGTATCTTTGCAGAACATTTAGCTTTCAGCATCATTGAATCAGCTCTGATGTATGATGTTTATTCAAGCTTAAGCCTGAATAAATTATTGGAGCCTCAACTAGAACAGCACACTTTTACTTCATTCATGCTTGCTGACCCAACTGAGTTAGATAAGAGTGAAAAAAATAAATCCTTTCCTGGCTCTCATTTGTGTCATTGCTCTTTATTTTATGCCCTACTGGAGGCCATTGAAGATTAGACTGCAGTCCGTAATTAGAAAACCATAGTCTGAAAACCTTCGGTCCGTTCTATGAGAACAGTAAGCACAGCATCAGTCACGTGGGATTACGATTAAATAAAGGCTAACTGCTTGCTGGAGAAGTGTTTAGATAACTATTATATTAAAGCAATTAAAAACGTATTGCCTGATATGTTGACATTATGACATGAATTCCTTTGTTATCTCATTAACTCATTACAGAGGCTAAAAACATCCAATCATTTTGATTCAAACCATATATATCTCAACAAATCATCATGCTTAAATAAATGTTTATTAACAACTTGAAAACAATTAGGGATCAGGTCATTCAGCTACTAATTCTAATTTGTATTTAATGAAATGCTGGATGTGAATCATTTATTGAACAAGTCTAGTGACTGTCCTTGAAAACCCATGACTATCAGCTTAGAATCATGTTACAGACAATAAGTGTGTTCGGCTATTTTCAGAAAATCTATAGAATCAAATATCGCCCGTCTTGCATCTTCAGACTATAACACTGATATTAGCATCGTGGAACATAAGACAGGTTCCTTTACATACATTAGTCAGATGGCATGGGCACACATTCCTATTGTTAGCTATTAAACACATCATGAAAGCAATCATATTTGGCGTATCCTTTTTTAAAGTATGTTTTTTTAAGAAAATATTAGCAACAATATATAAGATGTTGATGAAGATGATGATTATGCAATTACTCTGTCTTGTTTAACGTCTGTTTTGCTTAGTAGTATCTTTATGTAACCCAAGTAATGCTGCATAAAAATGTATTGGAAAATTATATACAAAAAATAATACCAATTACTATGATAATATGCATGTATACTTAACCATATAAAAGGAGTAGATACAGATGTTTATATTAAGTAACTTAGAGTAGAGAGCATTTATGTATTAGATAAAAATTGCTTTTAAGAAAAATGTAATGCTGTTAAGGTATATTTTACAGACGGGAAAGAGAAGGACAAAGAGGAAAAGGGCCAAGAAGAGAGCTGGCAGGCTACGTCGGAAACACCTTAAAAGGGTCATGGAAGACTTGGCAGCTCTCCAATTGATGACAGCAGAAGAGAGTCTGACATCGGCAGTGAACTGTTTGAGTATAAAAGACTGATGAGAAGACTGACCAGGCTGATACTGATCGAGCGCTATCTCTCGACGCCAGAAACACAGCTGATTACACCTTTGATTTAGACCTCGCTTTATATTGTAACTTTGCTATTAGTTTTTGGTTTAACCTTTATTTCTGGAATATTAACCTTGATAAATAACTATTATACTAATTGCAAGCAATTGTCTACCAGTATTGTTGTTAATAAACCTTGAGCAAGAACTGACCACAGAGAAGTCTTCTGAACAAATTTTAAGTACCATTTGAATGCTTATGATTTGTCAGATTTGACTTACTCTACCTAACCTGAGGATAATAAATAATAAGGTTAAAGGTGTTAAGGTTAAAGCACACATCGTAAAACAAATAATATAAATGTTAATGTTATATATATATACAGTATATATGTAACAGGTACATAAAGTGTACTGTTAAATGTATGTAAAGTTTATTAGAATTCTCACAAAATTGTTCGTTTACGTACCTGATATGACTGCCTAAGTGAAGTGAGTACCTTTCCCTTTAATTGATGTGATGTCATGAGTCAATATAATTTCCTGTTCTGTCCCCTCCTCTTCCTCTTTGCATTGGTGATGCAGTGAGAGGTGAAGTTATTTTGTGCTCCCGATAATATTATTTAATCTTAATTTGAATTGTTGCTATTATGTCTATATTTTCACTCTAATCTATGTATATAATATTATTTTACCTATCTGTGTGGTTATTTTTGTCATTTCATCCCGACTAAGTGATAGTTTTGCATCTGGGTCTAAATGTAAAATGAGAGCACACGTGATAAGGTACATCACATTTGTTTTATAGAGTAAATGAGGGCGACTCTCACACTAAGAGGCTGATTACATTTGTTTGTATATCAGGTATGTTTTCTGTTATATGCATGTTATATGTGATGTATGCTCTTTGCATTGGTGATGCAGTGAGAGAGTAAATGAGGGTTACATATACATATATATATATATATGCTTCAGGGGAAAAAATTGCTTTTCTAAGGGCAGACATGCAGAGCAAAAAACGTGGCACAGAAAAAAAAGACAGATTAAAGCTGCTGTAGGTAACTTTTGTAAAAAATATTTTTTACATATTTGTTAAAACTGTCATTATGTCCTGACAGTAGAATATGAGACAGATAATCTGTGAAAAAAAATCAAGCTCTTCTGGCTCCTCCCAGTGGTCCTATTGCCATTTGCAGAAATACACGCTCCCGGTCAGAAACAACCAATCAGAGCCAGGAGGAATGTCTGAGCAGTGTCAATCACGCTTGTGTACGCGCTGATCACACCCCTCTCTTGCACAGCGCGAGCCGTCCTTCAAACTCAAGATTGCCGGCGTGCTGCAGCTGTGCTTATGACGGAGAAACAACCTAAACTGCCAATTCTCGAGTGACACCTGCTCATAAAACAAAGAGGTAAAAGGAAAAAGACCGATGACGATAAACAAGCGAAAAAGAAAGAATTACACAGAGCCCATTGACACGGTGTCAAAACTCTAGCCGCATAACATGTAGATAAAAATGTCACGCACTCTGCTAAGCAACAATTGAAACCTGCTAATTCACTGGCTTGTCATGTTGCTGAAATAATGTACTAGCACACCTTATCTAGCATTATATATCGCTAGAATAATTAAGTTACATACTGTAACGTTAGTTACCGTTGTATTAACGTTATCTTACTAGCTATTTATAACTTATAGAAAGAGTGCAACGTTATAAAGTTACATGTAGGCTATTGCAAAATACATAATGATTTGAGGACCAAGTTTGTAGTCAAAGTATGGGCAGGCCATAGTCAATGTAAAGCATATTGTTGACGTTTAGTCCCTATTAGTGAATGTGCCATATAACTTTTTATCCGCCGTTATGGGTGGCCCTGTTTACTAGCCTGCGCGTTCACGACAGGCTCCGCTGTGGAGGACGAGCTGTGGAGGGAGGGCTGTAGCGCAGCAGAGAGCAAGGGGGTGGGACCTGTAAGTTGTGCTTGTTCAAATTTTCAGGCTAAGTCAACGTTTTCTCAAAACTCCCTACTGCAGCTTTAAGAAAAATATTTTTAAAAGATTTATAACAGCAGGATGTAGTGACCAAGAAAAGCTTTTAATTGGCTCATTCAAAGTCGTCCCTTCATTATTAACTTTATTTCATTGCCATCATATTTGTATTATGTGCTTGAAAAGAGAAATTAGTTACACCAAAAATAATCCAGCATTTAAAAATCCTGTAGAAATTTCATCCCACATATTTCCATTCAACTGTAATTGCTACATCCATCATTGCATTTTGTTGACACAAAGAGTATGTTCAGATAAATAAAGGTAATTCTAAAACAATAGACAGTGATTGTGATTAAAATTCTCTTCAATCACAAAACACACATCCATGATGAACTGCACTGATGAAAGCTCAGGTTTGTGGAGCAGGTGCAGCGAGAGCAAAGGGACCGTCGTTCACAAGCTCTTCCGTATTCATGTTTTCTCTCTCACATGCATCTAAAAAAAGATTTTCCCAATAGACTCTTTGGTCACTGACACCATAGAAATACATACAGCTCTTCCATTTCATCGTGTGGTTTACTTTCAGCTTACATGCTAGACCTGTTGAGGTAAGGCCTGTGTCTTTCCGAGGTGAAACCCGCTGAGCCAGTTTGGTGAGTCCTCCGTAAGGGAGATGCCAACAGGTGTATTTTCAAAACACGGATAAAGAAAACAGAAGGGATTATTTCAACTCCAGGTATCCTACAAATACGCTTACATTTTAGACTTGACCTGCTCTTCCTGGAGATGGCAATCCGGAACTTCGCCATTGAGTATGATGCCTTAAATGATCGCAACACATTCAGCAACGGGGATACTTTGGCAGGCAGAGTTATTGTGGAGGTGTCAAAGGAAACCAAGATCAAAACTCTCACTGTTATGGCAAAAGGCAAGGCTGATGTGGCATGGACTGAGTCACAAGGGGAAAATAATGTGACATACTGGGATAAAGAGATGTATTTCTCACAAACTATCTTATCTGTCTTACCGGAGGACAAAGCAGATGGTAATATCTGATGATGCATATGCTATTATACACACTCATCTGTGAAAAACAATCTTTGCATTTTATGCGTAGATGTATACTGTACTGAAGAGACAAAAATTGACTATTTCTATAACATAATATTTCATATATTATACATATATTTTATAATATGTTGTGCATATATTTCATATATTTACTAACACAACACTAATAGGCTATACAGTATGTATATACGCTATACAGTCAAAAGTTTTGGATTGGTAAGATTTTAAAAGTTTTTAAAAGAAGTCTTTTCTACTCGCCAAGGCTGCATTTATTTGATTAAAAATACCAACAAAAAAAAGTAATATTGATAAATATTATGACAATTTAAAATAACTGTTTTCTATTTTAATTTATTTTAAAATGTAATTTATTCCTGTGATCAAAGCTAAATTTTCAGCATCATTACTCCAGTCTTCAGTGTCACATGGTCCTTCAGAAATCATTCTAATATGCTGATTTGATGCTCAAAAAATATTCATTAATATGATCAATGTTGAAAACAGGATTATTTAATGAAAAGAAAGAGCAAAAGAACAGCATTTATTTGAAATAGAATATTGTGTAACAAAAATAATATTGATTTATTTTATTTCTTTCCCCCAAAAAATAAACCCCACAACTTTTGAACGGTAGTGTTTAAAGGGGTTTTAGGTTAAAAAAGTCATTATTTTACACATACTGTATATTATTGTTGCTCCTCTATGCCCCGCCTTTTTGAAACAAGTCGTTTTTTACAAAGCTCATAGTTCTGAAAAGCGCAGTGTGCTTTGATTGGCCAGCGATCCAGTGCATTGTAATTGGCCCAAAAACCTTAAGCGTGAGACGGAAATGTCACGCCCCTTACCATATTTGAAACATCAGCTCCCAAAACAATAATGGGACATAAAGTTTAAACATAAAACTGTCTAAATTTGTGATCGTAGAACCTACAAGCAAGCGCTACTCTATTCTGTTATACTAAACTTGCGTTTGAATAGCCTAGTCAGTAGCAAATTCTTAAAATATGAAAACATACAGGCTGTGTCCGTGAGTCAGAAGCACCAAAATGTACATGCAAAGATGGAATTGCCCCACTTTCTAGAATCAGCCTTTGTGCACAGACGGCCTTGTAACGTACTCTCCCAGGTTCTAGAAACAGTCCTCAGAAAAATGCGATTTTTTTTTTTTTGGTTTGTAGCTAACGTTACTGTTCTGGAACAGTGTTGTAAATAAAGCTTAACCACTGTTTTATAATTGTGTCCTCTTTTGGAAGGCCAAACAAAGTAGTTTGGCTTTCGCAACGAAAAAACACAGCGTCTCCACGACATGTTGGCGCCGGCGCAACAATTATACAGCGAGAAAAAAAGTTACGCCTTCTTTCTTTGCGTATACATTTGGGTGGTGTTATGAAACTCTGCCCACACACATACTGACGTCGATTTAGGGGGCGTGTTTGAACGAAGCGTTTTAGGAAGGCGTGGCTGAGCCTTAACTAGAATATATCTTTATATTTGACACTTTGAGCTTTGTAACTCTGCAGATCTTATACTTGCACTAACAGCTAAAACACACTAAAGAAAAAGGAAAACAAGAAATCGCATCATATGTTCTCTTTTATGTTACAAAAACTTTTCTTTTGAATTTTCTATTCATCAAATAGGCCTAATCCTGAAATAAAAATGTAAATAACTGTTTTCAACATTGATAATAATGAGAAATGTTTCTTGAGCATCAAATCGTGTGACTGAAGACTGGAGTAATGATGCAGAAAATTCAGCTTTTTATCACAGGAATAAATTACACTTTACTATATATTCACATAGAAAACAGCTGTTTTAAATTGTAATAATATTTCACAATAATACTGTTTTTTTCAATTAAATAAATGCAGCCTTGGTGAGCAGAAGATATATATATATTTTTTTTACTTTAAAAATCTTACCGATCCAAAATTTTGATTGGTAGTGTAAAAAGTAATCAAATAATTGCACATTTTCTGTAATGAATCACTATTAATTGCACCTAATATTACAGTTTGTAATATATTTCTATATTTTAATACATATTTTCACATTGAAGCTCCAAATGAATGTAGAAACAACATTAAGACTGTATAATTAAAGTATTAAATGTTAAATATACTGTATGTTTAATAGCATTGTTTCACTATATACACACACATATATATGTGTCTGTATCTTTTTTTGCTATAGGGTCTGTTACTCTAGTGGCCGGTAGACATGTCTTCTCTTTTGCCTTTCAGCTTCCCTACCAGTAAGTCACCAGACATACGGTCTGGTTGATAGACAAATCGACAGTATATACATTTTATTGATTCCTGAGAGAAACTCCATCTTCTTTTGAAACAGTCTCAGTTACGTTTTGCAATGTAGTCAATACTTTAATGTGCTATATCCATATATGCTGAAATATTGATCTATCATATGATGCAAGTTTTTCTCTCTGAAGACTGTTAGTCATTCATGAAAATGTCTCTACTCTCAGGGGGCTGCCGTCATCTTTCAAAGGTGCTCATGGTAAAATCCACTACCGACTTCAGGCCAAGCTGAGCAGGTCTTTGCGTGCTGTGAGCAAAACTGAAACAAAGTTCAACTTTCTTGCCAGAGCTGATTATGATCAGTCAACACTGATGGTATGATTAAAATCATTATTTTTAGGCCTGATATAATATTCAAAGGCTCATTTAATGCATGAAACATATTTAGAAATGAGAAATTTAGAAAAAAGTCACTCTGACTGTAATGGTGAGATTAACATGAACAGATTAGCTGTTACTTTATGGATAGTAATAACCTAACAACCTTTCATCCTCTGCAGGCACCTCAGCATGGTAGTAAAGACAAGAATGTCCATTTTTTTGCCTCTGGAAATATTTCAATGAATATTTTCTTGCCAAAGACAGGCTACGAGCAAGGTAACCCAAGCAATATAACATGCATTTTGGTAAATTAATAGATCTATCAACTAAAAAACAACAACCATCAAACAGAGATAATTGCTTTGATTCATTTGACAAGCTAATGCAATGTTTATTTCTCAAACAGGTGAAGGGCTAGTTTTTGATGGTGAGATTGTCAACAGCTCAACTCGAAAAATTGTGCCAAAGTACATCATCTACCAGAAGCAGAGCTTCTTTGCTGGAGGCCAGAGAGCCGTTCACACCACACAGATACTGAAGGAGAAGGGAGAGCCTTTAGTGTCCTCCACCAGACAGAATCTGACCAAAGTATTAGTCATTCCCCCAGAAATCAGCACCAGCATCCACAACTGCAGAATCCTCAAAGTAGAGTATAGACTGAAGGTAGGTACCCGAAAACAAGACCAGGTTTCCAAAAAGGTCTAATTTTCTTTTCTGCAGCAAAAATTATTCATTTACTTTGGTCAGGTATTTTGCTGATTTTTTTATTTGATAGTCTTCTTTTGTGTTTTAATGGAACTAAGGAATGGAAATAAAAGACAAAGTCACTCAATGTCATGTGTTTGAATACACAATACACATGTTGCAAATAAGAAATAGGGCCCTATTTTAACGGTCTGAAACGCAAGTGTCAAAGCGCAAAGCGCAAGTAACTTTGTGGGCGGATCCCGGCGCTGTTGCTATTTTCCCGGAGGGATAAATGCCTCTTGCACCAGGCGCAAATCAAAAAAGGGGTTGGTCTGAAGTAGCTTCATTATTCATAGGTGTGGTTTGGGCGTAACGTGAAATAAACCAATCAGAGCGTCATCTCACATTCCCTTTAAGAGCAGGCGCGCTTGTTCTAAAGCGGATTCCTATTATAACGGCGGATTTGCCAGGCGCGCGCCAGGAGGGGTTCACAGCCGAGGAGAGCAAGTGCAACGTTCTCGTCAGTATGGCAAGCCATTTTAGCATTTAAAAGCTAAGTTTGACTATCCGGAATTAACATTGTAGATATCAACAACGTCTTTCTGACTAGTCGTAATTACATTTTGGATAGTTGGAATTGTCATTCAAGATATCTGTAACGTAATTGTGACTAGTCGAAACGACAGATAGAGATATCTGTAATTCAGTTTTGACTAGGCAAAACTGAATTACAGATATCAGCAATGACGTCATTGAAAACGACATTCAACTCGTCACACATCTTAAATGACAATTGCAGATATCTGTAATTCAGTTTTGCCTAGGCAGAATGAAAGTTAAAGATATCTCAAACGTCATTATAACTAGTGCAAATTATTGTGCATGATGTAATTTCCCCTCCCCACCATAATCAAAAAAGAAGTGGGTTAATTTCCTTATTTGGAAGAAGAAAAAAGCTGCATTGGCTTTAATCGGAAAAAAAAAAAACAACAATAAAAAAACACCAGAAAATGTTTACATGTTTCCAGCATGACACAAATTGTATTCATTTGCATTAGCCAGGGTCTCTCAAAAATATTGGCAACATGCAATGTTTGCCATGCATTTCTATGTTGTCACCATGCTTAAAATTAGTAGATTATTGTTGACGAAAGATTTATGCTTGAGAGAGATTCACACTAATTCACTTTAATGAAGATGCTTACATGCATGCAATTCTTGCCATGGAAGTGCAATAACATTTGATTGATTGAACTTCCTTAGATGAGAAAAAACAGTTCTCAGATTTTTTTTTTTTCCCCACAGTAAAAATCCATGATGAGCTAACAGCATTAAAAAGACGATTAAAAACTCCTTCACCCTCGACATGGTGCTAATTAAAAGTGAACAGTTAACAGGTGCTATGTGATTTGATGATTTGAACAACAACACGCTCTGCTCCCGCCTAAAGTGGGATGCGGCCGAGCCTAATTTGCATACAGATATCTGCAACGTCATTTCGCCTAGTCAAAACTCTAATTCAAGATATCTGTAATTACATTTTGACTAGGCAGAATGAAAGTTACAGATATCTCAAATTTCAGATATCTCTAATCAAAATTCATTTTAAGATATCTATAACTTGATAATAGATATCTACAATTAAATTATGACTATCCCTAACTCCAGTTTGAGATATCTACAATGCCATTTTGACTAGTTATAATTCCAGTAACAGATATCTACAACATACTTTCGCCTAGTCCAAACTTAATTTAAGATATCTGAAAAGGAACATGTAGATATCTTGAATTGAGGTGAATTAAAGATATCTTGAATTGGAGTTAGTACTAGTCATAATCAAATTGTAGATATCTTAAACTAGAATTACAGATATCTACAATTCAGTTGCAGATATCCGTAATTCACATAGTGGATATCTGCAACTGAATTGTAGATATCTGTAATGACAAACCCCATACAAATGAATGGCAAAAGTGATGTCATTTGTCCTAGGAAGAATGTCTTTGTGGATATCTGAAATGATAATTATGGATAGGAAGAATGTAATTGCGGATATCTGAAATGTTCTTTTTGACTAGGCAAAACTGAATTACAGATATCTGCAACACATATCCAGTCTAGCTGTTAAATGTTAAAATGGCTTGCCATACGTCAGGGCCGTAAAACACAGAGAAGTGACATTGGGGATGGAGAAACCCACCCAAATTAACTTCTGTTAAACAGGCGTATAATTTGGGTAAATGTGTAAGCTACATGCTTTTATAATAAATTGTCTATCTATCTATCTATCTATCTATCTATCTATCTATCTATCTATCTATCTATCTATCTATCTATCTATCTATCTATCTATCTATCTATCTATCTATCTATCTATCTATCTATCTATCTATCTATCTATCTATCGTAATAATGTATGATTTGCAAAAATGAAAACTGCTACTTAGATGAGAGAATCAAAGTGTATGCGCGTTGTGCACACGCTACATTGATTATGGCCAAGGACGCGCCCTTAAAATAGCATAAAGAACAACGCGCAACGCGCTACTGACTTTAGACTACTTTTTTTCTGGTCAGTGGCGCAATTGTTTTATAGAACAGCAAAATAGCATGAGGGAAAGTTTGCGCCGGAACACGCCTCCTCTTTGCGCTGAACCGCCCCGGGGAGCGCAAGTGTATTTCTTAGTTAACCGACGTGCGTCTGTGGAGGGAAAAGTCTGCTTTGCGCGGGTGCAAAATAGGAATGATACATGCGTCAGTGTACAAAATTTGCGTCGGGTGCAAGATAGGGCCCATAGTCTTGAATTACAGATTCTTGAAATCAACAACAATGTAACTTGTTCTTTCTGTTGCAGGTTATTTTGGATGTATCATTCATGAAAAACCCTGTGATTAAACTCCCATTGATCGTCCTGCCACACAGGACCTCATCCAACGTGTTGGAGGCAGGATTATACCCAGACCTGGCCAAAATTAATATTTTAAGTTAATACAAACAATAAACAATACTTTTGTATTGCACTAATATCAGATACTTGTATCAGATTCAATAAAATATAGAAAGAAACAGGCTATGCAAAATTTCTAATTTGCATTTGTTAAAGGGATGGTTCACCCAAAGTTATTAATTATTCATCCTACCCCTTTAAAATGTTTTTATGTAGAATACAATTTATCTTAACTTAAAATTCTATCGACAACAATATCCCATCATCATGTCTTCATTTCTAATAAGCAATATGCATGTATACTATTTACAATGTCAACCTTCTCCGAACAAGTGTACACTAATGCAAAAATAAATAAACAAAACATAAATGCATGTGTCTGTGCAGTGTAATGGTCTCTATTGTTGGCTATGTTCTCTCTGTAACCTTTTTTGTTATTAGATCAGCTCAGTTGATTCAACTAAAAGGGAAAGTGTGTCATATTCCTTTTAGAAAGCGGACATGTGAAGAGAAATGGAACATCAGAATGGCATTTACCGTGACACTCAGGCCCTCACTGTGACATAATACAGAGGAAGACTGTCTGTAAACCTGGAGGCCATTGATCTCTGGAGGATATCTTCAACTCAGCATATGTTCAGGCAACCTTTCTGCACCAGTATCCTTCTGCTCTTTTGCTGTGTGTACTAACTCACCGCGTCTCAGTGCTCAACAGGCACTTTAGTGAAGAGTGAAGGATGTGGAAGCACTATTACAGCTAATCTGTGACCTTTGAGCCCACAGCAAAAGATGAAATATAGAACGGCTTTGAAAATGGAAGACAGTGAATTCATGTGCTCCGTCTGAAGAAAACTTTGATATATTTGAGCAGATAATTTTTTTAATTTCATTTAATAAAGCACACATGATTTTAGGAGGATGAAAACATTTATCACAGTTTACACCACAACGCTTAAATCAACATTTAAAGAAAATCTGTTTCACTTAATTCTACAGCATTAAAGGGATAGTTCACTTTGAAATTAATTTTTGGTATGTTTTAGCTTACTTCAAGGGCATCCAAGATGTAGGTGTCTTTGTTTCCGCAGTAGTTTCAATTTTGATATTTTTAGGTCAAACCGTTCTTGTCTGTCAGTCATATAATGCAGGTCTATGGTCACCACCTCAAAGAGCATGCACAGAGAAGTCCAAATTAAACATGATTTAATGACTCGCAAATGTAAGTACATATTGATGGCCTAAGACACGAAACATGCGGTTTGTGTGAGAAAACGAACAGTATTTATATAGTTTTTACCTCTTGTAACCACAGCCACGTCCAAGTGATCTGAGGGCGCGGGCGCTTCGGTCTGCGCAAGCGCCGGAAGTGATCTCTCGCGCGTGTACGTCACTCGTTGTTTACACAGAGATTTCGGAAGTGTTACCTTTCACTGTGAAGATCTAAACATATTTAGATATACAGGAAATCGCAATGGAAGACGATTTCGATATATCAACAGACAACGTTTAATTTTTTTCGCAACCGCGCAAGAGATCACTTCCGGTGCTTTCCGGCGCTTGCACAGACCGAAGCGCCCGCGCCCTCAGATCACTTGGACGTGGCTGTGGTTACAAGAGGTAAAAACTATATAAATACTGTTCGTTTTCTCACACAAACTGCTCGTTTCGTGTCTTAGGCCATCAATGTGTACTTACATTTACGAGTCATTAAATCATGTTTAAATTTGGACTTCTCTGTAGATGCTCTTTGAGGTGGTGACCATAGACCTGCATTATATGACTGACAGACAAGAACGGTTTGACCTAAAAATATCAAAATTGAAACTACTGCGGAAACAAAGACACCTACATCTTGGATGCCCTTGAGGTAAGCTAAAACATACCAAAAATTAATTTCAAAGTGAACTATCCCTTTAATTGGAAAAAGACTTTGAATGATCAGGCAGCCATCTCTGGATGACAGTGATTGAATGAGTTTGGTATTCCACCTCTCCCTGCTGGAAATCAAACGTTGTTACTTCTCACTTATCTGACTTGACAGTTGAACAGGAGACGTTCTCCCTGCTGCTCGCCATGTAATTGTAGTAATTCACTTATTGAGTAGCAATTCTTAACTGCTGTGTGTGTAGCCTTGTACCATCAGTAAATAATGTCACACAATATAGACAAAGCTCACAGGAGGCTGAACATTTATTGAACGTTTATTAAAAACAATTGATTGAATCTAATTACAGGATATGTGAGGCTGATATGTTTTAAGTGAGACATGCAAATAGATTAATTGGGGCAGCAAAATTGAATCATTGCATTTGTTTAGCTATAACAGATGACCTTTAGTCTTTAACATTAATACTGGAGTGGTGACCTTTACTGTTCAATCTCTTGTGTGAAGTAGTCTCAAATTAAAAGTTATTCAATGGCTAATCTACTTAAAATTTATCAGGGACATCGCTTTATTTTACCGATCCAAATGAACTGATACACTGCTAAATAAATAACAACTGATTAGCTGGAATATTACAAAGTTGAGCGTAAAAATGATACCATGATGAATGTTTCTCACTAGATGACATGAGGTGATGCCATAGTTGGCCTACAGCATATTGCTTAATTTAATGTCGGATAGGGCTATAGGGCAGGCGCTATATTGAAATGCACGTATAACGCATGGTTGGTCGCTTTGTGTGTCTGTCAGATGATCTCTTCTCGTCTGTCGGTTCTTGGCTAGAATAAGCTGCAATTTGGAGCAGATTTTATGCGTCTGCTGTGTGAGATTAGTGCAATAATGTAAAAAGAATTGTGCCCCATTTTGGCACCAGATGTGCAGGCTATCAGTTGGCTACAGAACAGGTGAATCATACGCCACATGCTGTACATTAGTTTCTTCAGACCTGATTCTACTATCGTTGAGATTCACCTGAAGTGTATTCTTTACAGATGAGAGACTGGAGGAAGACAGAGGTCTGTCAGTGTTACAGAACCTCATTAGCTCCAGCTCTTAGCCTGTGTTTGAGCAAACTATGAGCAGACAGCTGCAGTTACTAATGAGACAAGTGCTGATTTAAAGTCAGTGAACAGACCCGGACTGAAGGAACTCACCATCAGAGACCCCTGTTATAGCAGAGGACATTCAAATTCCTGTGGCCCATATGTCAAAGAACGTAAAATGGATAATAATAATAATAATTTTTGAACATTATTATTTTATTATTATTATACAATATTCATTTTACATTCTTTGGGCCACAGATTATATATGCAGACTGGAAAGACTGAGAAATAAATAAGCCAAAAATACTGGTTAAGAAAATTACGCACTGCAGGGAATGTTATTGTAAAATAAGCTGCATGTAAAGGAAGATTGCTTTTTCTCTGATTGGTATCATGAGCAGGGAATTGTACGACGAACTCCAGATGTTTGGTTATTACTATATAAGGTAATCAATTGAATTCATTTACATGTGAGATTTGAACAAGCTGCTCTTGAAAATTAGATGAATGACTCTAATCAGAAAGGCGGATCTGAATCAATGTGATGAAAATCAAAGATATGGATGGATGACAGTGTGAATTGGGGAAACATAACACAGCAATTGAACACCTCATTGTTCTTCTAAATGAAAATGGATATTTGATAACAAACAACAGTAACCACCAGAGATGCTAGACAGTCCTTATTTATTTCTCCCATTTCACTTCCAATAATTAATTGCATGTGTCACACACAAGACATGCTGGGAATAAAATATCACCGAAAGGATGCTACCATATTTGCTTTGCTATGGGGCCAGAATTGATACAGCTTTATGTTCAAATATGGGTGCTTTGCATATTAAGGATTTTAACAGATTCTGTAGCACGGTTCGGTCATTGAACCCCATAAAATATGATTGCATGCTCTCATCAGCAGAATAATTTTGCACATAGTAGTTCAGGAAGTCAGGCACGAACATCTGTTTGTCTGGTTATAGGGGGAAGGGAATTTGAAGAAAGTGAGAAAGTATGGACCATCTGTTGTCTTTGTGCAGACAGAATAACATTTCAGCTGTTCCTAATAAATTACTTCAATTTATTGTGTGCAATGATGCAAATCACAAGTCCTTGAGAATTTTTCCTGATAAACTAAATCTACAATGTGCCAAATTCAGAATATGCTCTTAAAATAAAGGTTCTTTATTGGCAACAATGGTTCCATGAAGAAACTTTAACATCCATGGAACATTTCCATTGCACAAAATGGAAATGGTTACATATTTGTAGGGCTTATAAGAATTTGTTGAATCTTTTGTTTGGTCTGACCTGAACAGGTGGCAGAATCTGTCTAGTGGTATCAAGATCAATAGACCATTATGTTATTATTTTATTACTTATATTAAGGAAAAAAAAAATCTTTTCTCTTTTTGCCTTTGGGACCTAAAAAGCTGCTGACAGATATTCCCAAATGGCTTTGGGCAAGTTTTTGCAGGTCATATGGCTTGAATTCTCCCATTCCTTGCTGTGGGCAACTTTCTTGCATTAGGCAGTCTGGCCTCAGTTTTATGTGGAAAATCCTAGGAAAATATATGATGTATGAGTAATGCTGATGGCAGTTTTACAGGCTGAGCTGTGTCCAGTTCTCTTCCACTATTTTCTCAGTTGATATTGGATGTTTGGAATGTTTTGCAGCGTTCCACAAGTGCTGTTGTCAGTTTAAGTTCTGGATCAGGCCGAGACAGCTGAAGGTCGGATATTTTTTTTTATTGAATGTCTTACAGATTTACTTCTTGCATTACATTTGCAAAAAGAGTTATAAACTGCCAATAGGCCTATATCTTGCTTTGTAGTTGGTAGTAGTCTTTGTGTGTGTGTTTTCTGAAAAGTCATTATTTTTCTCTAATTTTCTAAAATAAATACATTTCTGACAGGACAGCTCTTGGACAGAACAGGACAGAGTGTTTGGCTTAGTATATGGAAGTAAAATTTAGCATGGTTGAATATTTAGGCTGTGAATATTTCAATTCAAAACATTTCAAACACATTTTCATTAGTAAAATTTCAATAATCCATTTTCACCTTTCATATTTCACTTCCAAAATATTCAAACTGATTAAAAATACAACATATGGGGCCCTATTTTAACGATCTGAAACGCAAGTGTCAAAGCGCAAAGCGCAAGTAACTTTGTGGGCGGATCCCGGCGCTGTTGCTATTTTCCCGGCGGGATAAATGCCTCTTGCGCCTGGCGCAAATCTAAAAGAGGTTGGTCTGAAGTAGCTTCATTATTCATAGGTGTGGTTTGGGCGTAACGTGGAATAAACCAATCAGGGCGTCATCTCACATTCCCTTTAAGAGCAGGTGCGCATGTTGCATGGCGGATTGCTATTATAACGGCGGATTTACCAGGCGCGCGTCAGGAGCGGTTCACAGCCGAGGAGACCGACGTTCTCGTCAGGGCCGTGAAAGACAGAGAAGTGACGTTGTATTGCGTGTTTTGCGTGCACCTGCAAACTATGGCATAAACCCTCATGCAGTAACACCCTCAGACGGCACTGTTTATTGACTGTCTGAAGTAGAATGCATGCAGAAATAACAAGAAATTCAACGTTCAAATCAGACTTATCTATCTATTTATCTCTCTATCTCTCTATCTATCTATCTATCTATCTATCTATCTATCTATCTATCTATCTATCTATCTATCTATCTATCTATCTATCTATCTATCTATCTATCTATCTATCGTGGGTGGGTTTCTCCCATCCCCATACAAATCAGCGTCGGTTAAACAGGCGTGGGAGGAAAAAAACTAAATTTTCATGGACACCACAATGATTTCCCTCATGTGTTAATATTTTTTCTTGTTATAATGTATGATTTGCAAAAATAAAAACTGCTGCATCTGTGTTGATGAGAGAATCAAAGTGTATGCGCGTTGTGCACCCGCTACATTATGGCCAAGCATGCGCGCTTAAAATAGCATAATGAACAACGCGCAACGCGCCACTGACTTTAGACTAGTTTTTTTCTAGTCAGTGGCGCAATTGTTTTATAGAACAGCAAAATAGCATGAGGGAAAGTTTGCGCCGGAACACGCCTCCTCTTTGCGCTGAACCGCCCCGGGGAGCGCAAGTGTATTTCTTAGTTAACCGACGTGTGTCTGTGGAGGGAAAAGTCCGCTTTGCGCGGGTGCAAAATAGGAATGATACATGCGTCAGTGTACAAAGTCATTTGCGCCGAGTGCAAGATAGAGCCCATAATGTTCAACAGGCGGTTTTCGGTCCATTTCATTTCGCTTCCAAATTCGCTTCCACAAATTCAGTGGTTCAAATTCATGAATGAATGGCTTGCTCTAACTCTTCATCAACAACACGCGCTTGCCCATTTCTGGTGAGGTCGACTAAAAGCAGATGGAGATTATGCTCGGTAATCGACTGCTTTTCTTGCAGTTCCTGGATGTCAACGTTGAATTTACTGTCGAATTTGAACCATTGAATATGTGGAAGCGAATTTGGAAGCGAAATGAAATGGACCGAAAACCGCCTGTTGAATATTATAGGTTGTATTTTTAATCAGTTTGAATATTTTGGAAGTGAAATATGAAAGGTGAAAATGGATTATTGAAATTTTACTAATAAAAATATGTTTGAAATGTTTTGAATTGAAATATTCACAGCCTAAATATTCAATCATGCTAAATTTCAGCCCATAAAAATGCAAGCCCTAAAAATACAATGCATTAAAATACAAGCAGGGTTAATGCAATGCATATTTTTTTCAAGTAGTACAATTCAACAGGCTTTTTGTTTCAAAAACATTTGTCATTACTTTACTTCCATATTCGTAATGGGTATGGCAATGTTGATATATTTGGTCTTGGCAGGATAGATCTGCTACGCTGCGGGTGCTGCAGAGCAGGTACGGGACTTGCTACTACCAACACAACACGCTGCTGTGAGCAAGGAAGACATCTGCTGCTGTACAATATAGCATGAATTTCCCATAGCAGATCAGATGGAGGGTTTCTAAAAGGTTGAGCATGTATTTAGAGGTGCAATGTGTAATAATTTTGAGTATCTATTAACAGAAATGCAATATGACATCCATAACTATGTTTTCAGTGGTGTATAAAGAACTTACTTAATAAACCGTAATGTTTTTATTACCTTAGAATGAGACATTTACACTCACCAAAAGGATTTTTAGGAACACCTGTTCAATTTCTTAATGCAATTATCTAATCAACCAATCACATGGCAGTTGCTTCAATGCATTTAGGGGTGTGGTCCTGGTCAAGACAATCTTCTGAACTCCAAACTGAATGTCAGAATGGGAAAGAAAGGTGATTTAAGCAATTTTGAGCGTGGCATGGTTGTTGGTGCCAGATGGGCCGGTCTGAGTATTTCACAATCTGCTCAGTTACTGGATTTTCACGCACAACCATTTAGGGTTTACTAAGAATGGTGTGAAAAGGGAAAAACATCCAGTATGCGGCAGTCCTGTGGGCGAAAATGCCTTGTTGATGCTAGAGGTCAGAGGAGAATGGGCCGACTGATTCAAGCTGATAGAAGAGCAACTTTGACTGAAATAACCACTCGTTACAACCGAGGTATGCAGCAAAGCATTTGTGAAGCCACAACACGCACAACCTTGAGGCGGATGGGCTACAACAGCAGAAGACCCCACCGGGTACCACTCATCTCCACTACAAATAGGAAAAAGAGGCTACAATTTGCAAGAGCTCACCAAAATTGGACAGTTGAAGACTGGAAAAATGTTGCCTGGTCTGATGAGTCTCGATTTCTGTTGAGACATTCAGATGATAGAGTCAGAATTTGGCGTAAACAGAATGAGAACATGGATCCATCATGCCTTGTTATCACTGTGCAGGCTGGTGGTGGTGTAATGGTGTGGGGGATGTTTTATTGGCACACTTTAGGCCCCTTAGTGCCAATTGGGCATCGTTTAAATACCACGACCTACCTGAGCATTGTTTCTGACCATGTTCTATTCCTTTATGGCCACCATGTACCCATCCTCTGATGGCTACTTCCAGCAGGATAATGCACCATGTCAAAAAGCTCGAATCATTTCAAATTGGTTTCTTGAACATGACAAAGAGTTCACTGTACTAAAATGGCCCCCACAGTCACCAGATCTCAACCCAATAGAGCATCTTTGGGATGTGGTGGAATGGGAGCTTTGTGCCCTGGATGTGCATCCCACAAATCTCCATCAACTGCAAGATGCAATCCTATGAATATGGGCCAACATTTCTAAAGAATGCTTTCAGCACCTTGTTGAATCAATGCCACGTAGAATTAAGGCAGTTCTGACGGCGAAAGGGGGTCAAAAACAGTATTAGTATGGTGTTCCTAATAATCCTTTAGGTGAGTGTATATCTACATAACCGCGGGCACCCCCTTCTATGAAGGTCGACATATTGTGTCGCCATGTTTCTACTGTAGCCGACAGCGAACAAACAGCGCTACAGAGCGCGTTTCATTCATACCTTGAAAAAGCAGCGGCAGAAAGCTCGAAGCTAGCCATAAACACCGTGAATAGTGACTTTTCCCTTGTCAGTGGTGTAAAATATGTAGTTGGATTGTTTCATGTAACTTAGTTCTTCTCCCTTGCTGTGTTATGGCTTTGCTATGTGGGGATAAATCTGCTGGTTACGTTCGTGAGACAGCTGATTAGTACTCTAGTCATTGACCGTAAAACAGTAACGTTATGTTACAGGAATCACCAACCCGTCGATCGCGGTCGGCAAGTCGATCTTTGAAGCATTTTATGTCGATCGCGAAGAGTTTTCAAAATCAGAGAAAAAAAGCCTATTGTAGTAGCCTAAATGGTGTCTAGGGGATGCGGAGGCACGCGCGCTTACAATCATGTCATTGTTTGCCTAGCGCACCTTTGGGCTCATGCGGACGCGTCGAGTTTAAACAAGGCTTTACGCTTTAACCAGCTCAGCCACAGTAACAGCTCATTTTAGCCAGCTAAACTTTTACTACCCTGTTAGAAAAAATATATAGTTGCATAGTTTCATGTGGTTCTTCTCCCTCGCTGTATTATGGGTTTGCTATGTGGGAAGAAATGTGCTGGTTACGTTTGTGAGACAGCTGATTATTATTATTATATTATATATTAAGACCCTTGATCCTTACCTGACTATGGCTTTGTAAACTTTATCCATGATGTGGTTTATAATGGACTGTGGTACAGAAACAGTGACAATGTTACACACTCTTGGCTTACTCTGGCTATTCTCTCCTGTCTCAGACGACGATATGTTTGTCCCGTTTTAGCCACCGTAGCTTCTTCGAAAGGGAGGGGTGAGCAGTGGGCTGAGCCCTTAGTGCAACTCGCAACCGAACCGCTAGATATCGCTAAAAATCACACACTGCACCTTTAAAGGTTAACCACACAAGCTCATTGGCTACTGAAATGGCAGATAGCAATCAGCTGTATACCCTATAGATAACGATGTGATTGCAAGAAGTCGGCATGTCAGTTTCCGGTTTACGGCTGTTCATCCGCAACCGCTATAAACGAACAAGATGAGTGCTGCTGTTGTACGAAAAAAAGAGTTGTTAAACACATCTAAGTTTCTAAGAACTGTAGGTGGATCCATCATCTAACGCACGTTTCACACATACCCCGTTTGCAGTGCGTGTTGCGGTGCAGGAGCAACGCGCGCTATAGTGCAGTTTCACATATGATGCGTTTGCAGTGAATAACTGATCCGCGGCTGTACCACAAACACATACTTACTTTTTTTTTTTTGCGCGTCGCCCAAAATGTCTATTTTGTGCAGCCACTGCGCACGAAGGTTGGTGTTTTTCGGGAAGCGTTGGAAGCTCAAATGGCTGTTGGCGACTTGAAGCAGAGCAAAGTGGCACACAGCAGTGCTCCTAACGCACCATGTTAACAGGTTAGGGCTTTCACTTTTCACACCGTTTCAGATGCGGCACGTATAACAGCAGTGCAGCAATCGTTTCTGCACCGAATTTATTTCTGCTGTGCTGCATTAAAGTGACACCGCATGTTTCGTGGTCAAAATGCACAAAGATTGACCTGAAAATGTAGTAATTTCACCATAAATGCGTTTCATTAAATAAAATGTAGTAATCTCACCATAAATGCATTTAATATACCAGTACTACTATTTTTCACAGTCATCTGAAGACTGTGAAAACCGGGGTAAATCAAGGAAAACTACAATTAAGGCGACATAAAGAACAACACTCGTCTCATTCGTGGAGGTGGAAAAACAAGTTCTTTGTGACATGCAAGATCTATAGGCTATTACAATTTAAATGCAAAAGAAAAGGCATGTGAGTCGGCTGTTTTTGCCAATTTTAAGTTTTAATTTAAAATATTTGCCATTTTAATATAGTAAATTTGACCACTTGCTTGAGCAACTTAATATAAGTAATGCATGGAATAATAGCCCTAACTTGCGTTGTTTAAATTGTGTTTAAACGTGCATACATCCATTAAAGAGTGTGTACAAAGAGAATCGCAATGCTGACAACTTTTTTTGAAATAAAAGTTGCAGCACAACTTCTGGATTTTAAATAAAAATAGTAAGTATGTGTTTGTGGTACAGCCGCGGATCAGTTATTCACTGCAAACGCATCATATGTGAAACTGCACTATAGCGCGCGTTGCTCCTGCACCGCAACACGCACTGCAAACGGGGTATGTGTGAAACGGGCGTTAGATGATAGATCCACCTACAGTTCTTAGAAACTTAGATGTGTTTAACAAATCTTTTTTTCGTACAACAGCAGCACTCATCTTGTTCGTTTATAGCGGATGCGGATGAACAGCCGTAAACCGGAAACTGACATGCCGACTTCTGACAATAGCGGAAGTTCGAAATTACGCTTGTGCACATAGCCTATTGGTTGCTTCAGGTGTATTTGATAAGGTTTGGAGATAAACTGTGCAGGGCAGTCGATCGGCAGGAGCAGTGTTGGGCACCCCTGATCTAGAGTTTCATGACAGAACATTGTATTAAACTACATAAAAAATATATATATTAAAAAATATATAAAACATTTTTTTTTTATTTAAACAATTTTTAGATAATTGAAAATTTAATTCGACAAATTCATTTGATTTAAATCATTTTAAATAAATATTTTTTTTTTGTCTTTTTGACAACAACATTATAGCAGCCATTCCTTTTGCCATTTCAGCACAGATCATTGTGTCACTATCAGAATTACATGAGATGAAACTGCACCTGAGACACATCATGAGTTTGCTATTTTTAGATGCATATTTCCAGCACTGCTGCTTTTATTATCTCTCTCTTGTTCATTCTGTGAAGTGATGAAAGGGACTGAATTTAAACTACAGTAAGAGAAATATGACACCTCCCACACAAGGCTGCAGATAACTCTTTGGGTAACCACCCTCATATGGACTAAGTGTGATATATGTTTCGAGCTGCATGCGTCAACCAACAGAACGCCCACCTACTGTACGCCCACAACAAAACAATGTTTTTTGGTTCCACTTTAACCTGCAAGGCCTTGTTTAGCTTGGAGTCCACATGTAGCTAAACCTCAGAGCTCAGCAGCAGCTTAACCATATGAGGAAACAACGAGATGCTTCACTCACCACCAGTGTTGACAGGGGCTATGAAAACCTGAAAATTCCTTTTTTAAATAGAAGTCCACTCAAAAAAGCTATATTTGATGAACTCTGTGAACTCTACTCAAAGATATGGAAATACAAAGTTTTGTCATGAAACTGTAGATGGTGCAGGCTGATAGGTCCTTAACTCAGTCTGCTTGCAATCACATCATTCTCTATAGGGCACAGCTGATTGGTTCCTGCTGTATCAATAGCCAATGAGCTAGCTCCTCAACCTTAAAATACTTGGTCAGCATTTGTTGTAGCAGTTGTAGCAGGAACTCTCCACCTTCCCCAGCTCCACCTGTAAAGATCTGCTACGGGTAATTCATGTATGCTATATTGTTCAGCAGCAGCATGTCTTACTTGCTAGCAGCATATTGTGTATGTATTGGAAGTAGCAAGACCAACGCTATCTCACAACCAATTCGTACAAGTGAGTACGAGGTGGCTAATTATGGAGGGATTATTGGGTCAGATTGAAAACTAAAAGTCTAAAACTAAAAGTCTTAAACGAAAACCAAAAGTTTAAGTTTGAAACTAAAAGTCTAAGTCGAAAACTAAAAGTCTAAGTCAAAAATGAATTCGGTATTTAGGATTGGGCATTTGGTATTTAGGATTGGGCATTTGGTATTTAGGATAGGGCATTTCGTATTTAGGATTGGGCATTTGGTCATTTAGCCATTTAGGATTTAGGATTGGGCATTTAGGGATTTAGGATTGGGCATTTAATCATTTAGCCATTTAGGATTGGGCATTTGAGGATTGAGGAGTGTATGCAAATAAGGAGGCGTGGCCCAAATACTGGAGGCTGGGTTTTAAATGGCTGGTGCAGATGCACCTTATGGACAGCAGAGGGAGCTCCAGTGCTAAGGAGCACACTGTAATGAAACCAAACAGAGCGAGTGAGCAGGTCTGGAGCGAGGACTGTACTTTATAATGTGATAACTTCAACTTAATGACAGCGTTGTATAGGGGTACTGGAACGGTACATGTATTCCTATTGAACCGAGACGGTAGCCTACGGGCGTCACTAATTGAACCCAGACGGTAGCCTACGGGCTGCACTAATTTACACGGAGAATACACGGTATAAAAATAAATAAAACTCTAAATAGCGATACATTTCGCTCTATTCGCGTTTGGTGTGAACGCAGCATAATAAACAGGCTGCGACGTCAAGGTTGCAATGTTGAGTGTGTGCGCAAAGTTCAAACTGCAAAGTGTGTATATTTGTGTACACTCGCAATAAAATACAACATTGTGCTTTTGTCACGCGCTAAAATCTTGTCAAACTGTAACCTACAACTGTCACCCAACCAAAATCACACACACACACACACACACTCTCTCTCTCTCTCTCACACACACACACGCACACACCTAGTTCGATCGCGCCCGCGCCTCCCCCCCCCTCTCTCTCTCTCTCTCTCCCTCTCTCTCTCTCGCTCTCGCGCGCACACACACACTCCAGCATTGCAATCTTGACGTCGCAGCCTGTTTATTATGCTGCGTTCACACCAAACGCGAATAGAGCGAAATGTATCGCTATTTAGAGTTTTATTTATTTTTATACCGTGTATTCTCCGTGTAAATTCGTGCACCGAACCGTGACGCCCGTAGGCTACCGTTTCGGTTCAATAGGAATACATGTACCGTTCCAGTACCCCTATACAACGCTGTCATTAAAGCTGCCGTCGCCAAGTTTTTTGATCATATTCAGTGAAATCGACACTACAACTATAATCTGACAGAACAACATAAATAAAGTGGTTTTAGAAAAAAACCCGAGCTTCTAACTCTACCTGGAGCGTGTTATTTGTTTTGCAAAAATCCACAGCTCCCGGTTCATCATGTCCAATCAGCGCAGGGGGGTGTGAGATCTGACTGTCAATCACAGATCGGGCACACGCCACCCCTCGCGCACGTTACAATCACATGCACACGCCTGAAGTTTGCGGAAGTTCGCGCAGTAACGAAGAGTGATGGTGGAAAATCAAGTACGCTCATTTAGAGTATAAATGACGTTAGCAATTGCAATCTATCGGTAGATTAGCCAGGACAGCATACCTCCAAATACTCCATGGTGTTGATGGATGCTGATGAGACGGGCGCGGGAGAGCGTGACAAAAGACCGAAATGAGTGACTGTCACGCTCAATGCGTGACACTTGAGAGTCCTGGCGTTCACTGAAAATCTGGTGCACACGCACTGACGAGCATGAACTGGGTGGGAGGGTATCCGTTGATAGTGGGGGAGGGGCATGAGAGTTGTAAACATTCAAAATTTTCCTAAATCCACTCAATCTGCCAGACTTGCCGACTGGAGCTTTAAGTGGAAGTTATCATATTATAAAGTACAGTCCTCGCTCCAGACCTGCTCACTCGCTCTGTTTGGTTTCATTACAGTGTGCTCCTTAGCACTGGAGCTCCCTCTGCTGTCCATAAGGTGCATCTGCACCAGCCATTTCAAACCCAGCCTCCAGTATTTGGGCCACGCCTCCTTATTTGCATACACTCCTCAATCCTCAATCCTCAAATGCCCAATCCTAAATGGCTAAATGATTAAATGCCCAATCCTAAATCCCTAAATGCCCAATCCTAAATCCTAAATGGCTAAATGACCAAATGCCCAATCCTAAATACAAAATGCCCTATCCTAAATACCAAATGCCCAATCCTAAATACCAAATGCCCAATCCTAAATACCAAATGCCCAATCCTAAATACCAAATTCATTTTCGACTTAGACTTTTAGTTTTCGACTTAGACTTTTAGTTTCAAACTTAGACTTTTGGTTTTCGTTTAAGACTTTTAGTTTTAGACTTTTAGTTTTCAATCTGACCCAATAATCCCTCCATAGCTAATTCGTACGAATTCGAACAAATTCATACGAATTGGGCAACTCGTAAAATATGTACGATTTAGCAACAATCTTGTATGAATTTGTACGATTAGCCACCTCGTAAAATACATACAAATTGCAGTGAGATCGGGTTGACAAGACCCGTACTTACTCTGCAGCAGCAGCAATAACAGCAGCAACAGCAATAACAGCAGCAATAACAGCAGCAACAGCAATAACAGCAGCAATCACAGCAGCAACAGCAATAACAGCAGCAATAACAGCAGCAACAGCAATAACAGCAGCAATCACAGCAGCAATAGCAGCAGTAGCATAGCATATCTATTCGGCCAAGATCGAAAATATCAACATTGTCATATCCATTGTCAAACCCCTGAATACCTTGCTTTTTACAATGACTGAGCGAAAGCGCACACTAAATGTAACCTTTTTCTGTGTTTAAAAAAAAAGGTATAGTGATGCACCAATTTTTATTTCTAAAACAACAAAACCACAATTAAAGTTTTCATAATTACATTTGGTTAATGGGTAATTGAACTCTAATTGCATGCTGTTCAGGGTGATCTCAGTTGTCTTCTCGGGTAATAAATAAAACCAGTTGTAGTGAAGTTCTTCAGCAACAAGCCACCTCTTGATATTTCGCCAGACATTTTTTTTTGGTTGCCGAAATTTTGGTGCATCACTAATAGACAGAAGAAAGACAAATATATGTCCTCAACCTTACCAACCACAAGCTCAAATCTTCACCATGACAATAACCCATAAAACATCACCAGAAACTCTGTCTATTTTTTTCTAATCTTGTTCAGAAACTTAAAATAACACTAAATTTCAACATTTTTTTCCCCATGCAGTCCAGCCAGACAATCTGTGGAATCAGCATTTTGGCCATTATTCAGGTAACCAAGGCAATGGTTCTCCCAAGTGTGTTCTTGGACTGGCCTCAAAAAATTTATTAAACATGTACTAAAGTTGAGTGTAGCTCCAGTGAGACAGGTCACCAGCGGATTATGTCAGGCTATTAGTGGATTCAATGAACCCCTGAATCCTCAGGCCTGTGCTGTATCTTGGTAAGGTTTCTCTTCTCCGATACAAGCCTGCAGATCAGTGTGAGCTCACTTAATGTGATTATTTGGCAACATGCTGGCTTTCGTCTCCATTAACAGTCAGATGGAGCATAAACACACAAGAGCTGTGACCAAATGCACAATCATTAGGACTAAAAAATAGCATAGCAAAAACAGAATCTAGCACCTTTTTAAAACGCATTTCCTGCTCACTTGCAACCCTACTGCAGCTGAGATAGAACAATTAATACACACACACACACACACACACACACTCCTTGTCAGAATTACTTGCACCTTGCTAAATATGAACAGAGGCCTGTGAAAATAAATCTGCATTGTTAAGTCTTTTGACCTTTTATTTGAAAAAATTGACAAAAATCTAACCTTTCTTTGAAGTAAAACAATTAAAAATGGGGAGAAATCTCATGAAATAAATGGTTTTCTCTAATACACATTGGCCACAACTTTTATTCCATACTTTTTGCAACCTCCAAGATAACAGCTCTGAGTCTTCTCCAATAATGCCTGATGAGTTTGGAGAACACCTGACAAGAGATCAGAGATTGTTCCATTCCTCCATACAGAATCTCTCCAGATCCTTTCAAATTCCCAAGTCCACTGTCCTCTTCAGTTTTTTATAGGGTTCAGGTCTGGGGGTTGGAATGGCCATGATGGCAGAACCTTAATTTGTGCTCAGTGACCCATTTTTGTGTTGATTTTTTGATGTGATTGATGTTTGTTTCGGATCATTGTCCTGATGGAAGATTTGACCACGGCCCATTATAAGATTTCTAGGTGGTTAATTTTGATTTTTTCTCTGTTGGTATTTGATAGAATCCATGATGCTATGTATCTGAACAAGATGTCCAAGACTCAACTATTCTCAGCAATTCTTCAGTAGTGTTCCTGGGAGAGTCTTTGGCCACTCGAACTATCGTGCATTAAGACAATAATATACTGTAGACGAAACAGGAAGACTAAAAAACAAAAGGATAAACAATGCAGGTTTATTTTCACAGCCATCTATGATTATATTTGCCAAGGGTGCCAATAATTCTGACCATGACTCTAAAGGGAAGATGCCTTCCTGAAGAGCGTTTACTTCTAAATTGTATATGTAAAATAAATCACACATTTTTATGGATATTTTAATAGTAAATATAAAATACTAAATAGTCCATATACATTTTAACATTTTGACAATTTAGTGAATACTTTTCCCAGTGATAGAAAGGTGACAGTTTTCAGTTAAAAGCAAACAACTTGTGGAAAGTGTGACAGTGACTGTAACTTTCTAAAAAATGTAAAAAAAAAAAAAATATTCATTTCAAAATGTTGCAAAAAAAATTGGGGGAGTTGCATTTAAAAGCATGTTTTATGTTTCTCATTCTGGCTGCACATTCACATTCACCTGACATACCTGACCCGCTCATTTGTAGAGAGCTCCATAACCTGAATTGGGTGTCAGATTAATGAGACGCCAAAAATGAGCAGTGCTAGGGGGTTCCTATAGGAGCAAGACTGAAAACACATTATCACACTGCTCAGATCTTCATGCTCTCTCTGTAAACACAAACCTACTGTGCAAAATGAGTAAAAGCAAACCTGTGACCCTGTACCTCAAATGGAAAAGAACATGGTTAAGGGCAACAACACGGTCACGATGACTGACTACCATGGAATGCACATACTGATAAAAAAATTATAGCTTGAGTGCTCCATAACTGAAGATGTCTGCCAATGCCATGTGCAACAAATCCTGTTTAATTTGTGGCTCTCGACAAATCGCCAATATTCCTGCAATTAATTTCAATCCACAACAAAAAAATCTACTTGAAAAACAACCTAGATGTGAGATTGGTTATGCTTTTGTCCGGTGTCTTGACCATGTATATATATATCTATCATTGTTCTCTAGGATTTTTCCAAACCTTTCCCTCTTCACTGCCATCTCACCCAGAAAAGAATAGCTTCCACGTTGCACCATAATACTTTTTGTTCTGGTGCTGTGTCTCGTGTCAGTTATAAATAACTTCCTTTCCTCCAGAGGAGGCTGAAGCTAGAAGAACTGCTTTCCCTCTCTCTCTTCCTCAAAGTGTGAAAGCATGCAGTACTTAAAGATTTCACTGCAGGGGCGGAGGAACAACCCAATCACCTCTTGCAAAATAAATCACCTTTGCCCTAAATACTGAACATCTACTGCCTAGTCTAAATTTACCTACAGTAAATGTAAGAATGCTTAGGCCATTATGAAATTGTGTCTTTTTGATGCAGTTTCAGACAGGCTTCAGAGAAGGTAATTTATTCTGTTTTAGTAGGTCAGACGAAAACCTACTAGGTGCTAGACCAGTCATTTGTGCTTTAGAGTGAGTCCCCCTGCAGCACAACATATAGAGAATGACAGTTAATTAAATCAAATCTCACACTATACTGGTGAAACTGACTGTGCAAAGATGTGTGTTTTTTTCCTGCAGTGTTTTTATGGTGTGCAGTGTTCTGCTGTCTCCACCCATCAGCAGACAAAAGCTATGCTTCTCATTACCATTTTATGAGGCCCAGGGCACTATAAGGCCGCAGAGCTATAGTGTCAGAACCAAGCTGCTATCTAAAGATCTTCATTTCAAGGTAACTTGAGCCAGTGTTCATTGAAGTTGTGCCAGTCCTGCTCTATATGAGCCCGATTCGAATGATTACTTGACAAACTGTTCGGAGAATTTAATTGGAAAGTACATTTCAGGATTTACACAATTCACCTGGACTTTGTTGTTCTAGTAATCCAGTCAGACACTAGGGTGGAGGTTTGGCAGATTAGCATGGCTCCATTAGCCCCTTGCAGATGCTAACTACATTCTAAAAAAGCATTGTTTTGCCATTTACAATAAAAAAATGCTAACATTAATGTAATAAATTCTAAAGGGATTTAAGCCATAATTTGGCATTATTTCAAATGATTTGAATCTCTCTCTCTCTCTCTCAAAATTATTATAAACAAAATTATAATAATTCTTAGAAGAGTCGTCACAATCAATGTTCTGCAGTGCATTTTGAGAAATACTATGCAAAGCCTGGGAACAGAGATGAATACTTGTCTCATCACACCCGTGAGAGATTAAAGAGTCACACAACTGTGTGTACTCAAGAGGGACTGGCCGGGAACCCATGACATCACCAAGGGTTATCACTAAGGAATGCACTCTCTCTCACCCACTCATTCTCTCTCTGTGGCTTTTGCATATCAAATCCAACCGGAGGCAGAGGTGCTGAGTCGTTGCTGACTGAGTGCAGGAACAAATGGTGTGGAACATGTTTTTGTCTCATTTCAAATAAATTGCTATGTACTCATGGCCTCCAGACCGAACCATTAGCATTACAAAATCACAAATCAGCTGGAGCCATGGAGCCTGTTCCATTAAAGAAAAACACCACAAGCACAGCTTTGACCTTTATGCTTGCCGATATGTTAAAAACAAGCACAGATTTTTATTCTGTTAGACAGGTGTAGGGGGTCACCTTCAGCAAAACAACACAACATAAGCCCAGCGTGTAAGACGGAAAACTATGTAAATAAGGCATCAAGGTCACATTATTACGAAGTGAAGCCAGCATCTTTCAGCACATTACAAACTGTTAAAGGTAGCATCCAGACTGGCCTGAAGCCCTGTTGTGTTAGTGGCATCATAGCAATGGAACTGACAGTTGTGCACTGCTTTTTTATCTTCACTGTATTCTGCACACCCAGTCCAGCCTTACTGAAAAAGAGCAGCACTGCATGACTTCAATCAACTTCTTCAGAATAAAACATGCTTGCTGACCAACTTCACCAGATTTCGTACAAGTTTTGTATGGCTATGCTGATTGACTAGCTAAACCAGTCAGGCTGCAGTTATTTAAAAAAAGAAAAAGAATTTTGCATACATCCATGTTTAAGCTGTGATGCCAGGTTTGTGAACAAATAACACTTATGAACAAGTTCTTCTTAATGAGTTCAGTCAAAAAGATTCAAGAAACATCCTGGAACTAGCTCATAAGCAAGCCATTTGAAGGAGACAGTGAACTCAGTGACTCACACCCTGAACTGTTTTTTTTTTTTAACTTTATATTAGTGTTTTTACATTGTTAGAAAATATTTTTTATATATATATTTTAAATGCTGTTCTTTTGAACTTTCTATTCATCAAAGATTTCTGGGGGGGAAGTATTATGGTTTCCTCAAAAATATAAGATACCTGTTTTTAAAATTGATAAAAATAAGAAATGTGTCTTGAGCACCAAATCAGCATATTAGAATGATTTTATGAAGGATCATGTGACACTGAAGACTAAAAATTAAGCTTTGTTACATTATTAAATTACATTTTAAAATATATTAAAATAGAAAACAGATTTAAAAAAGGCTCACTCCTTGGTGAGCATAAGAGACTTATTTCAAGACATTCTTCCAAATGTGTGGAAGTCAGCTGCTGTTGTTCCAATTTTCAAAAATGGAGATCCATTGTCAGTGGGCAATTTATTAGTATCACACCTACAGTGTCAAAAGTCGCTGAGAAACTAATTTCCCAACAAATAATAACACATTTGAATACCACTACATTTTCCCTTCATTCAATGCAATTTGGTTTCAGAACTAAACATTCTACGGAAACTGCTAATTGTTTTTTCATAGAAAATATCAAACAATTACTGGATAAAGGTGGCGTGGTTGGAGCTGTTTTTCTCGATCTAAAAAAAGCCTTTGACACTGTAAACCATAAAATATTATTAACCAAACTAAGAAAATTTAATTTTTCCTCGGATGCAATAAAATGGATAGAATCATATCTATCGAATCACTCACAGTCAGTCAGAATCAGTAATTACCACTCACCGCCCCTCGTCATGTCCACAGGGGTACCTCAAGGTTCTATTTTGGGGCCTCTGTTATTTTCACTCTATATAAACGACCTCCCTTCAGTTTGTCCTGACGTCTATATTCAGATGTACACAGATGATACAGTTATTTATATCCATGGTAAAAACACAAAACAAGTTGCTGAAAAACTTACACAGTCTATGGCCCATGTCTCTGAATGGCTAAAGCAATCCTGCTTAAAACTTAATGTAAACAAAACAATGTACTCAATGTACTTCTCTAAATCAAACATTGCAAATAATCTGGCAGATATTTATGTGACAGGGGAAAAAATTAAAGTTGTGTCAGAATTCAAATACCTAGGCATTTTAATAGACTCTAAATTAACTTTTAAATCTCAGATAAAAAAGGTATGCAATCGAGTCAAATTTAATATTGCAAATTTCCGGTTCATAAGATCACACTTGTCACTTCAGGCAGCTAAAATGTTCATGTACAGTATGGTTCTGTCTCACATTACTTACTGTCTTACAACCTGGTCACAGGCAAATAAAACAACACTAAAATCTTTAGAGTCACTTTACAAACAGACAATTAAAATTCTGGATAAAAAACCATCAAGCTATCACCATTGTGCCATTTTACAGAAGCATGCATAAGCTTCTAGGTTGGGAAAATGTCATCAAGTTTTCAAATCTTTGTTTGTTATATAAAACCATCCATGGTCGTTCATCTCCTCCACTTAGTCAGTTTATAAACATTAGGAACACCACACAGAGAGTAACACGAGGGTCGGCCCGAGGAGACTGTGTTGTTCCTCTGCGGAGAAGTGCATTTAGTCAAAGTACCTTTTCCGTCACAGCAGCACAGGAGTGGAACTCTGTCCCTCAGAACATCAGAGAACTCACCACATACACTCTGTTTAAACTACATCTAAAAAACTGGTTCATAACACATCAGATATGTCAGCATTAATAAGAATAGGTATCTTCCCTCATCCCAACTGTGCTGCCACTCGTGTCTATGCTGTGTCAATGTGTAGTATAATTTTTATAAATTAGTATCAATGTTAACAATGTCCATTATAGCAAACGTGTACACTGTATTTATCATATCTGTTTTACTGCTTTTTATATTTGTATTGGTCATTGTAATTTTTTATTGTTGTTTTATTGCTTTTCTTTTTAGGTAGACAATTTAAGATCTGTCCAGGGACAACAGATGAAAAATAGCCTTTTGGCTAATTCTGGTGCATTTACAGCAATGTCAATTAATGTACACTGTCCCTGTCAAATAAATTAATAATAATAATAATAAAATAAAAAAACATAAAAAAATCTTTCTAACCCAAAACCTTTGAATTGAATTGAGTTCTTATTCATATTGCAATGTGAAATTAAAGGTACATATTACACTCACGATAAAGTGTTAATATATTCTAGAACAACACATTTTCCTAAAGAAAAATAAAAATAAAAAATAAATCTGAATTACATCTGAATTCAAATCCTATTTTTAATTTAAAATCCACTTGTCTCAATATGAATGGGCATGATGCTTCTTGCCCCTTCATTAGATTCCTTGAATAAAACAGAAGATAATGCATCTGAGTGTGCATGCCAGTTATTGACTGCACTGCCAGGAGATGAAATCTGATATTGAATTTGTACTGAATCACAGTGAATTATTGACTACTTTATTTTTAGGCAGTGGCGCATTTATAATTAATCAAATAATGACTGGCCATGTTTTTATGCACTGGGCTCTAAAGCATTTTCTGGAGGTCTAATTTCAGAGGCGTTGAACTAGAATGAATGAGAGAGACAGGCATTGTCGCTGCTGCATTAGCAGTCTTGTTCGCACAGTGAGTCGTGCACTGGAAGAGGGTGTCCGGCACTTGGGAGAGGAAAACACTTCACATATGGATGCACAATTGTGTTGAATGCAGGTTTCAACAGACTCTCAAACACACTCACACAGACAACACACAGATGCCATGTACTAAATGCAAGAGGACCGTCCCAGAGGAGGCTTCATTTTGCAACACTCTGTTTAGCCAGGCAGACTGAAATGCCCCTCAAAGAGCAAGTCAGTCAATTCTGATGTTGATAGATGGCAGACTAAAAGAAGCATCTTGCTCTCTGGCCTGTCTGTCCGACACGCTTCAAGTGTGC